>NC_134576.1:88057510-88665010 GCF_050947875.1 Dermacentor variabilis
ATTAAAGAAGCTGTTAAGGAAGCTACATCATTCTGTAGTGCTACCGGAAGTGCCATTAGCTGGGATAAATCTCTGGGCATTTGGCATGGAAATTGGGGGTGTTTAGATCGCACCGCTGGTACGATCTGTTGTTGGGAACTCGGCGCTGACGCCCGTGGTTGTACCTGGGTCGCAAGCCCCAAGGGTAGCGTTGGCCTGGCGGCCTGGGGTACAACTGGAAGCATCCGAAGGTCCCGGCAAAGCATGAGTCGACTGGTAACAACGAAACAACTTGTTTATTTTAACATCGCAATGAGTTGGCGGTCAGGACGACCGAAGAGAGACGGGAGAGCACTTTACTCAACAGAAGAAATCGGAGCCCTCCTTCTTGGCGTCCGGGGGCAGCTGTTTTTATACTCTCGCAGTTGAGGGCAAGAAGGAACCCCTCAAAAGACGAGCACGTGAATGTACAATGGGCTAATGGTGACGCACACTGTCGTAGCGCTGCCGTAGCACCATGTCGAGCACGATCTCGTAGCACCCTGTCGAGCACGATCTCGTAGCACCCTGTTGTAGCGCTGCCGTAGCACCATGTCGAGCACGATCTCGTAGCACCCTGTTGTAGCGCTGCCGGTCGGGCACAATGACTGGAATGAGAGGATGATCCCTGCTTTGGCATCGCCTGTTTCGGGCACAATGACTGGAATGAGAGGATGATCCCTGCTTTGGCATCGCCTGTTTCGGGCACAATGACTGGAATGAGAGGATGATCCCTATGCGGTCGCATCGCCGCAGTCGCGCCAGGAAACACCTGGCGATGAGCGTTGCGGCGACGACGATCGGGCCAAAATGTCTGCCGCCCCGCCGCAGTCGCGCCGGCAAAACCACGTGTCGCAGGCGAAACGCAACAGACCGCCCCGCCGGGGGAAGGAGATCCCGATGGACAGGGGACTGCATCCGCTGTCCGGAGGGATGTCGCTCGATGATGCTCATAATCGAAGTCGGGCGTCCCTCGACGTTTCTTGAGCGCAGCGCACAGAGAAGGCCTCGTTCTCTCGTTCAGGTTCGCACGGGACACTGCAAAGTGACTTCGGGAGAGTTCACATTTTTGTTCTCGTTCCCGGCAAGCGTTAGAACTACGCTGAAACTCAACCGCTCAGTCAGCAAGCACGGCACAACCCTCACTAAGCCCTGCCAGGCTCTTTCCCCTTTTTATACCACTGCCTAGTTCCTTACAGTAGTCTAGCATCACTCAGAACGCGTCCACAAATTGAAAAATTGCACTAGAAAGCATATCATCACTTTGAAACACTAAACAAAAGCAATATGTTAAAAAAAATCCTGCCTCAGGAAGAAAAACATCAGTAACAAACAATTTTGAGGCTGATTCCTACGTTAGGGGCTTCGACTTAAGCCATCGGCGTTACCGTTGAGACTCCCCTTTTTGTAACGCACCTCAAAGGAATATTGTTGTAAAGCGAGGCTCCAGCGCAGGAGGCGGCCATTTTTGGGAGAGATGGTCTGCAGCCATTGGAGAGGGCAGTGATCCGTCTCAATGAAAAACCTCGAGCCGGCTAGATAGCATGACAATTTCTGAACGGCCCACACGAGACACGCACACTCTTTCTCGGTGGCGCTATACGCCTGCTCACGACTGGACAGCTTACGACTAGCATACAGGACGGGGTGTTCTACTTCTCCATTTTCCCGTTGGCACAGTACAACGCCCATGCCTCGCTCACTAGCATCGCACTGAACAATGAACCCTTTTGTATAGTCTGGCGATCGTAGCACAGGCTGGCTTGTTAGGGCACTCTTTAGGGCGCTAAAAGCTCTTTCCTTTGTCTCGTCCCAGACGACTGTTTGAGGCTCTGTTTTTCTTAGAGCATCCGTCAGGGGAGCCGCGATATCAGAGTACCTAGGGATGTACCTCTGATAGTAGCCGGCGACACCCAAGAACGACCGAATATCGGTCTTGGTGCGCGGTTGCGGAAAGTCTCGCACAGCGGCCACTTTTATTTCAGAGGGGCGGCGACGACCCTGACCAATCACGTGACCGAGGTAGACAACCTCGGCCTGTGCTAACTGGCACTTAGGAGCCTTGACTGTCAAGCCCGCTTCGCGCAGGCGGGTTAGCACTGCCCGCAAGTGTGTCATATGCTCAGACCAGGATGCGGAGAATATCGCTACGTCGTCTAGATACGGTAAAGCGAATTCTTGCTGTCCCCGCAACACTTTATCCATGAGGCTTGAAAAACAGTATGGCGCGTTCTTCAAACCAAAACTCAACACTTTAGGACGGAATGTTCCCATTGGTGAAATGAACGCCGCATACCTACTAGCCTCTTCTGTAAGTGGAACCTGCCAATAACCCCTGACAAGATCTAGGGTGGAAATAAACTGAGCGCTACTAACTTTCTCAAGGCGCTCCTCGATGTTAGGGATCGGATAAATTTGATCCTTAGTGATGGAATTAAGCCTGCGGTAGTCGACGCAAGGACGAGGTTCCTTGCCCGGTACCTCAACTAAAATCAAAGGGGAGGTATAATCACTCTCACCTGCCTCAATAACACCGAGCTGTAGCATTTTCTTTACCTCAGCCTCCATAATATCGCTCTGGCGGGGTGACACCCGATACGCCTTGGATCGTACTGGCTCTGGGGAGGTAAGTTCTATATCATGAGTAAGTACAGAAGTCCTACCAGGCCTCTCAGAGAACAGACCTTGAAACTCTTGTAATAGCTGGTGTAGTTCGGTTTTCTGCTCAGGCGACAGCGGTGCTTTACTGATAAGGTCACTAATGACTTGACCGGTGTCTTCCCTGTTCGTCACTGAGCCTAGTCCCGGAAGCTCGACCGGAAGCTCTTCAGGAACGTTTACCATCATGCACACCACTGCTTCCCTTTGTCTATAAGGTTTGAGCAGATTACAGTGGTAAACTTGCTGTGCTTTCCGCTTTCCTGGCAGACTTACCACGTAGTTAACGTCCGACAGTTTCTGAACAATGCGTGCTGGGCCCTCCCACTGCACGTCTAGTTTGTTGTTTAGCGATGTGCGCAATATCATGACCTCATCGCCAACCTCAAAACGACGGGCCCTGGCTGTCCGATCATAATAAACCTTGGCCCTCTGCTGGGCCTTTGTCATTGCTTCACCTGACAACTCCTGTGCCCTTCTTAAGCGTTCGAGGAGCTTAAGCACGTACTCCACCACGACTGGGTCGTCGCCCCTACCTTCCCATGATTCTCGAAGCATGCGAAGCGGAGATCGAAGCGAGCGACCGTACACCAGTTCAGCTGGCGAAAACCCCGTAGCCGCATGCGGCGCGGTCCTTAAAGCAAACATCACCCCAGGCAGACACAGCTCCCAGTCAGTTTGATGTTCAAAACACAAGGCTCTCAACACGCGCTTCATGACGGAGTGGAGCTTCTCAACGGAATTCGACTGTGGGTGGTACACTGAGCTGTGTAACAGCTTTACCCCACACCTTTCGAGAAAAGTTGTCGTCAAAGCGCTAGTAAACACTGTGCCCTGATCTGATTGGATTTCCGCAGGGAAACCAACTCGCGCAAATATGGACAGTAGTGCATTAACTATCTCAACTGAGCTGAGTTCTTTAAGCGGCACTGCTTCAGGGAACTTTGTCGCTGGGCAGATCACAGTCAAAATGTGTCTGTACCCCGTGGCTGTTACCGGCAGAGGTCCCACAGTATCAATAACGAGCCGTCTAAAAGGCTCCGTAATGATAGGTACCAATTTCAACGGCGCCCTCGATTTGTCCCCTGGTTTGCCCACCCGCTGACAAGTGTCACATGTCCTCACGAAATGGTCTGCGTCCCGAAAACACCCTGGCCAATAGTACTCTTGCAAGAGACGGTCCTTAGTTTTCTTAACTCCTAGGTGTCCGGACCACGAACCCCCGTGTGACAAGCGCAACAGATCCTGACGATAGCATTGAGGCACGACCAGCTGATCGAACTCCACTCCTCGGCGGTCTAGATACTTCCGGTACAGGACTCCACCTCTTTCCACAAAACGCGCAGTTTTCCTGGCGATACCTTCTCTGACATTGCAGCGCACGTTTTCCAGGCTGCCATCCTTTTTTTGCTCGGCTATCAAAGCCGACCGGCTGACTCTTAGCAACCTATCAAGTCCGTCTGACGTAGGCGCGATGAGCAAATCTGTAGATAGCTCTTCTAACTTTCCCGTGTCGGGCGGTTCCTCTCCAGTATCTGGCGCCTTCAACGCTACAGACTCAATTTTATTCAGTTCGGGCGTGCTCTGAATATCAGCTTGCTGCGCCTCTGACCCTTTTTCGTTGTTTGATAACGTCGGCCCCGCAACTACCGCCTTTGCAGCGAGCTCCCGAACCTTCGATCTGGTTAAGGCCTGAACACTAGCTTCACCAAACAAAAGCCCCTTCTCGCGCAGGAGGTGATCGGACCTGTTTGAAAATAGGTACGGGTACTGGGGTGGCAGCATAGATGACACTGCCGCCTCTGTCTCAAGCGCTCCGAAAGGTCCTTCAATAAGCACCTTTGCTACTGGCAGACACACGCTATGAGCTTCCACGGCTTGCTTGATCCACGCGCACTCGCCCGTGAACATATGGGGTTCTACGTAAGACGGGTGAACTACATCCATCGTAGCTGCGGAATCGCGAAGCACTCGGCACTCTTTCCCGTTCACGAGGAGGTCTCGCATGTAAGGCTCGAGAAGCTTCATGTTCTCGTCAGTGCTGCCTATTGAAAAAAACACAACTTTTGGTGTTGTTTCCGGACACTGCGCCGAAAAGTGACCCGGCTTCTGGCACGTATAACAAACGCGCGCTTGCCTCATCTCGAACCGCTTTCTGCGTTCGGCTTCGGCTGCCGCCGTCTCCTTAGGTTCGGTCGCACTGCTTCCACTCGCATCCGCACTACGCGTGTTCCCCTTTGCTCTCATGGGTGTGAACTTCGGCCTCTCAAATTTCGAGCCAAATTCACCCTTTTGACCGTCCTTAGCTCCGCGAGCCCGACGCGTCACAAACTCCTCGGCTAGCTCAGCGGCTTTAGCCACCGTACAAACGTCTGGCCTATCCAAGACCCAGTATCGCACGTTCTCCGGTAACCGACTATAAAACTGTTCTAGCCCGAAACACTGCAGAACTTTATCGTGGTCACCAAACGCTTTCTCTTCTTTGAGCCACTCCTGCATGTTCGACATAAGCCTATACGCAAACTCTGTATATGACTCACTTCTGCCTTTCTCATTTTCCCGAAACATCCGACGGAACGCCTCCGCAGACAGCCGGTACTTTTTTAGCAGACTCGATTTTACTTTGTCGAAATCCTCTGCTTCCTCTCTATCCAAGCGAGCGACTACGTCGGCCGCCTCGCCGGGTAACAAAGTGAGCAAGCGCTGTGGCCACGTTTCCCGAGAGAACCCCTGCTTCTCGCACGTTCGCTCAAAGTTAACCAGGAACAAACCAATGTCCTCTCCAAGCTTAAACGGCCGCATCAGGTCAGTCATTTTGAACAATACGCGTTCTCCTGCACCGTGTGCCTGACTTCCATTACGAGCGCGTTCCATTTCTACCTCAAGACGCTTCATTTCCAAAGCGTGTTGACGGTCACGCTCTTGTTGCTCTCGCTCTTTCTGTTCTTTAAGTTCGCGCTCCTGTCTTTTTGCAGTCTCCCTCTCTTCAATGGTCTCAAGGCATTCCGACAGCTCGTCATCCTCAGCCTCTAACTCAAGAATAGCCTTTATCAGTTCTGGTTTTCTGAGTTTGTCTGAGACATCCAGACCCAACTCTCTTGCAAGCTCCAACAATTTCGGTTTGCGCAACGACTTCAAATCCATGGCTGCTCTGAATGCTGCTTTCTCTACTGCCTATTATTGTCTTGCCGCAACTAACCCGGCAGCAACGACAACCACAATTACCAGCTCTGTTTCTAACACTAACAAAAGCCTGGCAAAGCTCAGAAGAAGAAAGTCCCGCACTCACCAAACCTCGCAGGCAGGAATTCCGCGCAGTCGTTCCGCTGCAGGCAACCAGTCGTCACACAGGGCTCGTTGCACTGCTCCCGGATCGTCGTTGAGCTGCTCAGCATACAGTCAACTGCATCTCTTCGCTGCTGGCCTCCGTTGTCGCGATCTCACCGCTGGCAGACAGTTGTTTGAAGTCGTAGGCGATTTCACCGCTGCCAACCAGATGTTTGGATCGCACCGCTGGTACGATCTGTTGTTGGGAACTCGGCGCTGACGCCCGTGGTTGTACCTGGGTCGCAAGCCCCAAGGGTAGCGTTGGCCTGGCGGCCTGGGGTACAACTGGAAGCATCCGAAGGTCCCGGCAAAGCATGAGTCGACTGGTAACAACGAAACAACTTGTTTATTTTAACATCGCAATGAGTTGGCGGTCAGGACGACCGAATAGAGACGGGAGAGCACTTTACTCAACAGAAGAAATCGGAGCCCTCCTTCTTGGCGTCCGGGGGCAGCTGTTTTTATACTCTCGCAGTTGAGGGCAAGAAGGAACCCCTCAAAAGACGAGCACGTGAATGTACAATGGGCTAATGGTGACGCACACTGTCGTAGCGCTGCCGTAGCACCATGTCGAGCACGATCTCGTAGCACCCTGTCGAGCACGATCTCGTAGCACCCTGTTGTAGCGCTGCCGTAGCACCATGTCGAGCACGATCTCGTAGCACCCTGTTGTAGCGCTGCCGGTCGGGCACAATGACTGTAATGAGACGATGATCCCTGCTTTGGCATCGCCTGTTTCGGGCACAATGACTGGAATGAGAGGATGATCCCTGCTTTGGCATCGCCTGTTTCGGGCACAATGACTGGAATGAGAGGATGATCCCTGCTTTGGCATCGCCTGTTTCGGGCACAATGACTGGAATGAGAGGATGATCCCTATGCGGTCGCATCGCCGCAGTCGCGCCAGGAAACACCTGGCGATGAGCGTTGCGGCGACGACGATCGGGCCAAAATGTCTGCCGCCCCGCCGCAGTCGCGCCGGCAAAACCACGTGTCGCAGGCGAAACGCAACAGGGGCAAGAGCCGGAGGCGTATGCAAACATGAGATGGACAAGTATTCCTGCTAGATACTTGGGGGTTCCTCTCCAACATTATGGAAATACTGCAGAATACTGGGCAGGAGAGACAGAAAGGCTCAAGGATCAGTCTGAAAAATGGGGAGGGCATAACTTTTCTATGTTTTCCCGCGCTACAGTCTGTAATGTGTTTTTTGTTGCAAAAGTGTTTTACGTACTTCAAGTGTTCAGTATGAGCAGAACTTGTGTCCAAAAATTACACAGAGTGTTTGCCACCTATATATGGAATTCTACCTGGGAACGCACCAGTCGGTTAAACTTGTTCCTTTCGGTGCGACACGGAGGGCTTGGTCTGTGTCATTTATTTTTGAAACAAATAGTTTCAAAGTTTTTCTTTCTGAGAGACCAGAGAGATGTTTTCTTGAGTACTGTTATACACATGAGGTTGTGTAATCATATCCCGGATTATATTGTCTCATCAAATGCAGATACGCGTGGAACACTGAGCAGTTTTTGGCGCGAAATAGTGTCTGCATATCAAGTACTGAAGCCACGGTTTTCCTTAGAATATTTGAGCGCAGTGGCACGTAAACGATTGTACAAAGATCTAATTGATGTGTTTTACCAATACCGTTGTACCGCTCCATCTATCAACTAGGACCAGAACGAGACGTATTAAAACGAGTTCGAAAAATGCCAGTAAGAGCGTCATCTAAATCATTCTTTTTCCAACTGCACACGGGCACGCTCGCTGTAAAACCGTGGCTTCAAAGCAAAGGCATCTTTGTCCCATGGGGATTACACTGCCTGATATGTCGAAAGGAGGAAACGATAGAACACATCTTTTTGGACTGTCACGATGCTTTTTTCTTGTGGGACATCCTTAAACGGACACTTCAGAAAGATTTGCCAGTAACACCCTTTGGTATCCGATTCTTGCCATGTGAAGATCCAGATGAAATGCCATGCGACATGTTCATGTTACTGTGTTTGCATAGTGTGTGGAAAACGAGGATGGCGGTCAGAAATGCGGATGTCAACGCAAGATCGGCCATGCAAAACTTCAGTGAATACTGTGTATGCGTACGAGATGTTCTCAAAATCCAGAGGGACCCACCGGATTGGATACCTGTGCTTGATAAGCTGGCTTCTCTGAAGCCATTTTACCTTTGCACTCCAGCCATGAAAAGCCTCACGCGTCTTTTATTGTACTTGTAAAATTGTATTTATGAGTCCTGTGTTTGGAAGTGCCAAACCGGCAATAAAGAAAAAAAAATCCGGCGTGGTCTAGTGGCTAGGATACCTGGCTTTCACCGAGGAGGCCCGGGTTCGATTCCCGGCGTCGGAAGGGTGTGGTCTCATGGTGTAACGGTTAGCACTCTGGACTCTGAATCCAGCAATCCGAGTTCAAATCTCGGTGACACCTCTTCTTTTTCTCGCAGCGCGCGGGCTCTATTTGGCAAGCAGAAGCAGTGCTGCGTCACCACCATTGTTCTCCGGCGTGGTCTAGTGGCTAGGATACCTGGCTTTCACCCAGGAGGCCCGGGTTCGATTCCCGGCGTCGGAAGGGTGTGGTCTCATAGTGCAACGGTTAGCACTCTGGACTCTGAATCCAGCAATCCGAGTTCAAATCTCGGTGAGACCTCTTCCTTTTTTTTTCTCGCAGCGCGCGGGCTCTGTTTAGCGAGCAGAAGCAGCGCTGCGTCACCACCATTGTTCTCCGGCGTGGTCTAGTGGCTAGGATACCTGGCTTTCACCTAGGAGGCCCGGGTTCGGTTCCCGGCGTCGGAAGGGTGTGGTCTCATGGTGTAACGGTTAGCACTCTGGACTCTGAATCCAGCGATCCGAGTTCAAATCTCGGTGAGACCTATTCTTTTTCTCGCAGCGCGCGGGCTCTGTTTGGCGAGCAGGAGCAGCGTTGCACTAATCGTTCCCCTTCTCCGGCGTGGTCTAGTGGCTAGGATACCTGACTTTCACCCAGGAGGCCCGGGTTCGATTCCCGGCGTCGGAATGGTGTGGTCTCATGGTGTAACGGTTAGCACTCTGGACTCTGAATCCAGCAATCTGAGTTGAAATCTCGCTGAGACCTCTTCCTTTTTTTTCTCGCAGCGCGCGGGCTCTGTTTAGCGAGCAGAAGCAGCGCTGCGTCACCACCATTGTTCTCCGGCGTGGTCTAGTGGCTAGGATACCTGGCTTTCACCCAGGAGGCCCGGGTTCGATTCCCGGCGTCGGAAGGGTGTGGTCTCATGGTGTAACGGTTAGCACTCTGGACTCTGAATCCAGCAATCCGAGTTCAAATCTCGGTGAGACCTTTTCCTTTTTTTTCTCGCAGCGCGCGGGCTCTGTTTAGCGAGCAGAAGCAGCGCTGCGTCACCGCCATTGTTCTCCGGCGTGGTCTAGTGGCTAGGATACCTGGCTTTCACCCAGGAGGCCCAGGTTCGATTCCCGGCGTCGGAAGGGTCTGGTCTCATGGTGTAACGGTTAGCACTCTGGACTCTGAATCCAGCAATCCGAGTTCAAATCTCGGTGAGACCTTTTCCTTTTTTTTCTCGCAGCGCGCGGGCTCTGTTTAGCGAGCAGAAACAGCGCTGCGTCACCGCCATTGTTCTCCGGCGTGGTCTAGTGGCTAGGATACCTGGCTTTCACCCTGGAGGCCCGGGTTCGATTCCCGGCGTCGGAAGGGTGTGGTCTCATGGTGTAACGGTTAGCACTCTGGACTCTGAATCCAGCCATCCGAGTTGAAATCTCGGTGAGACCTGTTCCTTTTTTTTTCTCGCAGCGCGCGGGCTCTGTTTAGCGAGCAGAAGCAGCGCTGCGTCACCGCCATTGTTCTCCGGCGTGGTCTAGTGGCTAGGATACCTGGCTTTCACCCTGGAGGCCCGGGTTCGATTCCCGGCGTCGGAAGGGTGTGGTCTCATGGTGTAACGGTTAGCACTCTGGACTCTGAATCTAGCCATCCGAGTTGAAATCTCGGTGAGACCTGTTCCTTTTTTTTTCTCGCAGCGCGCGGGCTCTGTTTAGCGAGCAGAAGCAGCGCTGCGTGGCCACGTTTGTTCTCCGGCGTGGTCTAGTGGATTCCACTTCCGGCCACCGCAGTGAACGGACGCGGAATGCCTTGCTCCGTAGGGGCGGATACAGCGGCCCTCGGCTGTGGCACCAGGTGTACGGATAAGCCTTACCCGGATTATCAAGTTGTTTTGCCTCATCTGCCTTCAGGTACATCAGTTTTGTATACAGTATTTTTGCACGCGGATGTTAAAACCAGGCCGGTTCGGGTCGAGCACTTTCGAGATGCGCTCGCGCGTCTTGCACTGCTGCCGGAAGTGGTGGCCCTTGGCGCCTTCCAAATGAACCATGTGTGGGCGGTGACCTTCCGTGATGAAGCTTCGAAGAAAAAGATGCTTGCGGCAGAAACATTCAACGTGAAAGACCAGCCCTGTGTCGTTTATGATCCCTGCAACCAAGGCATCAGACTGAAGCTTTATTGGCTGTTGCATTTCGTTCACGACGATGAGGTTCGAGCAGCGTTAGCCCCTTACGGAAGGGTTACAGATATCGCCCGCGAAAAGTGGGGGGTACAGGGATGTAATGATAAAGGGTCCACCACCTGTTTGGTGACACTCTTGCCAAAGCCTGGAATTACAGTTGAAGACTTGCCTCATCAGGTGCGCGTCGCGGAAAACTTAGCGCTCGTGCATGTACCAGGAAGGCCCCCGTTATGCCTCCGGTGCAATGGAACTGGACATATCAGGCGCGAGTGTCGCATACCACGCTGTGCACTCTGCCGACGATTCGGCCACGAAGAACAAGACTGCGTGCGATCCTATGCTGCGGTAACAAGTCCAGTTAAAGGCGACGAGATGGCTGAACACATAATGGACCATGCTGATGCCGATGCAGCATCCCGAGCAACGACCGAAGAACCGGCGGCAGACAGCCCACCCTCTGACGCGTCTCCACTTCAGGAAAACTCCACTGGGCCCGGCGACAGCCAATCTGGCGAGGCAAAGAGCGTGCTGGTTGGGAAGCCGACTAACGACCAAAACGTCAATGAGAGAAAGGACGCGATTTTAGTAAGCGCATCAGTGACTACCGCGAAAGACGAGACCGAAGGCATTGAGGATGTTGAAATGACAGCAGCCGCTAAAGCAGCTGCAAAGAGGCCTCGTGAGGCCACTGACGGATCTCAAGCCTCACCCGAACCATCGAGCAGCGGCGAGCCGTCGCCGAAGACCGCTATAACGAGACGAATGGGCCTCAAACCGAAGCCGAAGATACCGCCTGATAGGCGGTCGGCTTCAACATTGACCCCGACTTAGGGGCGCGAAGTGTGTTCAGTCAGCCTGTCCTCAGTATAAGACGTTACATAGCGGACAAGTAGAATGTGACCTGTGCTGGTTTTTGCTATCACTGCCTGTCCAGATGTGAGTACCGTTCCGTCTGTTTGCTAATCCAAAAAAATGGCGGTTAATCTGACATTTCCCCTTTGTGTAGCTACGTTGAATGTGAGGGGTTTGGCATCCCGCAGAAGGCAGTGCCAGTTAAGCCGTCTCTTGTTGGAAAATGACATTGACATAATGGCAGTGCAGGAAACCAAAGTAGAAAGCGAAGAGCAAACGCACAGAATGGTCGAACCTTTCAGGGATAGGTATAATGTATGTGTGTCTCATGCTAGAGGCACTTCAGCGGGTTGCATGATACTCGTTCGAAAATGCACCGATATTGTAGCGCAATCTGTAGAGTCCAGTGATGATGGCAGGCTACTATTCATCGACTTTGGCATTTGTGGCCTCCTTTGGCGTGCAATATGTGTGTATGCTCCGAATAACATTAACGAACGTGTAGAATACATAGATAACCTGAGAACATGCATGACGTACGAAAGGAACATAATTTTATCTGGAGACTTTAATTGTGTGTGCAGGCCGCAAGACAGAATCAACAGATTGACTTACCGCGATAGAAGTGCGACACTATTAAACGCGCTTGTAAACGAGCTTGAACTGGACGACGTTGGTTGTATTTTTGACGGTGACGAGCACGTACAGTATACGCACTACCAAGGTGTAAGTCATGCTAGACTAGATCGCATATATGTTCCGGCAGCTGCGATACCACACATTACTACATACAAAGTAAAGAACGTCACATTTAGCGATCACTGCTTGGTGATAGCGACACTAGGAACCAAGACAAAAGCGTCAAAGTTTAGTTTGAACTTGTGGAAATTAAATGATACACTGTTGGATGATGAAATTTTTGTTAAAAAAGTAAAGGAAAGGATAGAGGAAATATGTTCGGTTGAATCTTCCAATTTCACAGCGCTTTGGGAGCAATTTAAAAATGAAGTAAAGATTGCGGCGATTGAACGAGCTTGCGTGCGGCGCAGCATTGAAAAACAACAAGAGAAAGAACTTAGGAGCACGTTAGATTATATGATTGCAGTTGAGAGTGCTAACCCTGGACACTTTAGCAAGGAACTACGTGACCTTAAAAGTAAGCTCGAAGTGATAGATGAAAAGAAATATCGTGGAGCGATCGTCAGAGCACGGGCTGAAAGACTATGGCTAGGGGAAACGCCTACAAAGCGGGCACTCGGGGAAGAAAAAAGGCAAGCAGTAAAAAAAGAGATAAAAGAAATAAGATATAAAAACGATGTGACGCGCGACAAGGAACTGATAGAGAAAACGTTTGTTGAATGCTATCGAAAACTGCTAAGCCCAAAAATAAAAGATACAGAAGCCTTTCGAAACGAATTTTTGTCGCTCATGCCAAGGCTAGGCGATGAAGTAAGACAAACGCTTGAACGGCCAATTAGTCTGAATGAAGTAAAACAGGCCATTGATGAACTAAGCACTGGCAAAGCACCTGGGCCTGATGGACTAGGGCTGCCATTTACAAATACTTCAAGGAAGAACTGGCACAAGCGTTACATCGCGTGATAAATGAGTGCTATGAACAAAAAAGAGCACCTTTATCTTTTAGAAAATGTCATGTAGTACTCATTCCAAAATCGGATGATCCCAGGAAATTGTTGGATGTTGAGGCCTATCGACCTATAAGTCTTACGAATGTAGACTATAAAATATTTACAAAGGTGCTAGCCAAGAGATTGCAGAGCATTATCACACACCTCGTATTACCTCACCAGACATGTGGCATCAAAGGAAGGACAATCTACACAAATATACACACCGCTAGAACTATCCTAGAATGCTGTGACATGACTCAAGATAACATAGCTATGATACAACTGGATCTTCAGAAAGCATTTGATAGAGTTAATCATGACATACTACAGTTATTACTAGAACATTGTAATGTAGGTAGCGTTATCAAGGAGGGCATCAAGATGGTGTATGAAGAGTGTGCAGTAAACCTTATAATTAACAACACCGTAAGTGAAAACATTCCAGTACTGTCTGGTATAAAACAAGGGTGTGCCTGTTCGTCTCTTCTTTTTGCACTTTATTTGGAACCCTTATGTTTAAAAATTCGCATAAATAATATGGTGCATGGTTACTCCTTTTATGCTACTGAAGTAAAAATACTGGCATATGCCGATGATATAGCTATATTCTGCAAAGACAAAGACAGTATTAAAGAAGCTGTTAAGGAAGCTACATCATTCTGTAGTGCTACCGGAAGTGCCATTAGCTGGGATAAATCTCTGGGCATTTGGCATGAAAATTGGGGGCAAGAGCCGGAGGCGTATGCAAACATGAGATGGACAAGTATTCCTGCTAGATACTTGGGGGTTCCTCTCCAACATTATGGAAATACTGCAGAATACTGGGCAGGAGAGACAGAAAGGCTCAAGGATCAGTCTGAAAAATGGGGAGGGCATAACTTTTCTATGTTTTCCCGCGCTACAGTCTGTAATGTGTTTTTTGTTGCAAAAGTGTTTTACGTACTTCAAGTGTTCAGTATGAGCAGAACTTGTGTCCAAAAATTACACAGAGTGTTTGCCACCTATATATGGAATTCTACCTGGGAACGCACCAGTCGGTTAAACTTGTTCCTTTCGGTGCGACACGGAGGGCTTGGTCTGTGTCATTTATTTTTGAAACAAATAGTTTCAAGGTTTTTCTTTCTGAGAGACCAGAGAGATGTTTTCTTGCGTACTGTTATACACATGAGGTTGTGTAATCATATCAAGGATTATATTGTGTCATCAAATGCAGATACGCGTGGAACACTGAGCAGTTTTTGGCGCGAAATAGTGTCCGCATATCAAGTACTGAAGCCACGATTTTCCTTAGAATACTTGAGCGCAGTGGCGCGCAAACGATTGTACAAAGATATAATTGATGTTTTTTTACCAATACCGTTGTACCGCTCCATCTATCAACTAGGACCAGAACGAGACGTTTTAAAACGAGTTCGAAAAATGCCAGTAAGAGCGTCATCTAAATCATTCTTTTTCCAACTGCACACGGGTACGCTCGCTGCAAAACCGTGGCTTCAAAGCAAAGGCATCTTTGTCCCATGGGGATTACACTGCCTGATATGTCGGAAGGAGGAAACGATAGAACACATCTTTTTGCACTGTCACGATGCTGTTTTCCTGTGGGGCATCCTTAAGCAGACATTTCAGAAAGATTTGCCAGTAACACCCTTTGGTATCTGATTCTTGCCATGTGAAGATTCAGATGAAATGCCATGCGACATGTTCATGTTGCTGTGTTTGCATAGTGTGTGGAAAACGAGGATGGTGGTCAGAAATGCGGATGTCAACGCAAGATCGGCCATGCAAAACTTCAGTGAATACTGTGTATACATACGAGATGTTCTCAAAATCCAGAGGGACCCACCGGATTAGATACCTGTGCTTGATAAGCTGGCTTCTCTGAAGCCATTTTAGCTTCGCACTCCAGCCATGAAAAGGCTCACGCGTCTTTTATTGTACTTGTAAAATTGTATTTATGAGTCCTGTGTTTGGAAGTGCCAAACCGGCAATAAAGAAAAAAAATCCGGCGTGGTCTAGTGGCTAGGATACCTGGCTTTCACCCAGGAGGCCCGTGTTCGATTCCCGGCGTCGGAAGGGTGTGGTCTCATGGTGTAACGCATTCCACTTCCGGCCACCACAGTGAACGGTCGTGCAAGCATGTGCTCCCTCGGAGCGGTTACAGCGGCCAATGGCCGCGGAACTAGGTCTTATGACAAGCAGGCTGAAGATTACCAGGTTTTTATGCCGCATCTGGCCACAGGTGATTCCGTTTTGATTACGGTTTTTTGCATGGTTGCCTAAGTTAAAGGCCGTATCGTTGCGAGCATTTATGCGACGCACTCGACCGCCTTTCACTGCTGCCGCAAGTGGTTGCCCTCGGGGCATACCAAATGAATCACCTGTGGGCAGTGACGTTCAAGTACGAGGAAGGAAAGAAGAAGATACGGCTGCAGACACCTTCAATGTCAAGAATGAGCGCTGCATGGTTATAGACCCCTGCGACAGAGGAGTACGCCTGAAGCTCTACTGGCTACTCCATGGTGTGCCGGACGACGATGTGCGAATACTCTGGCGGTCTTCGGAAAGGTGATTGAAATTACAAAAGAGAAATGGAAGGTGAGAGGCTGCATTGATAAAGGATCAACAACGCGCTCCGTAACACTAAAACTGAAAGTGGGCGTCACCATCGAAGATTTGCCTAATCAACTTCGTGTTGCTGAAGATGTCGCACTCGTCCACGCTCCAGGCAGAGCTCCGCTCTGCCTCCGGTGCCGCGGCATCAGCCACATACGTCGGGAGTGCTGTGTTCCACGTTGCGGGTTCTGTCGTCGCTATGGCCACGACGAGACCCAGTGCGTGCGCTCCTACGCCAGCGTAGCAGGCCCAGCCCGGAGGGATTTGGTTTCCGAGCACATGATGGACGCAGTTGATGCTGAAGAAGCTACCCGAGGACATGGCGAGGAAGGATAGACTGAGGCAACAGTGCCTCTGCACACCCCAGGCGGAGACGCCAAAGAGCCTAGTAGCGAGGAAGACCCTGGGCCTATCGCTACCGTAGCGAGCCTGGACACACCGAAAGAAGACGCAAACAACACCCAAGACCACAGCAGCGATTCTTTTCCGGAAAACACGAAAGCCACAGAGGAAATTCCCACAGATGTCGATATGGCAGCGTCTGGCAGCGGACCTGCAAAGACAACCCGAGAGGAAACTGGAGACACCTCTGCAAGAGGTGTTGGAGCAAGCACCGGAAACTTTCCACAAAGGCTGCAATGTCCAGATGGCAGCGTTTCAAGCCAACGCCAAACCTTGCGCCGGCCCGACGGACTAATTCAAAACTGCCGCCTTCTTAGCGGCGGCTTTTTCTTTCTTTTTTTCCCTTGTACAACCCCACTCAGTCAGCGGAGTACTTGTTCGCGTTAATACCCTGGAACGGCCACATATATGGAAGCTTTGTCAGCCCATGCCCCTGTTTGACGCAAAAATGTGAGTAAAATATTGGCAATAATCCCAACTTGATATGGCAGTCAACATTAAAAATGCCTTGCGCATCGCAACCTTTAATTCAAGAGGCCTTTCTGCACGAAGACGGCAATTATCAACTAAGTCGCATTCTATTAGAAAGTCATATAGACTTGTTAGCGGTCCAAGACACCAAAATCGAGAGTGATGAACTTACTGACAAAATGGTTGACGTCTTCCGTAGCAGATATAATGTATGCGTGAGTCATGCAGTTGGTAGGTCCGGCGGTTGTGCTATCTTTATTCGAAAAAGCATTGGGGTTATTGAATCTGTGTCTAGTAGTGAAAATGGCCGGCTAGTATTTTGCGATTTTGTTTTTGCTGAAATTGCCTGGCGTGCTGTTTGTGTCTATGCACCGAATAGAATCACTGAGCGGCAAGATTTTTTAATACTGTGCGACCTTGTCTAGAAAGCGAAAGGAGTGTATTACTTCTTGGCGACTTCAATTGCGTATGTCGACCTGAAGATCGATCTAGTAACAGAAATCATAGAGATAAAAGTGCACAAGTATTACGCGTAATGATTGAGGAGAATGAACTCGAAGATATTGGCTTAGTTTTGACGCATGAAGACCAAGCAAAATACACTCACTTTCAGAATGTGTCTCTTGCTAGATTGGATCGAATTTATGTGCCTGCTGAATTTGTACCTTTGTGTTCTCAGTACCATATGCAGCATGTGAGCTTTAGTGATCACTGCTTAGTCATGATTATACTTTAGGTGCGAAGAAAAAAGTGTCAAAGTTCAACTGGGATTTGTGGAAATTCAACAAAAAATTACTACAGGATGAAATGTTTGTTGCAAAGATAAAGGAATATATAAACAGCATGCAGCTGAATCAAACATGTAATTTTATACCGGTGTGGGAACAGTTCAAGATCGACTTCAAAATTGCCGCTTTGGAAAGAGCAAGTATTTTAAGGCAGAAAAAAAAACTGCAAGAAAAGGAGCTGCATATTGCGTTAGATTACATGGTCAGCGCAGAGAATGCTAAGCCCGGGTTGTTCTCGAAAGAAATAAAAGAAGTAAAGGCGAAGCTTGAGATCATAAAAACAGAAAAGTATCGCGGCGCAATGATAAGGGCGCGGTGCGAGCGGCTATGGTTGGGTGAGACGCCCACAAAGCGCGCGCTCAGCGATGAGAAGAGACATGCAGTATCGAAGGAAATTAGTGAAATCAGTTTTCAAAATAACGTTACTCGAGAGAGTGAAATGATAGAGCGTGCCTTTGTTGAATATTACAGAAAACTTTTTAGTCATAAAGCATGCGATACTGAAAGGTTTTGAAGTGTTTTTCTGCCGCTCATGCCTAGTCTTGATGACGAGACAAAACAGTCACTTGAAAGGTCAATAACAGTCGCAGAAGTTGAGCAGGCCATAGAGGATTTCAGTCCTGGTAAATCACCTGGCCCAGATGGTCTCGGGGCAGCTGTATACAAGTTCTTCAAAAGTGAAATGGCAGAATTTCTACACCGAGTTATTGAAGAGTGTTATGAAAAGAAACTAACACCACCGTCCTTTCGAACATCCCACGTCATACTCATTCCGAAAACTAATGACCCGGTCAAACTGCTTTCAGTAGAAACATACCGACCGATAAGTTTAACGAATACTGATTACAAGGTCTTCATGAAAGTTTTGTCTCGCCGTTTCCAAAGTGTTGTAAAGTCCCTTGTAGGTTCGCATAAGACCTGCGGAATTAAAGGAAGATCTATACTTACAAACAGCCATGTAGCAAGAACTGTTCTTGAATGTTGTGATGCCATGCAGGATCGGATTGCTATGCTTCAACTAGATTTGAATAAGGCATTTGGCAGAGTCGTGCACGAAATATTGTTCCTTATACTGAACCACATCAATGTAGGATCTTTAGTTCTAGAGGGAGTGAAAATGGTGTATGACAAATGTACAGTGAAACTTGTGATTAATAGGAAACTGAGTGAAAGTATTTGCGTTGAAACTTCTGTAAAACAAGGCTCTTGTTTATCATCCCTCCTTTTTGATCTTTACCTCGAACCCTTTTGTTTAAAAGTACTTGAAGATCCGATCATTCGGGGCTACATTTTTTTCAATACTGAAGTTAAGGTCCTTGCTTACGCTGACGATATAGCAGCCTTTTGCGAAGATGAAAGAAGCGTGCGTGAAGTTGTACGAGAGGCTAAGGATTTTTGTACAGCAACAGGAAGCGTGATTAGTTGGTCAAAATGTTTTGGCTTCTGGCATGGCAACTGAGAACACGCTCCAGACACGTTGTGCAACATACAATGGAACAGCACTCCGGATAGCTATTTAGGAGTTCCACTGAAACACTATAAGGATAGAAGGACTATTGGGCAGATGAAGCAGGAAGAGTTAAGTTACAAACAGAAAAATGGGGGGGGGACATAATTTTTCCATGTTTTCAAGAGCCGCTGTTTATGGGAGGGGGGGACATAATTTTTCTATGTTTTCAAGATCCGCTGTTTGTAATGTGTTTCTAATTGCTAAGTTGTATTATGTGCTGCAGGTGATAGGAATTACTAGAGTTTCTGTACAAAAACTGCATAGGGTCTTTGCAGTTTTTATCTGGGGATCCAATTGGGAGCGCATGAGCCGTTGCATCCTTTTTCGTCAAGTTAGAAACGGGGGCTTGGGACTATCACATTTATTTTTCAAGCAGATTGTGACGAGATTTTTTTCTTGCGTGAATAGGCTGACGATTTTCTTCGAACTGTAATCCAAGTGCGGTTACAGGATTCCTTGCCAGGCTACGTAATATCAACGTATTGGTTGAGGCCAGCAGTCTTGTCTAGCTACCTACGAGAAGTTGTATCTTCGGTGCAGATTCTTAGGGCAAGATTCTCCTATGAGTACCTAGCGAGTGTGACACGTAAGCGTTTATACAAAGACCTGCTTGATGTTTTTTCGCCGATTCCTGTGTACTGTGGGTTGTACCAGCTGGGCCCTGAGCGTGACATCCTCAAGCGTATTAAGCGAATGCCGGTGAAACCTTCAATGAAATCTTTCGTTTTCCAACTGCATACCGGCACACTACCTGTGAAGCCATGGTTACACAGCAAAGGCCTTTTTGTTCCACGCTCTGACAATTGCTCAATTTGTAGAAAACCAGAAACAATTGAACATGTTTTTCTAGACTGCCATGACGCGGTGTTCCTATGGGATGTACTTCAAAGGACTTTAAAAAAAGGCCTGCCTTTAAGCCCTTTCGGTTCGGAATTCGGTACTTACCTTGTGCTGAACCAGAAGGAGTACCCAGTGATATGTTCATGGTTATGTGCATGCACAGTATCTGGCGAACAAGAATGGACGTCAGACATGCGCATTTGTATCCCCTCTCGGCAAGACACGATTTCGTAGAAGCTGTCATTTATATTAGGGATGTTTATAAGGCCCTAAATGATCCTCCGGAGTGGATTACTGTTTTTGATGAATTTGGCAAAATTACGCCATATTAAAACATACGAACTAGCCGAATGGCTAGGGATTTGATGTTATTTTGTTTTGCTGTTGTGTTTGTACAATGTTCATCACAAGGTAATAAAGAAAAATAAAGGTCTTATGGTGTAACGGTTAGCGCTCTGGACTCTGAATCCAGCAATCCGAGTTCAAATCTCGGTGAGACCTCTTCCTTTTTTTTTCCTCGCAGCGCGCGGGCTCTGTTTAGCGAGCAGAAGCAGCGCTGCGTCACCGCCATTGTTCTCCGGCGTGGTCTAGTGGCTAGGATACCTGGCTTTCACCCAGGAGGCCCGGGTTCGATTCCCGGCGTCGGAAGGGTGTGGTCTCATGGTGTAACGGTTAGCACTCTGGACTCTGAATCCAGCAATCCGAGTTCAAATCTCGGTGAGACCTTTTCCCTTTTTTTTTCTCGCAGCGCGCGGGCTCTGTTTAGCGAGCAGAAGCAGCGCTGCGTCACCACCATTGCTCTCCGGCGTGGTCTAGTGGCTAGGATACCTGGCTTTCACCCAGGAGGCCCGGGTTCGATTCCCGGCGTCGGAAGGGTGTGGTCTCATGGTGTAACGGTTAGCACTCTGGACTCTGAATCCAGCAATCCGAGTTCAAATCTCGGTGAGACCTCTTCCTTTTTTTTTCTCGCAGCGCGCGGGCTCTGTTTAGCGAGCAGAAGCAGCGCTGCGTCACCACCATTGTTCTCCGGCGTGGTCTAGTGGCTAGGATACCTGGCTTTCACCCAGGAGGCCCGGGTTCGATTCCCGGCGTCGGAAGGGTGTGGTCTCATGGTGTAACGGTTAGCACTCTGGTCTCTGAATCCAGCAATCCGAGTTCAAATCTCGGTGAGACCTCTTCCTTTTTTTTTCTCGCAGCGCGCGGGCTCTGTTTAGCGAGCAGAATCAGCGCTGCGTCACCACCATTGTTCTCCGCCGTGGTCTAGTGGCTAGGATACCTGGCTTTCACCCAGGAGGCCCGGGTTCGATTCCCGGCGTCGGAAGGGTGTGGTCTCATGGTGTAACGGTTAGCACTCTGGACTCTGAATCCAGCAATCCGAGTTCAAATCTCGGTGAGACCTTTTCCCTTTTTTTTTCTCGCAGCGCGCGGGCTCTGTTTAGCGAGCAGAAGCAGCGCTGCGTCACCACCATTGCTCTCCGGCGTGGTCTAGTGGCATTCTGCTTCCGGCTCCCGAGCTGAACGGATCGCGGGATCATGGGCTCCAATGGAGCGGCATATGCGGCTGTTAGCCGCGGCAACAGGCTTTCGACGGAAGAAGATAAAGATTACCAAATAATTTTGCCTCGCCTACCTACAGGACGTATTGTTTTGAACACAGTTTTTTTGCACGGCGACGCTCGTGTTCGCCCGTTTCGTGTAGAAGATTTTCGAGACGCGCTTCAAGCTGTTGGTATGCTCTCTGGCGTCGTCGCCCTTGGAGCATACCAAATAAACCATGTATGGGCGGTGACGATGAAGACAGCCGAGGCTGCCGAAAAGGTGGCGGCCCTAAAGGAGCTGCAGGTGAAGGGGCGTCGCTGCCTGGTCATCGACCCCAAGGAACAACAGGTGAAGCTTCGTATCCACTGGCTTCTGCATGGGGTGGACGACGAAGACGTCAAGACCGCGCTGGCCTCCTTCGGCAAGGTGACGGAAGTGACCCGGGAGCGCTGGCGAGTGGATGGCGTTTCTGACAAGGGCTCGACGACCCGAGCAGTGCTGCTGCAGCTGAAGGCAGGAATGAAAGTCGACTACCTGCCCCACCAGATCCGCGTCGCCGGCGAGCTTGCGCTGGTGGTAGCCCCAGGACGTCCCATGCAGTGCCTGCGCTGCCGGGGCTCTGGCCACGTTCGTCGTGAATGCAAGGTTCCCCGTTGCTCGCGGTGCAGGCGTTTTGGACACAACGACGCGGACTGTGTGCGTTCATACGCAGTAGCCGCGGGTTCGGCGGAGAGCGAGCCGTCGACGTTAGACCATGTAATGGACGTGACCGAGGCGGAGGAAGCGGCCACGGGAGCTGGAAACGGCAAAGTGGCGGCAGAAACCGGCGCGACGACCAAGCAAGCCGAAGGAGGAAGGAATATCCCTCCCCCCAAAGAACCAGCAGCTACAGTCGAGAGCATGAAGACGGCCCCGCAAGAAAATGAGAGCCACCAGCAAGCTACGGATGCAACGCAGGCAGAGGCGGACGACAACGCGACCCCTGCTAGCGCCCGCGTCGAATCCGTCTCGGCACCGGTCAAGAGATCCCTGCAGCACGAGGAGAAAGTCGACGGAAAGGCCGGCGGTGACTCCGAGGCACCACCCGCTAAGACGCTACCTGGAAGGCGCTCCACCCTCAAGCCTAAGCCGAACCTGGAGACTGACCGTAGGCTTACCCCGAAGCCGACCAAAGAGGAACCCGGACGACGGCCGCCGGATGGCCACGGAGGCGTCTAGCGGTCAGCTAGACGTTAAGGTGAGCACCATGCTCCGGGCCTTCTCTCCTTCCGGTTTTCACCAATAATGGCTACCAACCCGTCGCTTAGCCTCGGCACGCTAAACGTTCGAGGTCTGGCCGCCAAAACGAAACAGAGTCAGGTTTACAGACTACTAGTGGACCACGACCTCGACGTTTTAGCAGTGCAAGAAACCAAGGTAGACGGCGAGGAGGAGACCGGGAGCATGGTGCAAAGGTTCACGTATAACTACTATACGGTAGTGAGCCACGCCTTAGGGACTTCGGCAGGGTGTGTGCTGTTCGTGAGGAAGCTCCCTGGTCTTGTTATAGATGGTTACTTCTCCTGTACGTCTGGTCGACTTGTCTTTTGTGACTTCAGCTATTGTAATGTCCAATGGCGCGTGTTTTGCATTTATGCGCCTAATACTGTGCAAGAGAGGGCAAATTTCTTTTTGAGTTTAAAGCATCATTTACGTGTGCAAAAAATGATAGCCTGTGTAGGCGACTTCAACTGCGTATTGAAAGCTGAGGATAGGTCTACGCGTCGCGTGGTTTGTGACAAAAGTAGTGATATCCTGGCGCAGATCACACACGAATTCGAATTAGAAGATATCGCAGAATGTTTTCGCGGTCACGGAGACGTAAGCTACACTCACTTTCAGGGCACAAGTCACGCACGCTTAGACCGTATCTATCTTTCATATGATTTAGTTGAAAAATGCCAGTGCTACACAGTTACGGCCATATCATATTCTGACCACTGCCTGGTAAAATGCACGGTGGGCAGGAAGAAAGAACGAAACAAGTTCGTCTGGGAACTGTGGAAATTGAATGCAGAGCTGTTACGGGATGAAACTTTTAACGAAAATGTAGTGGCTGCTCTGAATTCTTTTGGAACAGACAGTTCTACGAAATTTGGTGAGGAATGGGAGTTGCTGAAGCAAAGCATTAAATTGAAGGCAATCGAAAGAAGTAGCGTACTGCGATATGAACAAAAGGCCAGAGAAAAGGATTTAACAACATTGCTAGAAAAATTTGCGAAGCTTGAATGCATGCAACCTGGCGCCTATCAACAAGATATGCGCGCCGTTAAGAAGAAGCTCGAGGTATTCGACGAAGATCGCTTCCGAGGTGCGCTAGTGCGCGCCAGAGCAGAAAGGCTATCATGCGGGGAAACGCCAACGAAAAGAGCACTGGGGTTAGAAAAAAAGCACTCGAGACGTAAGCAGATTGAGGCTATCGAATATGAAGGGGTGGTATTAACGGATAACAATAATATAGGGCGTGCTTTCTTTGAGCATTACAAAGAACTTTTTACATTCAGGCCTGTCAACATGCATGATTTCAAGAAATTATTTTTGCAACGAATCCCACAGCTGTCGAGTGAGGTTAAAGAAACCTTAGAACGACCATTAACAGAACAGGAAGTGATGAAAGCCATCGAAGACCAGAATCCTGGGAAGTCGCCAGGTCCAGACGGTCTTTGTGCCGCATGGTACAAATCGTTCAAAAGCCACCTAGCTCCTATCTTAACAGCAGTTTTCAATGAAGCATATGAACTGAAAATACTTCCACCATCCTTTGGCCAGTCCCATACAGTACTAATACCGAAAACAGAAGAGACCGAAAAGCTCAAGCAACTTTCCTCCTACTGACCCATAGCGCTTACTAACTGTGACTACAAAATATTGATGAAGGTGTTGGCACGACGGGTCCAGTCAGTTATTCAGGAAGTAGTCGGCCCACACCAGACGTGTGGTATTCGTGGAAGAACCATTTTCACTAACATCCATAAAATGAAGTGTGTGCTGGAGTGTTGTGACGCCATGTGCGATGCAGTAGCCATCCTCCAGCTAGACTTGGAGAAGGCGTTTGATTGTGTTTCTCACGACATATTGCTTACCATCCTTGAACACGTTAATTTTGGCCACATAATCACTGAAGGGGTGACCATGGCGTACCGGAGCTGCTATACCAGACTTATAATTAATCAGATGTTGGGGGCCCCCATTAACGTGAAGCGCTCCGTTCGCCAGGGTTGTCCACTCAGTCCACTCCTGTTTTGTGTCTACATAGAAACGCTATGTCTGGCCATCATTGAAAATGAACGTATTAAGGGGTTTAGTCTTCAATCAGCAGAAGTGAAGCTACTGGCATACGCTGACGATGTGGCTGTGTGCTGTAAGGACAAACAAAGTGTATTGAATACTGTTAATATCGTCAAAAAGTTTGGTAACGTCACTAACAGCTACGTTAACTGGCAGAAATGTTTGGGGTTTTGGCATGGAAGATGGGCGTCTACACCAGACCACTTTTCGAACGTAAACTGGGTCACGACGCCAGTTAAGTACCTTGGAGCACCCCTTGATGCCTACAAGGACAGTAGCGAGTACTGGAAGGAGCGGACAAAACAACTAAAAGAAAAAGCCGACCGATGGAACGCCTGTTACTTGTCAATATTCGCTAGAGCTACAGCGTGCAACATGTTTCTCGTGACAAAGATCTGGTACGTAATGCAGGTACTACAGTGCTCTCGTATTAATGTGCAGAAACTGCACCGCGTGTTCGCTGTATTCGTGTGGGCATCAAGCTGGGAGCGATGTAGCCGAGATAATCTCTTCCGGCGCGTGAAGGATGGTGGTCTGGGGTTGGCGCACCTCTTCTTGCGTCAACTGGTGAATAGATTCTCCTTCTTTCGAGATACAAACGACCCATTTCTGCGCACGGTGATCCAAATGAGGCTGTCAAGATCACTTCCCGAATTCGTTGTAGGTACGGAAATAATGCCAGGACCAGTCCGTGGTTTCTTTCGGGAAATAGTTCAGAGTGTTTCCTTTTTGCGTGTTCGTTTTTCAAGTGCATATTTGTGGAGTGTAAAACGGAAAAAGTTATATCGTGATTTATGTGACAGTGTTTTGCTGGTACCTATGTACAGAGCCCCGTACAGTGGAGGCCCAGGCCTAGATGTATTGAAAAGGGTGAAGAAGATGCCAGTTCAACCAGCCACTAAATCGTTCTTTTTTAAATTACACACTGGTACTGTACCTGTTAAAATCTTCCTTGAACAACGTGGGTTCTACATGCCATGGGGAACGCACTGCCTTATATGTAAAAAAACAGAAAGCATAGATCACGTCTTCATCCACTGTTGGGAAGGGGTCTTTTTCTGGGACGTGCTACAAAGGACTCTAAAAAAGGAGCTACCTATAGATCCCCACGGAATCAGGTTTCTGCCAGTATATGACGACGAAGGTTTCCCGTACGACCTGATCATGCTTACGGGCCTCCACAGTTTATGGCGCGCAAGAATGGCGGGTTACCATTGTGACCCGGATGCCCGACCGGCGCGTCTGTACTTTTGTGAATCCATGCAACGGTATGTGGAAGTGATCAAGATGCAACAGCCTGTTCCTGAGTGGCTGTCGAGGGTTGAACCCCTTACAGCACTAAAGGAATTTTAATCCGACAACGTCGTGCCACAGTAGCGGACGGCAGCGAATGTAAATATTACTGTTCCTTGTTCCGTTTGTGTATTCATCCATTTTTGCTTCTTTGGTCTTTGTTTATATCATTTAGGAATTTGTGTTGTGTTATGTCGAGGACTGGCAATAAAGAAAAAAAAAAAGGCGTGGTCTAGTGGCTAGGATACCTGGCTTTCACCCAGGAGGCCCGGGTTCGATTCCCGGCGTCGGAAGGGTGTGGTCTCATGGTGTAACGGTTAGCACTCTGGACTCTGAATCCAGCAATCCGAGTTCAAATCTCGGTGAGACCTTTTCCCTTTTTTTTTCTCGCAGCGCGCGGGCTCTGTTTAGCGAGCAGAAGCAGCGCTGCGTCACCACCATTGCTCTCCGGCGTGGTCTAGTGGCTAGGATACCTGGCTTTCACCCAGGAGGCTCGGGTTCGATTCCCGGCGTCGGAAGGGTGTGGTCTCATGGTGTCACGGTTAGCACTCTGGTCTCTGAATCCAGAAATCCGAGTACAAATCTCGGTGAGACCTCTTCCTTTTTTTTTCTCGCAGCGCGCGGGCTCTGTTTAGCGAGCAGAATCAGCGCTGCGTCACCACCATTGTTCTCCGCCGTGGTCTAGTGGCTAGGATACCTGGCTTTCACCCAGGAGGCCCGGGTTCGATTCCCGGCGTCGGAAGGGTGTGGTCTCATGGTGTAACGGTTAGCACTCTGAATCCAGCAATCCGAGTTCAAATCTCGGTGAGACCTTTTCCCTTTTTTTTCTCGCAGCGCGCGGGCTCTGTTTAGCGAGCAGAAGCAGCGCTGCGTCACCACCATTGCTCTCCGGCGTGGTCTAGTGGCTAGGATACCTGGCTTTCACCCAGGAGGCCCGGGTTCGATTCCCGGCGTCGGAAGGGTGTGGTCTCATGGTGTAACGGTTAGCACTCTGAATCCAGCAATCCGAGTTCAAATCTCGGTGAGACCTCTTTCCTTTGTTTTTCTCACAGCGCACGGTCTGTGTATAGCGAGCAGAAGCAGCGTTGCACTAACCATTTCCGTTCTCCGGCGTGGTCTAGTGGCTAGGATACCTGGCTTTCACCCAGGAGGCCCGGGTTCGATTCCCGGCGTCGGAAGGGTGTGGTCTCATGGTGTAACGGTTAGCACTCTGGACTCTGAATCCAGCAATCCGAGTTCAAATCTCGGTGAGACCTCTTCCTTTTTTTTTCTCGCAGCGCGCGGGCTCTGTTTAGCGAGCAGAAGCAGCGCTGCGTCACCACCATTGCTCTCCGGCGTGGTCTAGTGGCTAGGATACCTGGCTTTCACCCAGGAGGCCCGGGTTCGATTCCCGGCGTCGGAAGGGTGTGGTCTCATGGTGTAACGGTTAGCACTCTGGACTCTGAATCCAGCAATCAGAGTTCAAATCTCGGTGAGACCTTTTCCCTTTTTTTTTCTCGCAGCGCGCGGGCTCTGTTTAGCGAGCAGAAGCAGCGCTGCGTCACCACCATTGCTCTCCGACGTGGTCTAGTGGCTAGGATACCTGGCTTTCACCCAGGAGGCCCGGGTTCGATTCCCGGCGTCGGAAGGGCGTGGTCTCATGGTGTAACGGTTAGCACTCTGGACTCTGAATCCAGCAATCCGAGTTCAAATCTCGGTGAGACCTCTTACTTTTTTTTTCTCGCAGCGCGCGGGCTCTGCTTAGCGAGCAGAAGCAGCGCTGCGTCGTCGCCATTGTCCTCCGGCGTGGTCTAGTGGCTAGCATACCTGGCTTTCACCCAGGAGGCCCGGGTTCGATTCCCGGCGTCGGAAGGGTGTGGTCTCATGGTGTAACGGTTAGCACTCTGGACTCTGAATCCAGCAATCCGAGTTGAAATCTTGGTGAGACCTCTTCCTTTTTTTTCTCGCAACGCGCGGTCTCTGTTTAGCGAGGAGAAGCAGCGGTGCGTCGCCGCCATTGTTCTCCGGCGTGGTCTAGTGGCTAGGATACCTGGCTTTCACCCAGGAGGCCCGGGTTCGATTCCCGGCGTCGGAAGGGTGTGGTCTCATGGTGTAACGGTTAGCACTCTGGACTCTGAATCCAGCAATCCGAGTTCAAATCTCGGTGAGACCTCTTCCTTCTTTTGCTGGCAACGCGCGGTCTCTGTTTAGCGAGCAGAAGCAGCGCTGCGTCGCCGCCATTGTCCTCCGGCGTGGCATTCTGCTTCCGGCTCCCGAGCTGAACGGATCGCGGGATCATGGGCTCCAATGGAGCGGCATATGCGGCTGTTAGCCGCGGCAACAGGCTTTCGACGGAAGAAGATAAAGATTACCAAATAATTTTGCCTCGCCTACCTACAGGACGTATTGTTTTGAACACAGTTTTTTTGCACGGCGACGCTCGTGTTCGCCCGTTTCGTGTAGAAGATTTTCGAGACGCGCTTCAAGCTGTTGGTATGCTCTCTGGCGTCGTCGCCCTTGGAGCATACCAAATAAACCATGTATGGGCGGTGACGATGAAGACAGCCGAGGCTGCCGAAAAGGTGGCGGCCCTGAAGGAGCTGCAGGTGAAGGGGCGTCGCTGCCTGGTCATCGACCCCAAGGAACAACAGGTGAAGCTTCGTATCCACTGGCTTCTGCATGGGGTGGACGACGAAGACGTCAAGACCGCGCTGGCCTCCTTCGGCAAGGTGACGGAAGTGACCCGGGAGCGCTGGCGAGTGGATGGCGTTTCCGACAAGGGCTCGACGACCCGAGCAGTGCTGCTGCAGCTGAAGGCAGGAATGAAAGTCGACGACCTGCCCCACCAGATCCGCGTCGCCGGCGAGCTTGCGCTGGTGGTAGCCCCAGGACGTCCCATGCAGTGCCTGCGCTGCCGGGGCTCTGGCCACGTTCGTCGTGAATGCAAGGTTCCCCGTTGCTCGCGGTGCAGGCGTTTTGGACACAACGACGCGGACTGTGTGCGTTCATACGCAGTAGCCGCGGGTTCGGCGGAGAGCGAGCCGTCGACGTTAGACCATGTAATGGACGTGACCGAGGCGGAGGAAGCGGCCACGGGAGCTGGAAACGGCAAAGTGGCGGCAGAAACCGGCGCGACGACCAAGCAAGCCGAAGGAGGAAGGAATATCCCTCCCCCCAAAGAACCAGCAGCTACAGTCGAGAGCGTGAAGACGGCCCCGCAAGAAAATGAGAGCCACCAGCCAGCTACGGATGCAACGCAGGCAGAGGCGGACGACAACGCGACCCCTGCTAGCGCCCGCGTCGAATCCGTCTCGGCACCGGTCAAGAGATCCCTGCAGCACGAGGAGAAAGTCGACGGAAAGGCCGGCGGTGACTCCGAGGCACCACCCGCTAAGACGCTACCTGGAAGGCGCTCCACCCTCAAGCCTAAGCCGAACCTGGAGACTGACCGTAGGCTTACCCCGAAGCCGAACAAAGAGGAACCCGGGCGACGGCCGCCGGATGGCCACGGAGGCGTCTAGCGGTCAGCTAGACGTTAAGGTGAGCACCATGCTCCGGGCCTTCTCCCCTCCGGTTTTCACCAATAATGGCTACCAACCCGTCGCTTAGCCTCGGCACGCTAAACGTTCGAGGTCTGGCCGCCAAAAGGAAACAGAGTCTGGTTTACAGACTACTAGTGGACCACGACCTCGACGTTTTAGCCGTGCAAGAAACCAAGGTAGACGGCGAGGAGGAGACCGGGAGCATGGTGCAAAGGTTCACGTATAACTACTATACGGTAGTGAGCCACGCCTTAGGGACTTCGGCAGGGTGTGTGCTGTTCGTGAGGAAGCTCCCTGGTCTTGTTATAGATGGTTACTTCTCCTGTACTTCTGGTCGACTTGTCTTTTGTGACTTCAGCTATTGTAATGTCCAATGGCGCGTGTTTTGCATTTATGCGCCTAATACTGTGCAAGAGAGGGCAAATTTCTTTTTGAGTTTAAAGCATCATTTACATGTGCAAAAAATGATAGCCTGTGTAGGCGACTTCAACTGCGTATTGAAAGCTGAGGATAGGTCTACGCGTCGCGTGATTTGTGACAAAAGTAGTGATATCCTGGCGCAGATCACACACGAATTCGAATTAGAAGATATCGCAGAATGTTTTCGCGGGCACGGAGACGTAAGCTACACTCACTTTCAGGGCACAAGTCACGCACGCTTAGACCGTATCTATCTTTCATATGATTTAGTTGAAAAATGCCAGTGCTACACAGTTACGGCCATATCATATTCTGACCACTGCCTGGTAAAATGCACGGTGGGCAGGAAGAAAGAACGAAACAAGTTCGTCTGGGAACTGTGGAAATTGAATGCAGAGCTGTTACGGGATGAAACTTTTACCGAACATGTAGTGGCTACTCTGAATTCTTTTGGAACAGACAGTTCTACGAAATTTGGTGAGGAATGGGAGTTGCTGAAGCAAAGCATTAAATTGAAGGCAATCGAAAGAAGTAGCGTACTGCGATATGAACAAAAGGCCAGAGAAAAGGATTTAACAACATTGCTAGAAAAATTTGCGAAGCTTGAATGCATGCAACCTGGCGCCTATCAGCAAGATATGCGCGCCGTTAAGAAGAAGCTCGAGGTATTCGACGAAGATCGCTTCCGAGGTGCGCTAGTGCGCGCCAGAGCAGAAAGGCTATCATGCGGGGAAACGCCAACGAAAAGAGCACTGGGGTTAGAAAAAAAGCACTCGAGACGTAAGCAGATTGAGGCTATCGAATATGAAGGGGTGGTATTAACGGATAACAATAATATAGGGCGTGCTTTCTTTGAGCATTACAAAGAACTTTTTACATTCAGGCCTGTCAACATGCACGATTTCAAGAAATTATTTTTGCAACGAATCCCACAGCTGTCGAGTGAGGTTAAAGAAACCTTAGAACGACCATTAACAGAACATGAAGTGATGAAAGCCATCGAAGACCTGAATCCTGGGAAGTCGCCAGGTCCAGACGGTCTTTGTGCCGCATGGTACAAATCGTTCAAAAGCCACCTAGCTCCTATCTTAACAGCAGTTTTCAAGGAAGCATATGAACTGAAAATACTTCCACCATCCTTTGGCCAGTCCCATACAGTACTAATACCGAAAACAGAAGAGACCGAAAAGCTCAAGCAACTTTCCTCCTACAGACCCATAGCGCTTACTAACTGCGACTACAAAATATTGATGAAGGTGTTGGCACGACGGGTCCAGTCAGTTATTCAGGAAGTAGTCGGCCCACACCAGACGTGTGGTATTCGTGGAAGAACCATTTTCACTAACATCCATAAAATGAAGTGTGTGCTGGAGTGTTGTGACGCCATGTGCGATGCAGTAGCCATCCTCCAGCTAGACTTGGAGAAGGCGTTTGATTGTGTTTCTCACGACATATTGCTTACCATCCTTGAACACGTTAATTTTGGCCACATAATCACTGAAGGGGTGACCATGGCGTACCGGAGCTGCTATACCAGACTTATAGTTAATCAGATGTTGGGGGCCCCCATTAACGTGAAGCGCTCCGTTCGCCAGGGTTGTCCACTCGTAAACGTAAACTGGGTCACGACGCCAGTGAAGTACCTTGGAGCACCCCTTGATGCCTACAAGGACAGTAGCGAGTACTGGAAGGAGCGGACAAAACAACTAAAAGAAAAAGCCGACCGATGGAACGCATGTTACTTGTCAATATTCGCGAGAGCTACAGCGTGCAACATGTTTCTCGTGACAAAGATCTGGTACGTAATGCAGGTACTACAGTGCTCTCGTATTAATGTGCAGAAACTGCACCGCGTGTTCGCTGTATTCGTGTGGGCATCAAGCTGGGAGCGATGTAGCCGAGATAATCTCTTCCGGCGCGTGAAGGATGGTGGTCTGGGGTTGGCGCACCTCTTCTTGCGTCAACTGGTGAATAGATTCTCCTTCTTTCGAGATACAAACGACCCATTTCTGCGCACGGTGATCCAAATGAGGCTGTCGAGATCACTTCCCGAATTCGTTGTAGGTACGGAAATAATGCCAGGACCAGTCCGTGGTTTCTTTCGGGAAATAGTTCAGAGTGTTTTCTTTTTGCGTGTTCGTTTTTCAAGTGCATATTTGTGGAGTGTAAAACGGAAAAAGTTATATCGTGATTTATGTGACAGTGTTTTGCTGGTACCTATGTACAGAGCCCCGTACAGTGGAGGCCCAGGCCTAGATGTATTGAAAAGGGTGAAGAAGATGCCAGTTCAACCAGCCACTAAATCGTTCTTTTTTAAATTACACACTGGTACTGTACCTGTTAAATCCTTCCTTGAACAACGTGGGTTCTACATGCCATGGGGAACCCACTGCCTTATATGTAAAAAAACAGAAAGCATAGATCATGTCTTCATCCACTGTTGGGAAGGGGTCTTTTTCTGGGACGTGTTACAAAGGACTCTAAAAAAGGAGCTACCTATAGATCCCCACGGAATCAGGTTTCTGCCAGTACATGACGACGAAGGTTTCCCGTACGACCTGATCATGCTTTCGGGCCTCCACTGTTTATGGCGCGCAAGAATGGCGGGTTACCATTGTGACCCGGATGCCCGACCGGCGCGTCTGTACTTTTGTGAATCCATGCAACGGTATGTGGAAGTGATGAAGATGCAACAGCCTGTTCCTGAGTGGCTGTCGAGGGTTGAACCCCTTACAGCACTAAAGGAATTTTAATCCGACAACGTCGTGCCACAGTAGCGGACGGCAGCGAATGTAAATATTACTGTTCCTCGTTCCGTTTGTGTATTCATCCCTTTTTGCTTCTTTGGTCTTTGTTTATATCATTTAGGAATTTGTGTTGTGTTATTTCGAGTACTGGCAATAAAGAAAAAAAAAATTCTCCGGCGTGGTCTAGTGGCTAGGATACCTGGCTTTCACCCAGGAGGCCCGGGTTCGATTCCCGGCGTCGGAACGGTGTTGGCTCATGGTGTAACGGTTAGCACTCTGGACTCTGAATCCAGCAATCCGAGTTCAAATCTCGGTGAGGCCTCTTTCCTTTGTTTTTCTCACAGCGCACGGTGTGTGTATAGCGAGCAGAAGCAGCGTTGCACTAACCATTCCCGTTCTCCGGCGTGGTCTAGTGGCTAGGATACCTGGCTTTCACCCAGGAGGCCCGGGTTCGATTCCCGGCGTCGGAACGGTGTGGTCTCATGGTGTAACGGTTAGCACTCTGGACTCTGAATCCAGCAATCCGAGTTCAAAGCTCGGTGAGACCTCTTTGTTTTTCTCACAGCGCACGGTGTGTGTATAACGAGCAGAAGCAGCGCTGCACTAACCATTCCCGTTCTCCGGCGTGGTCTAGTGGCTAGGATACCTGGCTTTCACCCAGGAGGCCCGGGTTCGATTCCCGGCGTCGGAACGGTGTTGGCTCATGGTGTAACGGTTAGCACTCTGGACTCTGAATCCAGCAATCCGAGTTCAAATCTCGGTGAGGCCTCTTTCCTTTGTTTTTCTCACAGCGCACGGTGTGTGTATAGCGAGGAGAAGCAGCGTTGCACTAACCATTCCCGTTCTCCGGCGTGGTCTAGTGGCTAGGATACCTGGCTTTCACCAAGGAGGCCCGGGTTCGATTCCCGGCGTCGGAACGGTGTGGTCTCATGGTGTAACGGTTAGCACTCTGGACTCTGAATCCAGCAATCCGAGTTCAAATCTCGGTGAGACCTCTTTGTTTTTCTCACAGCGCACGGTGTGTGTATAACGAGCAGAAGCAGCGCTGCACTAACCATTCCCGTTCTCCGGCGTGGTCTAGTGGCTAGGATACCTGGCTTTCACCCAGGTGGCCCGGGTTCGGTTTTCGGCGTCGGAACGGTGTGGTCTCATGGTGTAACAGTTAGCACTCTGGACTCTGAATCCAGCAATCCGAGTTGAAATCTCGGTGAGACCTCTTTCCTTCGTTTTTCTCACAGCGCACGGTGTGTGTATAGCGAGCAGAAGCAGCGCTGCACTAACCATTCCCGTTCTCCGGCGTGGTCTAGTCATTCTGCTTCCGGCAGCCGAGCTGTGCGGTCAGCAGAATCATGGGCTCCAGTGGAGCAGCGACAGCGGCCACTTTTGACCGTGGAAACAGGCTGAGTGACGATAAGGAATATGCATATATCTTGCCCCAACTGCCTAAAGGACAAGTGGTGATTAACACCGTATTTTTGCATGGTGATGTTCGCGCCAGACCTTACAAGGTCGAGGATTTTAGAGACGCCCTACTGCCGACGGGACTGTTGCCTGACGTGGTATGCATAGGGGCGTACCAGATCAACCACGTCTGGGCAGTGACCCTCAGCGACGCGACTGCCACAAGAAGGATGCTGGACCTTAAGGAACTACAAGTTAAGGGACGACGGTGCGTCATCGTTGACCCGCAGGACCAGCAAGTGAAGATTAGGCTTCACTGGTTGCTGTACGGCGTTGCCGACGAGGACGTCTGGACGGCGTTCGCGGCTTTCGGCAAGGCCGAGAAGGTGAGCTGTGAGCGGTGGCGCGTGGAAGTCATGGGGACCAAGACCTCAACGACCAGGACCGTCCTGCTCAAACGGAAGGGCAGCGTGAAGGTTGAGGACCTTCCTCATCAGATCTGCGTCGGTGGTGAGTTGGCCTTGGTCGTCGTTGCCGGTCGACCGATGCAGTGCCTGCGCTGTCACGGCACGGGACACGTCCGCCGAGAGTGCAGAGTCCCCCGCTGTTCCCGGTGCAGACGTTTCGGCCACGTTGACGCGGACTGCGTGAAGTCTTATGCCTCTGTGACAGGCTCACCAGCTATTGACGTGGCGGCAGAGCACGTGATGGACGTGGCCGAGGCGGAGGTTGCGGCTAAAGGAACCGGTGACACGGTCTCGACAGCTACAACTAGTGGGCCGACGACTCTGGAGGTGGACGGAAAGGCGGCTGAGGCTACCCAGAAACCGAGTAGGGCGGAACAGGTCGCTACGACTGAGGGGCAGGCGACGGGAAGCGTCAGTGAAGACGCACCTGACGACGTGACCGCAATGCAGCAGGACGAGGGCGTCACCGACGACGACCCTACTGGGGCTCTTGCTGCCTCCGTCAAGCGCACCCACGACCAGACGAAGGACCGCGAGGATCGGGCACCTAGCACCAGTGAAGGACCGCCGACGAAGACGCCTCATGGGAGGCGGATGGGCTACAAGCCAAAGCCCAATGTACCGCCTGAAAGGAAGCCTGCCGACAAAGCGGCCACGTCTAAGGACACCAACAAACCGGGAGGTCCCGGAGGCGGCTAGCCGAGGGCTAGTCGTGAGCGGTAAGCACCATGCTCCGGGCCTACTTTACTTTTCGTTTAGATCAAGATGGCTCAAATACCGTCCCTGAGGATTGCCACATTAAACGTGAGAGGGCTGGCGGCTAGTCGTAGGCAAAGTCAGGTCCTACGTTTGGTCACTGACCACGACATAGACGTACTAGCCGTCCAGGAAACTAAGGTTGAAGGAGAGGAGGAGACCGGGAGCATGGTGCGACGTTTCACGACTAGGTATTTTGTGGTGGTTAGCCACGCGGTAAGCACGGCTGGAGGGTGCGTTCTTCTTGTGAAAAAGCTGCCTGGACTGCAGATTCAAAGTACTTTTTCGTGTCAGTCAGGAAGGATTGTTCTCTGTGATATTGTTATGTGTGATGCTGAATTCCGCGTCATATGCGTATATGCGCCGAATTCAGTAGATGAGCGCGTCCGTTTTTTTTCGAACCTTACACAATATGTATGTTGTAATATGCGCGTGATGCTGTTAGGCGACTTTGTGTGTTGAGTGCTGGAGACAGAGTCAATAATGCAGGTGTGCGTGACCGAAGCAGTGAAGTGTTATCAAATTTAATTAATGAAAATGAACTCGATGATGTTTATGAATGTCTGGAAGGGGGGCGTCAAGTGACTTTTACACGTTTTCAGGGCAGCAGCCATGCGTGTTTGGACCGAATGTACATTTCATTGGATACAATTCCAAGATGCCACGGTTACTGTGTAGTACCAGTGTCGTTTTCAGATCACTGCCTAGTGAAATGTAACGTAGGTATAATGAAAAGGAGACATGTATTTAAATGGGACATGTGGAAAATGAATGCCTTGTTACTAAATGACCAGCCCTTTTTACAGGTGGTACGGGATGCGGTTAATGAAGTTCAATGTAATGCTGCGGGAACAATCGTCGAGAAGTGGGAATGTTTTAAACAAAAGGTTAAAATGAAAGCGATGGAAAGATCCAATTGTAAAAAATTCGAGAAGGAAATGAAAGAAAAGGGTTTAAGAACACTGCTTGGGCAGCTGCTAACGCTTGAGTGCAGAGCGCCTGGTGCGTACAAAGACGATGTGCGAAACGTCAAAGAAAAACTTGAACTTTTTGACAAGGAACGATATCAAGGTGCAATAGTGCGCGCACGAGCAGACGCACTAGCGGCAGGGGAGACGCCCACAAGAAGGGCGCTCGGCTTGGAGAAGGCGTATGGACGAAGAAACCATGTCGACCAGATTTTAGTGAACGGGAATGTCGTTGAAGACAGTGATAGCATTCGTCAGGCCTTCTTTGAGTACTACCAGTCGCTTTTTGCATTTCAGGAAGCGAATGTCGAGGGTTTTAAAGCAGGTTTTCTGCATCGCATGCCACGTTTGAGCGATGACGTAAAAGAGCTATTGGAGGGAAAAATAATGGCGAGCGAAGTCGAAAAGGCAATCGACGATTTGAACATGGGTAAATCGCCGGGACCTGATGGAATCAGCGCGGGTCTATATAAAGCTTTTAAAAGAGCTGGCGCCTTTGCTTGCACATGTATTCAATGACGCATACGAAAAGAAATCATTACCACCTTCCTTTGGAAAAACGCACACCATTCTAATACCGAAGAGCGATCAAATAGACAAACTCAGATTCGTGTCATCCTACAGACCGATTTCACTAACAAACGTCGATTATAAAATATTTATGAAGGTTTCAGCTAGCAGGCTTCAAGGCGTCATCAAGGAAATAATCGCAGACCATCAAACTTGTGGCATCAAAGGGCGATTTATTTTTTCAAACATCCATAAGATGCGATGTGTGCTCGAGTGCTGTGACGTCACCGGTGGCGGTGTTGCAGTTCAGCTCGACCTAGAGAAAGCGTTCGATTGTGTCGCTCACGTTATTTTGTTTGCCATCTTAGATCATGCTAATGTCGGTTCCATCATCACTGAGGGCGTGGCCTTGGCGTACCAGAATTGCACAACAAGATTAATTGTTAATAAGTCTCTGGGGGCCCCCATTAACATCATGCGTTCAGTGCGCCAAGGCTGCCCCCTCAGCCCGCTGTTATTTGCTATCTACGTAGAAGCAATGTGTGTAGCAATTAATGAAAATGACGGAATACGGGGTTTCAGATTGGCAGCGACAGAAGTGAAGTTGCTTGCATATGCAGATGACATTGCAGTGTGTTGCACTGACAAACCGAGTGTAATGGAAACAATATCTGTAGTAAAGCATTTCTGTGCCGTAACGGGTAGCAGAGTAAACTGGGGCAAATCGCTAGGGCTGTGGCACGGGGACTGGTTTTCTGCACCCGACTATTTCGCGAACGTGAACTGGGTGAAAACTCCGACAAGGTATCTGGGTGTTCCCCTAGACAGGTACAATAGGCGACGAATACTGGAGGAACCAAACCAAAGAACTGAAAGAAAAAGTAGATAAATGGAAAGGTAATAACCTGTCCATGTTTGCAAGAGCGACAGTTTGTAACATGTTTTTTATTACTAAGTTATATTACGTCTTGCAAACACTGTATTGTTCTAGAGTAAATGTGCAAAGGCTGCACAGAGTGTTTGCGGTTTTCATCTGGGGATCAACATGGGAACGGTGCAGCCGAACAAATTTGTTCAAAAGAGTTAAGGATGGGGGTGTGGGCCTGGCGCATCTTTTTGTTCGTCAAGTTGTAAACCGATTTTTGTTTTTTCGCGGTGTGCGCGATCCTTTTCTGCGCACCGTATGCCAGCTAAGGTTGAGTAACGCTTTGCCGGCACATGTTGTCAGCACGGCAAGCATGACGGGAACGCTGCGTGGATATTTCAAGGAAGTGCATGGTCGACAATGTACACTTCCTTTCTGTTCGTTTTACAAATGATTACCTTTGTGAAGTGAAAAGGAAAACATTGTATAGAGATGTATGCGACATTGTTTTCCCAGTGCCCATATACAGAGCCATATACAGTGGAGGGCCAGGACAGGATGTACTTAAAAGAGTAAAACACATGCAGGTGCCACCAGGGGTAAAGACCTTCTTCTTTAAGCTACACACCGGAACGCTCTCCGTGAAGACGTTTCTGGAGGAAAGGGGTTGTCTCGTACCTTGGGGGTCGCACTGCTTGATATGCAAGAAGCCCGAAAATATAGATCACGTTTTCCTACATTGCTGGGCGGCAGTATTCTTCTGGGACGTCTTAAAGCGAACCCTGAAGAAAGAGCTACCGGTGGACCCCCAAGGTATCAGGTATCTGGCCATTAAAGATGACGACGGGGTTCCTTATGACTTTGTTATGTTGAATGCTCTACACTGTATATGGCGGGCTCGCATGGCAGGGTACCATTGCGATCCTGACGCTAGGCCAGCTCGCGTTTACTTCAAAGAATGTATGTCGCGATTTATTGAAATGCAGAAAATAGAAGAATGTGTACCGGATTGGCTGTCGAGGCTAGAACCCCTGACAGCCATGAAGGAATTTTAGTTAGACAACGCCGGTCCAATATGGACAGACGGCTCTATTGTACGGTTTCTTTCTTTATGTACCTTCCATTGTTTTCTTTTTCTTTCTCCTCCAGTGGTTGGAATTTTTGATACATAAGTGTCTGCTAACTGTATGGTCTTAGTAACGTCGAAGACCGGCAATAAATAAAAAAAATCGAGCTGGGAGCGATGTAGCCGAGATAATCTCTTCCGGCGCGTGAAGGATGGTGGTCTGGGGTTGGCGCACCTCTTATTGCGTCAACTTGTAAACAGGTTCTTCTTTTTTCGAGACACAAATGACCCATTTCTACGCACCGTTATCCAAATGAGGTTGTCAAGATCACTTCTCGAATTCGTTGTAGGCACCGAAACAATGCCAAGACCAGTTCGTGGTTTCTTTAGGGAAATAATTCAGAGTGTTTCCTTTTTGCGTGTTCGTTCTTCTAGTGCATATTTGTGGAGTGTAAAACGGAAAAAGTTATATCGTGATTTATGTGACAGTGTTTTGCTGGTACCCATGTACAGAGCCCCGTACAGTGGAGGCCCAGGCCTAGATGTATTGAAAAAGGTGAAGAAGATGCCAGTTCAACCAGCCACTAAATCGTTCTTCTTTAAATTACACACCGGTACTCTACCTGTTAAAATCTTTCTTGAACAACGTGGGTTCTACATGCCATGGGGAACCCACTGCCTTATATGTAAAAAAACAGAAAGCATAGATCATGTCTTCATCCACTGTTGGGAAGGGGTCTTTTTCTGGGACGTGTTACAAAGGACTCTAAAAAAGGAGCTACGTATAGATCCCCACGGAATCAGGTTTCTGCCAGTATATGACGACGAAGGTTTCCCGTATGACCTGATCATGCTTACGGGCCTCCACTGTTTATGGGGCGCAAGAATGGCGGGTTACCATTGTGACCCGGATGCCCGACCGGCGCGTCTATACTTTTGTGAATGAATCCAACGGTATGTCGAAGTGCAGAAGTTGCAACAGCCTGTTCCTGAGTGGCTGTCGAGGGTTGAACCCCTGACAGCACTAAAGGAATTTGAATCCGACAACGTCGTGCCACAGTAGCGGACGGAAACGAATGTAAATATTACTGTTCTTTGTTCCGTTTGTGTATTCATTCCTTTTTGCTTCTTTGGTCTTTGTTTATATCATTTAGGAATTTGAGCTGTGATATGTCGAGGACTGGCAATAAAGAAAAAAAAAGTGGCTAGGATACCTGGCTTTCACCCAGGAGGCCCGGGTTCGATTCCCGGCGTCGGAAGGGTGTGGTCTCATGGTGTAACGGTTAGCACTCTGGACTCTGAATCCAGCAATCCGAGTTCAAATCTCGGTGAGACCTCTTCCTTTTTTTCTCTCGCAGCGCGCGGGCTCCGTTTAGCGAGCAGAAGCAGCGCTGCGTCGCCGCCATTGTCCTCCGGCGTGGTCTAGTGGCTAGGATACCTGGCTTTCACCCAGGAGGCCCGGGTTCGATTCCCGGCGTCGGAAGGGTGTGGTCTCATGGTGTAACGGTTAGCACTCTGAATCCAGCAATCCGAGTTCAAATCTCGGTGAGACCTCTTCCTTTTTATCTCTCGCAGCGCGCGGGCTCCGTTTAGCGAGCAGAAGGAGCGCTGCGTCGCCGCCATTGTCCTCCGGCGTGGTCTAGTGGCTAGGATACCTGGCTTTCACCCAGGAGGCCCGGGTTCGATTCCCGGCGTCGGAAGGGTGTGGTCTCATGGTGTAACGGTTAGCACTCTGGACTCTGAATACAGCAATCCGAGTTCAAATCTCGGTGAGACCTCTTCCTTTTTTCTCTCGCAGCGCGCGGGCTCCGTTTAGCGAGCAGAAGCAGCGCTGCGTCGCCGCCACTGTCCTCCGGCGTGGTCTAGTGGCTAGGATACCTGGCTTTCACCCAGGAGGCTTGGGTTCGATTCCCGGCGTCGGAAGGGTGTGGTCTCATGGTGTAACGGTTAGCACTCTGGACTCTGAATCCAGCAATCCGAGTTCAAATCTCGGTGAGACCTCTTCCTTTTTTTCTCTCGCAGCGCGCGGGCTCCGTTTAGCGAGCAGAAGCAGCGCTGCGTTGCTGCCGTTGTCCTCCGGCGTGGTCTAGTGGCTAGGATACCTGGCTTTCACCCAGGAGGCCCGGGTTCGATTCCCGGCGTCGGAAGGGTGTGGTCTCATGGTGTAACGGTTAGCACTCTGAATCCAGCAATCCGAGTTCAAATCTCGGTGAGACCTCTTCCTTTTTTTCTCTCGCAGCGCGCGGGCTCCGTTTAGCGAGTAGAAGCAGCGCTGCGTCGCCGCCATTGTCCTCCGGCGTGGTCTAGTGGCTAGGATACCTGGCTTTCACCCAGGAGGCCCGGGTTCGATTCCCGGCGTCGGAAGGGTGTGGTCTCATGGTGTAACGGTTAGCACTCTGGACTCTGAATCCAGCAATCCGAGTTCAAATCTCGGTGAGGCTTTTTCTTTTTCTCGCAGCGCGCGGGCTTTGTTTAGCGAGCAGAAGCAGCGCTGCGTCGCCACCATTGTCCTCCGGCGTGGTCTAGTGGCTAGGATACCTGGCTTTTACCCAGGAGGCCCGGGTTCGATTCCCCGCTTCGGTAGGGTGTGGTCTCATGGTGTAACGGTTAGCACTCTGGACTCTGAATCCAGCAATCCGAGTTCAAATCTCGGTGAGGCTTTTTCTTTTTCTCGCAGCGCGCGGGCTTTGTTTAGCGAGCAGAAGCAGCGCTGCGTCGCCACCATTGTCCTCCGGCGTGGTCTAGTGGCTAGGATACCTGGCTTTTACCCAGGAGGCCCGGGTTCGATTCCCCGCTTCGGTAGGGTGTGGTCTCATGGAGTAGGGGTTTGTACTTGGGCGGAATCGGACGCGCGTCCCATGTATTGAGGCAAAGTTCTCGAATGTATGCATTCACAGAAGTGCCACGCGTCAACTTCGTGGTAGCGCCGCCGAGTTACCCAGCGTCTTCAAAGGACAGCAAAAGAGGAGCCCGGCTGCATACAGGCATTATACATGACGCGTCTTTGTAAGGGCAATACGGTGTACTTAGCGTCACGGCTAAATCGCCTTAACGTCGACATTCGTTGCGAGACGGATTCCTTTGACACGCAATGTGTACCTATTGATCCCGCATCTTTTTCCTCCGTGCGTGTTACAGCTGTGGCGAATGTCCTGGTTCCAGCGGAATTATCCGCTTTTCTTCTACAACTGTGGCGTGTACTGGCCAAAATACATACCTGCTAACTCTCGCGGTTTACTCGGGAGACTCCGAAATTCCGACCAATCCTCCCGACTGTACGGACCCGGCCATAAAGATGTCGAGAAACTGCCACTATGCGCTATAGGTAGCTAGCCAAAGTCAAATATAGATCCAACCATTTGTGTGTAGGTAGTGCAAGCCTAACTCAGTTCGCTTTAGATCGAACCCTAGTGCTCAGCAGTGCGTGTGAGGCACATGTCTATATGGCATCAGCCAATAGAATGTAACTAATGGACAGCGAAGCTAAGAAAAGGGTGACGTAGAGAGCAAGGAGCAGGAACATGAAAGCGTCATATCGGGATGGTCTCACCTTGGTGCTCCATCGGGAGACGGCGTTCTCCGCCGACCTGGTCGTTTTAGTGAAGTGTTAGTCACTACACCGTAATTGACGGCGCCATCACGCAAGACGTGTTAGCAGAATGCTGGTAGTATCAACTGTCCAGGAAGAGACGAACTACAATCGCACTTCCCACTCCTTTAGCAAGCACGCGTTTCACCTCCACTGATCAAGCCCGCAGTATCAGACACCTTATATAAGGGGGGGGGGGGGGTCGTTGTTATGGGGCTGCAGGATGCCCGAAAAAAAAAGTATATTTGTCTATCGGAAGAAGAATTTGATTATATGACGGCTCCAGGGCGATTTATTATATGAATACTCTATAGTACGCGGCCACTTGGACGTACGAAGGTTACATCACTCGAGAAAACGGCAGAGTATACTCTCGCAATTTGGCGCTTAGCAGCAGAGGCCTGCTCAATGTGACCATAACTGCTCACTCGCCACGCATTCGAGTTTGCAAGTTTAAACGAACGCATGCGCACTTTCAAGGAAAACAAGAAACACGCGGGAAAGCCGCAGGCCCAGTTGTCGTCCCTTTACAATAAATTTATTCTCTTTCCCTCTTTCAGTGAAGAATGAGGCGCGTATATGGGCCGCGAGCCCCCGAGCAGTAACGTCGTTATCTTATCAAGGCAGAAGTCCCTTATCTATCAGACAAGCGTTGAAGGGACAGGCCATTCGGCGCTGCTCTAAGGCATATCGGCCTCATATCGTTTTCCTTCTTGTTATGTAAGTATACGACGTCACTTCGACAGTGGAATGAGATGATTATCTCAGTGGACGGGAGGAAGAGAAGGCACGCCGCCGCAACGCGGTCTGCTGGGAACGATTAAGATAGCAAACGTCCACGGGTTGATTGTCGGTGGATTAAGCGGGCCCGAGCAAAGAGGTGATCTTGGCAGTGCGTTCACTCGGCATTGACCCAGTCGTCGCTCCCTCTCCGGCACCGTGGCACTTCTCTGTCGTCCCTTTCTCTCTTTCTTGTTTGTTTGCAAGTGCGACTTAACGCGCTCCTTCTCCTGGTGTGCGCGCTACCTCGGCGATATCTTGCTGTCAAGTCGACTTCGCGGCGAGCGTGCAATCCCCTTTCCCTAATGCGACATACTTCCTTTTTTTATTGACGTGACAGGAGGAGACGTCAGCACACGCTCTTCCGACAAGACAACGGGTGTGGCTCTACCGCTCTCGCGCGATGCAACAAAGAGGATAAATGTGGTCGCTTCAGTAGACGGCCGAAGTTGTACAAGCATATCGACAGGAAGTCTGCGTACAGGGTTGCATGGTAAAGCACACTTAACATGTGCGCATCGATTAAAACCTACCGGGAACCAAGCACGCTAAGCCGAGTGCACCGAGCCTCAGGACCACGTGCTGGTCCAGCTTTCTGGAGAGAGGAATGAAATTACGGCATAAACCACACCCGATGATTATCAAGGCAAATGCGAAGCATTTCTCCCCTGGGCGTGGCTCAAAGCCCGAACGAACTGACGTCCTCCCGGGAAAACGATCTATTGTGCACCGCAACTTGGGCGGGCCGCGACACTCTGACGACGTCCGATCGGAACCAGAGGCAGTCTCAGACGCTACTGGCCGTACCAAATTCGTCTTCGACTAGTCTCGGCGGCCTGTTCGGCGGCTATTCGCGTGGAGTGCCACTGTTCTTCGAGCGCGTGTCGCTTCTCTTGTTGCTTGCGCTCCATGGCCTCGCGTATCTCCCCGGACCGTCGCTTCGCCTCCTGCCTCGCCACTACGATACGCATGGCATACCTCTGTAGTCTCTGCAGAGCGTTTGCACTCTTAGGCTTGATGCTTTCGAGTGCTCGTTGTATCTGCAAGTAGAGGCATACGCTCAACGCAGCGCAGTTAGCCCAATCAAGCCACGTCTATTTGTGGCGCGCACACGCATACCGGCGATTGGGGGCGCTTGGGAGAGCGGGCGCATGCGCGTGGAGCAAGGAATGGCCGAGCCAATAGCAGCCAGAGATCAAGTGCATGGGGGTGCGCGAGCATCAGAGACAAACTCTGTGACCTTGGGGGATCTCGCGTTTAACCTTGGCGCCGACTAGGCAAAGAAATGCTTCGCATTTAAAGCCGATGGGAGAGCCGGCTTGTGGAGGCTGCCTGAGTGACGTAATGCTTCTTTCAATCTCCTTTCTTTCCTCTATGGTTTACAGAAAGATTCCCTCCGGAAGAGACCGCTACCTTCGGGTAAAGGAGTGATAGGAAGTTGCAAGAACCTGCTAATATGTACAAGCCTGTAGCTCTCAGCAATTTAGCGGCGCACTTAGCACGTAGATTGGTAAACGAGTTTTACTTCGAAAGACACAAGAAAGCTTCAGATTGCTTATTTGTTACCTCTGATCGTCAGGAACTCTTCAACGCGCTCCTCTAAATCTAACCACACGAGTGCATTCACATTTCCCCCTAATGTCCTAATAGGAGTGCTGCTCCTCTGCCGGAAATCGAAACCGGAAGGTACCGAAAACTGTCGTCAGAGAAAGCATCATATCGCTGTCACAAATAGTCGTGGAACTACAAGCGCAAAGAAGCGATTCTGCGAAAGCATCAAATCACTCATTGAGCGAAAAAGCCGGCGTCTGTAGCAGCGAAACGGCACCCAAATTCCCATGGGCTGCGACGCCAGGTCACGTGCGCGCCTCGACGGAGCAGAGCGGCCGAAAGGGTAGACCCGCTGGCATGCTGTCGCGCCAGGTGTTGCGTGAGGGGAGAGGGTATCGACACGAAGCACGTCGCCCTCGCTCTCCGAAGCCTGTATTATCTGCGCGCTCCTTGGCCGCACAAGCTCTCGCCTGCGTTCTAACTTCACCGCGGAAATCGCTATAAAGAAAAAAAATTACCGACGATTACGTTACTTCCTAATGCGAAATTTGAGCGCAGCAAATAAGCTGTTTCACCTTTTCGATCATCATCATCATCAGCCTGGTTACGCCCACTGCAGGGTAAAGGCCTCTCCCATACTTCTCCAACGACCCCGGTCATGTACTAATTGTGGCCATGCCGTCCCTGAAAACTTCTTAATCTCATCCGCCCACCTGACTTTCTGCCGCCCCCTGCTACGCTTCCCTTCCTTTGGGATCCAGTCCGTAACCCTTAATGACCATCGGTTATCTTCCCTCCTCATTACATGTCCTGCCCATGCCCATTTCTTTTTCTTGATTTCAACTAAGATGTCATTAACTCGCGTTTGTTCCCTCACCCAATCTGCTCTTTTCTTATCCCTTAACGTTACACCTATCATTCTTCTTTCCATAGCTCGTTGTGTCGTCCTCAATTTGAGTAGAACCCTTTTCGTAAGCCTCCAGGTTTCTGCCCCGTAGGTGAGTACTGGTAAGACACAGCTATTATATACTTTTCTCTTGAGGGATAACGGCAACCTGCTGTTCATGATTTTGGAATGCCTGCCAAACGCACTCCAGCCCATTCTTATTCTTCTGATTATTTCCGTCTCATGATCCGGATCCGCCGTCACTACCTGCCCTAAGTAGATGTATTCCCTTACGACATCCAGTGCCTCGCTGCCTATTGTAAATTGCTGTTCTCTCCCGAGACTGTTAAGCATTACTTTAGTTTTCTGCATATTAATTTTTAGACCCACTCTTCTGCTTTGCCTCTCCAGGTCAGTGAGCATGCATTGCAATTGATCCCCTGAGTTACTAAGCAAGGCAATATCATCAGCGAATCGCAAGTTACTAAGGTATTCTCCATTAACTTTTATCCCCAATTCTTCCCAATCCAGGTCTCTGAATACCTCCTGTAAACACGCTGTGAATAGCATTGGAGATATCGTATCTCCCTGCCTGACGCCTTTATTTATTGCGATTTGTTTGCTTGCTTTATGGAGGACTACGGTGGCTGTGGAGCCGCTATAGATATCTTCCAGTATTTTTACATATGGCTCATCTACACCCTGATTCCGTAATGCCTCCATGACTGCTGAGGTTTCGACTGAATCAAATGCTTTCTCGTAATCAATGAAAGCTATATACAACGGTTGCTTATATTCTGCACATTTCTCTATCACTTGATTGATAGTGTGAATATGGTCTATTGTTGAGTAGCCTTTACGGAATCCTGCCTGGTCCTTTGGTTGACAGAAGTCTAAGGTGTTCCTGATTCTATTTGCAATTACCTTAGTAAATACTTTGTAGGCAACGGACAGTAAGCTGATCGGTCTATAATTTGTCAAGTCTTTGGCGTCCCCTTTCTTATGGATTAGGATTATGTTAGCGTTCTTCCAAGATTCCGGTACGCTCGAGGTCATGAGGCATTGCGTATACAGGGTGGCCAGTTTCTCTAGAACAATCTGTCCACCATCCTTCAACAAATCTGCTGTTACCTGATCCTCCCCAGCTGCCTTCCCCCTTTGCATATCTCCTAAGGCTTTCTTTACTTCTTCTGGTGTTACCACCAGACCTTTTCGATAGATTGAGGCAAAGAAATCGAGCAACACATGTATGCGCTATCACAGAATTTTTTTTTTATTTTTCACACGTATTCCTTTAACAAAGACTCCACTAACAGTTCTTGACAGTCATGAAGGAAGCTTTGTGGTCGGAGAAATAGACTGATATATGTTCGACTTGGTACACCAATGCTTGATTCTCAAAGACGAGATCTATACAAGTGCCTCGCGAGGTTGTCACAGCCGTGGGACGCGTTACGAGCGAGAGGAACGGGATGTTCTCCCGCATAAGTGTTAGGAAATTGCTGTTTGTCTTTATGTCAAGCCGCCACCGATCTGGCTCTCTGATTGCCACCGCACAGGGCGAACGGCAGCGGCAATTTCGGCTCGGGCGGTGCACATATACAGATCCGCCGCCACCGATCTGGCTCTCTGATTGCCACCGCACAGGGGTTGCATTGGAGGAGGAGCGAAGAAAGGAATTAAGTTCGAGCCGGCGCTTTGACAACCGGAGACTCGCAGGAAGAGGGGGGAGGGGGGCGGCGTGTACACCCAGCGGCAAACGATGGGGGCAGAAGCGCGCGCAGCAAGCGGACAACACGATAAAGGGAGGAGGGAAGAGATAGCAGCGACTGACTGATGCCGCTGACGCCGATAGTGAGTCAACCCCAGCTGCGGAGTTGGTTTCAGGGACAACGCCGCCGATGCCCACACAAACAATATGATACCCTCGCTTCCGCAGCGCTAAGAACCAGGTCTAGCCGTGGGAAGGTGGTCACGTATTCGTCGACGTGCCGGGGCCTACGTGAAATAACCGGCGCGTCGGCAACTGAAGAGCACCCTATCCGCCACACAAGAACAGGAGGGGGGTGTTTGGATCGGACTGCTGGTACGATCTGTTGGGAACTCGGCGCTGACGCCCGTGGTTGTACCTGGGTCGCAAGCCCCAAGGGTAGCGTTGGCCTGGCGGCCTGGGGTACAACTGGAAGCATCCGAAGGTCCCGGCAAAGCATGAGTCGACTGGTAACAACGAAACAACTTGTTTATTTTAACATCGCAAAGAGTTGGCGGTCAGGTTGACCGAAGTAGAGAGACGGGAGAGCACTTCACTCAACAGAAGAAATCGGAGCCCTCCTCTTGGCGTCCGGGGGCAGCTGTTTTTATACTCTCGCAGTTGAGGGCAAGAAGGAACCCCTCAAAAGACGAGCACGTGAATGTACAATGGGCTAATGGTGACGCACACTGTCGTAGCGATGCCGTAGCACCATGTCGAGCACGATCTCGTAGCACCCTGTCGTGGCGCTGCCGGTCGGACACAATGACTGTAATGAGAGGATGGTCCCTGCTTTGGCATCGCCTGTTTCGGGCACAATGACTGGAACGAGATCCCTGCTTTGGCATCGCCTGTTTCGGGCCCAATGACTGGAATGAGATCCCTGCTTTGGCATCGCCTGTTTCGGGCACAATGACTGGAATGCGAGGATGATCCCTAGGCGGTCGCATCGCCGCAGTCGCGCCTGGAAACACCTGGCGATGAGTGTTGCGGCGACGACGATCGGGCCAAAATGTCTGCCGCCCCGCCGCAGTCGCGCCGGCAAAACCACGTGTCGCAGGCGAAACGTAACAGACCGCCCCGCCGGGGGAAGGAGATCCCGATGGACAGGGGACTGCATCCGCTGTCCGGAGGGATGTCGCTCGATGATGCTCATAACCGAAGTCGGGCGTCCCTCGACGTTTCTTGAGCGCAGCGCACAGAGAAGGCCTCGTTCTCTTGTTCAGGTTCGCACGGGACACTGCAAAGTGACTTCGGGAGAGTTCACATTTTTGTTCTCGTTCCCGGCAAGCGTTAGAACTACGCTGAAACTCAACCGCTCAGTCAGCAAGCACGGCACAACCCTCACTAAGCCCTGCCAGGCTCTTTCCCCTTTTTATACCACTGCCTAGTTCCTTACAGTAGTCTAGCATCACTCAGAACGCGTCCACAAATTGAAAAATTGCACTAGAAAGCATATCATCACTTTGAAACACTAAACAAAAGCAATATGTTAAAAAAAAAATCCTGCCTCAGGAAGAAAAACATCAGTAACAAACAATTTTGAGGCTGATTCCTACGTTAGGGGCTTCGACTTAAGCCATCGGCGTTACCGTTGAGACTCCCCTTTTTGTAACGCACCTCAAAGGAATATTGTTGTAAAGCGAGGCTCCAGCGCAGGAGGCGGCCATTTTTGGGAGAGATGGTCTGCAGCCATTGGAGAGGGCAGTGATCCGTCTCAATGATAAACCTTGAGCCGGCTAGATAGCATGACAATTTCTGAACGGCCCACACGAGACACGCACACTCTTTCTCGGTGGCGCTATACGCCTGCTCACGACTGGTCAGCTTACGACTAGCATACAGGACGGGGTGTTCTACTTCTCCATTTTCCCGTTGGCACAGTACAACGCCCATGCCTCGCTCACTAGCATCGCACTGAACAATGAACCCTTTTGTATAGTCTGGCGATCGTAGCACAGGCTGGCTTGTTAGGGCACTCTTTAGGGCGCTAAAAGCTCTTTCCTTGGTCTCGTCCCAGACGACTGTTTGAGGCTCTGTCTTTCTTAGAGCATCCGTCAGGGGAGCCGCGATATCAGAGTACCTAGGGATGTACCTCTGATAGTAGCCGGCGACACCCAAGAACGACCGAATATCGGTCTTTGTGCGCGGTTGCGGAAAGTCTCGCACAGCGGCCACTTTTATTTCAGAGGGGCGGCGACGACCCTGACCAATCACGTGACCGAGGTAGACAACCTCGGCCTGTGCTAACTGGCACTTAGGAGCCTTGACTGTCAAGCCCGCTTCGCGCAGGCGGGTTAGCACTGCCCGCAAGTGTGTCATATGCTCAGACCAGGATGCGGAGAATATCGCTACGTCGTCTAGATACGGTAAAGCGAATTCTTGCTGTCCCCGCAACACTTTATCCATGAGGCTTGAAAAACAGTATGGCGCGTTCTTCAAACCAAAACTCAACACTTTAGGACGGAATGTTCCCATTGGTGAAATGAACGCCGCATACCTACTAGCCTCTTCTGTAAGTGGAACCTGCCAATAACCCCTGACAAGATCTAGGGTGGAAATAAACTGAGCGCTACTAACTTTCTCAAGGCGCTCCTCGATGTTAGGGATCGGATAAATTTGATCCTTAGTGATGGAATTAAGCCTGCGGTAGTCGACGCAAGGACGAGGTTCCTTGCCCGGTACCTCAACTAAAATCAAAGGGGAGGTATAATCACTCTCACCTGCCTCAATAACACCGAGCTGTAGCATTTTCTTTACCTCAGCCTCCATAATATCGCTCTGGCGGGGTGACACCCGATACGCCTTGGATCGTACTGGCTCTGGGGAGGTAAGTTCTATATCATGAGTAAGTACCGAAGTCCTACCAGGCCTCTCAGAGAACAGACCTTGAAACTCTTGTAATAGCTGGTGTAGTTCGGTTTTCTGCTCAGGCGACAGCGGTGCTTTACTGATAAGGTCACTAATGACTTGACCGGTGTCTTCCCTGTTCGTCACTGAGCCTAGTCCCGGAAGCTCGACCGGAAGCTCTTCAGGAACGTTTACCATCATGCACACCACTGCTTCCCTTTGTCTATAAGGTTTGAGCAGATTACAGTGGTAAACTTGCTGTGCTTTCCGCTTTCCTGGCAGACTTACCACGTAGTTAACGTCCGACAGTTTCTGAACAATTCGTGCTGGGCCCTCCCACTGCACGTCTAGTTTGTTGTTTAGCGATGTGCGCAATATCATGACCTCATCGCCAACCTCAAAACGACGGGCCCTGGCTGTCCGATCATAATAAACCTTGGCCCTCTGCTGGGCCTTTGTCATTGCTTCACCTGACAACTCCTGTGCCCTTCTTAAGCGTTCGAGGAGCTTAAGCACGTACTCCACCACGACTGGGTCGTCGCCCCTACCTTCCCATGATTCTCGAAGCATGCGAAGCGGAGATCGAAGCGAGCGACCGTACACCAGTTCAGCTGGCGAAAACCCCGTAGCCGCATGCGGCGCGGTTCTTAACGCAAACATTACCCCAGGCAGACACAGCTCCCAGTCAGTTCGATGTTCAAAACACAACGCTCTCAACACGCGCTTCATGACGGAGTGGAGCTTCTCAACGGAATTCGACTGTGGGTGGTACACTGAGCTGTGTAACAGCTTTACCCCACACCTTTCGAGAAAAGTTGTCGTCAAAGCGCTAGTAAACACGGTGCCCTGATCTGATTGGATTTCCGCAGGGAAACCAACTCGCGCAAATATGGACAGTAGTGCATTAACTATCTCAACTGAGCTGAGTTCTTTAAGCGGCACTGCTTCAGGGGACTTTGTCGCTGGGCAGATCACAGTCAAAATGTGTCTGTACCCCGTGGCTGTTACCGGCAGAGGTCCCACAGTATCAATAACGAGCCGTCTAAAAGGCTCCGTAATGATAGGTACCAATTTCAACGGCGCCCTCGATTTGTCCCCTGGTTTGCCCACCCGCTGACAAGTGTCACATGTCCTCACGAAATGGTCTGCGTCCCGAAAACACCCTGGCCAATAGTACTCTTGCAAGAGACGGTCCTTAGTTTTCTTAACTCCTAGGTGTCCGGACCACGAACCCCCATGTGACAAGCGCAACAGATCCTGACGATAGCATTGAGGCACGACCAGCTGATCGAACTCCACTCCTCGGCGGTCTAGATACTTCCGGTACAGGACTCCACCTCTTTCCACAAAACGCGCAGTTTTCCTGGCGATACCTTCTTTGACATTGCAGCGAATGTTTTCTAGGCTGCCATCCTTCTTTTGCTCGGCTATCAAAGCCGACCGGCTGACTTTTAGCAACCTATCAAGTCCGTCTGACGTAGGCGCGATGAGCAAATCAGTAGATAGCTCTTCTAACTTTCCCGAATCGGGATTTTCCTCTCCAGTATCTGGCGCCTTTAACGTTACAGACTCAAGTTTATTCAGTTCGGGCGTGCTCGGAATATCAGCTTGCTGCGCCTCTGACCCTTTTTCGTTGTTTGATAACGTCGGCCCCGCAACTACCGCCTTTGCAGCGAGCTCCCGAACCTTCGATCTGGTTAAGGCCTGAACACTAGCTTCACCAAACAAAAGCCCCTTCTCGCGCAGGAGGTGATCGGACCTGTTTGAAAATAGGTACGGGTACTGGGGTGGCAGCATAGATGACACTGCCGCCTCCGTCTCAAGCGCTCCGAAAGGTCCTTCAATAAGCACTTTTGCTACCGGCAGACACACGCTATGAGCTTCCACGGCTTGCTTGATCCACGCGCACTCGCCCGTGAACATATGGGGTTCTACGTAAGATGGGTGAACTACATCCATCGTAGCTGCGGAATCGCGAAGCACTCGGCACTCTTTCCCGTTCACGAGGAGGTCTCGCATGTAAGGCTCGAGAAGCTTCATGTTCTCGTCAGTGCTGCCTATTGAAAAAAACACAACTTTTGGTGTTGTTTCCGGACACTGCGCCGAAAAGTGACCCGGCTTCTGGCACGTATAACACAAGCGCGCTCGCCTCATCTCGAACCGCTTTCTGCGTTTGGCTGCCGCCGTCTCCTTACGTTTGGTCGGACTGCTTTCACTCGCATCCTCACTACGCGTGTCCCCCTTTAATCTGATGGGTGTGAACTTTGGCCTCTCAAACTTCGAGCCAAATTCACCCTTTTGACCGTCCTTAGCTCCGCGAGCCCGACGCGTCACAAACTCCTCGGCTAGCTCAGCGGCTTTAGCCACCGTACAAACGTCTGGCCTATCCAAGACCCAGTATCGCACGTTCTCCGGTAACCGACTATAAAACTGTTCTAGCCCGAAACACTGCAGAACTTTATCGTGGTCACCAAACGCTTTCTCTTCTTTGAGCCACTCCTGCATGTTCGACATAAGCCTATACGCAAACTCTGTATATGACTCACTTTTGCCTTTCTCATTTTCCCGAAACTTCCGACGGAACGCCTCCGCAGACAGCCAGTACTTTTTTAGCAGACTCGATTTTACTTTGTCGAAATCCTCTGCCTCCTCTCTATCCAAGCGAGCGACTACGTCGGCCGCCTCGCCGGGTAACAAAGTGAGCAAGCGCTGTGGCCACGTTTCCCGAGAGAACCCCTGCTTCTCGCACGTTCGCTCAAAGTTAACCAGGAACAAACCAATGTCCTCTCCAAGCTTAAACGGCCGCATCAGGTCAGTCATTTTGAACAATACTCGTTCTCCTGCACCGTGTGCCTGACTTCCATTACGAGCGCGTTCCATCTCTACCTCGAGACGCTTTATTTCCAAAGCGTGTTCGCGCTCTTCTTTTTCTTTCTGTTCTTTAAGTTCACGCTCTTCTTTTTCTTTCTGTTCTTTAAGTTCGCGCTCCTGTCTTTTTGACCTCTCCTCAATAGTCTCAAGGCATTCCGACAGCTCGTCATCCTCAGCCTCTAACTCAAGAATAGCCTTTAGCAGTTCTGGTTTTCTGAGTTTGTCTGAGACATCCAGACCCAACTCTCTTGCAAGCTCCAACAATTTCGGTTTGCGCAACGACTTCAAATCCATGGCTGCTCTGAATGCTGCTTTCTCTACTGCTTACTATTGTCTTGCCGCAAACTAACCCGGCAGCAACGACAACCACAATTACCAGCTCTGTTTCTGACACTAACAAAAGCCTGGCAAAGCTCAGAAGAAGAAAGTCCCGCACTCACCAAACCTCGCAGGCAGGAATTCCGCGCAGTCGTTCCGCTGCAGGCAACCAGTCGTCACACAGGGCTCGTTGCACTGCTCCCGGATCGTCGTTGAGCTGCTCAGCATACCGTCAACTGCATCTCTTCGCTGCTGGCCTCCGTTGTCGCGATCTCACCGCTGGCAGACAGTTGTTTGAAGTCGGAGGCGATCTCACCGCTGCCAACCAGATGTTTGGGATCAGACTGCTGGTACGATCTGTTGGGAACTCGGCGCTGACGCCCGTGGTTGTACCTGGGTCGCAAGCCCCAAGGGTAGCGTTGGCCTGGCGGCCTGGGGTACAACTGGAAGCATCCGAAGGTCCCGGCAAAGCATGAGTCGACTGGTAACAACGAAACAACTTGTTTATTTTAACATCGCAAAGAGTTGGCGGTCAGGTTGACCGAAGTAGAGAGACGGGAGAGCACTTCACTCAACAGAAGAAATCGGAGCCCTCCTCTTGGCGTCCGGGGGCAGCTGTTTTTATACTCTCGCAGTTGAGGGCAAGAAGGAACCCCTCAAAAGACGAGCACGTGAATGTACAATGGGCTAATGGTGACGCACACTGTCGTAGCGATGCCGTAGCACCATGTCGAGCACGATCTCGTAGCACCCTGTCGTGGCGCTGCCGGTCGGACACAATGACTGTAATGAGAGGATGGTCCCTGCTTTGGCATCGCCTGTTTCGGGCACAATAACTGGAACGAGATCCCTGCTTTGGCATCGCCTGTTTCGGGCACAATGACTGGAACGAGATCCCTGCTTTGGCATCGCCTGTTTCGGGCACAATGACTGGAATGCGAGGATGATCCCTAGGCGGTCGCATCGCCGCAGTCGCGCCTGGAAACACCTGGCGATGAGTGTTGCGGCGACGACGATCGGGCCAAAATGTCTGCCGCCCCGCCGCAGTCGCGCCGGCAAAACCACGTGTCGCAGGCGAAACGCAACAGGGGGGACCCTTTCCTCCTCTTTCTGCATGGCGGCGACGGTGTTCTATGCAGTCACGTTATCTTGACTCTCTAGCGGCGTCAGCGGCATCCAGTGGTATCAGTCGGTCGCTGCTAGCGCTGGGGGGATGAAAGGGGGGCGGAGCTGGTTACGAGGCCGACGACAACGCCGACGACGACGCGAAACCCAGGAACGGACGCCAAAGAGCTGCGCTCTAAAAAAACGTATAAGGAAAGAATATATTCGAAATGAAAAACGTTGGCAGTAGTGAGTGCTGGGGCAGTAGTGAATAGTGAGTAGTGGCAGTAATGAAAGTGCTGGGGAATTCGAATTCTCGGCTCGCGGACGTGTGTGCGCGTGCGTAAACCATGGTCATCGTGTCTTAGGCGCTGACAATATACTTTTGCTGTAGTGCTGCACATCGCGTACAGTCTGCACAGCATCCGCGGCGGACTGACTTCTCTAACGCGAAATCTGCTTATCGAAATACGGCAAGCAACAGGCCTCGGGCCTGAACGGCACGGGAGAGGCGCCGGAATGCTGCGTCACGGGTACGGCTGATGAACTGAAAGCGCGCACGCAGCGTGCGTCGACCAACGGAAAAGGGGGCAGGACGTTCCAGAGCCGTGCGCATGGAAGCGCCCGACTCGTTCTTCAAAACGCGAAAGCCTGCTCTCCGCTGTGGCCATCTTGCGTTGCGTCTTGGTCTGCTCCGTACGGCGAATCCGGAGTGTAGTGGTAGCGTTCCTTTACACGAGCTTGTGCGCGCGTCTCAACGCAAGGTCATGCGGATCGTTTCCAAAATGTGTGCCTCTTCGTCGGCCATGGGAGGAACTTCGACCCCCGACACGCAAGAGACCGAACGGGCGCTTGTTGAAAAGATTGACCATGGAATTGGATGGAGAGAACGGCAAACGGTGAGATCGTGGCGCAGTTTCGCGGAAACATTGAATTTGCGTTCCGGAAACTGGCGGTTTATGCATATGTCAGTGTAACACGAGCTTGCTGAGTATCTTTATCGCAATGACTGGAAATTGATGGGCGGGCTATTGGATTTGCCACCTTTTGCGTGAGGTTGAAGAAACAACGCTCCAGTTTAGCATTCATTTTGGTGTCATGTTCCTTACACCATAGCCCCGTCAGATCTTGCGGGTGAAGGAAACAGAAGAGCTTCGGTGTTAATTCAACACATCGCTGTTTAAGGTTGCGTCACAAACGTTGTTCCGCCATGAACGCCTCTGCGAGCGGTTCCCGTTGTCGTGTCAAGAAATGTGTTTTAGCGAAACATGCTTTCAGACTCGCGTGCTTTCCGAACACGGCATTCGGAATTCTCGCCCGGTTCCGTCTGTAGTGATACAGAAGAAAGGAAGTTTCCTGTGGCCTGCAACAAGGTGTGTTCGCTGGCCGCGGAGGTATCGCACTGTCATGGTTTCTTACTTTCCCGGCTGTCCTCGACTTCCCGTTTTTCGGCACGTCATGGAGATCCGCGCTCCTAAGGTCATGTTTTCAACGAAATTGCTGCGCCTGTACAGGCGATGCTTTTTTATCAGCCGCAGAATTGCCACGTGAGTATATCGACGTCATTCCTCAACTTTTAGTAAGCTGTCCCTGGTCTCAACGCGGGTCCTCGGCTTATATGGCCTCTGCATATTGCATAAACGGGGTCGCGGGTACGATCCCGGTCGCTGCGGCTCCGTTTTGGTGGAAGAGTGCACGTTGCAGGTTTCTTTCCGAGACGTGACTCACTCGCAAGATTTTGTGTGCAGAAGACACTGGACATAAAAGATAATACGAAGGCCACCACGTTCAGTCTTCCCACTATTAGGACGTATCTAAGGGCCGCCCAGGAACCTCTTGAATCCTGCTCCTGCTCTTGAACCTCTTGAAGTCCTGCTCGCGCGTTGGGTCTGCATGCATCTACAAACAAAACGGTTCTAAACGGTATGGCTCTGTGGCTTCTCTGTTTTAAGCTTTGCCTACCATCACATAGTTTCGATTCGGTCGGTTGGTCGGTCCGTAGCATTAAATTTATTAGATACAAACGTGATACTCACGTACGAGACAAATGTGATGCTTCCACTTACAACACGTATCTACTAAAGTTTGGCTACGCTAGAAGTGTCTGCATTCGTGAGGTAATGGTTAGCATGGCATGCTCGTATGGTGGCCGTGATCTCACAGGTCTCGCTTTCGGCGTGTACCGGGAACCAAGCCACTCGGTTAGGTACGTGTACTTAGGAGTGAGCGCTGCTTACTGGAACGCGAGGAGGTTTGAACGACGGTAAGGGGACTAGCTAGCATGCTACTCGGGACGGGTACGACGCAAAATGAAATCATATACAAGCGCAGTGCGGGCCAGAGCCATACGGCATGCACCGAAACACAACCCACAGCGAACAAATTAAAGTGTCTCATTGAGACCAGCGTCTTTGAGGATGGTTAGATGTGCATTCGTTTCTCCAGACGCACAGGCAGCTCAGCCGACAGCGTACAAATGCTGTTTTTTTAACCCTCTCCTCTCTTTCCCCTTTCTGACTCATATCTCCTCACCCAAGTGTAGAGTAGCGAACCGGGGACTAATATCTGGTTAACCTCCCTGCCTTTCCTCTTCATCTCTCTCTCTCTCAGTTGTGTGTTCGCCGGTTCACCGGGAACAAAGCACATCGCTTGCTCCGACGAAAGAAGGCCGAAAGGGGAGCTTAGGATCATTAAGAGTACCTTAAAGGAAACACGTACCGCAGGCACTTTGTTCGCAGTATACAATCGAGTGCCTGATCCACAATCACCAGACGACCGACAGCCAAAGTGCGCTTCAGAGTCAAGGCAGCAGCACGCTGCGGTCTCGTGTGTATGGGGTGTAAGTGAGGTCCTCCTAGTTCTTCTTTTTTTCTTTTTTACAGCGGAGCTGTTAAGGGATAGTTTGCCCACGATCGTGTCCATGTGTAGACACAAAAATCCCCATACGTGGGCCAATACCGAATATAATGCAATGCCGGGCCGACCTGGGGCGCAGGTGCAGTGCGCCATTAAGGGGCCCACATTCATATAGCTTCGCTGGTCATCCTTCTTCACAGAGCAGAAGGGCACTGATTTCTCCTTTTTTTTTTTTGAGAAACGTGTGAATGGATCGTCCGTGGGCCTGAAATTAAGCCTATAAAGATATTTTGTTGGAAATCATCTCCAATGTTGCAGAACAGGACAATCTCGAATGCTCAAATTACAGGTTCCTAAGGTATTGTTCGCTTATCCTCACACCTGACCCTTCTCAGTCTATGGGGCTTGAGTAATCCTTCCAAGAATGCAGTGGATAAGCCTTAATTGGCGAGAGTGTACCTCCATGCATGACGGCCTTCTTAATCGGTATTTTAGAGCGCAGCTCTTTGGCGTCCGTTCCTGGGTTTCGCGTCGTCGTCGGCCTCGTAACCAGCTCCGCCCCCCTTTCATCCCCCCAGCGCTAGCAGCGACCGACGGATACCGCTGGATGCCGCTGACGCCGCTAGAGAGTCAAGATAACGTGACTGCATAGAACACCGTCGCCGCCATGCAGAAAGAGGAGGAAAGGGTCCCCCCCCCCTGTATCGGCGTCAGCGGCATCAGTCAGTCGCTGCTATCTCTTCCCTCCTCCCTTTATCGTGTTGTCCGCTTGCTGCGCGCGCTTCTGCCCCCATCGTTTGCCGCTGGGTGTACACGCCGCCCCCCTCCCCCCTCTTCCTGCGAGTCTCCGGTTGTCAAAGCGCCGGCTCGAACTTAATTCCTTTCTTCGCTCCTCCTCCAATGCAACCCCTGTGCGGTGGCAATCAGAGACCCAGATCGGTGGCGGCGGATCTGTATATGTGCACCGCCCGAGCCGAAATTGCCGCTGCCGTTCGCCCTGTGCGGTGGCAATCAGAGAGCCAGATCGGTGGCGGCGGATCTGTATATGTGCACAGCCCGAGCCGAAATTGCCGCTGCCGTTCGCCACTGCGAAATTATCTGCCAGTTCTTTCTGAGCCATGAGCGAGACGACCGATGGAAGTCCTCCGTCTGCTGCTGCTGCTGCTGCTGCTGCTGCTGCTGCTAAACGAGCTGCCAGAGCAGAGGCCCAGCGCCGTCGCCGTCAGAATCCAGAGGTGCGTGCCGCCGAAGCAGAAGCTTACCGTCGCCGCCGTCGAGATGATCCAGGAGTACGGGAAATATAAAAAAAAATTCTGTGATAGCGCATACATGTGTTGCTCGATTTCTTTGCCTCAATCTATCGAAAAGGTGAAACAGCTTATTTGCTGCGCTCAAATTTCGCATTAGGAAGTAACGTAATCGTCGGTAATTTTTTTCTACTTCTGAAGACTTCATTTAAGTGTGGAAATTGGGTCACAAGCTTGCCTAGGTTCACTCGCAAGATCACAGTAGTGTATAGCCAATGGCGGTCATTACGAGCTTACGATGAGATACATAATGATACATAAGGGTCAGACAAAATAATGCAGCCGTTCCTCTGGCACTGCCACCGATTCGCACAGCACTAGCTGTGGGCTTTCGTTTACTCCATCTAAAAAAAAAGAAAAAAAAGCAAGGAAATAAACGTGTCTCGAGGCGATCGTTCCCTGCCTCTCAGTGGAGCGTATCGTAGCGCCATTAGGTCGCATATCGCCTGCATCTCGTGTTGCTGCGCGACGCCACTCATGCCGCGTCGACAGCGACAAACATCGGAATCAGTGGGAGGCGAGGAGAGAGAAAAAAAAATGAATTATGCAGGTCCCATGCAGTGTGGCAGTTATAGGTCTCGGCGAATCTGGTGAAGAGGCAAAAGCGAAACAGCGCATCTAGACGACAGAGTTTGGCGACGAAGGCGTCTCGCAAACCGTCAGCCGAGGCGGCAGTAGAAATTATATGAATCGTGCAGCCGCCACCCCACCCGACCACAGCAGATAAACCTTCGAACTCCGCGAAGCTCTCGGGCGAGAGCAGGTTGCAACTCGCAGAGCTGAAGGGCGTTGGCGGAAGGAAGTATGCGTGTGATTGAGTCCCTGAAATCTGGGGAAAACAACAATCGGTAAGGATAGCAATCGGTAGGGGCCCTTTAACAAATTTGTTGGGTCGCAAAAGTGTGTACTTTGCCATTGTATACGTTCATTATGTTAAACTTTCAAACTTTAGTATAAAGCCGTTCGCTCTAATATGAATGATATGCTTGAAGGCGGCGTATACACTTGTTGCAATGAGGATCGCTTTTTTTTTTAAGTTGCATTAGTTGTTTCACTGCGTAATTCCGTGCAGAGCAGATCCGGCCACAGGCACATCTGCAGCGGTATAGTACGGATGGCTGTGTACGTGCGTATAGGCTCGGCGACTCGTTCTGTACGAGTACTGTTCTGCCTTGAGCTAATCGCCAAGACAGCAGCTGCCACCGCAGTCAGCGAAGTCCTGGAGGATTCGCTAACGAAGCTTCTCCCTGAAGGCTCACTCACACTTGGCCGACCCGACACCGATTTTGCCTTGCCGACTGTCGGCGACAGCGTTCTTTTCTTTCGTGTCGGTGCCTCTGTCACAATGTACCGACGCTGAACAATCTGCCGACCGCAGATTGTTCGGCGTCAGTATACATTATGACGGAGACGCCGACACGGAGTAAAAGAAACTCTGTCGCCGACAGTCGGCAGAGCGAAATCGGTGTCGTGTTGGCCTAGTGTGAGTGAGCCTTAAAAGACGCTGCGCGCGGCAGAGGATCGTGGCTCTTTACAAGCGGCCGCACTGCACACAATAAAGAGATCAAACTCTCCACCACGTGGACAAACGCGTCGGGCGGATGACACCGCCTCGCGTGAGCAGGCCGGCAAAAACTCGCTGTGTGGCGATCATGCGACATTGACCCAGTCGCTGCTCTTTCTCGCCTTATCTCTTCCTCTTTTCCTTATTGGCAGAAAATTTCGTTTTCATTTGCTTTTTATTCGCCGCGGATAGATAGATATATGTGACGCAACGCGGTTCGCTGTTACACGCGCGCCTAATGTAAGCGGTAAGTGGTGCATTTAGTTCATGCTCTTCGTAGAGACTAGCTCCTACAAAACTTGCTTGTGGGAACTTTGACGCCACGATCGTTCCACTGCGTAGGAAATTATTGGAACTACGTGGTTTTGCCTAATAATAGTGCCTGCGGCTTCGGATGTTCTTGCAGATATTTTTTTTTAATAACGCGATCTGGTGTGCGATGTCGTCAGACTCGGGTTCTTCTACTCGCATGTATAATGGCAAAACAGGTTTGCCAAGTGACACACACCGGGTTTCATTCGCCGCACAGGTCATCACGCGATAATAGTTCTACAGTTCTTTGCTCGTAGTAATGTTTTTCAAAAAAAAAACACTTTCATGTTACGTGCAAAAATTGGAATTGTTTATCTGGTAATATAGATGATTGCACGTCCATTACGTAACATGAAAAATATTAATAAAAAGAAACATTGCTAACCCATCTCTTGTAAACCCCGTCCTGCTGGCGCACCACTATTGTGTGCAGTATCGTAATAAGATTCCTAGTCTCGCTTTCACAAAGGGATGAATGCAATACGTAAAGAATTTCCTTTGTAGGGTTTCCGAAGGTTTCTTTTGTATATAATATCTCGTCGTGCTACGTTCGGTGGGATGACAATTTCCCCTTTCATGCATAATAGTCGTGAACTGTTGCACTTGTAACGAAGTGTTTTGTTGAGTATAATTGATTTTGCAAAGTCGCAGAGCCATTTGAAGCCAAGACGTAGCTTAGGCAGATTCGTATATCGCCCACCATTCCCACGCTGGCTGATCTGTCATGCATGCAGCCTCTGTCACACTAGCGCCAGAGTTTCCTTTGGTGACCATTGTTCGAAACTATGGCGTTCTGTACTAAATGTACTACGTCTCGCCATCAGGGGTCGCGAGAGAGCACAGAAGCGAGGTACTCGTACCAAACTTTGAGTCCGTTAACAAGCAAGGCGTATATACTTCGACATACTACCAAGATGGCCACTAAACGTTTGAAACTGGGTTGGCCGCATCAGTCACGCCGTCCCTTCACAACGGATGAAGACGGATGGACCAGCCAACAACCCAACCCACGCACGTGTAAGAACGCTGAGCAATCTGCCGCCACCCTCTTTTTAAAGCGAAGCTTTATATGGGAAGCTGTCAGCCAGGTCACGAAGGTAAGTTCGAATTTTCCGGTTCACCTTAAAAAAACTAATTTTCCGCTTACAAATTCGCCAAAGTAATGCTACAAGCTCAAGCTAGACCTAATAATTCCCAAAAAATCATGAGCATATATGCAGTAGTTCATTAACGAAATTTAAAATAAAGCTCGACTTCTTGATATTGTGAGGAGTGTGAAGTGATAAGCTAACTTGGGAGTTTGGAAATAGCCTATCTGCATCATCTATGTAATAAGGGTTATAATGTCAGGTGCGACACGTTTCCCTACGATAGTATGGGAGTCCTGGGTCCTCTGCGCGCGAAGGCCACATCACCGGCAGCAAGATTGAAGCTTCGCCCAGCAGCAGCCGCGCAGCTGTCACGGAGGCTCGCGCTCATTGGTGCAACGATTGGACACCAGGCGCTGCTCGCCACTCTCCACTAGGATGCGAAACTTGCGCCCATTTGATACAAAAGGGAAAGCATCATCATCATCATCATCATCATCATCATCATCATCATCATCATCATCTTCTTCTTCTTCTTCTTCTTCTTCTTCTTCTTCTTCTCTCGCGACGCCTGCAAACATGCCTCGATCAAAGAACGGGAGCGTTGCTTCTACTTCGTGTGCCAGAAAAGCCAGTAATAGGCAGCGCTACCCTAACCTAACTGAAGGATGAGAAGCGAGAACGTATTCGCTCGCAAACGCGCAAATAAGGAGCCGCCGTGTATAGCTTCGCACCGCGATAATCGCGCCACCGTCAACAGGCCGGAGCATCGCCGGACTGCCGCCGAGCGCCCTGAACGCTCGGCTAAGCCTAACAGCAAGCCTCGCAAAGACAAGAGTTCAGTAGCGCGTCAATCACCATCCGAACCGAAACAACCTCGTGCAAAAACTGTCGCAGTGCGCGATTCCAACAGTCGTCCTGAAGCACCGACGCATAGAAAATTTCGCTCTGCACGGCGAGACCTGCCCCGCATGCGTCTACGCAGCACCGCCGCCCGACTATGTTGCTGAGGGGGTTATCGACAATGTTACCGCCACCAATATTTCAGATTACAAGAGCTCATGCAGGCGTTCTAGAACTAAGACGTCAAAATCCTGTTCGTTCGAGTGAAGGAGGGTGGGGCTGGCAGTCGGAAAGCCCTGATCACTTTTTCCAAGCTCCCACGCGCCCCGCCTGATCATGCTACATGGAATGCAATGCAGACGCCCATGCAACTCTCACCATTCACCACAAAGCCCGATTCTCGCGGCACGTGCCCCCCCCATCGAGCACCGGGCTGACGCTTGTCCACAAACCGGCAGTGTCAAAAGCAAGAGATTTGATGCACCACTGCCAGCCCCGAAGCAAGATAAAACCCTGAATAGGCTAAAAAACAAACAAAACATTTTATCTAGCGAAGCCGCTTAAAAGTTACTTGTCTTAATTGGGCACGTATATTGCGTATTGTATTAGGATACACGTTTTGGGGCATGACTGAACGTTTTACTAACTTTGAGGAAGAACTGCCAGAGCTAGCCATCGTCACTGTTTACGATGATAATTTGCGTTAGACAGCCATTTCGATGGCCTTTATATGTTGCAGGTTTTGTTTCTCACAACAGCATTGCATATACATGGATGTACCATTCCAGTCTACTTGGAAATTTCGCTACACGGAGAATATCCATAAGGACTAATACCTTTCTCGACGTACCAGTAGATTTGCAGCAAAACAGCGTAGAGGCCAACAAGCACCCTCCCACCCCCCGTCACTTCAGAAATATAAAGCGTGACAAGCGATTGTAGAATTCCCTCAAGCCAAAATCTCTTCATAATTAATGGAACTCTCCAGTCTGATTGTGATTCTTTTGTGCACTGAACCTCAATCTGAGCATCCATGTCCTCTGAGGCTATGGGTGAGAACGAATAAATAAATGAACTCCTAAGACTGAGTTTGTGTAGGCAGTGAAGTGTTTTGTGTTTGTTTTTTCATACCTTACGACCCTCATATATGCAATTTTCCATTGTTCTATATAAACGTTTTATTTCGCGTTATGTGCTACAAGTCTGTTTCTTTATTCTACATGTGTCCACATAGCTGTGGGAGTGTTAGTACCATGATTTATGATTTATGACGGAGTTATTTCTCTTCATGTGAGGCATTGCATTTTCTTTAGGATGTATAGAGGGGCAGTATTGTGGTGTTTCTTCATTGTGCTTATCGGCTTGCGTGCCGGACTGTGATAGGAGCAGAGGCATTTTGTCAGGCTACGTATAGACTTTAGCCTCTGCTCCAGCTTTTGGATGCACGTAGGAAAAAATAAACTTCAACTCAACTGCGTCACTTAATACAGGAAGCGATCTCTCTTCGAAATCATTCTAAAAAAAAAAGATTATTGCGCAATAAATTTCATTACGCGATCATGTCGCGCATGTTTGCGCTCAACGCGAACGCTCAATGCAGCATTGCTGCCTTTACTTCAGGTGACCTTCGAAGCTCGTAACAGCCTAGCGCACCCTTCCTTAGGACGCGTGATGCATATATACGAAAAGTATGCTGTATGCTCATAGGCGATAGGCACGTACGACCAGGAATATAACCACTGGCGGTGATGTGCTATACGGATGACGTTCGTGAATTGCAGAACACGAACGTACCCTGTGTCGGAGGGCATGATACTACGTACTAACACATATACGCGTGTACTACACGTACTAACACATTCAAGTACAGTTTTTTTCCACGTGCAATAGGGCTTTGGAATTCTCTACCCGGTAACATTCGTTCACTATCACTAAAATATTACATAGTTGCCACTGGTAAGAGCTTCGCTAACATGTAACTAGCTTCTTCTTAATCAATAATCTTTCTGTGTTTATGTGTGTTTTCAATGTGTAATGTATAGTAATGTATAATGTTCCCACTCCTGCTATATCCCTGTATTGGGCTACAGTATATGTGAATAAATAACTAAAATACATCATGTAATAAAAAAAAAACAAATTCATAGTGCAAGCACAACCCTTCGTCTAGTAACGTTGTATCGTATCATTTAGAGCGTGCGCTTTGTGTGTCTTCCTTTGAAAACCACGGTCTCAAACGACGCCGCGATAGCGTGAAGCGTAGATTGTGGCCACCACCACGCATGCCAGAAATGCTAGCGCACACATTTTGCGTCTGCCCAACGAGTTCGCGCGAACGGCGGATTTTGCCGACTCCTCTTTGGAAAGCATCAACACCATGCAGGTTATAATCTTGGAGGACCTTAATTTGGGCACTTGGCCCCGCCTGTGATTCGGTGCAATAACCGTATGGGCCTCGCCGCAATTTTTTTAACGACGCCGCACTGGACTCAAGAATTTAAGGACGCTACCATGTGGACCACCGGCATACTCCAGATACCTAATCTTGGTCACCATCCTCTTCCATTTTCTTCTGCCATTTCTTTTATTGAAATGAATATTAGGAGAGGTTGGCGCCTTTAAGGCGGCACCGGTCATTCCTTGTCACTTAGCAAAGAAGACAAATATGCGCAAAAAGGGAGAAAATAATGTCACAAAATATGGCACTCAGTAGTACACCAGACGAATAAGAACTATACAGTCTAACAGTGCATGAATCGCAAAGTTTTGTGCCTGAGTTCAGTACACATTCGCATGTATAAACATACCAGATGAATAAAAACTATACAGTCTAACAGTACATAATCGCAAAGTTTTGCGCGTGAGTTCAGTACACATTCGCACATATAAAGACATATATTTTGAATAGCGAAAACACACAACACATGTAATTACACTGCCAGGATAGAGCACAACTACACGTTGCGTAAAAATTACAATCACCACATAAATCAATTTTTAACCCAGAACAATTTATATCACTCATTTAGCATATTGGGATCAACTGAAACTTAATATTGCCCCAAAATGAGGTGTCCTCGAAAAATTTTTTCAAAGCAAGAAATGCTCTTTTCTGAAGGCCCGCATTTGGCCGTGGACCAAGTATTTTTTTTAGAGTGAATGATCTTCTGTCTAAAAGCAACAAATTGGCTTGCAATGCCCTTCGTTGTGGATTCTTCTTGCATTCTTATTTCTCTTGCCGCACCCTATCTTGTTCCAATCTCTCTGCCTTTCTCTAAACAAATATATCTCTACCTTTCAGAGTGTAAACTCATAAAGTATTCGAACCAACGACCTCGCTGCAACCCATTTTCTGAAGAAATTTGTGCATTTTGTGGCAACCCTCAGCAATACACAACAGCAACAGGCTGAGTGCATGAGCGAGATTCTACAACAACGAAGTTGTTCTTTTAATCGCCACAAACTTTAAGTAATTGCTGACTTTTGAATACGGTATTCCAGTCAGCACTCTTCCTGATCGGATGAAAAGCACAGTTTCGGGTAAAATTAGGCTCTATTAATTATTTCATCGCCCACCGTCTCCGGAACAATCATAACGGATTTTGGCTGATGTCTGTGGGAAATTTCAAAGACGATGTCCATGTCTAAGTTCATATTCATGCACGGTGTTGCTGTTTACCACTAACCAAGGCTTACTATCTTATGCCACCGATTTCCACGACACATGTGACGTCGCAGGTAGAAGGTGCGGAAATAAGAAATTGTCGTTACTACTCGTTGTCCGATCCTGTAGCGTCTTCTAGAGTGCGAAACGTCCAGCATTGGCAAAAGTGCAATTTCTAAGCCGTAATCTGTCAGTGCAGGACGACTTAACTTTCTTCTTTACCAGTTCAAAAATAATCAGCTTTATTATTTTGTTGCACACAGCGAGGGGGGCTACATTCCATAAAAGCAGGAGGGTATACAAAAGATACAAAGCGTAGTAGCAGATGTAAGTAGCACAAGCAATATAGAATATGTCCTGCACAAAAACTGTAGAATGGAATAAAGAAATAACATGGAAGAAAAAGACTGTAACAGCAAGAAGCGCGAACGAACAACGTAAGGAATGCTGCAACAAAAAATTAGTGGTCTTAGCAAACTCTTATCACGCAAAAAAAAAAAAAAAACGGGGAGTGGGGGAAGAACGCATCCGAGCACACGAATCGCAAGTTCCCGCACGCTTGCATAAAAACACATAATAGGAAATATGAAAATATTGTCACGTGGTCGAATACGGTTGATTCCACTGACAAGCTGTTTTCGAAAACAAAACTGCTACTGAAGGCGGCAGTCCTACATTTACATTCCCTTATTTTATAACAATGTTCAACGCGTAAGCACAAAAGATTCACGCGAGATACCGATGTTTGAGTAGTATGTCACATGAAATAACTTGAAACGAAGCGCCAGCTGTTCTGTGGTTCTCTAGCGACTGCCCATCCAACACTGCCCCGGAGTTACTGGCACTGAAACTGGTGTCCTTGTGAGACACACCTAAAGCGTAACGCCCTACCATGGATTGCATTTTCTCTAACTCATATTTGTGTACGGTGGTTGGAGGTTCCCACACGGTACACGCGTAATCCAGGATCGATGTCACGTTCGAGGTATCCAAAAGTTGCATTGAACTCTGAGAAAGTGAGCGCGCGTTTCGACCTAGAAAACATGGGAGTTTACACGCTTTAGCACCACAAGATTTGTCGCGTGGCGAAAGCTCACGCGTGGTCTTCTGGGAGGTGGTGGGATTCACTTTTTCACACGCTTTAGCAACAGTATAGCCGGCGTGCCGATGTAAAGATAAAGAGGCAGTATAATACACACCCAGATGCTTGTATTCCGAAACTACTTCTGGAAGTAGAAGAACCCGATGCTTATTTTTTTCTTGAAAACCTGACACATACTGTTTTCTTGAAATGTAATGTCATTCTTAATTTTTTACACCACGTTTGTATGATGTTCAGATCATTTTGAATTTCACGACATTCATTATTAGCACACATTTTATTAGAAAGTATACAATCGTCGACAAGGATAATCTTTTTCGAAACTATATTCACGTTGATATCGCCGATATGAAGTAAAAACAAAACAGAGGCCCCAAAGCGGATCCCTACGGCACTCCTGATGTTACGACCGAGATACTCGATTGAGCTGCATCTACAAGAGCGCACTGTCCTCATGTGCGCAAGTATTCGGCGATCCATGAACATATCTGAGGCGAGCTGTTATAACTTAACAATTTCTGCACTAATAATTTGTGTCAACACATCGAACGGTTCGCTGAAGTCAACAGAACGTCGTTCGTCCATAGCAAGAACCAAATCACGCGTCAACTTACGAGCGGATAGTCCCTTGCGAAATCCACACTGAAAAGGGTTCAGTAACGAATGGGTCTCTACGTGTTGGATTACGGATGAATATAAGATACGCTCTAAACACTTTACAGCATACACTAGTTAAGAAAACATGATGATAATTAGTAACAAGCCTTCGAAAACCCGATTTATGAACGGGGACAACACATCTCATCTTGCAGTCCTCAGGTATAAAGCTTTCATTCAAATATTTTACGGAAATAAGTTTTAAGCAGATTGACACGGAATGAGAACAAGCTTTCAGGGCCACTTTTAGCATACCATCAGGTCCAGGCGCATTCGAAGGCTGTAAGTCGCTTAAAAGCACTTCTATACCGCCTGCTGCAATTGCAATATTATCCATAGTTTTGAGGCGACTTCTTTCTAGCCCTTTAACTCCAGCAGGACTAATTGGCGGCAAAAATTCAGAAAAATAAGAATTGATCTCCTATAAAGTTCAAGGTGGTTATGAATAAAGGGTCCGTTCATGTATATTCACACACACTTTTTCTGGCCTTAAATTTTGTGGCCTTATAATTAAAGCGTGGTTAAACACCACACACTCGCACGCACGCGCACACACACACACTTCACTCAAATTCACTATCGCACTCATGGTCCTACATACGAACACTCGTTTTCAGTTTAGGCGAGGGACGCTGATGCATACATATATTTACGCTCCTTAATCGTCTTGACCTTTTTCGCTGGTTTTCGTCCTATAGTTGGTCACATACTTCATTGCGTTTAAACCGGGGTGTAAGATATTCGTCCATGCATAATTTACCTGTTTTCAAAACGCGTGTCCTCTCAGAAAAAAAAAAAGAAAAGCCACCACTGTGTAGAGATTGTGAGGCCGAAACACTCACCGAATACTTTTGTCGCCGCTTGATTCGTCGACCCATTACTCGATGCTCAACGAGGAGTCTGCGCTTGAAAGTGTGGCGATTAGTCAAGCACGATCGAAGTACACGCCACAGAGCGACTCCTTTTTCCCGCTACTCCCACGCTGTTGTCGGTCTATTGTTCGCTGTAAAACTCCGCAAGCAGTTCCTCTTCACTCGTTCGATGTCTGCTCTTCTCTTGTCACCTTCTGCAGGGCTACAATCGTTGTAGGTCACAAGAAATTTGGGCACTGTTTTTGTCCTAGCTGGTTGCGAAGACCCACCAGACTGGTCTTCCCGCAATCGGGTACCGGTGTATCGGTGACCAGTCGTCACGAAAACGCGCACAAAACCGTTACCGGCACAGTGGGTCGTCTCTGTTTCCTCAGGAGGTCCACAACCAGTGGCTATTAGGACGTCGTCCAACGGCGACTTATCGGCACAGCAGAAGCGGGGAGGGCTTGTTCAGGGCTTAATTCCGTCTCGTACACTGACGTGGCGAGCACTTAGCCTTGTCCTCCACAAACACAGCACACGGTAAACGTTTGGCGGCGTGGATGACTTCCGTCGCTGCTTCTTCCTCAAGCTTTGTTTCAATCAGCGAGGCGCAGACAGCCAGACGAGCACAGGGCGACGATCTCACTCCGCCGGCCACTAGCTTCGAAAAACGTGCCTGGCGAGCATTCGATCCTAGCTCTATCGATTAAGTAATGCGAAGCGGAATCGGGGAGAGGTTGTCGCTTGGCTCCTTCTTCCGCGTTCGCATAATCGACGCTCATGTGTGGCCGGCGAGATACGAGAGTTAAGAGAGAAACTCGGTGAAGGTCAGAGCGCGCGCCGGCTACACTGAGCTCGAATGTACTGTTTGGCCTAATGCAGAACGTTCCTCTCGCTCCGTTAGTGTTGCGTTTCTTTTTTCTATTTAACGAAGAGCGCGAAAATGGAGCCCAGTAGGGCAAGGTTAATTGGTGTTTGTGACTCGGCGAAAGAAAGCCGTTGAACGCGCGCTGTTTTGTTTAGCTTAAGAAAATACGTTGAACACATGTTATCGCCGCTTGCTTCAGGGCTTGTTGGTTTGCAGTTGCGGTGTTGTAATATGGCACTAAGAAATATAAAATAAGAACAGGACAGGAAAGATCGAAACATGGTGCCTTTAAAAGTTCAACTTTCACTAAATTTTATTTAAAGCGCCTCGGCAGCAATGCGAATGCACCTATCAGGGATGCTTTACATGCTTCGTGGTCCAGATGCACTTAAACAGAGGAATCAGAAAAAAGGACAATTAGATCTAGTTAGTTAATTATATTCGCATCAATGACTATGGCGTTCTGCAGCTAAGCACAAGGTCATATGAGTGAGGTTCTCGGCCACGGCTGGAATCGTATTATTTTAACGATACGTTTATGCTGTTAATAGTATATTAGTATTACTATTGCTATTATTATTATTATTTGCTTCGAAAACATAAATTTGTGACAGATGAACTCTCTAGACACTATCGCCCGTGCACTGACGCAACCTTTGGATTGTGTGGATAAAATCCACGGCATGGATTTGGATGAAGCTCCTCGGGCAGTCCATAATCAGCGTTTATACATAGGTAGCCACGTATTCGTGAAAGGTGGCCTCGTAATCCTCGGCGTCTTTATTTGATTTATCCGGTGTGTGAGATGCCGTCACGTGACGCTATGGCTGCCATTGCCACCGCCGGAGACACCAGTGCTTCTTCCCGGAAACACCGTTGCACCGTTTGTTTCAGAGAGAACACGTGATACTAAAGTCCAACGACGCGCAACGCGTAGCGAAACTAAGCGCGGATCTTGAATAATTATGTTAGCGAAGAGTTTTCTGGGAGGCTATGAAGGAAAAGCTATACGGAGGCAGATAACGCGCAAGTTGGAGCACTTCTGGAAAAAAAAATGACCCAACAGCTGCGTTAGTTTTGAGCTTGGCAAAAGAAGACGAACTTCTTATCTATAACAGCAAAAATGAGGCAAAATATACCTATGAGGAGGAGATTTAGCTTATTTTTTTCCTGCTTTTGTGTTCTGCGTTTGAGCAAATGCGAAACCGTCGCAAGCGATAACTACGCCGATTCAACGACTGAAAGAAATCGGATGCGCTGTCAAACGCTGCCGGAACGCTTGGCGTTTTAAACACACGTGCGGAAGCTCCACCTTCTTACATTTCCTTTCATTCCCGCAGAAAGCTGTCTGCGAACATAACAGTGACCAGAAACGATTAAATCAACTCGCCGAAGCGCGAGCAAGAATCAGAAAAAAGAAAAAAGACAAGAAAACCGAGAGGGAGCCGCGAAGTGATACCGTACAAGAGACAAAAGCACTTCAACAGAAAGCATCAAAACTGAACGATTTCAACGTATGCTCACGCTGCCAATTTTTGAAGCTGTGCCTTATAAGGAAGACAACGAAGACCCGCAGTGTATACAATTCCCGCTTTTTATGTTTGAAGAAATCACGGTCCAAGACGTTGGCTTCCTGTACTGCATAAATATGCTTGAACTGCAACGTACAAGTGTCTTAAGTTTGCGCACGAGCGAACTTTTTCGACTTATACCCGTCGAGCTCGGCTGCAGGGGGGATCCAGCGGGGGCTGTTGCTGAGCTCCATGTTTCACGTGCAGCGAGACCCACAAAGAAGGCGATGGCCAACGTATGTGCTCACGAGCTCAACCTGTCTAAATACTGTCGGTTGAGGTGATCACAGCACACCTCATAGGCTTGGTGCACTGTATTTTTCGAAATTCGCGTCCGAAGACGTGGGGTGTTAAGCAGCACCACCTTTATTTGCGATCGGCCTCTCTTTCAAATGTAAAAGTGACATCGTCGGCGCATACTATGCTGCCTTTGCGTTTCCGTGGCCCAATGAGGTATTTTGGTTGTATCATTTATGATTGACAAGTGCATTCGCTTTCGCCATGCTGTTTGTTGCTGTTGACCGTGCAGTGCTTGTTCTTACGAAACGTTTCTCTCTACTTAAACATAAACTAAACAGAAGCGGGCCTCTACATGCCTCTGATGAAAACGTGCGTAGTTTTACTTTTGCTTGTGCATACTTATAGACATGCAGGTTAATTGTGAACGAGTGATTTATTCTGACGACATTGGAAAGTTTGACAACTCTTGTGTCGCCGGCCTATCCGCAAATAGACTGTCTAATGATCAAATGATGATATTAATAGGTAATATAAATGAGGAAGAGGAAGAAGTGCCCAGAGCTGACCGGTGCTTTGGGCCTCTCGCTGTTATGCAATTTTTTACGTTTTTGCCATTTTCGTGAGAGTCACTTCATGAAAGATGAGCAAGAAGATGTTCCCACGGCCAACTGAACAAGGTCAGTCGTCTGCTTCATTGCTCACTTTTGGATGACGTGCCTTCGGAAGCTCGGACCAGCTCGATTCCTGGGAGAGTTCAACGCCAGAAGCCACGGACTCTGACAGCGAGTACACCGTAGTCATGGGCCGCCGTATGAAGAAGATGCGCCGTATGTCGACTGAGGCGACTTCATCGCATCAGAGTGAGCAAGAATCATTCATGGTTTCTTAGTGCCGCTCTCGACGTCACACAGCATGAACTCCCTCAGCAGGCAGTTTCTAACCGAATATCTTGAAAGTGTGGCCCCTGGGCAAATGAACGAAATCAGGATCAACGCTTGCAAGAACATCTTGACAATAGATGTGAAAACTTCCGCAATACTTGAGAAGTTAATGACCATTCCACAGTTAAGCGCAATCCCCGTCCGCTCCTTTATTACTTACGGGAAGGAGACAATGAATGGTGGGATTTCCGACGTGGAGCTTGACATCAAGCATGCCGACCTCAAGAATCTTTTGAAGTCATCGGTGCGCATTCTTGAGATTCACCGCTTGAGGAACTCCCGATATATCAAGTTAATATTTGCTTCTTCGACATTACCAGCGTCTGTCGAAGTGGGCTACGTGATACACCGTGCACAACCATTCGTTCCGAGGCACGTTCAGTGCCGGAAATGTCTAAAGATAGGACACGTGAGCGCTGTTTGTAGACGTAAAGCCACTTGCTTTACGCCACAAAGCCATTTAAGAAGAACTACATAGCGGGGCACAGGCGCCACGACTACATCTGCCTGTGCGTGCATCGCGGACGGTAACGGCGCCTACTGCTATTCAAGATCGATGACAGCACGCGGCGAACATTCACCTCCACCGGCTGATACATACACGGAATGACCTTTGCTGCCCTCTAAGCCCACGGCCATGCCAGCGGGCCCTAGTGGTCCTCTGCGCCATGAAGCCAAGAATGATAGGGCCAATGAAACCGCTGGCACTAGGGGCAAGCAAGGAGATGGACACAATGAGAAGGAGAGCGTACAGGAAATGCTGAAGCACCTGGTGGAATCAATGCGCGTGATTCTCGTAGTCTCCAGAATCGGGCCGCTAAAAGTGCCCTGCCGGTGCTCGCCGTGCTGGAGCCGCTTATCGCAGCTCTTTACATGCTACAAAGCATTTGTTTGGCGCTTGTGCTGCTCACGCAGGGGAGGCCCGCACATCAGCTTTGTCCTAGCGCCTTCACTTGAATTGGTGACTACTGACTAGATACGGAACCAGATAGTGGCTTCATGAATGAGCTTTCTGACTCTTTATCATCAGATTGTTGAACTTGCTTTCACCGTTGCGCATCCCTCTTTCTATGTCGCCATCGTCTCTCATCACGCCTTTTATGTCCCTGTTCCCCCTCTCCATTTGCAGAGTAGCAGGCAAGAGCGCGTTAGCTCAAGCCGATTTCTCTGCCTTCATTCAAATAAATTATCTCTATCTAAGAGGCAATATGAAGAGCAAACAAGCAATATTGTTAATACGCTTTGATCACGCAGGAAAAAGCGCCGCAAGTATTCAATTTGAGTCTGTGAGAATAAGCGTGACTCCGTCAGTCAATGGCGAAATACTATCTATGCACCATCTATGCTTGCGGTTGTATCTAGGCTTGTGGTTGTTTCCGACTTGAAATCTATGGACTGTTTGTACGTACACGTCTGTCAACCAGACACAATCTGTAGAAATTCAACTAAAAAACATGTTTAGACGTTATTTACACTGGCAAATTAAATTATGTTTCGCCAGCCTCTAACGGTCGTCTTTACTCGCCGGTATTTTACGATCGGGTTCTTCTGCATACGAGTGACTTTGCGTTTCGTAAGTTTTCGCTGTGACGCTGGGTAAACCTATTTGATGTCGTTTGCCAGTTTACGCCTAGGCCAGATCGATGACGTTGGCACGAAGCCGATAAGTTCTACCTCGTAGGTTTAAATTTGCCTGACTTACGAGGGAGCACAACTCTCCTATCGGGAGCCGCCGTGTCTGCATCACCACTGCTCGCTGTCGGCCAGTCGCGAAGGAATTTAGGATTCACTCTCTTTTGGGAGCTACCTTTTTTTTTATCTCGCAACGATTTTGTCACGTACTACGCAATACGTGCTCAAAGGACTCCCCGGTTTACACGAGCCGGCATTCCGCAGGGCTGTCTACAGCTACGCTGGCTTCTAAGCGACGCCCCGGGGAGACTGGCGACGTGGGAGCGATTGGGGCCACGTTCCGGCTAAGACAAGGATCACCGCGTAATCTCCGCGATCAACGCTCGCTCGCTCGCTCGCCCGTGTGTGCCGCCACCTGCACCCGCGACCAATGCCAAGAACACGCTCTCGTATCCGAGAGACGGCAGCGGTGCGCCTTGACCAAGACCGGTGCAGAGCCTTGCTGGCGCGTACATATACAACGATCGTCCAAGGCCTCCCCTCTCCGGCGTTCGTGTGTGCTCCGCTCCGACAGTTTCACCGTTCGAGAGGGTGCGGTGGTATCGTCGCTCTAGATCAATTCGGTATCGGCGGTGGCTGCCAAGTTCAAGCTCGGCTGAGAGATGAGGCGTTGCTCGTCGCCTCACGTACATATGAGCGAATCGCGGGGTCCCGCCGACCTCGTTTTGTTTTCATTTCAATGTTATATATACCTCGCCTGGCGGCCCTACATAACGTGTCGGATCGCGTGCGGCCGACGCCTTACAATGTGGCAGAGCTCGAACTGGCATTTCCCCGCCGGCTCGAGTCCTGGCAATATACGTCGCAAATTTCGCTAATATGCTACGTGTGCCCATTCGGGTCTGGTGGTTAAGCTATACCTCTCGTCAGGTCAGATGCTAAGTAGCATTGCGCTTCAGGACGTATTATGCAAGGATTCGTCTTACACGTGTTAGCCGTTGGGATGTTGAAAGTCGTTGGAAGACACCGACTGGGAGCGCCGATTGCTTCCCCGCTTTCGCCTAATAGTTCGGGTGTCCGTTTCAAGAGAAGCGGTTTAACAAGTTTACACATCTTGGAAGCACGCCCGGTGTCTTCGGCATCTAACGCACATGTAGATATTGGTGACCGTGACCGATGTGCACAGGTCAGTGAGTCACAACGCGTCCTAGGGAAAACTGCACAGGCCAAAAAATTACACGGGCGTCCGCGTCCGGACGAAGAGGAAGACGTTTTATTAGAAGGAAAGGAGGTGAAATCGACCAGGAATGCGTGTCTCTGTGATGGCAAGTGATGCTTCATTAGTACAGCGAACTATATCACGTGCGCAAGAGTGCACCACTGAGATTGAAGCGCAAGAATTACAATGCCGAGATGTGCGTGAAACAGATTATGTAGCCACCAAGTTTGAGGAAAATTAAGGAAGACAGTTTACAACAGCAACGGATGTCATTTGAAAAAAAAAAAGGGGGATCAGGGAAGGGATTCCACCGAAGTTCTGTGCAAAGTATACTTTCTCCGAAGTCCATCACATATTATGGAGTTACGCCCACGTCATGCAATGGAGATGTCATGCCCCCACCTTCCTGTCCAAAGCCCGCCCTCTGTGCCTCTGCCCAGAACCCTTGGGTCACTCACTGAGGTCACCACACTCCAGGAGTCAGAACACCTGGCGGCGTATATGACACCCAGTCCGAACTAGGATGAGAAATTTGAGCGTGTGCGCAATGTTTTATTAAGTACAAAGGTTGCAGCGATTTGCACTTTTGTGTACGGTCCCGCTAAATTATCCTTTGACAATGGTGCTATACAGTAGTGCGCGCAAACTTTCGTTTATAAATTTGTCGATTATTTCAAAATAAAGATAAATCAAAAGGGGCAGATATTAGCTTGTACAGGCAAGACTTCAATCGCGCATCCAAGGTCTCTCCACGGCTCTTCTCGAATCGTTCCGCGTGAGACACCGCTTACGCCGATTGCGGTCGGGTCTCATTGGTAGTTACCAAGGGCAAGATCGACAAAAAGAGCGAATCCAACGGTGACCCACTTTTCTTTTCAGGCTAAAGGTATCGGTTCGTCATGGGTCGGCCGCGACTGTTCGTGACCTGTGCTGTGTGAATACGGCGTGCCTCGACTGGCCTGCGAGCCAGAGGTTTGCACTGCAGAGGGGCAGGATCGTGCTGGGCGTGATGACGTCCGCTCTGGCGGTGTTCGATGCACCACCAACACCTGGCGGGCATTAAGGCGTGCGCAAGCCAGTTAACGAGCACAAGGCCTCGTAACAGCTGCGTTTGATCAGACACTTAGCTGGTAACAAAATTATTTGTCTCGGGGGTGGGCACTAACCACATTGAAGGGTCGATGATCTGGGTGCAGTAAAGTTGTGGCACTGTTCGCATGTGCAACAGGGGCACTGGTCGCATTCCTGAATGCCACTTCCTTACACTGCATCAGGATGATGTGGCTACCACTGGCGACACGCCCTGTAGAGCGAGTCTCCCAAGTACGAACACTTGCTTCTTCTTCACCACCACTTTCGCGCTAACCTTATTGCTCTTCGTGTGCTTCCCTCCACTCAAGGTACGGTATAGAAGCGAACTGAGTGGCATTTGGTTACAAGGCCAGGACTTCGTGATGTTCATAGGAATGACAAACTTGCTAATGCAGTCAGCAAGCTTCACATTTTTATTGTTGTATGTGGTGTACCCATATCCTGCCGTTACCAAGGGCACAAGTATTGTGTAATTTTAAATGGCATCATTAAGTTTGTTCTGCCAGTAGTCACCAAGTGCAATGTCACCTTAGTCAAAAAATACTTGCGCTCCCAAAACCTCAAGCTGTTCTTGGAGCTTCCTTGCATGCTCATCAACTTCGCTAACGTCCGCAACTTATGGCAATATCCTTGTTCGAGACCTTTCGTATTGTGAGGTCAGTACTGTGCTTTTTACGCTTTCTGAAGACCCCGTTTCCTTGTAGATGGAATGGCGTGGTCGACCTGTTTTGCAGCAGCTGTATGGTTGCGATGCCTTGACAAACCACGCCCCATCCGTCGTGGTGTCGTAGTGGCTTTGGTGTTGTGCTGCTAAGTCCGAGGGCGTGGTATCCAGTGTCTTCCGCGGTGGTCAGATTTATATAGAGGCAGACTGCATAAACGCCCGTGGTGCTATACGTTATGTGTAAGGTAAAGAACCCCAGGTGGTCAAAATTAATCCGGAGTCCCACGCTGCGGTGTGCGTCATAACCATACCAGAATTTAATTTAAAATTTGAGCCAAGCCCCAAGCAACGAGTGCCTGCTTTTGTGTATTGAGCACAGGCCAGCTATTCCTATCACGGAAGGCGAACTCGCGATCTAAAAGCTTCATGTATCCCAGAGCGAAGATCTGTTTCATTCAGGTTCCGATCAGCATGTACAAAGCCAACAGCGGGCCCGCCAGCTTTTCAAATCTCAATTGGCCATCGATCAGTGTTCATCGTGATAAACAGAGCGTTAGTGAAAACATCAATGGCGTTTGCTTGTTCTCCTTGGTGCTCAAATGCTGGAATCCTTTCTTTAGCCAGGAAAAGAAGGTCGCGGTGGAAGCTCGGCAGCTGGTGTGCCATAAGTGGTGTCCTCGCATCATCGATCTTCACGTTCACGGCGGACAACCTAATCATACCCAGGACGCCGCTTTTCTGATTAGTTTGATTTATTTCAGCTTCCCCACTCACGTGGACTCCAACCAGGAGAGAGATCATGACCACGTGCAATAGCTCGCCTCGAGGTCCAAGGCGCTCGCGGCGGGCTCTTTACGAACACCAGCTTGGGCTAACCTTGCAACGAAAGTAATTTCAGGTTCCCGGACTTCCAAACGCCGGCTACAGGAGCTCGGCGTACCACAAACCAAGCCTCGTGCCGCATTCCGACGGGGACACGCAGAGTGCAAAAAAAGTTGCGCAGATTCAACGAACATGTTCGAACTTTCGGGGCGCGATTAACATTAACGCACTGGTGCGCAAATAGACGTGATGCGCACAATTTTCTTTATCTGCAGACTTCGCAACGTGAATAATTTCAGCCAACGTTTACGTTTGTGCACCGCGCAGGCTACCATTTTGACTCAAGTGCATTCATTTTTATGCTTATTCATTACAGGTTTCGTAGGCTGTGCCGAAATGCGAACACTAATTTCGGCTGAGGCAGGCAGGCGATGAGACGTCGACTCTGAGAGTTAGGATGGATAGTTGGGCGTGTTGGTTAAGCATGATTTCTGAAGTGAAGGCGCTAAAATGACAGAGGACAAAGAAGAAACACACACACACACACACACACAGTGTGTGTGTGTGTGTGTTTCTTCTTTGTCCTCCGTCATTTTAGCGCCTTCACTTCAGAAATCAGACTCTGAGAGGTTACGAGGACGAATGCTATGTTTGATGCTTGTGGGAAGGAGAATGGGTAGGAGAGATGTACGGGGGAAACTGAGAAGGACAATGCCTATCTAAACGCATTAAACATTTCTTTACCAACTTTGTGTTACCGTGGCACACGCTAATTCTGGGGCATTGGTCAAGAGTCGGCACATAATCGGCAATGCGCACATTTAGTGGATCACAACCAGTGCCCAGGAACTGTGTTGCATCCCAAATATGATAAATTAAGAAAATCAAAGAAGTCGTTATGTATTGTGCGCTATATGTACTAAAACGTATGGGTGCTTTGGCGATACCTATATGCTGACGTTGTTTGAGGAGTTTTTATATCGTCTTTTCTTGCTTGATTACGAAGAACGCAGTTTCGCTCACTGGAACAACGTTGTCGATGAAATATTATTTATTTATTTATTTGAACTGCGATCTCAGTGATCATAGCTGGTTGGTGCATAACTAATTGTTGCACAGAATAAGCCAAAAGGCACACGAAACGAACAGTTGACGAAAAGAATGAATGAACGACAGAGATTGTCAGAAAGCAAAAAAGGAAGGTACAACAAAACCGTAAATTAAACTATAATTAAACCATAAAATTAAATCACGATACACGTACGAGGACATCTGGGGGTGATACTAAATAATACTTACCACATTAAGATTACCCGCGTGTTTAGATTTAGGTGCCTGTTAAAAAAAAAAACACGTGGTCAAAATTCATGGCCTATCTCATAGCCGGTCAGTGACTTTCGAACGTTTCACCCTCCCACTTCCCGTTCATTGGACACGCATGCGACTTGTGAAATTCAAATAATTAAGAAGTTTCGACCCTATATGGAGTACCGGCTTCTAACAGCGTTTAGTTCTGATGCTATTCAAAAGCGCATGCGCACACGAAGCTCCGTTAAATTAAAATCAAATCCCACCTCAAATCCAAATCACCACTACAATCCACCACTATGTTGGAATTACGGTTGAAGGCGTACATTTGTTGCACTGAGGATAGCGCGTGTTGCTTCACCGTGTAACCACACATGTAAGCCGATTCGTCACGTGTACGTGCGTTGTCTCCAGCGACGCGAGCGCCGTTGTGGAAGGTGATTGCCGTCCCCCTCTCCCTCAGCCGCCACATGGGGATAGGATAGGATAGGCTTTATGGAAAGCATGATCGGAATGACCGCTAACGGTCGGGGTCCCTAGTGCGGGGCTCCGTTGGCTCTTGCCATCTTCTCAGCTCTCTAGATCAATTTGAGCGTGTCGTCGAGGGCCAGGCTGTACGGCAATGCCTCCCATTGCTCCCACGTAACGTGGTATATAGTGTTGGTGTGGCCCCGCACCACAGGGTAGAGAGGGCTGTTGTAGAAGAGGAAGGCTGTCCTTACCGGGGGGCTCCACCAGAGCATCTAAACCTGCATACCCGCCCCCAAAGCCTCTCAAACAGGATGCAACATGTGACTAGGGTGACGCGCGATAGACGGGACAAAGGAAGGCGACACATCGCCGACTGACTCAAAATTTTTACTCTTCTAAAGGCGTTGGCTTTTGGCGGCGAACGCGCTCCGCTAATCGGTTGTGCGCAAGCACGGACCCGTTGCATCGGCTGCTCCTCTTCTTTCTTTTTTTTTTTTTTTTCATCGGCCGCGAACGTCCGAGCACCACAAAAGACGGGCGAAAGAACCTGAGAAAGCTGTAGATTCGCTTTTAAAATAAACTTCGCACAAATTTCATTTCATTTCTATGATTTAGCGTGAGGTGACGTCTCCGCCCGATTTACCAGAGGTGTGACGTCGGCCGCGGGCGACGTCACTTGCTCTGCGGCGGCTCGCATGAGCGCCGAGGGTTGCGCAAGCATACCGAATCAGGCATTTCCTCCTGCCTGAGGCTGCTACGGGAAACCTCGCCGTCTATGTACCGTCGTATACTTCGCTACTTCTTCCTATGTCGTTGCGCCAGTGCAAGTCTTTATCGCAAGGCGCGCATGTCGGTTATTCTAATGAGGCTCGCAAGCTCTGTGCATATATATATATATATATATATATATATATATATATATATATATATATATATATATATATTGGAGATGCAATCTGTAAGAGTCCAATCGCATGTGCGCCAATAAGAACAGTCAAGGGCACGAGAACGTGTGCGTACGGACGTGTGGGGAGGCGGGAGACGAGAGAAGAAACGTTTGAAAGAAATAAGAAAAAAAAAAGCTTTGTTAGGTAATGTACGCGAATGCTTATTAGGCCTACATCAGAAAAACGCCAACCGGGCACTAATGCGCAGAGGCCCGGAGTATAATGCTCAAATTCAGTTTACAGCTTCTGCTGGAGTCCGCAACAATCACGCGGGCCTGCACAAGACTGCCCAAAAAGCGCTATGTGGTGTGTGTGCGTGTGTGCGTGCGTGCGTGCGTGCGTGCGTGTGAGCGGCAGTTTAGTGATTGTTTTAGATCACACAGAATTTTTTTTTAGCGCTGCCTGTGGCAGAATGTACGATTTTAGTCTTTCCGCTGGATTGCTCGACGAGTCGGACATTACTAGCACGAGAAATGAGATTGCGTGATCGACTGATCAACACAATCGGGGAATTTGTGGCTCTGTCAGGCTGCCGGATAATGTGGGAGCTTTTGATACAGGCTCTCGCCAACATGTGCATCTGATTGGCAAAAAATCCTGTGGAATCCATCTCACGATGCGTTTCGTCGTTAATGCGACTGGCATTCAAGCAATGTGGCGACACAACGTGCTGAAGATACCGTTAGTTAGAATCTGTAGTGGTCATCTTGAGAGTGCCATTGTCTCGGCTATATGCGACATACAATGTACACGGTATCGGCCCACTTCGCTATGACACTCGCTCGCCAAGGCCGGCCGTTACAATGAAGACGACAGAGTGACGACAATGGAATGACGAAAGAGGAAGGACGTTGATGGAACGACGAAGGCGGTGTCACGACAGGACAACTGGATTGCGATTATTAAAATCGTGACAATGGTATAACGACAACAGCTTGACCACGAAGGCACGATGACAAAGGAATGACCACGAGTGTACGACGACATGGCGTAACTACGAATGTTTGACAATTATGGCGGGGCGACGACTGTATGGCACGAATCGGGTGACGTAGCTGCGATGAAGACAACCGAACGACCCCGACGGCATGATAACCAAGGTACGACAACAAATGCATGACGGCGACTACATGACGACGTCGCCATGTCGACAATGGTATGACAACGGGGGAATAATCACATTTGAATGACGACAGCATGATTACGATGGAATGTCGAAAAAAAAATGACAGCGCATGTCTGAGTATATATTCTGACAAAGTTGTATCAATATACATTTCGCGGGTCCGATGCCACCCTCTATACCGAGAAAACTTTGAATATTTTTTTTTCATTGAAGAATGCCACATAGTCAGTGGCACATAGCTAGGAACCCACATTGGCGTCAAATAGGTTCATTGATAAGCGGCACATACCAACTGGCACGTATCATCATCATCAGGCGGGCCACGCCCACGGCAGGGCAAAGGCGTCTCCCATACTTCTCCAACTACCACGGTAATGTGCTAGTTGTGGCCATGTTGTCCCTGCAAACTTCTTAATCTCATGCGTCCATCTCACTTTCTGCCGACCCCTGCTACGCTTCCCTTCTCTTGGAATCCAGTCCGTAACCCTTACTGACCATCAGTTACCTTCCCTCTTCATTACATGCCCATCACATTACATTATATACATTACGTAGGAAGTTGCCCAAATTGGCGTGAAACCCTGTTCCCACAGCACGACAGCCAAATGTTCTACCCATTAGACCATGGACTAGCCAGTGACCCAAGTTGCCACGAAAACGGTCAGAGACCCAGCCCGACAAGAAGGCCCTAAAGCGGCGTGAAGTCCTCAATAATTGCTTATCTCATTAATAAGCTACAAGTTATATGCACCGTCCAGTCACTTTTAATGCGAATAGCATTCTTTGGGGAATTCACGCACCTTTCGGCACGTCCGTCAGTATCTAACCTCTTGCATATTAACTTGTGCCATTGTATGTGCTACTGTTTGTGCAAGAATAGACATCATCCATCTGTCGTCATTGTTACCCATCACGCTCCTCTCTCTTCCCTCTTTCTTCCCTTTCCCACAACCCAGAATAGCACTAGGCTAGAGGAACGTGCCTCAGGCCGACCCCTCTGCATGTGGTATCATTAAATTTTCTGTCTATCGCTCTTTATAGATATATATAGCTTGGCCCGCTGGATATGTGCAACTGGGCATGTCCCACTTTGTATGTCCCGCAATAGAGAGAGAGAAGTGGTTATTGTGGGGAAGGAGAAAAGGCTACAACTTGGGCCATTGAGTATGTGCAATTGGGGAGGTGACACTGGTTATGTGAACATTCTTGGCCAATCCTCCAGAATGGGTATGTACCGCAGGGTAGGTGTGCGGATAGACAAGAAGAACAAGAGGCAAGAAGTCGGCAAGAGAAAGTTGAAGAAGTGATCTACAGGGAAATGAAAGAAAGAAGTGGGCATCAAAAGTAGCCGAGTAGGGAGAAAGAAGCGAAGTAAACGGAATGGCACCAGGGCGTGCATTGAGCGAGGAGCGTTGTTGTTGCCCCAAAACATGGCTCGTACCTACAAGGGGAATTGGTCATACTGGATGGATGGAAGCGTTGAGTTGCACAGAAGAGAAGAATATATCGGTAACAGAAAGTTGAAGTCGACTACACAGAGGTGAATAACTTGGCAATATGGCGTGTCACTTCACTGCTTCAATGCTGTTTGGACTAACGTCGACATTCATCATGAGATGGGTTAATCTGTCGGAATTTTGTATTCTTTTACACTTTTTGAAATTCGCTATTTCTTACCGCCTGCTTCTTGCCTAATTCCCTATAGTGGGTAAGTGCCATCGCTCGGGAACAAGGACGGGACACCAAGACGGAGGCCATTTTTTTTCGTGCGCACAATAATAAGAACGCCACGGGGACACACTCCGCCTGAACCATGGGCAAGCCAAAGCAGGCCAAGTCCGGCAAGAAAGGCAAGGGCTCCACGGCCAGCAAGGACCGGTCACCGAGCCAGAAAACCAAATCGAACGAGTCCAAGACGCCGGAATCCGCGGCGGACACCCCGACCAGCGGAGGCGAGTCCGGAACCGAGGCCTCGTCCGCATGGCCCCCGCCCCTAAACCGACCCATGATGTCACCGTTGGTGTTGCCCTCGGACTACACGAGGGACGAACTGCGGCGACCGTCGACGATATACATCTGGAGCTGGTGCGTGTATTAAGGTGTTACACTTTCTGGGGGCTTGCATGTATATACCATCGCCAAGACCCGTATCGTCATCATCCTATTTAAGAGGCCCGTCATCGGGTCCTGTTGGAGAGAGAAAGTGCAAAGGAAGAAAAGGCAGTGAATTTAATGAGGATTCGTCCAGTTTGCTACCCTACACGTGGGAAGTGAGGGGGAGAGAGAGAGAGAGAGAGAGAGAGAGAGAGAGAGAGAGAGAGAGAGAGAGAGAGAGAGAGAGAGAGAGAGAGAGAGAGAGAGAGAGAGAGGTCATACTCACTATATAAGTTGCACCGCCATCTACGTACCCATCGGAAATTTTGGTTGTAAGCTTGGGTAGTTATTTGAAAGAAACGTTCTTACGCTAGACGTGTTCGTAAGAGCAAGCCAGCAGCCATCCGATTGTCATGTTGGACATTATCAAAGGTGGACGGCAATGGAAAACAGTACTCACGAACGAAAATATTTGTGAATGCGGCCTTATAGGATTTGTAAAGCACTCTTTTAGGGGAGCGTCCTACCGCAACAATTAGAACATCGGATAGGCTGTATCGGGGATGCATCCGCAGTCGTGTACTTTGAACGTCTTGGCCGTGCTGCAGAGTGCGTATGGGCACTATAGGGTACAGAAATGACGTAACCAATACGCGAGTTACTTTTGTTCACACGTTCGAAAGCTTACGTGCATAACTTACGCTACAGCTAGCGGGGGTCTCACGGTCTAATTTTGGAATCGTGCTCGCTCCCTAATAGTAGTGGGCCCGTTCCGTTAGCAGAGGGTGCCGGGCACTAAGGTGCAGAAATGACCCCTTACTAGTGGCGCCCGAGACTACTCTGCACTGCTCGAGTTCCCCACGCTCGTAGTTCGGACGCCTGCGCTTGTCTCCATCTCATCCGCTTGCGCTCTCTACGGAGATGGACATGTTCTGCCCTGGCCGAAGTGGCTGGATGACCCTCTGTCTCGCTGCCAGACTCTTTTTCACGCCATTTCTGGACCACACGTAGCGAACGCAAAGGGGGCCATAGCCGAGTAAGCGCAAAATTTTTGCATTGCACACTGTTAGGCCTCACAACTCCTGATGCGCACCGTTGAGGTTGATGAATTATAGCAGCTCTGTTGTAGTGGGCTCTCTCAAACGCGACCAAACGTGCCACGGAACGCCACGCGTCTCTCTGAACGCCGCGCGCGAGGCTAAATTTGGCTCCGATTGCGTCATGCGTGGAGCGACAACGGCGCCATCTGCGCACGCTACACATGCTCGATCGAGGAAAGGGGCTTGTTTCCTCTACACAACGATACCAAAGTAAGGCGCGTGGCTAGTGCGGTTGCACATATATAAGCGATAACAGTATGACATGTTTACGTTATACATGCGGTTTTATGACGTTTCACGACAAAAGGCACGAGGAAGCAGGTGAAATGCTGAGAGGCGATGGTGCGAGGAGGTGAGCTATTTCTAGAGGTGCTAGAGGTGAGCCAAAATGCGAGGTCTTTTGGAACGTGCTGCAAAGATCTTCTTCCGCGCGCAGGCCACAGCCGTGACGCCACCTCAGTTAGCGAGGAGAGTGGTTCCTCCGATAAAGCAGTGACGGCTTTTGTTCTTTAACATTTGTCTGCTTTCGCTTCGTAGAGAATGGTCCACTGTTAAAGGAGCACGACGTTAGTATTCTGTCATCCATCGTCATCGACCGAGATATGGCCCACAAACTTGAACCGATTCTTTCGTTTTTCAGCACAAATATGCCATCGTGCCTACTAACGAGTTGCAATACGGAAAATTACAGGTGCCATTATTTTTTCTTGTAATGGGGGTGCTACCTCTTTTCAACCATTTTCAACCATTTTTTGTGTGTCGTCGTTATTATACAGTGTCAGAACAACTTTGTTAACGGGCTGCTGTGTTGCTGTAGTCGCAGCAAGCGTGATAGCACACACAGTTGATTATATCTGCCGTTTCTTTCTAATAATTAAAGGTGGATAAATGGTCTATATATACTGGTTTTATTATTGGTTATTTGTTAGCTTGAACAGGGGACCGTGGAGCCGACTTTGTTGGTACGATGGTCACAGCATGATATACGCATCACGTGATCCACTGATCGCGCTCGTCTATTTGCACTGCGCAAAGTTGGAGATCGACATGCCCTTTAATGGTCCCTCACCAGGTCTAGCCATTTTGAGGTGACAGGCGCAGAGCATACAATGCGTCATAACGATCGTGTCTGCAAAGTATTGCATCGATACGCGCCACGGAAAGATCTGACATTTCAAACCGAACGCAGTTTTTCCTTCTCCTCGCGGCCGCGACGCTACAAGCCGGACGATGACGTAGTCGTGCCCCTGCGCGTACGTAGTTGAGTCCGCAGTGTGACGTCGCTCGTGGTGACACGTGATTTCGAGAATTGCTCGAGACAACAGCTGTTATCTGTGCGATCTGTTGCTTGAATTGACGAATTGAAGTTTAGAGAAATAACAAAACACGCAAACGGAATGTCTGCGTGTTTTTGTTGTTGTTGTTTTACTTCGCACCTAAGCAAGAGAGATGTACTTCCGCTTCGTCAGCTTGTTCCCAAGGTCTTGCGGTCACGTGCGCAGGTACCGAAACTATGCCATTTTCTACCGCGCTCCAGCGCGTGATCATGCTCTGCGATCAGCTTGTTCTGCCTCAGTATTTGCGTAGCACTGAATTATACCGCTGGTCATGTTTCCTTGTGCACCGCGCGCAAAATCGTGCGTTGCGCGAACTAGACAACAGCTCACGCGCGACGCCGTCGGCGGAAGTGCGTAGCGCGGGAAAAAAAAAGCGAGGAGAAAGAAAATAAAGGCGGGGACAGTGACGCATGCGTCACGCGATCCTCGAGGTCCGGTATGGGATAACGCAGGGAAGGAATTTCGATTGCGTAGGCTAGACGGGGCGAGTGGAGAGAGCGTCTTGCTTGGCAGTGGAGCCCGCCTACTGAAATCAAGGGTTCGGGGCACTGAAATATTTCTATCTCGGCTATTAATGGAGCCAACTTGAAAACATTTCTGGGGAAGAACGCTCCCTAGAGGACACGCAACAACTTCCAGCGTATAACCAAAATTTGCTATGGGGCCTGGAGAGGGGCCCTTTAAAGGAGCGTGGACATATTTTCTTCGCTTTACTTTTTTTTTTTTGCTTTACATGAAAGTTTGGGACCCTCGAAACTTATTCTTTACTATAATTATTAAATTTGTAATACGAGGGTTGATCCAGAAATAAGGTTCCCAAAGAGCTCCAGCCACACCGGAAGGTGCGAGACGAAATCCGCCAACACTGCTGCGCGCGGCTGTTCCCCCGCTCTTGATTCCCCCCGGCCGCGCTTCGCTGCGCCGCTAATTGTTGGCTCAGAAGCCGTCCGATATGGAGGTTCCCATTGTTGATCCCGCCAAGTGCGAGATTCGTTCCGTAAGTGGCTTTTTGCACGCCAGAGGGACTCCACCCGTGGATGTTCATCGTCAGTTGACAGAGCAAAGTGCCAAGAAAATAAGGAAGGATTGTTGGACTCTATTGTTACGGGAGACGAAACGTGAGTGTTTCATTGCACTCCCGAAACGAAACAAAAATCCAAACAGTGGCGTCACCCAGAGTCGCCAGTGGCAAAGAAGTTCAAAGAAACTCCTTCTGCTGGCAAAGTCATGGCCAGTGTAATTTTGCCATCGCAAGAGAATACTGCTGATCGATTTCATGGAAAGGTGGACCACAATCAACTCGGACGGTTATCGTGCAACACTAAGAAAACTCAGGCGAGCTATTCAGATCCGCCGGCGAGGACGACTGGAAGCCGGTGTAACGCTGCTTCACGAGAACGCCCCACCTCACGTCTCCCGTCAAACACAGGAACACTTGACAAACTTTGGGTGTACGGTCATGCCCCATCCACCGTATAGTCCAGACCTCGCGCCTAGCGATTATCACTTGTTCCCCAAGTTAAAGGAACATTTGAGTGGTCAACGCTTCCGGAGCGACGAAGTCAAAGAAGAGTTGAAACGCTTTCTCAACGGGTTGGCGGCGGAGTTCTGCGACATTGGGATACAGAAGTCGGAGCACCGGCTACAATAATGCGTAGAAAAAGATGGCGATTATGTAAAAAATAGAGCAAAGTTTCCTCTTTCCAATGATGTAAATTTCTATGAGAATAAACAATGTTGTCAGTTTCTAAGATTCATGGGAACCTTACGCCTGCATCAACCCTCCTATGGTGTTGTCATTATTATTATTATTATTATTATTATTATTATTATTATTATTATTATTATTATTATTATTATTATTATATACATTTCTTATATTAGCTTTTCTAGAGCCATTTGTCGCTTCGTTCCCCAGGAGGTGACTGTCGTGACATCATGACACAGAAGGTGGTCTCGTGGGGAACAGGACACGGCGACGTTCGTAGAGTCGTTCGCTTGTTCTGACAGAATCTTCGTGAGAGCGCCCTGGGAGAACTATGACCGCAATCAAGATCGAATTTAGCGAGAAAAGGTCCGAGGGGGTAATATGGCCAGTCTTCTAGAGAAGTAAAATGTGTATGGGACTAATAATTGCCTTTATACATATATCCCCTAATAAAGGCTTGAAAGAATTTTATGCCGGCAACGCTTCAAATGGGCCGGCCAACCTTTTGAAGTATGTGATTTAGTTACAGGCAACCGCAAGTTCTCGGTGCGACTGACAGAAAAAAACAGCTTCGCTGAGAATTCGGTTGTGATTCTGCAGGGTTGCACAAGTATGCTCTCTATTTAAGAAAGGTCGTTGTTAGAGGAGATAGGATAATTGAAACATAGACCCTCCATGCCCGTTCATGGCGAGCTTCACTTCCATCACAGGCACTTTCTCTCTTTGGCTCGACAGGTGTCCGCAATTAAGCGACATTCCTTTCCAGCCTTCTCCCGTACCGCATCTGAGGACCCGCGTCACGTTCACGTAACATTCACCACCTTCCCTTTAGTTAGTTTTTTTTTTAAAGTTCTCCTCAACTTTTAGAACACGGTGCACTCCCGTTGGTTGTTTGGCGCGTCTACATTGGATGATTTACGTAAGTCTCCGGCCATAATTGCTGACGTTGCAGGCAGCGCGTTTTACATAGAGGCGTCTGTACGCGTGACATTCGCTCTCCGACAGGAAGCGGGGCTCCCTGGAGAGGAAGTGCGCGCGAGATTTTGTTTGGAGTTGTTTGTGCGCGACGGATCGGTTTCGTTACTCGGCAGACACGATCATCAGTGCGGGCTCTACGCACCGCGCTTGCCTCTTTTGCAGTGCCCGTACCCGATGAAGGGCGCATCTAACCTCCACGCTCGTGAAGCCAGCTGCATAAGAATGCCAGTAATTGCTCGTGACGGATGCCAGCTGACGATCGCCCTGTTACCGCGCAATATTTTCTGTGTCCCTACTGAACGAGGCAGTTACGGTTTCCGCAGCAGATCATGCGCCCTCCACCCATAACAACTAAAACCCCTTAAACTTTGTATAAAGTAGCGACACGCTTTGAAGGATGCCGCCTCCTCCTCGCGCGCTCTGGCCGAGGCCGACGCCGCGTCGCTATTGGCCTAATAGCATCACGTGGGGCCTCGCGCCGTGCTTCAGCGCCATTTTCGAACGAGAAGCGTCTGCGGAGTGGCGAGGAGCGCTCGTTGGCGCCGTTGCTACGCTCGAGCAGTGTAGGCGGCGCCACGGTCGAGGAGGGAGCGTGAAAGAGAGGAGAAACGAGGAGGAGTGAAGGCGGAGGAGCAAAGCGTCGCTACTTTACGAAGTTTTAGGGGTTTTAATAACGACCACTTTACCTCTCTCTCTCTGCGCTGCCACGCTGTAGGGACAACGTATGGTTCTTCCCCATGGGCCTGCTGGCCATCGTGATCATCGTGCTCGGCATGGTCGCCTTGTGGCACGTCCTGCCTGCTCAGGACGCGCGCCACGGACCGAGCAACACGAAGGGCCTTGCCGCCAACGACACGGCCAACGCCACCGAAGAGGCAGCCCTCGCCACGCTTCAGGGCTCGCTCTCGAGCAAGGAGGCGAGGTTTGCCGTCGGTGACGCGACAGACGACGAGCTCACCACGCTTCACGCCGCCCTGCTCGTCCCGCCGCACGACGACGACGCGGGAGGCGACTGGTCCACCGAATTAGAGCCGGAGGCCACCGCGTCGAGCTCCCGCGCGCACCGCGTGCCTCGTGAAGGAGCCCGCCCGCCGACGGCCTCGCCCAAGTCCACGCCGGCTGGAACAGAAGCCTCAGAGAGGCCGAGACACGCTCGGCAATCCACGCGCGAATCGCGAGCGAGTTCGCGGAAGTCGAGTTCAGCGGGGTCCGCGGTACCGGCGTCGGAAAGCGGCACGGAGAGCTCGGCGTCGCCGGTGCGGTTACTCGGCACTTCCAAGGGGACCTACGATTCGTCAGTCGGACCTGTTGCGCCGTTGGTAACGCCGTCTTCAACTGAACAGTCGTCGACGGTAGACTCCTCCTCGACGCAGGCTCCGACTTCCAGGTCCACGGAAAGCTCCAGCGGGGCACCGGCTTCGTAGATGCAGCTGGCCGTCGATCGCGTGCAATAGACTTGTAAATCGAGGTTGTTTGTTGTCTATTGTCCGCGCAGCTATCGGCGTCAGCGGTGTTGTTTATTCACGGCTGTGCAATTGGACCAATCGGTTTTTTAATTAGCGAGACCGGTCATTGAAATAGCAGTGTCTAGAAAGCATAACTTCCACGTAATGTTGTAACAATTATGGTGTATGCGGGATGGCAATGACATATGCTAACTACGTGCATGCCAGCTAAGTACGCTTAGAAATTTTCATCGAAATACCCTGCTAAGTGCTACAGTGAGAAATATGAGCGGGAACACGCGAACGGCATGGCACATAGCCTCGAAACCGAGTTAGAGCGACACACGGAGGACGTTGTCGACAACAGAAGGGAAAGGGGGGCGCTCTTGCGCTAACTGTTGGCGCTCCCACATCGCCTGCGTTTGTCGAAAACGGCAGTTAACGGCATTTCATTGGCCGCCGATAGCCGATAAGACGCCTACGTGCACAGTAACTTACAGCGAGTTGTTTTTCTTTTTAAGTCACCCTTCTTTTCTTTAGAGCGCGGCGCTTAGGCGCCTGTTCCTGCGTTCAGCGTAAGGTATTTTCAGATATGCCGCCGTAAGACCTGATGTATATCTTATGGAGCGCATCATGTCACGCGTTACAGGCATATGGTCAGATTTCCCACGGAAGTAGCGCTCCAATTTTTACGACTCAATATAGTACTGCTATTAGCCACGCTTCGGTGCATAAAGTTATCAGTAACCGCAATATCAAACAGCTTTATCAGTGTGCGTTGGCGATGCGAAGTTCCGCACTTTGTATAAAGAGACGAGTGCCAACAGTTATTAGAACAGCGTCCTCCTCTCCACTTTGTTTCCCACCTTGGCAGCCGCGTATCGCCCATAGCAGGGTTCCAGGCTACCTGACACGCACTCCTGTGTTCCCGCTCATATTGCTCGCGATAGTACAATCAAAAACTTGTCAATTTTCATCAAAAGAAATTTTAAGCGCACGTTCGGAGAAAGCGCGACTAACGAGCTGCGTGGCGATTCCAAGTATATTGTTTTCGACAAATCAAGCGTGAATTGGACGAACAAAACAAGGGAAGGAATGAAAGCTTTGGAAATGCACGAATCCTTACTAAGCATATACATAGCATTAAGTGATTATGAACACTTCAAAGGCCAACTGCAACAACATTTTGGACCGCGTAAAAAGCCTAGTTTCATATATTGTTGGTATAGAGGGTATTCTGCGCACATTCTTACTTTCGAAAATATTAACCGCCGTGGTTGCTCAGTGGCTATGGTGTTGGGCTGCTGAGCACGAGGTCGCGGGATCGAATCCCGGCCACGGCGGCCGCATTTCGATGGGGGCGAAATGCGAAAACACCCGTGTGCTTAGATTTAGGTGCACGTTAAAGAACCCCAGGTGGTCAAAATTTCCGGAGTCCTCCACTACGGCGTGCCTCATAATCAGAAAGTGGTTTTGGCACGTAAAACCCCAAATATTATTATTATTATTACTTTCGAAATAGGAGTTGACGCATCATGAAAGATTCGCAAAAGCGGACATTATTTATGCCGAAACTGAAGAAGGAATCGCTCGTCGAGGGAGATGCGTGCGGACGCGCAGCTCCTCGACATAGCCTCTGAGATCGGGTGCCGCCCGCGGCTCCGCGTAGAGCGCCGAAAAATCTCGGAGGCTGCGTGCCAGGACTTGGGTCATATCCGTTGATGACCAGGTGCGTCCGTCGTCTGCTTAAGTACTATGAATATGGTGCTACTAAATAGGCAGTTACATGCAGCCCTGCAGCATCGGCAAGATTGACTTAGCAGTATAAATAACTCATTATAAATAAATTTCGTCAAAGTCAAATTTAGTTCCATATTTCACAAATGCATGCGTTTTAAGTTCAGAGTTAATTATGCAGTCTTGCCAGGCATCGCTGAAGTCTGCAGAAGTTTGCACGCAAACCTTTAGGGACTACGAGAAAGCGCTTCGTCAGCTGCAGCGACGCCCGCCCAGGTTCGTTGCCGATTTCGCACTCACTAGCTTCAATATACCAACACGCACTATTCGTGGCCTTTACGCGTATGTTCACGTGTGCCGTCGCGTGGTGCAAGTAGTTATTTTAATGTTTTACCTCGATGGCGTCTTCTTATCAGACTGTCGCAATCATTTGAGAATGTATACTTATTGCCCTGAATAATTTAGGTACATCATTGTTCTTTAACTGCGCAACATTTAACACGTGCCTTGCTACATTTTATTGCGATAGCAATTATATGGCCGTCGCCGTGAGGTTCCGTATAAAGTCCAAGGGCGATAAAACCATCGCGCGCGCCGAATGCTGTATGTGCGAGTGAGAGCGTGAGACGGTGAGCCGGTGAAGGCAGTTCAATCTCTCGTGCGCGAGCGAGGAACGCGGACTGGAAGCGTGCCTTCTCCTGTCGCAGGCGATGCAGCGACATGGACTACCCGTCATTTTAGCATTGACTCCTTTCCAACCTGCATGTTTCTTTTCTTTCGGAGGCCACTAGTGTGTGGCTCGCACTTGGTGTCCCACATTGTCTCAACATGGACAAGTCGCTTTTGTGGACATCACCGTCATCGGCCACTTTTGCGGGCCTTTCCACCCAATTTCATTCATGCACGTCCGACCATGTAAGCACGTATTCTGGTCTCCGTTCGTGCTTAATCGCAACCGAGAAAAGCCAGAGGCACAATTTGCCCATGGCTGCAGCAGGAAAGGGTGAACGAGGAGCACAAATCATGGTGAGTGTAAATTGGGAGTCTATGTCGCTGTGCAGGCTGCAGGAGCAAATGCTTACTTCGAGAGACTGCTTCCCAGTGCAACCGACCAGGCTGCAATATTCAAAAAAGATAACACTGCAACCGTAACCAAGTGACATAACAGCAAAATTAAACAGCAATCAGTCACCGCATGAGGTTCAGACAATACATTATACATCGGCTACGAACCATCTTACAGGCATAATGCTTGCCTTTGTCGCATGTGGTGGTCTGGCAACGTGCAACAACCAGCGGTACAAACTGATTGGACAGAGCCTCGCACCTATTTGAACCAACAGTTGCCATTGAAGATGAGCAACTTCCATTGCGAAGCAATCAGGTGCTCTCTGGAAGTTCTCTGGCTAGCAGACGACGAAAAGAGGCGATGAGCGCTCGCCGCCATCTTTGCGAGGCACTTCACGGATTGCAACGCGGGCGCTTGAGGACTTACATTTACCTCGCTCAGCCAACTGTCTACGGTCATCTTCGGATTTCCTTACTTCTAGCGTTTTTTAGGTACTAACGCACCGTTCCGCATCGCGAAGCGGTGTGATACGAGCCGTGGTGAACCGTTTGAAGCTTTTGTGTGCGTGTCCCCAGCTGATTGCTTCTTCGCGGCGGTGAACAGCGCGCCGCGCTCTCATGCGTGCATGTTATCTGCATCGTGTTCCACGCAAGTTGTAGACGCTCATTCACACATTGCGGTACATTTTGGGTTCGTCTTTCACTGGTGGCGTTCCTTTTCACATATCTCGCGTATGTATATATCTCTCCTTTCTCTGCAGTTAGCGAAGGCTTTGCAGCTAGCCCGTGTTCGCTCCGTCTCCGTCGTATGCTTAGGTGGCAGCTCGAAACCGATATGTGTTCGAACTGCAGGCCGTTGATCTAAGGATACACTGATTGCACTCGGTACATTAGACGCACGTACATTGGCTTATTTTTTGCTCTCATGATTGCGATCAATGTTGTTTTTCGTGTGAAACGTTTCGCCGGTCACAGGCGACGTGCATTTTCATGCACCAGCCGCGTCGCCAGCTCCTTAGGGTCAAAATGAGAAGCACCATCAGCCACAACAAACTATCTGAAATCGAAGCCCAAACAGGTCGGCGCGAAATTTTATGCGTATGAGACGCACCCGATAACCTGCTTTTTCATTTCTTGGGATGACACAGCGCCAACTCATCAATGTCGCCGGTGGGCGACGTGATCGCTGCGAGCAGGGATCCTCCAGCTATCGCTTTCGAGCATACAATCACGATTTCGCGTCTTGTCATCCGCCGCGTCGGAGGCCATCGGTTGCGCTGCGCAAGGCGAGGTTGGCCCAGTACGCGTCCTGCGCCGAGTCGCGCGAAATCGCGCGAAAGTGATCGGATTCCTGAATGCAACTATATATTTTCAAGCTGACAACACATAAATGGGCCGACTACGCCGAGCGCGCGCCGGCCTCGCCGGGCGCTGCCATGCTGGTAGCATGTTTACATTTGGCCAGCTGACCGGCGTTCGATTTTGCAAACTTCGGGCAGGTTCGGGTTGTCTTGGAATCCCAGCCCACGTGACTTCCTGTCAGAACCGGAACTAGCCGGCTGCCATCTGGCTGCCAGCGGGCTGTCAGAACTCCGAAATTCGAAGAGGCCCATTGTACTCTGCAAAGCCCCAATGTTAGCCGCTATCATCATTATCACATTACCGTTCGCATCGAGCGGCACACGCAGCTAAAACGTCTTCGGTCATCGCGGTAAGTTAGTACCATGGAGGAAGGAAACTAAGGAGAGGCCCTACCCCCTCCGCGCGCTACGAGAAAAGTGTGGAGGAAATGACGTAGTAGGTGTTTCTTTGTTTTGCTGTTTTTTTTTATTTCTTTGCTGTATTGGCCCCGCCTTTCGGGCCACAATGGCGGCTTTGTTATTGTTCTGTGCGCTCACACATGTTGCTCCGTAGGTTTCGTACCGTGGCAAAGGCACCGTGCGGGCAGGTTTGCGTTGGTCTCCGTGTTTTGTTGCGCTGCGTTATCTGGACCGTGCCCTACCGGATGTTGCTGTGGCCAGGTGGGACAGGAGGAACTAACGTTCGTGAAATGAACGCGCATGCAACGCTGTACGCAATGTACCGCGCCAGGGCAATGGCTACGGACGAAGGAATATCCGCGGGAAATTTTGCCCTCTTTCGCGGAATCACGCTAACGTGCTAACGATTGCTTAGTATTGCTGCGGCGCGCGCAGGTCTGAGCAGCACGGTTGCGCGCAGCGCGGCGTGGTTTCGCGAGAAATGTAAACAAGAGAGGAGAGCTGGCCCGATAGGCGGAGCAACGCCATGAGCAACGCCAACTTCCGGCTTCACTTTAGCTTCACAAAGAGTGCGTCAGGGCCTCTCCTTAGTTTCCTTCCTCCGTGGTTAGTACGGAACGGTAATACCGTACCGTATACCGCACTTACCGTACCGTAATACGGCACTGCTAAAACTCTCTGTTGTCAAAACAAACAGTGATTTCACTGCCTAATTTCATATACACAAAAATATTTCAACAAAACTTTTTATATGCGCGTTGATGTGTGAAAAAGCCTCGGCAACGCATGCTGTTCGACGAGTGTCCTATACTGCGATTCGATCCAATCCAAGTTATCGCCATCGTCCCACCGTTTTAATGGTGGCGAAGCGCCGTTGCAGTGTCGGTGCGTTTGCTTTCTTCACAGCCTGCCCGAAGTCACCTGCTCAGCTATTGAGGTGTGACAGCTACATCTATCTCTATTTGAGCCATTAGAGTATCGGAACGTGTTTTGTTCACAGGCGTCGGCAAGCCCTAAAGTGAGGGCAGAGCCGTACGAAAGCGTCACTGCAAACGAAGGACATATTTGCGCGCTTAGGATCTCGCACCGGCAGCCAGCAGTCAACTACTCGAGAAATCGAAAGTGCAGTGGTGTACGTACGCCGAACACATGCGTTAATATTGTCACGGGTATAATACTATTTACACGATGTATTTACACGATGCGTATATATACAGCAGCCCAGAATCCCGAGAGGCTGTTGCCAACTCGTCTTCTTCACCGTCAACAACCTTGTCCTCTTCTTCCACCGCAACAATATTGTTACGTGTAGCTGAAGCCCAATGCTATATACAATTTCTTTACAGGGAAGCTAACGGAAGGCCAAAATGGCAACGCTATATCAAACAGGGCCACGTCGTCTTCTTCCTCCTCAGTGCAGCCACACTGTGGCGGCTGTTCCGTAGCATCACCCCCGGCAGTAGAAGCACCGCCCCGGCGCTTAATCTACACATCCGCAGTGAAAGGTGTGTGGTATGGCTTTAGTCTCGCCACATGAACGATGTCACTTGCAGCCGACGATGACGCTGAGAGGTCGGCGGGGACGACTTCGTACGTGACATCGGTCGCTTGTCGCACCACACGGTACGGGTCAGTGTAGCGCGACAGCAGCTTTTCGGAAAGACCCACACGTCGAATGGGTGACCAGAGAAGCACCAGAGAACCCGGAGTAAATTGTACGTCGCGATGGTGGCAATCATAGAGGCGTCTCTGGTGCTCCTGCGAGGCCTCGAGACGGGTGCGGGCGAGCTGGCGCGCGTGGTCGGCGTGTGCGATCGCGTCGCGGGCGTATTCAGTGGCTGAACTCGTGGCCGAGGGCAACAAAGTGTCTAAGAGCAACGCGGGTTCTCGGCCCCATAGGAGATAGAATGGTGAATAGCCAGCGGTGTCGTGACGCGATGAATTATACGCGAACGTCACATATGGTAAGTGAAGATCCAGGCAAGTACCCAGGGGGGGGGGGGCCTCCCCCCCCCCAGGTACTTGCCTGGATCAGAAATTGCTATAACCGTTCAAACCATAAGCAATATGACCGTCACCCGTTACCTCGTCTGGTTTTTCCCTAATTGTACAGCACTTAATTCTCGAGCAAAATTGGCAACTGGAAACAAGAGTCGCAAGGAGATGAGAAATTAAGCTATCTACTAAGGGAGAAAGCCAAGGTGACAGCCAAACAGGGAGGAAAAACGAAAACTGTTTGTAAAAATATTTATTAATCAACAGCTTTTTATTTAAAAAGGAAGTATAGAAAACGCCGCCGGATGTGGAGAATAATTCCGTGTGTTTTGAATGACGCTTCTACAGTTATCAATCGCCTGAACCTGGAAGTGGCCTGACGTAGCCACTTCCAGGTTGTGCTAATGGGGGTGTTTTTCTAACCTTCCGTAGTGGGCGCAGTACGTCTAGAACGGCAGCGTCCTGCTCTCTACGCGGTTTTACGGGACTCGTGACCACGCATCGTTACGTAACTTCCCAAATAACAACACGAGTCGTTTTGGCACTGGGTAGAGCAGTAAACGAGGGATCCAAAAGAACTGTGATTATTGCAAAATTAATCATTTCTCCTTATTTCTTCCTGAGCTAATGCAAAAAAACACTACAAGAAATCTTTATTTTGCACTTTCGCTTGTTAACTTCTTATTAGCAAAATTCTTCCTGCCCATTTTTCATGCGCGAGTCCATTTGATGTGGTTCGCTGTTTGCTAAGTAAAGAAGAGGTGTATCTCACAGGCGTAACTGTGAGATACACGTTATTTCAATTATCTTTTGCGAGTTTACTGGTATTTATGGCGAATGGTGGGATTATTCACATTTGTACTACCCGCCGTGGTTGCTCAGTGGCTATGGTGTTGGGCTGCTGAGCACGAGGTCGCGGGATCGAATCCCGGCCACGGCGGCCGCATTTGGATGGGGGCGAAATGCGAAAACACCCGTGTGCTTAGATTTAGGTGCACGTTAAAGAACCCCAGGTGGTCAAAATTTCCGGAGTCCTCCACTACGGCGTGCCTCATAATCAGAAAGTGGCTTTGGCACGTAAAACCCCAAATATTATTATTACATTTGTACTAGTAGAAGTACCCTCCCCCTCATTTGCATAGAAAAGTTACCTTGGGTTGGGCCCCCCCGAAAGAAAATCCTGCGTACGTGCCTGTGAAGATCCCAGTCGTGGTGGTCGTTCGCAACGTAGTTCAACAGCTTGTCGGTGATGGTCCGGCTGAGGCGCTCCGTGAGGCCGTTGGTCTGTGGGTGGTAGGACGTGCTGAACTTGTGCTTTGTCGAGCAGGAGCGGAGGATGTTCTCGACGACTGCCGACAGAAAGCTGCGGCCACGGTCAGTGAGTAATTGGCGTGGAGCACCGTGCACTTAAATGATGTCATAGAGCAGAAAGCCAGCAACGTCAGTAGCACAACTTGTCGGGAGGGCTCTGGTGATTGCTTACCGTGTAGCATATTCAGTAGCGACGGCAACCCATTTATTTCCGGAGCCCGAGAGAGGGAATGGTCCAGGATGGTGTAGACCAACACGGAAAAAGGGTTCCGGTGGGATGTCGATCAGCTGGAGACATCCAGCTGGAGGTGTGGAGGGCTGCTTCCGGCGCTGACAGGGCTCACAAGCGGCAACGTATAGCGCCGCACGGAGCGGGCGAGACCCGGCCAAAAGAATCGACGGCGTACACGGTCGTATGTGCGCGAGACACCCAAGTGTCCAGCCAAGGGAGCGTCGTGAAGTTGTTGGAGGACAGTCGAACGCAGGTGTGATGGAATTACGAGCAGAAGGTCACGGCCGTGTGGATCGAGATTGCGGCGGTATAGTGTCCCTTCCTTAAGGAGAAACATCCGGAGAGAGGCGTCGCCAGGCGTTGACTCCAGATGGTCGATGAGGGCTCGTAAGGAAGGATCGCGGCGTTGCTCATTGCCGATTTCGAGCAACTTGGACACAGAGAAAACGCAAGTGATGGTGTCCGCATCAGCCGGGTCGTCGACGGGGTAGCGGGACAAACAATCGGCATCCTGGTGCAAGCGTCCCGTCTTGTATACCACGGAGAAGGTATATTCTTGCAGGCGTAACGCCCAGCGAGCGAGTCGTCCCGTGGGGTCCTTGAGCGAGGATAGCCAGCAAAGCGCGTGGTGAAGAGTGATGACACAGAAGGGGCGTCCGTACAAGTATACGGACGAAACTTCGCAACAGCCCAGACAAGAGCGAGGCACTCGCGCTCTGTGATTGAATAATTACGCTCGGCGGGTGATAGAAGTCGGCTGGCAGAGGCTATAACGCGATCATGTCCACGCTGGCGTTGTGCTGACACTGCTCCTATGCCGTGACCACTGGCATCAGTTCGAACTTCCGTTGAGGCAGACGGGTCAAAGTGGGCCAGAACTGGAGGCGTGGTAAGAGAAGTAGTGAGCTGCGAAAAAGATGCGGCATGGTCAGGTCCCCAAGAAAATGGGGCGTCTTTCTTCAAGAGGTCGATAAGGGTACGTGCGATGGTCGCAAAATTCTTCACAAAGCGTCGGAAATAAGAGCACAGCCCTACGAAACTACGAACGTCCTTGGTAGACTTCGGAACAGGAAAGTTCGTAACGGCGCGAATTTTGTCCGCATCAGGTCGCACGCCTCTGGCGTCCACGAGGTGTCTAAGGACGGTGATTTGGCGGCGAGCGAAGTGACATTTTGACGAGTTCAGCTGGAGACCGGTGCGGCGGAACACGTCAAGAATCGCTGAAAGACGGTCTAGATGCGTGTCAAATATGGGCGAATAAACGATGACGTCGTCCAGATAGCACAAACAGGTGGACCACTTGAAACCCTGAAGTAGAGTCCATCATTCGTTCGAAGGTGGCGGGCGCGTTACAGAGACCGAAAGGCATCACGTTGAACTGATAAAGGCATTCAGCGGTAACAAATGCAGTCTTCTCTCGGTCCATGTCGTCGACGGATATCTGCCAATAGCCGGCCTGTAAGACGATAGAAGAAAAATAGGTGGCACCGTACAGGTAGTCTAGAGCGTCATCAATACGTGGCAAAGGGTACACGTCCTTTATTGTGATCTTGTTCAGGGGGCGATAATCTACACAAAAGCGCCACGTTCCATCCTTCTTTTTGACATGTACGACGGGAGAAGCCCAGGCACTACAGTAAGGCTCGATAATGTCCTTTTGAAGCATCTTCTTTACTTCCTGTTGACTAACAGCTCGTTCCGACGCAGAAACACAATATGGACGTCGGTGAATAGGGTTCGCATCGCCAGTATTTATGCGATGGGCCGCAACGTACGTTTGACCTAAACGTCGATTGTCAAAGTCAAAAATGTCGCGATAGCCTTTAAGGACGCGGCAAAGAGCTTCAGCTTGAGCAGGTGTAAGGTCAGAGGAAACCATCTTCTCAATGTCGACGTCAGTGCCGTGCGATGACGTCACGGTATGGACTGAGCTGCGACGATCTTCCACTGTGGATGGCGCGACCTCATCATCCTGCAAAGCGCGAATTATAGCCAAGGAGATCCCCTGAGGCAGAACTTGCGCGGTTAGCGCGAAATTGACGAGTGGAAGGCAGGTGCGGTTACCAGTAATTTTCAGCACAGTGTGCGGCACGATAACACCATGTGTAAGCATAACGGCCGGAATTGGTGCGGCCACGTAATTGCCGTCAGGTACAGCTGGTGAGGACAACAAGTCTACGTGTGTCATAGAGTGAGGTGGTAGGCGAATAAAATCTATGCAGCTCAGATGGCTGGGAGGCGGGTCCACAGGGTCGGCAAGAAGAGGCAAGTCAAGGCGAAGTGAGCCGGCCGAACAGTCAATGAGGGCAGAATGATGGGCAAGAAAATCCAGACCGAGAATGAGTTCGTGAGGGCAATGCTCGATGACGGTGAAGAGAACGACGGTGTGTCGCTCAGCAATGGTGAGTCCGGCAGAGCACATGCGCACAATAGCGACAGTCCCTCCGTCGGCGACTTGTACAACTCGGTTCGGGGCGGGCGTCAGAACTTTCTTGAGCCGACGGCGAAGAGCAGCACTCATAATGGACACATGCGCCCCGGCTTCAATCAACGCGCACACAGGAACATCGTCGACGAGAACGTCCAAAAGATTCTTGTTCATTATTGTTCTTGTTCAGTAGCAATATGTATTGTCCTATCCGCGCGAACGTTTATGTGCCTTGCGACGTTTGCCGCTGTACAGAGGCTACTTCAAAAGTTAATCCCGATGATTGTAACACGATGCGACCCCCGACCTCGGGCTCAGAGGCAAAATGATGTAGCCGCTCACTAGCGCAACGGGCAATAAAGATCCTCATAGCGTTAAATTGAATGTATTCGTGTTTAAAGGGGTAAAAGATAATTCGCCATTCTGTGGTCGCTAAGTGCAAGTACTGGCTATACTGTTATTAAAATACATTCGTGGGGGACATTTCCGCATCCACTTATGAATTTGTGTAATGGCTGTCTTGTTATATCGTTCTTGCAGCCAAAGCTCTAGAAGTTCGAAGGTTCAATTGTCATGCACTTAATTTATTACTAAGATTCTGAGTGAAAAAAATGCTCCTTGTATGCATAATAATAAACTTTAATTATTGTTCAACAATACGTAAATGCCTAGAACTGTCAAAAATGGCAGTGCTCTCTCTGTTAAACCTTTCCATCACAATGAGTTTGCAGGTGCGTCTCCATATGTTTTTCATATCTTTCAAAATGCATTCTATTTCTGGCATGTTGCACGTAACTGTGTTTTAATGCTATCTTATAACATTAGTCTGTGTAGACTATTGTTTGTGTATGTATTATGTAATCTTGTTTAATCAGCGCACAACGAGACAAAGGTAGGATGAAGACAGTGTTTGTGTGCGTACTACCTTTTTTACCGTCCTTTGTCGAGCACGTTCGCATACGTTACTGTATTAGGTAAGCCTTGATACTTTCACTACGCATTGTGCTGTCTTTTTGTGGTTTCCGCCACACGTTTATTCTTGCTTATGTACTTTTTCTTTATTCTAAAGCACGTGCCTATAATGAATCCTCGCAGGGTTTGACAGCATGAAAAAGTAAAACATATAATCAGATGAGACCTCGTTTAGTTGTATTGTCTTTCCCACGTTCGTTGGGCTCCAACATGCTGAAAGGAGTTTCTATTTTTGTTTACGTCTTCGTGCTATTCTAACTTCAGTAATGATATCTAGGTCTGCAAATTTCCTTATCAGCATGAATATTTGTTGCTATGAACAGTATTCACGTGTGCTTTGTGGACATTGTAACATAAGGTGGCAGTAAAATATTTATCGTAACTTGAAGCCGGCGTGGGCCCTTTATTTTTGTTTATTTGCGGCAGAGCGGCGACAGTGAAATGCCCTGATGCACCCGACAGGTTGTTGTATAACATTGGTCGGATGCTTGAATGCGTTCCACTATCACTGCTTCAAGATATTTGTGGGGTACTGTCTACTCTCTACAACAGCGGTGGGAATAAGAGAAAATGGGGTCATCGCTTTTAAAAAGCAAAACGCTACAATTACGTTGTAGTATACCACGTATTGCAATACAGCTGGCACGCGCTTCTAAAGTGTTGCCGGAACAACAGCTCCTATAGCAAGCGGCAAAGCGCAGTGAGAAGGTTGCGGAACCGTTTGTCGCCGAACTCCAAACACCGTGGCCTTTCTTTGCCATGGCGTCTTGCTCGGTATCTCGGACAGGAATGACCAAGCACGGACTAAATTCGGCTCCAAAGCCCTGACATGCGTGTAAACCACCCGTTTCCGTGGGGTCGACCTTTGAGATTCTGAACAGGCCGGGAATGGCGAGAGCCCTGCGTGCGCTATTCTCTCTCAAATATGCGGACGACGAGGGACCCCTTTGCCCAAAGGACGTACATACGCCTTGGCACGCACGCACGTTCGCTACACCAGTGCGCACACTCGAGCAAGGCATCGGCCGTCTTGCACCTGCTCCGAGCGCATGGCCCTCACGGAGCATGCGCGAACTTTTTCCCCGGTGCTTTGGAGGGGCGTACCTTTCAGGAGAAAAGGAAAAATTCTTCTCCACGGGCAATCAGATGCCCTTTCGGCCTCCAGAGGCCGAAATGACTCCGTGGCCATACCAGAGCGCAGTTCATTGTCTAAAGATCATCACATCAACCCGGGCCCTTTACAACTCGTCCCACGGCCGCTCGGGTTTGAACCCGCGCGCCCTTCCGTGCCGGAACGACTGTGTTCTCAGAGTGCAATCGCTCACGATACCGGTAGCTTCTTAAGGTTCTTCTGATGCTTAAATATGAAACACTTTCGAGCAACCGGCCATGAGAGAGCCGTCTTCTCGGACGGGCCAGCTTCGAGGAAGACTGTTGAAGGACACAACATTGAAGATAAATGCGGACAAAATTGCTGCATTAAGCACCACCCTGAAAGCTATCACCAATTTATGAGTTAGAGCTTTCAAAAACGCGGAAATATTGTAACGATTTCGAATATTCTCTACACTCGTATGTGACGTTCTCGCGCTACAAATGCTCCAAGCGATGTACTTTAAAGAATCGGGATATTTGATATCTCTGCAGAGTTGCAGAGTCGTAAACGTCGCACGTCAATATCTATTACTCACCAATTTTCTGCGCTTGTCTAAAATTATTGAGGCCCTAAATCAAAATTTTGCTTCTTACAGTCGCCAGAATTCACATTTCTCTCCTGGATGCAACTAATTTCATTCAAATCTTTTATTCCGATAATAATTATATGGACACTCTAGGAGCATTTTCGCCGTCGGTATCGGCGTCGACGTGATGTTCGCATAAAGTCCAAGTGCGAAACATCGTGGCCGCACTCGTATGCTGTGTGTGCGAGTGAATGCGTGCTATGGTGAGGAGACGATGGAGGCTCAATCTCGTGCGTGCAAGGGAGGAAGGAGGGGAGGAAGCACGCCGTCTTTCGTCGCGCGCAAGGTACGGGGGAGCGGTGGCTTCTAGTCCGCCGGCGGCTGCGTATAGCGCGGCTGAGCGCGGCCATGCGGGCCCCATCTCGAAAGCCATCTGCGACGGGGAGAGAGTGCGCCGAGAATTGATAGCTTCGTGTGCACTGTGTTCTCGGCGCTTAGTTTGCGTTTGAGATGGTAGGCTACAGACATTTTTTTTTATTGGAAGCCAGTATTTAAGCAACTTTTTTCCTGACTACGCATGTCTTATTTAGCTTATTCAACTATTCTTAAATTGAAGAAAAAGGTTCATTTGATTTTTGGCAAATAATTTTTGTCATAAAATGCGGTGAAGTGCTAGTCACGGCAGCAGTGAAACGTTACCAATGAATTGCTGAATTGAGTAAAGCTTTGGAATTTATGTAGCTATAAGTGGGAGACATGTGCAATAAAGCAGGATGAATGCAAAGTCATAAATATTAATAATGCTCGAAGAGCTAAGCAAAGTGAACGAGATTCTCAATTTGGACCAAATATATTTGCAGAATGATCGGTAAATGCGGAAATCTCCCATCGATTTCTTTTGCGCCAGTTCGTTGCACACATTTCTAATTATGGAATAAGTGTGCAAAATTTCATATCAATATGTTAATTCAAGAAAGAGTTATCAAAGTTCGTGTAACATGAGGCGGAACAATAGTTTTAGAATAGGGGCCTCAAACGTTTTGGGGCCCCAATGAAATAACCTGTAAGCCACCGCGCCTGCGCGAGACGCAAACTGCGTTTGGGTTTTGCGTTTGGAACACTATTTCGCCGATTTAGCGGGAGCCCAAATAGCGGCCCCAAAAGTTCTGCGTCAGCAAACATGGCGGCACCCATCGAAGCGACGGCTCTAGCCCAGCACCAAACTGGGTTCGATTCGTGGCAACGCGTGAAGTTCGCAAGCTAGGAGAAGTGACTGCGGTTATCGATTTCTCTCAACTAGCGTGTGTTATGAACATTGAGTCATTACACGCCGCGGATTCCGAATTCGATTGTGGATTTTATGCCTCGTAGGCCTAACACGGCTAAGCTTGGCTGGTGAAGGCACGTAAAGTTGGTTTGCTCAAAACTAAGCGCAATTAATTGTTTGCTGCTTACAGAATAACGTCTAAATTGTAATTAAATGCCAATACACGCAAGTCATGATTACTGTTCCTATAATAAAATGGTATATTTTATTTAAATATTTCTAATAGCTTTTCTTTGACGCCGTAGTAGCGCTGCCAGCGCAATTAAGACGCTATCCGCAAACGCAAAGCCCTATTTTAAAGCTCTTCACTCCTGCGTGCCCCAACGCTAACACCCGCAAAGCTCCTTGGGGCCCCAAACTATTGGGGTCCCTATTCTAAAACTCTCTAATATCTTGTTTTGAGAAAAACGTAAGGAAATCTTCAAACCATGTGAAAGATGATAAAAATACACAGAGGCTTAAAATGCACGTGCTTCATAGCTGGAGCCCCCGTGAGATGTACTAGATTCTCTTTTGTTCGTGTGGCTGCTCGGTGACAACATATCATAAAGAGAGTCATTTGGATAATATTTATAAAAAGAAATAGTACTGATTTTAGGTTTTGCAATACGAGGGCATGGGTTGCAAAACTCTCTGTAACTCCCAAACAAATGGGGTAAGGAAGATAATTTCCGGAAGAGTGGGCGCGGCGAAAGCGCTGGGAGCATGTGGCTTACGGCCTCTCGTTTCTTCATCGTGCAGGCTCTGATGATTTCTTCTGCCGGGGCCTTGTCTACGACTCCCTTCGCTGAACCACTTTTTCGATTCAACCGAAGACAACAAAATGGATTCGACGACGCAGTCCCGGAAGGGGCTCTTCTGCATTTCCTGCCCGGATTTGTTATGTCAACGGCCACCAATGCTATAAGAAGTGGACTACCCCTCGGCATCGACAGGTCCTCTTACAGTTCAGGAAATGTTCGCAAAACTCTTGGAAGGACAGAATGAAATCAAGGCAGAAATAGTTGACTTAAAAGCTCGTCTTGAATGTACTGAAAAAAAGTATTGAGTGTTTTGGTGTACGACTGAATATATACCCTTGAAGAAAACGTTAATGAAACCCATGCAAAACTAACCACTAGCGTTGAGACTCTTCAAGAGGCCGTCATAACACAGCATGCTAAGCAAGTTGACCTTGAAAATCGCAGCCGTAGATCAAACTTGATAGTTTTCGGTATTGCTGAACACGCGAATGAAACTGAATTAGACTTGAGAAAAAGGGTTATTGATGAATTGTTTAGGAAAAAGCTGGGCGTGAACTGCTCTTCAGTCGCCCGCATTCACAGACTAGGACATAGCGAACGAAATCGGCCAGTAATTCTTTATTTTCAAGACTACAGGGAAAAGCAGGCTGTCTGGAAGAATGTTTCAAAGCTTAAGGGTTCTCAGATAAGTATTGATAATGACTACTGTGAGGACACTCGACGGAAGCGTAAATTACTCTGGCAGACAGCAAAGGAAAAGAAAGCAGCTGGTAAAAAAGTATTCCTTGTGCATGATAGCCTTCATGTTGACAATGACATCTACAGTTGGAATGACTCCTCAAACACTCAAAAATGGCTTTCAAAGGCGAAAAAGAAGCCTACAAAGATATAGCAGTTCCCAACTGCGCAGCTGCGCCTGATATCTTTTAATGCGCAGAGCATTAGTAACAAACTTGATAAGGTTGAAAATATCCTTATTTTATATGGCGCGCATATATGCGTTATTACACAAACGTGGCTACACGATCTGATAGGCGACGACGAAATTGTGCCGCCTGCTTATCAACTCTTCGGGCGTGATAGAGGCTCTCGTGGTGGCGGCGTGGCGGTTATTCTAAAAGATAGCGTTGATGCCACTCTTGTTGATCAAATTGCGGATCATGAAAGCCTTTTTTTGAAAATATCGTTTAAGCAAGATACCTTTTTCCTTTGTGCTATGTACCGTAAACCCAACGCAGATGATTTGTTTTTGAATAAGCTATACCATCGACTATTAGGTTTGCGTAATAAAAACATATTGATAACTGGTGACTTAAATTTACCAACGATTGATTGGGAGAACCTACGTTATGGCTGTTCTTCTACTGGTGATTCTATTCCTGACATAATGTTTTTGCTGAACCTTAAGCAAGCGGTGACTTACTATACTCGAGGCAGCTCAATTTTGGATTTACTGTTTCTCAGTGAAATATTCATTGACGGCACCGTTGTAATTGAGCCTGGAATTTCTGACCATAAGCTGATCTTCTTTACCAGGGATAAGGTTTTAGGTCGAACTAAAAGAACTCAGTCAGCCACTGTTGTAAAGGAATTTTCTAAGGCTGATGATGTCGCTATAATTGACTACCTTGACACGCATATCGAAACCTTATCACACGACGTTGAGACCTCATGGCAACTCTTTGTCAAAACCATACATTATTGTCTTGATAATTTTGTACCCAGCAGAAAAATGTGTAAGCACCGTGTAAACCCGTGGATTAACCGAGAAATGATCCACATGAAGCGCAAAATTATAAGACTACGCAAGAAGCGCGCAACAATGACTCCCCAGTTTACAGAATTAAAAGATAAGCTACCAACAAGCTTGGCAAAAGCAAGGAAATATTTTTATGCTAATACATTGACAGATTTTCTTCAAGCTAACCCCCAAAAGTTTAGGCGCTGGTTAAGTGAGTCGAAAACCGGGATTAGCAAAATGAATGTCGATGGTTTGATGATAAGCTTTGATGGTTTGATGATGGTTTGATGATAAGTTTTGATAACTGACTCCCGTGCTATTTCTGAACATTTCAATGCATATTTCCAGGGTGTCCTTACTAAAACCGATGATTATGAATTTAAGAATTCAGTCGTTGAAACTGATACTGACATAGAAGTAACGAGGGAAGGTGTAATACATATGCTGTTAAAACGTGATCCTAAAAAATCCGCTGGGCCTGACGGTATCCCTAATGCCTTTCTTAACTGGTACGCTGAGTATTTATCCGGGTTTCTAACTGCTCTTTTTAGCTGTTCACTGTCTTCAGGGGAAATACCGGATTAGGATTAAACGGGGGACAGTTGTGATGAACTGTACGTGTGTAGTTCCGCTGGTCGAGTGGGCCTCACGTGAAAAGTATAGGTGTCCCCATGTATGTTTTGCTGTTTATGCTACAGTGTGAATGATCAATTTCTCTGGGCATCATCGACCTAATCGATAGAACTTTGTTTTACGAAGTAATTTATTATGTGCGAATGAATGAGTAAACTTTGCTAAGAAAGGTGAATGCTTGCAGTGCGCTGTTTCAAAGAAGTGGAGTTCACTTAAGCAGGCATCCTTCATGGGCTGTGGTCGCGTGCACTCTTGTGTTTTTTCTTTACCACATCTTCTGTCCTCTAAGTGTAGGAAGTGGAAAAATAAACAAACGACAGAACCATGAACCCTTTACTTATATATAGAGAGATATGTTCTCGATTTGCGATAGAAAGCCCTGCATGTGATTTTTTCTTACCATTCAGTTCATATAGCACTTCACGAAATCGTCCGCTTGAACTTCTGTATCCTTAATTGCTATCATTTTTCAGCGAAAGCTGTGCGGGGTTCCCGACTCGAGGAAAAAAAAGTGTTTTGTTGAATGGATTACACAATCTTTTGCTAATCATTACACAATATTTTTTGCTAGGCACGATGGCGAGACCCTGCACCAGGACGATGCACTGCCTAATAATGTGCACTGTTTATAGAGCTGGTTTACATCAACTAAAATGTGCAAACCAATATGTGTTACTCATTTTGCGCTGTATATATCCATATCTTGTGAGACAAAAAAAAAGAACACGCAAGAAACGAACGCAGAGATTAAATTTGCAATTGAATTTATACAAAGTCGCTGTTGTAGTCTCCTGCAACACGTTCAGTAATGATGGGCCCTTATCGGTATTCCTCTCGCTTTTTGCATAGCGGGAGTCTCGACCCCACTACAACTCGTAGACATTCGGTTACATTATATTGCCACATGGGGTGTGGCACAGCAAGGGGACTGAAGAGGAAGAGAACGAGGTTCGTCTCGGCATCGCGCGTCAACGGTTAGGTTTCGTGAAGTACAAACGCCTGCATCCCCATTCAGCGTGTATACTTCGGCAGGGTATACGCGACAATTTGGTGGAAGTGCTGGGTACACCCAACTTATGCAGGAGACCCCACTGGGCAGCAAGAACCTCGCACAATTGGAGTTGCATCCAGTTCACCGCACAAGCCGGCGAATACGAGGCCTCGCCCCAGAATTTGGAAACCTCCAGGATAAAGTGATGACTACGACCACTGCGACTTCTACGGAAAGGATGACACCGACTTTCCTAACGCTGCTGAACCCCCAAGTGCCGACGGCTTTTCATGGCGACATATTTGAAGACGTGGAAGACTGGCTGGCGTAGTTCGAGCGCGTGGCTGCGTTTAACGAGTGGGACAACAACGCCAAACTCAGGAACGTCTACTTCAGCCTCCAGGATGGCGCTCGCACGTGGTTTGTGAACCGCGAAAGTGCCCTGTCATCATGGCCTGAATTCCAGCGCGAGCTACTGGAGACTTACTCCAGTCCCGATCGCCGGAAAAAAGCGGAGCGAGCCCTTCAGTCACGCGTCCAAAAGCCCAACGAGAGCGTCACGATGTACGTGGAGGACATGACGCGTCTCTTTCAGCGTGCCGATCCGAGCATGTCGGAAAAGAAGAAGGTGCGTCATCTGATGAGAGGCGTAAAGGAACACTTCTTTGACGGTCTTGTTCGGAATACGCCCAAGACTGTCGCGGAGTTCCTCACCGAAGCCACCGCAATGGAGAAGACGCTGCAGCAACGGTCGAACATGTACAACCGACAAGTAAATTCCGCCTGCACTCCGGATACGCCGGTAGGCTTCGGGTGCGACGTCGCCTTGCTTTGCGAGCTGATTCGCTCAGTGGATCGCGACGAGCTGCAGAAGCACCACGGTACGTCGCCACCGCCAGTCAGCTCCCTCGCCAGCGTCGTACACAACGAAGTACAGCAGGCACTGCAGGCATCTCTTTCCAGCAGTGAAGCGCCACCTCTGCCAAGTGAGTCCCGGCGGAAGACTTACGCAGAAACATTACTGAGCCCCGCCCAAGCTTTCGCACCTGCTTATGTTGCGTCGCCAGTCGCGTTGCAATGGGCGCAAGCCGCTCCGACAACTCCGCTACCGTACTTCGACGACCGCCGAACGCCCGCGAGGAAATCAGAGGTTTGGCGAGCACCCGACCGACGACCACTGTGCTACCACTGCAGCGAAGCTGGTCATGTGTATCGGGAGTGCCCCTATCGACGACTCGGCCTGCGGGGTTTTTCCATCGATTCGCCTCGACCTAGGTTCGGCCAGAGGCCTCCCGACATCGCAGAATTCATCGAGCAGCAGCGCAGTCCGGGCACATCGCAGCGGCAGTCACGCTCATCATCACCGCGGCGATATTTCCCTGCTCGTGTTACCACCTTGAGGACGACGCAAGGTAGATCACCAAGTCCACGCCGGGAAAACTGACGTCAGCGACCTTCCGAAGCGGGGCCGCTGATACTCGACGCGCTGAAGGCCTCGTATCGTGCCGACCGCAGAACAACGAAAACACGACGACGCCAGAACCAGTTCCCGCCAACAAGATTTCACTGGACATACCTGTGTTGATCGACGGCAGAAAAATGAGTGCACTTGTAGATACCGGCGCCGATTACTCCATTCTTAGTGGCAAACTGGCGAGGGTTCTGAAAAAAGTTACGTTGCCCTGGAACGGGGCACTAGTTCGCACTGCAGGTGGCCACGTCGTCACACCACTTGGCTTATGCACGGCGAGAGTAGAAATTCGCGGTGCTGCTTTTCTCGCCACTTGTCTGATTCTACGCGAGTGCTCCCGTGATTTAATCCTTGGGATGGACTTTCTCCGGGAATATGGCGCCATTATTGACCTCCGCGAGCGCTGCATCACTTTCTCTACGCCAAGGGCAACAACACAGACCGACGCCGTTCGACACAGATCCGCACTTCGCGTTTCGGACGACAGCATCACGATACCGCCGCGTGCAAGTGTTATGGTTCCGGTCAAGTCCGACGAGCTACAAGACGGTGAAGCCATTGTAGAAGGCAACATTTCTATGTTGCTGACCCAAGGTATTTGTGTAGCGCGAAGCCTTGTGGAACTTCATGATAGCCAGACAGCGGTCCTCGTTACCAACTTTACCTTTGAGCATCGGCACATTTTTCGTGGCACTGCCGTCGCCTACGCAGAACCATCAACGGACATCGTCGAGTGCTTTGCTTCTGAAGTGGACGCAGACGACGGTTCGCTCAGAAACATCGACGTAAACTCCGAGCTTATGGACGACCAAACGAGCGCACTGCAGGAACTCTTCAACGAATTCCGCGCGTGCTTTCGCTCGGTCTACTAAGGTGGGCCAAACGCCGATCACGAAGCACCGAATAACGACATCCGCCGACGCACGCCCCATCAAACAACATCCTTATCGTGTCCCGCCGAAAGAACGTGATCCAATTCAAGCCCAAGTCAAGGAGATGCTAGATGATGGTGTCATTCAGCCTTCGCACAGTCCGTGGTCGTCCCCGGTCGTTCTGGTCAAGAAAAAGGTCGGAATGCTTCGTTTCTGTGTTGATTATCGACGCCTCAACGATGTCACCAAGAAGGACGTGTACCCACTACCACGTATCGATGACTCTTTAGACAGGTTGCGGCGAGCCAAGTATTGTTCGTCTCTCGATCTAAAGAGCGGTTACTGGCAAATTGAGGTAGATGAACGAGACCGCGAAAAAACTGCTTTCGTCACTCCAGATGGCCTTTACGAATTCAGGGTACTTCCTTTCGGCCTCTGTTCGGCACCAGCAACCTTCCAGCGAATGATGGACACCGTTCTCGCTGGTCTGAAGTGGCAAACCTGCCTCGTCTACCTCGACGACGTGGTTGTTTTTTAGGCGACATTTGACGACCACCTGAAACGACTGCGGCAAGTTCTCGAAGCCATCCGATCGGCTAACCTCACCCTTAAGCCTCAGAAGTGTCACTTCGGCTACAAGGAGCTTATGTTTCTGGGACATGTGGTCAGCGCGGAAGGCGTTAGCCCCGATCCCGCGAAAACTGCCGCTGTAGCCACGTTTCCAACACCGACTGACAACAAAGGTGCCCGACGCTTCCTGGGTCTTTGCGCATACTACCGGCGTTTCATGGAAAATTTTTCGAAGATGGCGGAGCCGCTGACTCGACTCACGAGGGACGATGTATCGTTCGTCTGGGCCTCAGAGTAAGAGACTGCTTTCACCGAGCTTCGACAGCGTCTGGTGTCAGCACCAGTTCTGGCGCACTTTGACGAGGAGGCGGACACGGAAGTTTATACAGACGCCAGTAACGTCGGTCTTGGTGCGGTGTTTGTGCAACGGCACCGCACCAAGAGTGATTGCCTACGCAAGTCGCACACTATCGCGTGCAGAGACCAACTACACCACTACGGAGAAAGAGTGTCTTGCCGTCGTATGGGCGCTGGCCAAATTTCGACCTTACCTATACGGCCGCCCATTCAAAGTTGTAACCGATCATCACTCGTTATGTTGGCTTGCAAATTTTCGGGACCCTCCTGGACGACTGGCACGATGGAGTCTACGTTTGCAGCAGTACGACGTGACCATCGTGTACAAGTCGGGCCGCATACACGAAGACGCTGACGCACTCTCGCGTGCCCCTATCGACACTACCGACCAAGACATTGAGGACGACGGCGTTTTCCTTGGGGCCGTAAGCGTTACTGATTTGTCCACACGGCAGCGCGCAGACGACTCACTACGACCTATATTCGAACATATGGAAGGACGAAACCCATCAATAACCCGGCACAACGCTCGAGGATTGTCGTCTTTTTGTTCACGACATGGCGTCTTGTATAAGAAGAACTCCGCTGCCACCAACAAGACATACCTTTTTGGTCGTTCCAGCAGACATCCGTGCTGAAGTTTTATTCGCCTGTCATGACGAGCCTCCGTCTGGTCATTTGGGTTTTACGCGAACGCTTGATATCGTGCGCAAATCCTACTACTGGCCGAAACTTGCCGAGTGTGTTAGGCGGTACGTCCAAGCCTGCCGTGAATGCCAGCGCCGAAAGTCGCCAGCTGTGAAGCCTGCGGGATTGCTGAATCCGATTGACCCACCTGGCAAACCTTTCGACCAGGTCGGCAGGAATCTTCTGGGCCCTTTTCCACTATCATCTTCTGGCAACAGGTGGATAATCGTCGCCACAGACTATTGAACGCGGTATGCTGAGACAAAGGCGTTGCCTCGAGGCACAGCTTCCCAGTTTTTCATACAGAGTATCGTCCTACGACATGGCGCCCCATCGCACGTCATCACAGACCGAGGGAAAGCCTTTACAGCGCAGCTCATTGAAGACGTTTTTAAACTCAGTTGCACAACCCATCGAAGGACAACTGCCTATCATCCCCAGACAAATGGCTTGACCGAACGACTGAACAAAACGATGACTGACATGCTGTCTATATGTACGTAGACGTGCAGCACAAGACGTGGGACGAGATACTCCATACGTAACGTTTGCCTATAATACTGCTACGCAAGAAACAACACGCTTCACGCCGTTTTACCTCGTTTACGGCCGTGAAGTGCAGACTATGTTAGAAGCAATGCTGCCATGCGACAACATCGATCACCTCGATCTCGCCCAAGATGCCGAACGCTTCGTGCAGCACGCGGAAGAAGCCCGTCAGCTTGCCCGAGTGCACATAAAGAAACAACAGAGCATCGATGCGCAACGATACAATCTCCGCCATCGACGAGTCTACTTCCAACCTGGCGATCAAGTTTTGGTCTGGACTCCCGTGCGCAGAAAAGGACTATCCGAGAAGTTTTGAGTCGCTACTTCGGACCTTACAAAGTGTTGAAGCGAATTAGTGACGTGAATTACAAAGTCCTCCGTGACGGAAGCCAGCCTCCCCGACGTTTCGAACCGCAATCTGAGATTGTGCATGTTGTGCAGTTGAAACCGTACCCCTAAAATTCGACGTTTTCAGCCGCTTAGGTTAGTTTTTGTTGTTGCTCGTCCTTCAGTGCCTTGTGACTACATTGCGCACCACAGTGATTGTGACTATGGCCTTTGTGTTCGTCCTAGGCCATCTCGGCGCTCTCACGTCAAGCCTATGTATGTCTTCATTCTTTTATTTGAAGAGGGGGTAGTGCCACATGGGGTGTGGCACAGCAAGGGGACTGAAGAGGAAGAGAACGAGGTTTGTCTCAGCATCGCGCGTCAACGGTTAGGTTTCGTGAAGTACAAACGCCTGCATCCCCATTCAGCGTGTATACTTCGGCAGGGTATACGCGACAATATAGTGTGTTCGTACACCACTGTGCTTCCAGCACACGACCTGCTATGGTTCAGTAATTCAGCAATTACTTTCCAAGCTCATATGTAGGCAAGAGACGTTAAGATTTTCCACACCCGTTATGCTTAACGTTGCCCCTATTCGCACCAAAGGCGAGCTTGGTATGGTATGAATAACTTTATTTAGGTCCTGAGGGATCAGTCTGGGACTGATGCGGGCCGCTCCCGCGTCGGTACAGAGAGGCCGAGCCCCTCTGCCGTTCACACGGGCCCTCTGGACAGCCCTGAGTTGGTCCGCCAGCACTTCACTGTGCAGCATCCGCTGCCACCACTGTGCACCTCGAGAACCATCACCGGCCAACGCCAAGCAGCGCCAAAGCATGTGTTCTAAATCGAGCAAACCCCCACACTTACTACAATAGAGTGAAACCCCGTAGTCCGGATTAATTTTGTTCATGATGACCGGGTTAGGGTACGTACGTGTCTGCAGAAGCCTTAATGTAACCGCCTGTGGCCTATTTAATTTAGAATGTGGCAGAGGGAATGCCCTGCGCTCTAGGTAATAGTACTTGGTGATTTCGTTGTAGGTTAACAGCTGGTCCCTGTACTCAGGAGCGGGAGATCCAGCCCCTTCAGGGAGTACACGGCACACTAATCCTCGTGCCTCCCTGTGCGCCACCTCGTTGAGGTTACGCGGGGTTCCCTCCACTGTCCCCATGTGCGCCGGGAACGAAGTAACGGTATGCGAAGTGATATCCCTACCCTGCAGCGGTCTGTTAGCCGGTTCCGCAACAAGTCCTCTCGAGACGGCTTTAATCGCAGATCACGAGTCACTAAACACCAAAACTCTTCTTGAATCAATTAGTGCTAGAGCAATAGCCACCTGTTCGGCAACCCCCGGATCTTTGGTATAAATGGAAGCAGCATTTCTAACGCTCCCTTTGCCATCTACCACCACCACCGAATAAGCATTTTTACCATTAATCCATGCGGCGTCAACAAAAGCAGACTCCTCCTCCTCCGGAATGTGCACGGGGTGCACATTCCGCGGAAACGGACGAACCATGATATTTGCCCTAAGGTTCACGTTCAACTCGTGTAGCGGCGCCCTATCGTGCGACACAGTCACCGATTCTTCAATTGACTCTAAAATATACCTACCCGCTGCTGTACCTAGCAACCGCTCCCTCTGTGCAGTACGCTGAGCCTCGGCAATTTCATCTAAAGTATTATGCAAACCGAGTCGTAACAACATATCGTTTGACGTAGTCATAGGCAGACCAAGCGCAGCCTTGACGGCTTTTCTGATTAATGCTTCCAATTTATTTTTCTCCCCCCTATTCCAATTTAGCATAGCTGCCACATACGAGAAATGACACATAATAAATGCGTGAACTAAGCGCATCGCACCTTCTTCTCCTAAACCCCTATGCCTATTAGAAATCCTTCCTATAAGTCTTATCGCCTCCTCCGTCTTCTTGGTAATACGCTGAATGGTTCTAATGTTCGACCCGTTCGCTTCAAGTACAAAACCCAGGACCCTGATTGCTTCAACATTGGGTATCACCGACCCTCCCCTAGTATGAATTTTAATGCAAGGCTCAACTTCCGGTATCCAACCCTTCGGCTTACGACCTAGCTTCTTAGATTTTAAGATCAACAACTCCGACGTTTTAGTGGAGCACTTGAGCCCCATGAGACCCACATACTCCTCCGCAAGCGTTACCACCTTCTGCAGCCTAGCCTCAAGCTCTCCATCACTACCACCTACACTCCATATAGTAATGTCATCCGCGTAGCTAGAATAGCCAATATCCTGGACAGTGTCCAGTGTATTAGCCAACTTCGACATCGCCAGATTGAATAACATAGGCGAGAGTACGGATCCCTGCGGAGTACCACAGCAACCCAATTTAAAGACTTCCGACTTTATCTACCCAAACTTGAGACATGTCATTCTATCCATGAGGAAAGCCTTGACAAAATGGAAAAGCCGCTGCCCCATGTTCAAGTCCGATAACGCCTGTAGAATGAAAGAATGTTGGATTTTATCGAAAGCTTTTTCTACATCAAGTCCAATTAGTGCCTTAGTATCCCTAGTCCGCCGGTCAAGTAGCTGATGCTTAATCCTGATCATAGCACCCTGAGCCGAGAGGCCGGGCCGAAATCCTATCATCGAGTGCGGAAAGACCCCATTGCCCTCAACATAACGCGTTAGCCTATTTAAAATGACATGCTCAGCGACTTTCCCCAAACACGATGTCAGGGAAATGGGTCTGTGATTTTCAAGCCCTATGGCCTTCCCCGGTTTGGGTATCAGAACAGTAGTTGCAAGTTTCCACTCTTCCGGGAATGAGCCTTCCTTCCATCGGTAATTGATCTCCCGCGTAAGGAACTCAACTTACCCGTCGTCTAAATTCCGTAACATTTTATTCGTAATGTAATCCGGCCCTGATGCCGATCGACCATTAAGATTCTGCAGCGCCATCCTGATATCACTTTCAGTAAATTCCTCATCCATAGCTGTATTGTCGTCCCCACTTGGTGTCACGCATACATTTCTCTCTCAACACGAAAAAATATTGCGCATAATGGACAAATAACGCTTTCGAACGTTGGCCTCATAAATGTTTAGCAAACGTTCGAATTCAATCACATTTAACTTTGCAAGCATATCAGCCATGTTATTTTGAACGCAAGTTGAGGTCGGCGGGAATAAATAGCACTATGACAGCGGGATATACTCTACACGGTTCGTATAGAACACATTTCTACCGTTCTGGAGTCAGCATAATTTGCGAGAAAATTTGCAATCAATCAATCAATCAATCAATCAATCAATCAATCAATCAATCAATCAATCAATCAATCAATCAATTTTTTTTATTTTATGAACAGAAAAAAATTACATCAGCTAATTTGCAGAAGGTAGTATCAGACCACAACGTCGCGATCCACACACTTATGAATAAAGTGTCTTGTTGAGTTCGCCGAAGGCACCGGCGGAGCCTGCTTGAAGAGCTAGCTGGCGCTGGGCGACGAATATCCCCCCGTGACACTGTCGCGCAAGGGCACGTGATCCTTTTCATCTGGAAAAAAAATTAAGTTCAGCGGCTGACCGGCACGAAAAACGGACAAAAAAGAAACACACACACAAAGGAATCCACTTGCATTAAAACGACTCTAGTGCGAAACGCGAGGGCTGAGACTTCCTTGACTTCTTCTTAGCATTGCCTACTAAGTATACGAAACGGAGACACCCGTATATATGCATGTATAAGCCCTTAGAAAAGAGAACAACATCAACAAAAAAAAAAAACGGTGTGTTATGTTTACATTGGCAAGCGGTTGTTTGATCGTGCCATATTGTACAACGTAGTCGAAGCACTGCATTTAGACGCCTTTTCTTGCAGGAGAAACGTTCTCTCCGATCTCTCTTTATTATGCTATGTCTCACTTTGCTCCGAAATTAAGAAATAATCAGATGCTGCGGCTGTCCGCCGCCTTCGCAAGCCTTTCACTATGCACAGTCACATTTCCTCTCCAAAACACGCATGCTGTCACCAAGCACCGAGCAGTTAGCGTCAGCGATTTATTTCGCATGAAGTTTGCTGATTACCTGCATTTCACTGATTTCATCTTTCTTACTTCGTTCCAATCCCTTGCTGGGCTAGTTTGCGTGTACGCGAAACGCAGAGGGCCTCTATGAACGAATGGCAGATCACACCTCATTCATTGCTTCTACTTAGTCTACTGTTAAACCCTTATTGAGAATGCATGTGCTAGAACGTCCCTTGGACGACGCTTTACAATTCGTGCTGCGGACTCGAAATTTCTCACGGGGCCCTGGTGTGGAGCACACTAAAATTGTTGAGAGGTCCGTCAAGAAAGCACGTTTCATGGAGCGCCTTGGCAGTCGAAGGACCGGTGCTGCAACCCTCTTAGCCCACAGGTTTGTCCGATCCTGCTTGAAATGGGCATAATGTTTTTTTATCTATTTAGACCTTTACAACTTTATATTGTGACAAAAGCATGTCTTTATGCGCATTTAAGGCTCATTCTATAATTTAATAGGCCCCAAGAAGATAATCTGACTGTCTGAAAACAATGTGAATGGACGTAGTTGCTAGGTTAGGTTTAAAATACGATCAACTTTGGCTTTATATTCATTCAATTAACTATAAGTCTAGCGAATGATCCATATAAGCAGTTTCCTAATTTTATTATACGCGAGGGCACCCTTGGACCACACCTAGTAGCGTGTAAGCAACTTCAGCACACAAATTGATTTAAGGCGCTTAACAGAAGTACAGTTTGAAGCATCAAAACTGGGGCGCTATAACGTAAAACTATTCCAAACTTTTCCATCCCAATTCTGCACTCAGCCCGCCGCGATCGGTCAAAACCTTTTTTGGACCACGCCCACTTCACCTGTCTCTCACGCGACGTCACGAATACCGCGATAGCTCCCCATCTCATACGACGTGTACACACTGATTATGCATAATCTGACCGAACAAAACAAAAATAGGTATTTCTGATTCGACGCGTTTTTGCCATTAGCCTTCGGCTCTTGGTCAGAAGTTCGCGGTCCGCAACCACTTCACCTGCCTCTCACGCGACGTCACAAAACCGCCAGAACTTACCGCGTCAAAGTGGCGCGTACGTGTTAAAGATGCATTAATATGCCGAACAAAACTGAATTTTCTTCTGAATAGCCGCAGGCTGCCCTGTTCCGAAATGAATAAAAGATGGCTGCCGCCAATCGCACCGGCACTGGCTGCTCGCTTTTGTCAGAGAGCATGGGTTTATTTGCGTGTAATAAAACTTTTTGCGTGGCCGTGTAACGTTTTCGAGAAATTTCGGCACGTTTACAACCTCGTTCTGCCAACCCTTTTTTGCAGCTCGGCCTGCTCGTTATAACATTTGTAGAGGAATCAAACACATGAATAACTGCATTGCCATTGCCAAAGATGCTGCAAACGAATTCTTGAACGCTACGCACTGTCAAGTTGAGCAAAATATGTATTTTTTTCAAAAAAGAATACACTCGCATGACCCAACATATGTGTCCGAAATAAGTGTTATCAATGCTTCCATGCTTTTTGTCTATTTAATAATTAAAGAGAATATCACACGAACTTTAAAACTATATCAGTTCGAAACCAACAAGGCAGTGCATACCGCTGATATGAAAAATGTAAAAGCCATGAGGGGAACAAGTTGAGGACATATGTTTTAATGAAACTTTGTCAGTCAAGAACCTTGTTTACATTTTTGTACATATACTACTGCCAGGGAAAAATCTCAATGACGCTGTCATTTGTTCCATTGTATTGCTCAGGAGCAGCTGTTACCGGTCGTGTATTGTGAGTAATTGCCCCGAAATTATAACCGCAATAGAGAGCACATATAAAAAGCAGTTCTGCAATATATACTAGGGCGAGTCAAATGAAAGTGAGCCAGCGCGAATATATGACAAACAAGGTACTTTATTTAAAAGCAGTCTCCATGAGCATTTATACATTTGCCCCACTGACTAACGAGTCGCATGTTCCCGTCTCATAAAACTTCTTGGTTTGCTGCTTCAAAAGTCTGTAACAGACTCTTTCACGTCATCGTCCGGCACGAATCTGGTTCCCTTGAGCTGTTTCTCCAATTGCCCCAAAGTGAGAAGTCGCAAAGCGACAGGTCTGGACTTTATGGCGGATGTTGCAGCATTTCCCTCTTGAACTTTGCTAGTTTTGTATTAACCAGATCAGCGACGTGGGCACGGGCATTGTCGTGGAGCAATATGACCCCATTGCTCAATTTTCCACGTCGTTTGTTCTTGATTGCGGCACGCAGCCGATCCGGCGTTTCACAATATCGGGAACGATTGATAGTCTCTCCAGATTTTGCAAATTCTATCAGTAATAGCCTCTTACGACAGAAAAACATCAGCTTTCCGGCGGAAATTACGGCCTTTGCTTCCTTTGGGGGGTGGTCGATTCGAATTTTTCCACTGTAGGACTTGCCATCGTGTTTCAGGCTCGTAGTAATGGCACCATGATTCGTTCCCGGTCACAATTGCAGAGAAGTCGTCACCCTCATTGTGATACCGGATCAGATAAGTCAATGCAGCGCCAAACTTCTCCGTCTTCTGGCGGTGGTTCAAAATCTTGGGCATCCATTGCGCACACAAGAGCAGATAACAGAGATGTTAATGAATTATGGTGTGAACTGAACCGTGACTGATGTTCATCGATGCTTATCCTCCGTTCTTGTCTAATCAGCTCTTGAACCTTTGCAATTGTGTTGGGGTGATTGCAAGGTGGCTTTGGCGCGGTTTTGAATCGTCTTTGCAACTTTCACGTCCTTCTTTCAATTGTTTCCTCCAACGCTTCACCGCGGGCAATGAAATGCAATGTTGAACGCACACGGCAGCCACACGGCGATTAATTTCTTTTTTTCAGAAACACCTTCAGCTGTCAAAAACCTCACGACACCACACTGCTCAGCTTCTGGAGCGCCCATTACGTCACGCAACCATGTTCAACCCAGTGTATGAGAGCATTAAATAACATTTATCCTCACACCTGCATGTCACTTTTGTAAATCAGGTATGCCTGTGTGCTACGCGCATGCCTCGCAAATAATGAATACAACCATTATTGCGCGGGATTGGTTGGCTCACTTTCAGTTTACTCGCTCTCGTAGATTAGAAATGCGAAGATACAATGGAATATACAAATGCGAAGATACAGCTTGATACAGGGCCAGAAAGTGTCACTAGAAACACAGTTCACTGCACGTATACACACAAAACCTCGCGAGATACTTAAATATACTTATAAGTCTCCGATAGTCTCCAATAAATCTATGTATCTAACAAGAAGTCAAGGCATATAATGCGCTAAACAAGGCGCTATATATGCCTTTATAAACGAAGCACAATCACAGATTCACACATCACCGAATCCTAAGGCCTGCCCCTCCTTCCTCCACTCCCATCGATGTATCGTGCGCGACGCAAGGGGCGCACCTTCTTTCCGCTTTTCTCCCTTGCGCACACAAGACTGAGCCACCACCCTACGCTTTCACTCGCACATACAGCATGCGGCGCGCGGTCACGATGTTATCGCCTTTGGACTGTACACGGAACATGAGGGCGGCGGAATCCGCCTGGAGTGTCCATATAAATCATGATCACCATCATCATCATCAAGCCTGCTTACGCCCACTACAGAGCAAAGGCCTCTGCCATACTTCTCCAACTACCCCGGTCATGTACTAACTGTGGCAAACTTCTTAATCTCATCCGCTCACCTAACTTTCTGCCACCCCCTGCTACGCTTCCCTTCCCTTGGAATCCAGTCCGTAACCCTTAATGGCCATCGGTTATCTTCCCTCCTCATTACATGTCCTGCCCATGCCCATTTCTTTTTCTTGATTTCAACTAAGATGCCATTAACTCGCGCTTGTTCCCTCACCCAATCTGCTCTTTTCTTATCCCTTAACGTTACACCCATCATTCTTCTTTCCATAGCTCGTTGCGTCGTCTGCAATTTAAGTAGAACCCTTTTCGTAAGCCTCCAGGTTTCCGCCCCGTACGTGAGTACTGGTAAGACACAGCTGCTATATACACTTTTCTCTTGAGGGAAAATGGCAACCTGCTCTTCATGATCTGAGAATGCCTGCCAAACGCACCCCAGCCCATTCTTATTCTTCTGATTATTTCAGTCTCATGATCCGGATCCGCGGTCACTACCTGCACTAAGTAGATGTGTTTCCTTACCCCTTCCAGTGCCTCGCTACTTACCGTAAACTGCTGTTCTCTTCCGAGACTGTTAAACATTACTTTAGTTTTCTGCAGATTAATTTTTAGACCCACCCTTCTGCTTTGCCTCTCCAGGCCATTGAGCATGCATTGCAATTGGTCCCCTGAGTTACTTAGCAAGGCGAATCGCAAGTTACTAAGGTATTGACCATTAACTCTTATCCCCAATTCTTCCCAATCCAGATCTCTGAATACCTACTGTAAACACGCTGTGAATAGCATTGGAGAGATCGTATCTCATTGCCTTACGCCTTTCTTTATTGGGATTTTGTTGCTTTCTTTATGGAGAACTACGGTGGCTGTGCAGCCGCTATAGATATGTCTCAGTATTTTTGCATATGGCTCGTCTACACTCTGATTCCGTAATGCCTCCATGACTGCTGAGGTTTCGACTAAATCAAACGCTTTCAATCAAGCATATAATTGCTATCGCAATAATTTAATAAGAGTATCCGGCAAGTGGAGCGTCCCGTAGCCCATTACTTTCCACAAGATAAGTAACAAAATTGAAAGTTCACCATGCGGCAATTCGCTGCGCCGCAACAGCCTTATTTTTTTGGGGGGAGGGGAGGAGGGAGAACCGTAATGAAAAAAATGCGCATAGGAAAGCATGTTGGCCACGATCAAATGCCTACTTTTGGCACCAAATGTGGCTACCGAAGGAATATCGAACGTGAGGCGCTTGGTGCGGAGGGAACCGTTCGCCTATACTGCTCGGTATCATACACCGGCGAGACAAGACTTTCGGGAGAGGTTGCGCTCAAGAGAACGCGTTGCAATACGTCGAGTCCCCGCAGTGATGGCGGCGAGCGACCATTGTTTGTTTTTTCTCGTCTGCTAAGCAGAAGGCATCCGAAACTCTGCCAGGTGAAGATCCACTCGGCCAGAGGAAAACGAACGCGCACCGGAGTGCGCCGCGCGGTGGTCAAGGCAACACGAGAAAAACGCGTGCGCTCTGGCTGGCTATGGCAGCCCGCGGGTAGCGAGAAGAAGAAAGTTGAAGAAGCTCAATGTGTTCTCGCGAATAAATGTCAAAGTAGAAAAAAGAATAAGCACCTAGTTACCTTTGCCGGCTTTAGTGTCTTGACATGGATGCTTTGGCGCAGGTGAAATGTTGATATTCTTTACTGTGACATGACGGCACAAATGAACCACCACAACCCTTCGTCTCATCGAACCTCGCTGCGTGCTTTGTCAACTTGTCTGATATGTGTTGATTTGCCTTGTCTCATTGTACGTTCCGATGCACATTTGGCGCCAAATGCTTACAACAAGATTAAACCCACAAGGTTCCGGAAATGGAAATCTAAAGCACGACTTTGGAAATGTCAATGCACCTTTCGCATCAAAAGGTTATCAGAACCTTATACCCATAAGGTTACGGAATCGAAATCCATGCGCTCCGTTGATTACGCGGCCTCCGCGAGTTGCCGCGACGAGCCCGCTCGCCGTCAAAACGCCGTTGAAACTTTGTGCTCGCATGGGGCTCCTTGCGACATGTGACTCCTGGTGCATGCCCGTTGCCGCGAAATCCAGCCCGTGTTCGCAATGTAGGCGCTGAATGTCTTTTCGAGTTTGAAAAAGGCATGCTAGACAAAATCCAGAATGATTTCAGGCGCCGGGGGTTGTTATTGTCGGTGGTGCATGGCCAGCACGAAAAATTTTCGGGGGGGGATGAAGCTCCATCGCCCCCCCCCCCACCACTGGCTACGCCCGTGAAGCGTAGCCATAAAAAGTAATGGCAATATATGTGGTATTAGCCTTATAACATTCGATCTGTAACTTTATTTCTTAAGTGCCTTTTCACTAAACTTTATCTTTAGCTATGTCTTCAGTACTAGAAACAAACAACAAGTGGCACGCGTGCTGTGTTAGTAAAGTATAAATTGTGTTTTTTGTGAATTATTTGAATGTAATGTCGATTTTATCTTAACACCGAGATAACAGATCTGTGTTGGTACTAGGGACACATGCATATGGTATTTGAGGTCTCGATGCATCGAATGGTGGACTCGCAGGTGCTAAATTTACTTCGTCATGTGGATATTCGATTATGCCCGTTTCGACGACGTAACCGATTGAACCATCGCCTTCGGAAGCTGGGTCTTGCGGCAGGAACGTGCTATCTGACGTTTCTCTGATGGACGACGGCGTAGACGCGTCCCACGACAGTTTGCACGCCGGCTTGTAACTTTGTTATCGGCTGCCTTTTCCGTGCCACAGGACAGAAAGGTTTGTATTGGGAGCACAATCATCTTATCTCATCGCCTGTACCTGTTCTCGCCGACGTTTCTGTATCGTATCTTTTGCAAAAGTGGCAAATAAGGAGATTCTGCAACTCTGACGCCTTCATAGAATTCACAAACACAATATTATCTCTACAAGACCGAATGCCGTCAACACGCGCCGAACCCACCTTCGGATCAACAGTTTCATCCGGCATAAGCCGTCATGAATGCTGTTTCGCCTTGGAATCAAACGAACACAATCATTTAATATTTATTTAGGTCTTCGGTACTTCTTATTCTTACAGAGAAGAGTACGCGAACCTATTCACAAAAATATTCTGCACTCAAAAAATCATGTGACTGGAAATCAACGCGAGTTGATGTCACTCTGATGATAACAGGGGTTTACAGTCGATTTTGCGATAAAATGCTAGGGAAGGAGACATCACAGGCGAAATGAATTTGTGATGTTTCAGTCTATCCCTTGAAGACTGCGAACTCGCATCTACATTGCTCTCCCGTTACGCTTCGGAAGTGCAACAAGCAGATGCACCAACCTCAGTGTTTACTTAAGAAGTCGCCAGTCTGATCAAGGTACGTTACGCTAATTAACACGGGCAAATTTCATTTTTTATTCAAATAGGAGGCACAAACGACTGATATGTGGTTTATTTAGCTCACGTCAACAGGCACATTCTTGTAGCGTGAAAACATTGCCATCGGTGCTCTGTAGCTCAAAGTTCTCGAAAAACGTTTTGAAAATAATATACAGAAATACATTTTTAAATTCTAAAATTGGTTGCAATAAACCACATTATCACGCTACAGACGACGTTCTGTGATCTTTACTTTTATCGACCTTACACAACGCACATTTCCACGTTTAAATTTATTCACATCACCAGCTACGCCAGCGCCACGGTATGCGCAGCGGCTTACGGAAAAGACAAGCAGGTTCGTCAGACCAAACGCTATGGTGTACTTCGCCTTTGGTGTCTACCCGATTTCTACGGCGGGCGGCGGCGTGGACTCCTCTCACGTCAAGTTGCACGCCGGCATGTAACTTCGTTATCGACTCTTTTTCCCGTAGTAACAGTACAGAAATATCTGTATTTTGGAGCGCAATCATTGCCTGTCCCTGACGGAGTCCTACACGTGTTGCTTTCCTGAAGATAAGCTGAGCCCATTCGAAGCCTTCGACCGCAAGAAGAAACGTTCAGCGAGCGCCGTTCCGCTTTAGGTAAGCAACACAAATAGCCTGGATGTTTACGTATGTAAGAGTGGCAGTGGTATTAGCTGCCGCTTATAATCATCGGCCTGTTTCACTGACGTTAATGCACGTTGCGTTTTTTGTCGTGTCGTCTGCTCCACAGCTCTCTGACGTTTCTGCATGCCGGTTTTGCGTCAGCACCCGTAAGTAATATTAATCGTGTTGTTATTATCAGCAAAATCAGTTGCATATTGATGTCGTCGCTCAAAACTTTGTGAAGTGTTAGCCTGTCTTCCGACTCGGCTGTAGTTCGATTACGCAACTATTCTGCAAATTGCGCGCTTAGTCAGAGTGGTGATAACACGCACAGTAAATCATGACTGCCGCTTGAAAAAAAAGCAGTTTCGCTCGGGCTTCAACTATCACCCAAGTGCGGCGCTGCTGTAGACGTGTGGGTCGCCTGGGGCGTCTGACTTGTACTTGTGTGTGTGGGTGTGTGTGTGTGTGTGTGTGTGTGTGTGTGTGTGTGTGTGTGTGTGTGTGTGTGTGTGTGTGTGTGTGTGTGTGTGTGTGTGCGTGTGTGTGTGTGTGTGTGTGTGTTTATACCGAAGCATGCAAAAATAAAGCATGTTTTAAAAGCTCAGAATAGAAATCAGCCGGCATGAGAAAAAAGAAAGAAATTTTTCTCGGTAGCGAAAGCACTGATTTTGGTGAGGCTTGTTGCATTAAAACACTACTCTAGTTACTGTGGAAACTAAATGTTTAAATTACGCCAATTATTTTTCTTGAAAACAACAATATTCTAGAAAACTCGAGTATTATGTTCACAACAATGTAACTCGGTAATAAAGTTAGATAATACAATATTGTTAACTCCATCTTCTAATACATCTAAAGCGGACGATACTAATCTATTATAATTTATAGAGGTAGCACACAGCGCGCTTTCGATCGCGATCGAGCCCGGTCAGGATCGAATTTGTCGGTCGTGATTGGCTCACTTTCGCTAGCTGCCCGACGAAGCAAATCGCAGGCGACAGTTTCGATGCGGATCGCACTCGATCGCGGTGGAAAGTATACAGTTTACAACGCTCTGAAATATACCGCTAATTCGTCAGTAGGACTTTTTCAAAACACTCGTAGGCATTGTAATAATTTCACGCGGGCTGGGGCCCTATAAAATAAAACTATTCCAATCTATTCCAACATCTCGTGCATGCCCGTACATGTAACACACAGAAACTTTCTTTTATAACCCTTGGGCCGATTTTAACGAAGCTCTTGCGTTTAAGCGAGATAATTAAAATTTAGGTACTGTAGGGCGCAGAATTTTCCTTTGGACCCTGAATTTGTTTACAAGAACAACTACAATCGATAAGTTAAATAAAATGGGTGCACGGAGTTTACAAATTCCTAACTCTGCACCACAAACAGATATCGCAGTACGGTAAACTGCATCCGTTAGAGCATCGAAGCCGGACAAATTTCATGTCTGAATTTACATATTAATTTGTTACAGTGTTTACAAGGGGTTTTCAAAAGTCCTGTTCACATCAATATTGGTTGTGTATTTAAGAGCCATGCATACTATATCAATTTTATTCGCTTTAGATGTACTACTAGATGCAGTTTATAGAATTGTGATATCCTTTCTCATTGCTGAATTAGAGTTGTGAGCTTTATAGTCTTGTTTTTCTAGAGTTTGCAAATTTGAACATGTTTTATAAAATGATCGACGAACTAGGCAACAGATATGCTTTCTACAATCACTGTATATAGATTTTAACTTTTATATGCGACAAATCTCATCATATTTGATGCAGTGGTTGCAGACGCAAACGATTTCTGCTGTCTTATTCAGATAGGATCCCCTGAGCTAACGCCAACACGATGTGCATGAAGCCCTGGGAACATTGCAACCACAGATACGCGCATTTCAAGCCCGTGGCCCGACATGATGGCGGCGGTGGTGATCACATGAGCATTTCCTTTGAAATGCGTTGTTTTGGTGCCGCTGATGATGATGATGATGATGATGATGATGTGCCGTCACTCCGCGCGCCATCTGGCGAACGTATCGCAAAGCGGCGTCAGAGGTTCCCATTGGGTCCACCTGACAGCATTCGCACTTATGATATACGCTGGACTGGTCCCTACTGCTCTCCAACTTGAGATTGGAGCCACAAAAACGTCTGCCCTAGCCGAACGTACACCTACACCCAGAGCAATCGTAGTAGCCACGTGATCGCGATTCTTTCGCGCTCCCAACTCGAAGGTAAGAGTGGCTCCGCCCGCTCGGAGCAGTATACCACAGCGCTCTGAATGAGCCAGGCGAATGTGTTCTGAGCGCTGGATTTCGACCAGTCGAAGGTAAACTCCACTGCGTGAGCAGTCGATAGCGACCAGGTGAGTCCACCATTAGGGTGCATCTATACCTAGCCCTTAGAGCGGCATTAGAATCGTGGCTCGCGAATCCGGCACTTATCCAGTTCTAGTAATAGATGAAGACAATGAGAACGACACTAGACGAACTAGACACATCTTAGGCTGCAACCAATGTTTCTGCTAAGTTTTAAAAAAAACCTCATGCTGCATATCTAAACCCGCATCAGCATCAGCTAAAGTGAAACAATGATACTAAATCAGGAAAGATTTTGTTATATGCTGTCAATAGCTTTTGCAAGAACTTTGCGGTCTCTGTAAGTTGTCTTGCTTTGCGCGAAGGCCTCGTACATGGACTGAATAGGAATGAATAGTTCCACTGGATTTGTATTCGTTAAACCTTTGCTTCCATCGGCTCACTCATAAAATGACAAGGACAGAAAGCATCACAAACATTCTTGTCTTGTATCATCAAATGCCTCTGCGTTGACTTAGCAAACTGTAGGTTGCCTCATTGTACGTGGTGACCTCATACGTACATGAATCAGGTCGTGCTGAATGGATGCATTGGCTTCATATCAGTAAAACCTAGGCTTTCATTGGCCGAGGCGCAAGGTGAGACAACCAACCGACATTGCGTGCAATCATGTAATGCGTTTCCAGGTACCTTGTATGGCGTTTACATACTTTGGTTTGAGTCAAAGCTTCACACATCGTCTAGATGATGAAGAGGGCATAGCCTTCTTGCTAAGATGAAAAGAAGTAATGTATGTACATTGTGAATCCCATATGTTAATATAGTCATATATCGGTCATTCCAAATATGTTATATGTGGACAGACGGGTTTTTATTGAGACAGCATTATATGCCCCATTTCGCGAAAATCGTGGGCGGCCTGACCAAAACATCATGTCAGAAACGGCCGGCGGCGTAAAGAGTAACACGTCAAGAAATGTATTTAGAAAAAGTTTATTTCAACAAGAGACGATACGAACACTGAGTCACAATCACGGCGCAATTCCACCAGGACGATAATATATGCAAAGTACAAAGCATTGTATACGCGACACGTTTTCAAAGTAGTTTCCGAGTCCTCACTCACTAACACATAAGCGCATGGACATACGGAAACGCACAGTTAAACATAACAGGTTTAGAAAAAGTTTATTTCAACAAGAAACGATGCGAGCACTGAGTCACAATCACGGTAGAATTCCACCAGGACGATAACATATACAAAGTACGAAGCATTGTATACATGGCACGTTTTCAAAGTAGTGTCCCGGTCGGATTGACGTCAAATTTCTCAGTGTCTCACACATACACAACCCGGCATCGTGTCTTCCCTATATGGAAAAGCCCACGCAACACTTTTGATGATGTGTGGGTCACCGTCGTCATCGTCCTCTACCCCGCGCTCACGATCCGTCAATACGAAATGGCACCGCTGCGCTCCGCGTATCCATTTCTTGGCCAATCCCCCATAGTGTTTAGGAGCCACGTATGTGACAGGAGGCAACAACACTCTCGACGCTAAATCGTGATTTGGCAAATACATCAGCGCTAGCACATGTGACCACAAAGAAACAAGGACTAGAGACAAGCGTCTCGCCCTTGTTTTTTTGTAACTGCATGTGTTAGCGCTGTTTTATTTGTCGAATTAAGTATGCGCAAGCTCGCCCCGAAAGAAATTTTAATGCTAAATTGTGAGTATAGAAATGAGGTTTAGCACCGGCATGACATCTCAAAAAGAATGCCGTGCACTTTACAACGTGCACGACGACATGCGGTTGAATACCTGAGCGAAAACTGTTCACCAAATCGACTACAATGCTTTCGCATTCCCACACGTAAGCAGTCTTAAAAATGTCTCTGCCGAATTTTTGTATGGGATACACATATACACATATGTTAATGTACTGGATATGAGGGCCATTACGGTCGTGCCCTATACTACATATAATACATGTGCCCTTTATATATGGAATGGGTATAATATGGGTATAATTCAAGTAGGGTATGTGGGCCTTATCGACAGGGTCGACGAGGTGACTTGACCTTCGTCAGGGCCTGACAATTCCCTTATCGAATCATTGACTCCAGCCTGAGAAATTCTTTTTCGAACACTGCATAAGGACCGTACTCTGTCATCCGTCTTTCTTTTCTTACATTTACCACGTGTTCCTTTATACTAATTTACTTGTGAAATTTCTAATGTTGACAATCGTTCCTTCTTTTGTCTTCTTACACTTTAGGCATCATCCAACCTTCAGAGTAGTGCTGGCTCTCCCTCAAGACGTTTTTCCTGTGCTGCAAAGTTGCCTATAAGCAGCGCATCGTCGTGGACGCAAGAAAAAAGTCATAATTGTCGTTTATCTGCTTCTAGTAACGACATCTCACAAAGCGAAGGTTTTATGTCTAGAATCGTATCATCTTTGGGATAAAAACTTTGCCGCCGTGATTCGAAAAGTTCGACAAACTTCGCTTCACATGACGCCTTAGTTACTGCAAATACGACTCAATTGCACGTATATAAAGAAAAACTTTTTTGTGAAGCTTTGGGCATGGACGAAGGAGTCCGTAAAGAGGCTGACGCCCACGACGCTGATGTTAACGAGCTTTTTAGGAAAGGACTCGAAGAGCTCCGACACGAACAAGAACCGGAGAACCCTGGTGGTGTGAACAGTGAGCGCGCCCAACGAGGCGTTGAGCTCACGTACACCGAGAAGCTTTCAGATGAGGACGCTGGCGTGCTTCGCCGCATGTTGAGCACGGGCCCACCCGTGAAGAAGATTTGTATATGGGAAATGACACTGAATGCGTTCCGGATCGCATTTGATGACTTCCGAGGCTGCTCTTCGCTCGAAGGACTGGAAGTGCTTCACATTGAATGCGGGGGAGAAGATTGCAGCATCAAACTTTCCGGATTGTTCAGCAGCCTGCGTTCGTTGGTCCTGCGATGCGACAACATAGGTACTGAATTTGCAAAAGAAATTGCAAGCTATCTGCGAGAAAACAAGACACTTACGAAATTCAGTCTTTGGTACTCCTGCGGCGGCGACGAGGGGGCTGCAGCGCTCGTCGAAGCATTATCGGTGAACGAAACGCTGAAGAGCTTTACCTTGGCGCAGATGAGTTTATCGTCGGCGATCTTGATCCGCTTCGCCGAGGTGCTGGCATCCAACTCAACACTAGAGGTGGTGGACCTTTTCGACGTGTGTCCCGCGGAAAAGGACCAAGTGTCGCGTTTGTTTGAGACGGGACGGTACGCGAGCGCCTTCAAGAGGCTTCGATTCCTGTGGCCCGAGCAGCTCCTTCCGCTACTCACGAGGCTCCTTCGGGAACAAGCTTGCCATCCCGAGCTGTCCGTCAGCGTCACCTCCTCGGTCGACGACGTCGTTCTTCGGGAATTCTTCGATGCCGTAGCCGAGAACACGACTCTCCGCATGCTCCACTTTTACCCGAGCGAGAAAACATTCGACGCACTCGCGCGCGGCATCGCTTCTGTAGTGAAGCGTACGACGACGCTCCGGGAAATTTGCAACCTCATGGGCGTGGAACTCGGCAAAGAGCGGCAGCTTGTCAGCATCCTCGATTCCTTGAAAGAGAACCGCTCTGTCAGGACGTTCACAATGTACGCCGAATTGCTGACTGCGGAAATAGCGACGTCCCTGGCGGAGTTACTCGCTGTGAACAATACGTTGAATGACGTGGCCGTATGCGAGTATTGGGGAATCTCGCCCGACCAGGTAGAAACCATCCTGAAGGGTTTGAGGAATAACTACACCTTGACAGGTCTCATGGTTTCCTGGGACCCTGATGACTCCGATGGAATCCGTGAGATGGAAGAGCTTTTGAAGAGGAACGTTCGTCTCCAAAAGAAGGCTGCGGAGTTCGTGATTTCTGGCGGTGGTGACGTCAGCGATGTGGAAGGCGCGGATGCTTTGAAGAAACTGCACTCAAGCGCTGGCCTTGTGGAGAAGGTGCGGGAGCTTGCCGGCAAGAGCGGAGAGACAGCGTTAGAAGAAATACAGTCAGCTTTAGCTCGCTTATCTCCGTGAATGCGGCTCCTGTAAGAAGGCACATTTGAATGCATCTGCGATATCGTCGCCTCTCCGCTACCTCCGGCTGACTCGCTTTTGCGAAGTGGTGGGACAGTTGTCATGAACTATGTGCGTAGTTTCGTTGATTGTGTGTACATGTGGGAAGTAGGCGTCAATATGAATATTTTGGTGTGTGTGTTACAAATGAAGTGTTAATTTTGCGTAGTTTCTGATGTGCGAAGGGATGAATAAACGTGCCGAAAACAAGGTAATTGTTTGTATTGCGCCGTTTCAAAAAAGTATTAAAGGGTTCACTTGATTAAGCACACAGTTATCACGGCATGTAATCGTGCGCGCTCTTACCTTTTTTTACGTACTATTCTCTCTCTCGTTTCCAATATGTGTCGGAAGTGGTTAAGCCCTGTGTTTGCGTTGTTGGATAATAAAGAAGCGACAGAACCATGAACCCCTTATTTTCAAATATCTTCTCTCGTGTCTGCATAAAAGGCCCTACAGGGCTTTTTTCTAACCACTAAGTTCATATAGCAGCTCGCGAAATCCTCCCTCTATATACCAGATCCCAGTGACGACTTTTCAACGATAGCTGTTGTGGGCTCTTGACTTCCTAGGAAGATTTTTTTTTTCAGTACATATAACAAATTTTGACTATGCGTGATTACGAAACAATAAGTAAGGACGATGCAATAATACCTGAGATGGCGCACACGTTTGCAGAGCTGGCTTAAATACACGAATATGACCAAGCCGATGTGTCTATATGCATTACTAGTTAGACAAACGCTGAAGAGTACATTTGCACTCGAGTTGTCCGGAGTTGTTGACACGTACTGAAAGAAAAAAGAACGAAAAAAATTATACTGCTTGTTTAAGCGTATAACTTCTTCCTGGCGTCGACTTTCATTTATTCACGAGCAGAAGTATACATACCTTTGTAGAGTTATTGATTATTCAAGTTCGGAGTGCTGAGTTTACATTGCCATGCGTTTGTTGGATTGTGCCACTTATGGCCAAGTACTGGAAGCATCGTCTTCAGAGGTCTTGATGTGTGGGAACAACATTCTCTCCGATGTTTCTCTGTCACATTGGGCCTTGACAATGTTACAATGTGACAAAATTCACACATGTTAAGACGCTGGAACTGTGCCGCCGTCATCAACGCTTCACGAGCACAGTGACATTTGTCTCCAAAACACGTATGCGGGCATCAAGCGCCTAGTCGTCTGTGTGACCGATTTGATTCGTCTGTAGGAAGCTGAATCTCCATTGTGTTGACTGTTGTTTTCTCTTATAAGCACCCGAAAGGGATTATTTATTAATGAGCATATTAATTTCGACTTTTCTTTTTGTTGAATTAAGTAAAGGTCCTTAATCTAGAAACACCAGGCAGAATTCTGGCAAGCCTCGAAGCGTCCTGAATAATGTACTAGGATAGCTCCATACGAACCAGTTTCCCAGGAGACACATGTGACGTGACGTCACGACAGAGGAGGCGGTCACGTGGAACCAGGACATCGCGAAGTTCGGCACACAATTCGTCTCGCTCTGAATGAGTGTATGACACTGAATATGCTCGGTTTTCAAGAATTGTCATAATGTCCATCACATGAGCATAGCCTGTACACACCGTAGCATAGTTTCGTACGTTAACGGTAGTCTCAAGACGTTTAGAAATAATTCCGAGCATTAGCACCAATGAAGCCTCGCGTCTAGAAATTCCAAGAGTGCTAACTATGCGCATAATTATTTTATCTGTTATGAACGTTTCATTTTGGTAAGACAGCATAAGAGCGTATTCGTGCACTGTTAAGGCCCTTTTTTTTTCATTTATGCGCCCCCGTGAAGATCATCCGACTTCTTGAAAACAACGTGATTTGACGTAGTGACTAAGTCAGAAATGCCGGCCAGCTATGACATTTTACTCAGTTAAAAGAATGCAACGAACGACTCACGCGCGGTTTCTTTAGCTCACTACACGAGAGTGCGCCCTTGAACCGCATTTAGTAGCTTGCAAGCAACATAAGCACATTAGGTAATGAACACGTTCATTCGACAAAGTGCGGATCGAAGTTGCCGAAATATTCACTCAAGGGAGTTGCAATGTGAGGTTTATTTCATTAACAACACACTATCGCGCTCCCTATGAGTTACAACGGGCGACCGCTTTGCCAGGCACTCTCACGTCTATAGTTCAAACGAATAAAGAACCGTTCAATCAGCGTGGTAGTACGTGTGCATTTCCCTTCGTAGAGCGAATAATTGACAACGTCGGCTACGTTAGCGCTATATTACGTGCAGCGGTACGCTGAGGAGACACGCCTCACAGGACGTTGAGTCCAACGGTGACGCCACGTCACTGAAAGGTCGTTTTCTACGCAACTTTCATGACGGGCGGCTGACTGCGCTGCGCGGTCACCTCCCACATCGATATGCACTCCGGCGTTTAACGTTGTTATCGGCCGTCTTTCATAGTGCATGTAACGCACAATCCGTATTTTGTTGCAGTTATCTTATCTTTTCACGTGTTCCCGGTGGAGCCCCACACTATTCTCCGTTTTCCCGACAACAAGCTCAGTACACTCGCAGACGAGTGCGAGCGAAAACGTGCCGAAGTCGTCTCAGCGAACGTCATTCGTTCTTCGGGTGGACAACGCAGCCAGGGTGAAGATTTACGTATGTAACAGCGTTAGTGGTGATTGCTACCCCATACATTCAGTTCACTGCGGCCTGTTTCACTGACGTTAATCTACGTTTCGTTTGTTTGTAGTGTCGTCTGCTTATGGCTACAGTATTCGCCAGCACTCCGGTTTCAAATCAGCACCCGCCAACAATATTAACCCTAGTGGTGCCGTTATAAAATTCAGCTCCACGCTTATGCCGTTTCGTTGCGCAAAATCTTATTCGTTAGCGCGTCTATCTATTCGGTTGCTTGGCGATTACGCCAGTGCTGAGGATTGCGCGTTTAATCATAGTGGTGATAGTACACATAGTAAAGCACAACAGCCTCATCAAACGTGTAGATTCGGACGGGCGTTTGTACTATCCCTCAAGTATGGCACTGCAGTAGATGTTGGAATAGAGAGTCTGACATGCTTGATACACCGACAGCACGGTGGTGAACCACGCGCTCGAAAGGAGTAGCTGTGCTCCCTATAGGGAGCACAGCTACTCCTTTCGCAGTCACAGTACACGACTTTATTTGAAGATATATCTTCAAATAAAGTCGTGTACTGTGACTGCGAAGTTTAAATTACTTTACATCGCAAAAGCTCGTAGGTGTGTTCAATGGTAACAGCACGTATACGAGTCAGAGCCGTACGTAGTGAGGATTTCGTATCCCCCTGTGTGTGTGTGTGTGTGTGTGTGTGTGTGTGTGTGTGTGTGTGTGTGTGTGTGTGTGTGTGTGTGTGTGTGTGTGTGTGTTCTGGCGAGTTCAATGGCCGCGAATTTTCTAGTAACGTTGTGAAAAACCTGCATTCTTACGTGGTGTGTCTGATGCTCCCGCTCACACTTCGCGAAAGAAGTTGTACACTGAACTACAATATCGCTACAATTAATTTATTTTGAGCGATGTAAAAGATCGCTACAGTTGGCCTTTGAAATGCTGCTGATGGTGAGGAACGTTCATATGCAATTTAGAGACCGCCATACATAGTAACTTTAGACGTTTCGAATGTCACGACGATATCTTGTCACTTTGTCTTTTGTCCGTTTTTCCACGCGTTAGAATGAGTTTGATTTATGAAACTACTAATGTTGATAACCCTTTCCTTGTTCTTTCTTTATGCTTTCAGGAGTCATCGAGCTTCCGGCGTAGTGGTGACGCTCCCTCGAGACGCCTATCCTCTCCTGCAAAGTCGGTTGGAAAGACTTCATTTTTGCTGGCGCAAGGAAACACCAAATTACCTCTCACCAATTTCTGATAACGGCATCTCACGAAGCTGGGTTTCGCGGGAAATCGTATTCATGTCTACTTCAGTCTGTCAATTTTGAACTGATCACCGCTTCGGTTTGGAAAGTTAGACAACCTTCGCTCCTCTTGCTGCCTTATTAGCACGAGCACGTCACAATTGGCCCTCCGAAAGTACAAAGAAACACTACATTTGCACGTTGTTAAAATGGCCGACGCAGTCATTAATGAGGGCCACACCCAGGATACTGATGTGAAGGAGTTTTTGCGGAAAGGACTCCAAAGGCTTGGGCCCGTCGACGAAGTGAGCTCTGCCGGGGTGACCGATGAGAGCATACAACAAGGTGCCGACCTCGAATACATCGAGAAGCTTTCACAGAAGGATGCTGCCGTGCTCCGGCGGTTGCTGAGCTCAGGAACTCCCGTGAGGAAGCTGTGGATATTCGAAATATCGCACGGCGCATTCAAGGTTGCTTTCGACAACCTCGAAGAATGCCCTTCGCTGCAAGAAGTCCTCCTTGGAATTGACTGCAAAGACAAAGACTTGGACATCCATCTTTGTGGCGCATTTAGAAGTCTGCGCTCGTTGGACTTGCGCTGCGACAACACAGGGAGTGGATTCGCGAAGCAGATCGCACGTTATATCCAGGAGAACAAGTCGCTCAGAGAACTCAGCCTCTGGAACTCGTGCGGCGGCGACGAAGGTGCCGCAGCACTCATCGAAGTGTTAACGGTGAACGAAACCCTCAAGAGGTTCACCTTAGCTGCGATGGAGCTGTCTTCGGACACCTTGATCGGCTTCGTCAAGATGCTAGCATCCAACTCGACGTTGGAGCTGGTGGACCTTTTCGACGTGTGTCCCGCGGAAAAGGACCAAGTGTCGCGTTTGTTGGAGACGGAACTGTACGCGAGCGCCTTCAAGAGGCTTCGCATGCTCTGGCCCGAGCAACTTCTTCCGCAAGTCACGAGGCTTCTTCGTCAACAAGCGTGCAATCCAGAGCTGTCCGTCAGCGTCACTTCCACGGTCGACGAGGTCGTTCTTCGGGAATTCTTCGATGCCGTGGCAGCAGACACGACGCTTCGCATGCTCCACTTTTACCCGAGCGAGGACGTATTCGATGCACTCGCGGACGGCATCGCTTCCGTAGTGAAGCGTACGAAGACACTCCGGGAAATCTGCAACCTCATGCGCGTGCAAGAAGGCAAAGAGCGCCAGCTTGTCAACGTCCTGAATGCATTGAAAGAAAATCGTTCCGTTACGAATTTCACAATGTACGCCGAATTGCTGACTGCGGAAATAGTGACGTCCCTGTCGGAGTTACTCGCTGTGAACAATACGTTGAATGACGTGGCCATTTGCGAGTACTGGGGAATCTTTCCCGACCAGGTAGAAACCATCCTTCAGGGTTTGAGGAAAAACTACACCTTGACAGGTCTCATGGTTTCCTGGGACCCTGATGACTGCGATGAAATCAGCGAGATGGAAGAGCTTTTGAAGAGGAACGTTCGTCTTCAAAAGAAGGCGGCGGAGTTCGTGATTTCGGGGAGTGGTGACGTCAGTGACGTGGAAGGTGCGGATGCTTTGAAGAAGCTGCACTCAAGCGCTGGCCTTGTGGAGAAGGTGCGGGAGCTTACCGGCAAGACCAGAGAGGCAGCATTAGAGGAAATACAGTCTGCTTTAGCTCGCTTATCTGCGTGAATGCGGCTCCTGTAAGAAGGCATATTCGAATGCATCTGTGATATCGTCGCCTGTCTGCTACTTCTAGCTGATGCTCTTTTACAAAATGGGTGACAGTGGGGATGAAATGCGTGTGTAGTTCTGTTGGTCGAGTGGGCCTCATGTGGAAAGTAAAGGTGTCCACATGAATGTTTTACTGTATATGTTACAGAATGCGCGTACTATTTCTTTGTGCATGATTGACCTAACACTTTATTTTACATAGTACTCTGTGATATGCGAATGAATGAATAAACTATGTTAATAAAGGTGAATGCGTGCAGTGCGCTGTTTCAAAGATGTAGAGTTCAATTACTCAGACATCCTTTATGGGCTCGAGTCGAGTGCACTCTTGTGTTTTTTTCCTATATCTTCTCTTATTTTCTATAAGCGTAGGAAGTGGCCCTTGCAGTTTGTTATGTCTTGTGCTTTTTGTGATGTGAAATATAACAAGCAAGTGTCAGAACTACGAACACTTTAATTCTTGATCTGGCATAGAAAGCACTGCATTACATTTTTTTTAACCACTCACTTCATACAGAACCTCATTAAGTTCTCTGCTCAGACTTCCATATCCTTGCGATCATTTTTCAGCCATAGCTGAGGTGGGCTCCTGGCTGTCGAGAAAGAATGCACCGTCGATTACGATACTTCCTAATGCGAAATTTGAGTGCAGCTCTATACGTGTTTTCATTCCGCGATATATTGGCTGGCGCGGATAACCTGTCTCGTGCGGCACGCTGCAAACGGAACGAAGTGTGGCGCGACTGCCTCGCTAATGTGGAGATTGCGAGAGGCAGCGCGTGGGTGACGCGTGGACGCGATTCAGAGCAGCCGGCGGAGACGGACAGCAGCTCAGGCAGCGCTTTGTTTCCATATATGGTATCCATGGCGTCATAGATGAACCGACGACGCGCGCTACTCCGGCGCTATTTCGTAGACCTCGTTGCCGCAGATCCTGTCTTGCGCGGCACTACGCTACTCGCGCTTTCATCATACCCTCCTCCGCTTTCCTCGTCGCTTTCTCTTCCCTATCGCTGTCCCTCCTTCTCCGTTGCGCTTCGCATTCGCTCTTTCATCCTTTGCTGTACTCGTTCGCTGGGTTACGAGGGACGCCGACGCTCGCCGCAGGTACGGGCGCCTAGAAGCTCCGTTCTAAAGAAAGCTTTGTTCAGTGCATTACATAATTTTTGGTAAATACGATGACGACATCAATGACGATAGTGTGCGCTGTTTATACAACGAGTGTACATCGATGAAAATTTGAAAGCCAGTGTGTGTCACATCTTTTACGCTCTATCCACGGTTTCCCGACTATCATGCACCAAGATTTAAAAATATGCAAATCCCACTTATCTGGACAGAAGCAAGTTAATGTTGTTGGCCGTCGCCCGGAGATACTCGGATTATTTTTGCTTTTCACCTGGTTATATAATTAGTGTTAAATATTTAACTTCTCAATATTATAGTTAGATGAAATGTGCCAATGAGAAAGATTTAGAAAACATGAAAATATCGAGGTCATTCCGGCCTGGGAAGGCAGATGACCGACAGAGCTGTAAACGTCAGGATAAGGAAACTTGTGGTAAAGACTTGACTGCATCACTCATTGTCACTTTGTAACGACAGTCACAATGACTTCGTGATCATAATGATATATGCTCATCTGATATACACATATTCTCTGAGAATGTCAAATCGATGCGCGTACGCCGCAGAGTGGTCGGTTGGGCCGGATCGGTGTGGCATCGCAAGCGAAATCTGTCTAACACGAAACGCATAAACCACTGCGTTGTCGGTCACGACACGTCCACATTGAAACCACCGATAACTAACTACAGGGGTAGTGTCATCGCAACTAACCCACGGAAAGTGAGAGCCATGAGCCTTAAGCGGCTATGAGCCATTGCATTTTAAATGCGTAAGCATTTATATGCTTACCCAACGAGAAAACCGTCCGTCCCGTAAGACAAATGTAAGCCGATCACGGGGGTACTGCGACACCGGGCTGACCCGTGGCGTAGGTGAAGCTGGCTCCAAGCGCACAGCAAAGTTGAGCGAAAAGTGCATACGTTCTTTGGAATCACGCACACCGTATGGATAGAGCCCGCAGCAGTGAACGCCTTTGCCTTCATGCTGCCTGTCGCTTCGACGCGAACGAAGTGGCGAGAACACATCGCTTACAAATATCTCAGCACAAGCCGCTCGCTGCCGCTTTTTGGGCTGCTGAGCACAAGGTCGCGGGATCTAATCCCGGCCACGTCGGCCACATTTCGATGGGGGCGAAATGCGAAAACACCCGTGTACTTAGATTTATGTGCACGTTAAAGGACCCCAGGTGGTCGAAATTTCCGGAGTCTTCCGCTATGGCGTGCCTCATAATCAGAAAGTAGTTTTGGCACGTAAAACCCCAGAATTTAATTTTGACTTAACCCTGCCCCTTTCGCACATCCCTTTCAAGATATGGGCCCGCGCGCCTCTCTTCAACGCGAAGCGGCGAGAACACAGCGCTCGAAGATATTAGCACTCGACACACTCTGTCCACATCGCAAATCGCTTTCAAGATATGGTCCTCGCGGCGCATAATGGTTCGACGCGGATGCATAAGGCGATAAAGAGTGGTATCGCCTTATAATGATCGGAACGTCATCAGTGCAGTTGGCGCCGCCACCTGTAAGTAGTTTGCTTGCCTCATCGATTCACCTTGGGCCACCGTCTGCAGCAGTTTTGTGTGTCCGCAGCGCTGTCGTTTATACCGGTGCTATCAAGTTTCATAACGTTGATATTGGCACCGGGCTGAGTGAAGATAATCAATGTACTACGCATAATTAGACTACTCGCAGAGGAGTTCCTGCGTGAATTTTTTTTTGCTTGCGGAGGTATGAGCCATTGCTTAGGGGTGTGTGAGACATTGCTTACGGGGGTACGAGCCGTTGATTTTGACACTGTTAGTATGTTAGTAAGACGCTGTTATGTATGTTGTATGCGTGATTCGAAAGAATGTGCGCATTGTTCGCTTCACTTTGCTGGGTGCCAGTAGCCCCGGCCTGCCTGACGGGAATATGAACTATTGCATTTTTTTCTTGCTTAGGGGGGTATGAGCCATGGATTGATGATGATAGTTTTTGTGTGAGGGCACAAAAATTTTATGGTACCCTAACCATATACAGCTCCGCTGTAAAACTCCCGATACAGCTTTCTGTTTATCAATGCGTGCTATCTAAAAGCGTTTTCCCGAGCGGGAAAATAGCCCGCGATTACACGCAAAATTACCGTGCGAGCGGCTGCTCGAGCCACTTTGCGTGTAATCATGGGCTTCTTTCACGCTCAGAAAAACACTTTTATACAGCACGCATTGAGCAGCAGAAAGCTCTATCGGGAGTTTTTCATGTTGCTTTACAATTTTCTCATTGACACTTTTCATCTAATTATAATATTTTAGAATTTGATTAATTCATTAAATGTAGTTACGTAATTAGGAGGAGTGCAAAAATAATCTGAGTATCTCCAAGCGACGCCAAGCAACAATACCTTGGTTCAGTCCAGCTACGGGGCATTTGTCTATCTTTAAATCTCGATGCATGACAGCTGAGACACACTGTATATCGCTTTGAAAAGGTTGCCAAGCGCGCCCGTCAGTTTCCATTGGGCACTGGCACAGCAATGGAAAGCGGGAATAATGGTCACGCCAAACCTCCTTGGCGTCATGCCACTGCCTTTCACTTGCGTCACACCACACAACAAGTTTCTCTTGAAAGAGACAGCGCGATAGTTTCTCCCGTCTCCAATTCGCTTGTGGCGGCTATCGCTCTTTGATACGGTATCTGATACGGTAGAGGCCTTAGGGATCGGCCTCCTTTTATTGCAGCAGCAATTATATGACGACTCCAAGCGAATTTTTGGCGTCGCCGTCGCCGTGAGGTTCCGCATATATATATTTAGGTATATGTACGCCATATGGCACGCCATGCTATTTGACATGCGGTATATGTTGGTTATATTGCCACAACATTCTGGCACTAAAGTTGCTCATACCATGTCTTACATTCTAGGCAAAAATTATTCCTCAGAAATTTGAGAATGGCACCCTACAAACAAATGACATGAAACAACACACCGATAGCGCATGCCTTTTATCTTCAAATTTCTCAGACTTACATATTAGAAGCGCGAAACAACAACAGAGCTCAAAGCTGAAAATTATGTTATTTTATTGACGCGACTGTGCACCACCTACGGAATCGGCGCAGGAACGAGGTTTGACACGTGCCCGATACGGGAAAGTGGTGGTAGTATCGCTAAGAAAGGTGTTGACTTTATATAAGCATAAATGAAATTATCCGATGCTGGGATTCAAACAGAGGACCCTTAGCACAACAGCTTTGTACTTAGCTTACGTTTTCTTCAGTTCACACTGCCACTACAGCTGCAAGTCTTACGCTTCGTGTAATATTCTAACATCTTGCTATCGCATAGGGGGTGAAATGCAAAAACGCCCGTGTTCAGTGCTTTGGAGGCGCGTTAAGATCCCCTGGAGTCAAAATTGATCCAGTGTCCCCTGCTACGGCGTGCCTCAAAACTAAATCGTGGTTTTGGCACGTTAAACCCTAGAATTCAATGACTGACAGACAAATTTTGATGGCGCGGCACACAAGACTGACATCGTGCTCCAAGGCACTGACAAATTTGATCGCACAGGCAACCCAAGTTCTGAATGATTTAAAGGCATAACATATTCCTGTTTGAAGTAGTAGAGGCAAGGCGCAGAAGACCAGGACTCAAGAAGAAGAACACAAACGACAGGACCGGCGCCGGTCCTGTCGTTTGTGTTCTTCTTCCTGAGTCCTGGTCTTCTGCACCTTGCCTTTACTACTTCAAGCATGAACCAACTAGCCCAAGCAAGAGTTTTACTTGAGCATATTCCTGTGCCGTTGTTCTGCGCGCACCACATGCCTTTCTATGTCTGACATCTCGTCACTCTAACAGTATCATCTTTTAGTTCCTCTCTGCTCTTGCTCAACAGACGCCATGTGTGTGTGCACCGGTGGTTCGAGGTAACGAACTTCCATTTCTCCTTACCGCGCACGCACATACCAGCATGTAGATCATGGCAGCTCGCAAGTCTTGCTGGGCCTTATCACTTTACGTTGGCCAACTTATCAGTACTGCAAGCTTGCACCGCGGCGGTCGTTGTGATCGCCCTGGCATCAATGGAACGGACACAGCTCCTCTTATCGCCGAGTGTGTGCCCGTCTGCTCACCTCGTCTGCTCTGGTTGAAACGCTCGATCTCCGATCTGCACATGCTCAGAAGCAAAGCTATCTCGAACGTATGCTCGCAGAAGGCGCACCGTTAGTGCGCAGGTGTTGATGGCGTGTTGATCGATGCAACCGACACGCGTCGTTGCTCATTCACGCCGATGTCTTGACCCCGTAGTGCGTAGGCCTTTCGAGCCTCGCTTCACCCGGAACCTTTGCTGGTGGCTATTCTGGAACACACATTTGGTGAGTGGTGCCGTGACCACCCGTTCTTAATGCCTTTTTTTTTCTCGGTTCCGAACGCTGAGTAAAAAGTGGCAGCCTCGGGTACGGGCGATAAATTAAAGAAAAAGAAAGTAAGCGTATGAGCGGTGTTCCCAACGTAATGATCTTAAGGATCTGCAATTTTTGTTTTGAGCAACAGCCCAGCTGGTCATTTTCAGTTTGTAGCCGTGTTCGTATACGTCGCAGGGGTGGCTCATGCAGTGACTGACATTCTGGTACCGAGCACAAGGTCGCGGGCTCGATTTCCGAAGTCTCAATGAAGTTAGCCTATCAGCAGCAAGCAGCTACTTCGTGGCCGACTGGCTCGCGCTTCGTATTCGCTGCAGTTCTGTCTAACATTGAGCGATTCCGTTTCACAAGTCTTCTTTTCGGACCTTCGCGACAAGGTTTTTCTTATGAGTTACGAACTGTTCAGAATAACAACTTCTCGCAAGTAAACGGATGGCACCTGGCACGCTTATTTAGTGTGATCCCCGCATTAGTCTCTGTAAACACTAGACTTGGCGTCATCGACGTTATCGCGGCGTCACGACAGACAGCTAAGTTTGCCGACGTTGCATAGCGATGTGGCTAACTATAGAAACGTGGAAAGTGTATAGGCTGTCGGCGTGGATTCATTGTAGCCAAATAGCACAAGCAAGCACGAACAAATTTAAGTCAAAGCCTTCATGTTTCGTTGTGCTCTTTTGTCACATTTAGGTTAACTGTGCTGACATTAGTCGTAACATAAGCCAACAAGAGCGCTGTGCGCATTTCTTCGGAATGCGTGTGGAAGGTGCCGCGGTAACAGGAATAAATTAAACCGTTATGTCACGATGCATCCACCTCTTTAACAGTCGGAATTATGTCGTAGAAAGGATTCCAGTGAATTATTGAGGACGCTCTTAAGTTCTTGCATACTCTTAAGCAAAATCACAGCCTTTGGGTCGTATCTTGCCGCACAGTAATAATCGTCTTCTGTCTTGTCCGCATTTCCTTTCTTTAACGCTGCGAGCCCGGTACTTCGAAGTCACGTTACGGCATGCGCGTTATCAGCATGGCAGAGCATTGTCGGCCGGAGAGTAGTGATCACAGCGTTTTCAAGAAAGGAAACGCAAGCAAGACAGATGACCATTATCGTTGTGTGGAAAATATACGCCCCAAAGGGTGTGCCTTTAAGAGTGTAGCACAGACAACTGCGTAAACTGTACAACACAAAGAGTTACAGACAAAAGGAGCGCCGGCTATTAACTGACGGGTTTGTGTTCAGAAATACTGATTTTGTTTTAAGCAAGCAACCATGTTTCCAATGCGGAGCATAATCTGTGGCAGTATAATCTGCGCCTAGCAATTTCAGTGCAAGCTGATGCACATCTGTTTACAGCTCATTCACACTTATGTGCAGGCATTTACCGATGCCTTTAGAATTAAAATTTCTTCAATTAAAGCTCCAGTTGTTCGTCAGCGCTGGCCCTGTCGGTTGCTTTTTGTGTCATGTAGTTTGTGCTTTTTCTGTGCCATGCGCAAGGTATACGAACTAGACCAGTTTTCACTTGTACTCTTACGATTACGAGACTGTTTTCTGCGCTACAGAGACTTCGGACTTTGAATTAAAGTAGAAAGTCACAAGTCATTTATGGTGGGACCTGTGGCTCCAAAGATGATAAAAATGCGCAAAGTGCCCTAATTAAGTTAGCTATAACAGAGGCACTAGCAGCAGGCCCCGTAGTGCATTCTTCTCGTTCTTTGTGTGTGTGTGTGTGTGTGTGTGTGTGTGTGTGTGTGTGTGTGTGTGTGTGTGTGTGTGTGTGTGTGTGTGTGTGTGTGTGTGTGTGTGTGTGTGTGTGTGTGTGTGTGTGTGTGTGTGTGTGTGTGTGTGTGTGTGTGTGTGTTGTTATTATTTAGGTAAGGTAAATTTCTCAAATGACCGAGCATTATCCAAGCATACACTGCGTGTGAGAGGGACAATTGCGTTTCCATAGCCGAAGGCTGTCTGAGAGCTCTGGCGTCATGTTTATACGTCTGCGGACACAACTAAGCTCACTGAAAAATTTGCTCTTAATCTATCCTGCTCCTCCACGCCCCCGACGATTAGAAAAAGGCATGCTAAAACTAAATTTCCCAGAGGCAAAACTAGCATCCGAGGGAGCTGAACTGAGAACGATGGCGCGCGAGCGAAGTTGCATAACACAGTGAAAGGCTGCGTGCAGGTTAATCAGTTCTTGATCGCGGATGTCTAGTGGCGCTCCTTGGGCTCGAGCTATCGGCTGAAGTGACCAGCGCTGCAGTTATGTTATACGTATGTCTCGTATATAGTCATCACTGTAACTGAACCCTCGTTCGCACAACATTATTATTGTTAGAGGCTGTACAGAAGTTTTCAACACCGATTTCCCGGGGTGTATAGCACTATTCCAATCTTTGGATTAATTTTCGCTGGATTACTCAAAAAGACCAGCCTTACTTGCACGAGAAATCAAAGTGCGTGATCGATTAATTAACGAAACTGCACTATATAAGCTTCTAACTACTTTGCGGCACATAATGGAATTACGAATCGTAGCCACCGAGTTCGCAAGGTGTATCCACTTCCAACGAATTCCCAGGATGACACCCCGCAGTTCTGAGATGCGCATTTCCAACTTGTGCGACGGAGTACATTGGTGTTTCATTTACTCTTGTTCTTCAATGCATAAAACGGCGTTTTAATAAAATCCAAGTAATACCGCGGTGCATCTTAAAGAATGCAAATTTGACAGTTCATATCTCGAAAGCGGCGCCATTCTCAGAATTCGTTCGAAGTCCATACGCCATGCAAACTCACCTGCCACAATTCGTAAATCGTCACTTGTTCCACAAAATAATTAGGAAAAACCTAATTAGTACAACTGCGCTAATTAGTCCATTACGCATTTCGATTTCTCGAAGAATCGCTATGTCCGCAATCCGCAAGGATTAGAATGGTGCTGTATGCCACAGGCAAGTTGTAAAATTTTTTTATGGTGTAATAAAAATACAGCAAGAGAAAAGTATACAATAGCTGTGTCTTACCAGTACTCACCTACGGGGCAGAAACCTGGAGGCTTACGAAAAGGGTTCTGCTCAAATTGAGGACGACACAACGAGCTATGGAAAGAAGAATGATAGGTGTGACGTTAAGGGATAAGAAAAGAGCTGATTGGGTAAGGGAACAAACGCGAGTTAATGACATCTTAGTTGAAATCAAGAAAAAGAAATGGGCATGGGCAGGACATGTAATGAGGAGGGAAGATAACCGATGGTCATTAAGGGTTACGGACTGGATCCCAAGGGAAGGGAAGCGTAGCAGGGGGCGGCAGAAAGTTAGGTGGGCGGATGAGATTAAGAAGTTTGCAGGGACGGCATGGCCACAATTAGTACATGACCGGGGTTGTTGGAGAAGTATGGGAGAGGCCTTTGCCCTGCAGTGGGCGTAACCAGGCTGATGATGATGATGATGAAAAATACAGCCCTACGTATTGTACAAGGATTCCCGGGAGAATATAGGCAAACGGTGTCACGAAAAACAGTTGTTGCCCCAGCAAAGACACGTCCCTTTCTCGCAGCGCTGGCCGCAGAAACAGCTTGTATCTGGTATGTAGGACACGTTCGTGTATGGACGTTCGTGTATGGACGTTCGTGTATGGACGTTCGTGTATGGACGTTCGTGTATGGACGTTCGTGTATGAACGTTCGTGTATGAACGTTCTTGTATGAACGTTCTTGTATGAACGTTCTTGTATGAACGTTCTTGTATGAACGTTCTTGTATGAACGTTCTTGTATGGACGTTCTTGTATGGACGTTCTTGTATGGACGTTCTTGTATGGACGTTCGTCCAACATATTCCGCACATGGGACTGATTGAGTAGCATTCAGTCTGACTAACCCTATGGCCCATTTGGGGAGTACCCAGGTCCCAGGACTCCCAGGCCGACCTCGCCACCTTTCCTATCATTATTAAAATGTTCCCTGTTCGACCACTGTCGATCACTCTGTCAGTTATGCTGCACTGGATGCAGTGTGAGCTCATTCCCCAAGCACTCGTTCTGCCTTCCCTTCTTGTCAGTCATATCGCCATCATTCCATGTCGTGCAAGATTCCTTGTGTTCGTCTGCAAAAGGCGACTACTTCCGAATGACATATCCAGCTTTTTCGGCTATGTCCTTCCTTCCATCGGGCGCTTCAAGCGTAGCGTGCATGTACGTGTCCAGTGTCCTCCCTGGTCCCCGTCAATTTCCTGCTCGTCTCTACCGTCTAAAAAAAATGTGCCGACTCGCCCAACAGCACTCGTTGCTCAGGAGAATCTCGCCCGACCGCAGATGGACGAAGTATGCGCGTTCCCTGCGCTGTTGCCGTTCACCATCGGCTTCGGCGTCCCGGCCATCTACGTGCTGACCACGATGGCTTACCGGCTACGCTACGACTTCGACGCTGTCGTGAGCAGACGGGGCGGCGTGAGTGCGTTCTCTATATTTCTGCACGGACTGATGAGTGTGAAACTTCTGCCTCCTTCTCCTTTCAGTCTCTCTGGTGTGAATTAAACTGGGCGAGGCAAACTGGGCAAGTGCGCATCTGCGCGCACTTTTCCAAAGTTAACCAAGATGGTGGCTCCCGGGTTGAGCTGATGTTAAGGTGTCAGTATGCCGACCGGTGGCACGGTCTCTGCCCTGCTGCATTCCCCACATGATCCGAGCTCTAGAAACGCGCGTCTCGGCTTCATAGTTGGTACTAGCGGGAACGCCGCCATCTTGTACATAGGACAAGTTGTCACCATTTTGTCACCACGTTGCAATATCGTATGTTCTCGAGGAAATAAATACAAGGACGTGTCCTGACTTTATTTCTCAGACGGGTTTTGCTGGTGGAGGAATTTGGCAGCTCTTGTATCCTGCCTCTCCATTTCACTTATTATGTAGCAAAATAAGTTAAATAAGGACCTACCAATGGAAAAGTAAAAAAAATAAGTGAAGTTTCACCTACTGAACGCATGTTACGCACAAGCGTATGTGAATAATACCCATACGCTTGTGCGTAACATGCGTTCACGAAATGAAACGTCACTTAATTTTGTACTTAGCCATCAGCAGACGAAATTGGCGAAATTCCTGGAAACCTGGAAGTAGACAGCGGAAGTAATGATGTCACTAATGACGTCACACACAAGGTGGCATGATATTTAACCGGCTAATTAATGGAAGACAGTTGCCTCCGAGTTCGGTTCGTGCGTTGCGGTCACCAGAAGTTAACCTAAACAACACCAACGCCAAGCTGCGAGTGCCACTAAGAGGCACCTAAGTCAAAGATTAGGTTAGCCTGCCATATTTCTTTTTTCATTTTTATGATTTTCCTATGCGGCAACAGCCCATATATAATATTTTCTATTATGATTCCCGGATTCTGTATTTCTATCATTGTATTATGAGCGGTCGTTTGTATTCCTTAATGTGACTTATTATGGTTTTTTTAATTTTTATTCAATTTTCTACCCTGCTGCTTAATGGCATTTATTTTGTGTGTCAACTGACAGGAGGTCCCCATGCTCTAGGGCCTGCTTCGCTTGCTTCATTTATGTATTGCACTTTAGTAACTTAATAAAACAAGAATATGGTTCTGATTGTGCGCAGATCTGAAGGGAACACTAGAATTAAATTCAAAGCCAGTAATGGTATCTGTTTCTGCGCTGAAACAGTTGCATGAGCAGGTTTCCTCAGTACGAAAACTATAGTTTAATATCAGAGAGTGAGGTTATGGCTTCTAGATTAGCAAGAATCTTTATTGGAACAGACATTTAGTGCTGTCTTCGGTATCGGCGCAGAGTGCTCTTCTGACGGTCAACAGACGGGTACGAGCCGCAAGACATGCGCGTAGAGACCATCCGATTCGTCCTACGACTGGACGTACTAGCATGACATTCACCGAGCTTCCAACATATTTCAGTAGTTCGAGCGATTCTTTTTTACGCGTGTTCTCAGTCGGATGAGATGGATTATGACGCGGGTGAAGCATGAACAAAAGGACAAAGTGTACGAGGACGGCGCTGGACCGTCGTACTTGTCCGAAATAATGCGCTCCATTTTTTTTTTCCTGTCACTTCTTTTTCTTGAGCACTCTTTTTTTCAACGCCGTGGTGGTCAGGTGACTACGGCGCTGTGCTACTTGGCACAAGGTTACGAGTTCAATTGCCAGCCGCATTCCGATGGGGGCGGAATGCATAAACGCTCGTGTATTGAGATTTGTATGCGCAGTTTTTGTTTTGGTGTGTCTGTACTGTACTCTCTCTGGAATTGTACTATCTCTTAATTGTACTCCACTGTCTGTTGTACTGTACTGTCGGTCTGTCTGTCGGACCGTCAGTTTCCGCCAACTTTCTTTTTAACCGGCCGCTGAGAAACAATGTCGCGGGTTGGACTCTGCACTACGTCTCTCGCAGCCCGTGTGTCACTTCCGGACGTTAAGGCCCAACAGTCAATCAATCAACTTTCTGTACTTCTGTTTCTTGGATTGCGGCGTTCGCCAGTGACATTACAACGGTGAGTTTCCAGTACAGAGTAAAACCGTACACGTTTTCCAGGTGACCAACACGTTCACGAGCATAAGTCGAGCGACAGCGACCCCGCCGTGGTCTGTTGGCTGGGTCTTAGCTACGGTCGTCCACCTGGTCTGCAGCTTGTGGGTCAACGGTAAGTTTACGGACTACTGGGACGCCCGGGAGCATCTGCTGCCGCAGGGGAGACGAGACGCGTACCGCAGGACGGCGGAGTGCGCCCGTCACCTGCACTGGTTGCGGGCGGCTGCGCTCGTTCTCGTTTCCGCCATGACCACTCGTCTTTCCGAGAGACTGCATTTTATCTCTGTGACCATATTTCTTACCACTGACTACTTTTATCACCGCTACGTGGACGACTTGGAAGAGGAACTCTTCGCACGCGTCAAGGACCCAACGGTACGGCGAGTCTGGCGATGCACTGCTCTGCGTTACGGCGCTCTCCGTCTTCGGTTGCAGGTGGCCTGCTCGAGCTTTCACCATCGCACTGCCAACGACGTGATGACAGTGCTGAGCGCTTGCCTCCCGCTGAGCTTTGTGCTTCACTTCTTCGGGAGGGTCTCCTACGGTGAGATTTTTTTGTTATTCGTTTGCGCGTGGAATGCACGCGTGGCGTCTCTTTGAAATGGAATGAAAGGAGAAAAGTTTGGAGCTCGCTTTGCTCGAGTGATCACTGGTTCCTTCAAAACGTCTTGGTTATGTTTTAGATAAAGCAGATTTCGGCTCTGAACGAGTAGTTCTGCCTCGGGAAGGGGGTGGGAAACGGGAAGTCAGTGTGAGGTACGTACAGGTACATGGTGTAGGGAGGCGTTCAGGATTGAGGATTCCCTGCTTTTACCCTGATGGTGATGCGACTGTCTTCCCTGTTCCAAGCCCTACAAATACACCAACCTGGAATTTCGAGGCTCTAAATACTACATTGTAAGATGCACCTTAAATACCTGCGTAAAGAGGCGCCTACAAGTACTAATTCAGCGAGAAGAACGATGAACGAAGGCCTCACTTTTTCTTTTTATTGAGCTAGCAATTATATGGACACTTTGCTCTAGCATACCGGCAGCACATCCATCTCCATCCGGCAATATTTATTGGTGCAGAACCGTTTCTCGACACCAAAGCAGTCCTCTGTTTCTTGAACGGTGTTGTTGCATGTTATTAGCCCGAGAAATTCGTAGCGCCTTCTCTTATCAGAGGCTGCTGCCTGATACTAGTGCTTTGCATAGCACATGTCTCCTGGCTCTTGCGTTTCAAGGGCTTTGTTAAGGCAGTATTGCTTCTTGCAAATGTTTGTGCCTGACACAGTATATCGTGCCAGTCTATCGTAATGTATCTTTCATGTCCATAGCATTCCTCATTAGTCACTGCCATAACCTTATTACGTGTTGATATCATGCACTTCACAGTGACTGTTTTCAGGCCCCTTTATAACCCCGTCACGTCTACATTTTGTAGTTCATCGCTCCACTGCGAACTCCCTTACACTGACCTGGCGCTCTTTGGCCATGTTTGGCCCTTGCGTTACAAACACCGCATTCATCAGTGTTGTTTATCGTGACGCAGATCTTTGCTGACGATTTGCTTGCTTTTTTCCGCAGCTCATTCGGCATTTGGTTTCTTCGAGATCGTCTATGGAGGCTGTCATGGATGGCATGATTTCATCACCACTGTGGTAGTAACGGTATGTCACACTGATTGGTGTGTGCACGCATGCCCTCCTGATCAGCTTCCTCTTTTTGTGCCTTCGAAGAAAATGTTGTTATATGTACCTTTTAGACAGTATCCGCTATTGAGCCTTTAGAAAAAAAGCTTTAGCACAGGTATACTGGCACACTTGTGACTATCGAAGTTGTCATTAATACGTTACTAATATTTTCAGTGATTAGGCGTGTCCTAAAGCAATTTCATTTTCGACCGCGGATGCTGGCAGTTCATGCCAAAGGTTAGACATCGGTTCTTCTCAGTGAAAATACCAAAATAATGGTTGACAGACAAATATGGCACTAAAAGCAACAATGTACGTATCGTAGACTACATATGAGGAAGCTAACCTTGCAGAACGACATCTCTAATAAATTTACTAACAGCAGCTCAATGAAAATAGAAACAAGCAGCGCTCCGAATGCACGTTATAGTAATCAAATAGTGGCCGCAACAAGGAACTGAGTAAACACTCACCCGCCGCAATAAAGAACTTGGGCATTCGTGTTGGTGTCTATAGGAATAAAATGGTATTTTCGTGCTTGCATGGTATTTTCGTGTTTGCATAAGGCTTACACGAGATCGAGCAGTTGTAATTTGGACGCCGATGTGGAACCAGCCATTTGTAAGAGCTACAGCTGAGAACTCCACTGTGTTTTGTACGTCAAATTGGTCATTGACACATAAAAACTAAGCGAATTCTTAACATCAAAATTAAGCGCACCTCTCTTGTGCATTCTCGTGACGTTAAGACGAGAAAATTGAGGGTCCTTACAAAAATGAAGAGTTAATTGTAACAGCAACATAAGAGCGCTCATTTGCGCTGAAGAAAAAAAGTGTGTTGTGCTGCGGTTGTGCCTCAAACAAGGGCACAGAGGTGTATCTGTGTAGTAAACAGCAAATGCAATGTGCTTGCTTTTTCTGGGCGACGAGTGTTGACATCATGCGTCTGCACACCTGGCATTTGACAACTCAATCAACATAACGAGCCCGTCTGTAGACAGAAAGATAGCCTGATTATTTTAATGCTTATCTACAACATGGAACATACAAGTCACCCAACAGTTACGTGTCAAAAGCCAGTTTTCAGGTTCCATTCATAATTTATCACGCATGGCGAATGGGCTGGTTTCGAGGCGTCAATGTTGGCTTCGGCAATAGTGATGAGTGCATTAAAAACTGTCATCCTGAAATAGTTGCTAGATCACGCTTTATTATTGCGTAGCATGAAATGTGTTCTCCAATGGCAATAGTTTACGACCGGACAGATAAAAGGCAAGTGAATAATTTACACCACGTGCTCCAATGGCAATACAGCTTGCCAAGCAAATTGTCGCGATTCACGGTGTCGAATATTTCGCTATATGCAATCGATAAATTTACATACCTGACTGTTGGTCGATCGTGGCCGAACATGAGGGGTTAGAAAGATTGTATTGGGGTCAGACTGTCTCCCCGGTCCGATTTCTGCAGCTTCGAAAATCACAAGCTCTTGAGAACGCGTTAGACCAGCACTTTGGCAATGCTTGTTTCGCTTTTTTGTTTCCTGTGCCGCAGCGGCAAGCTTACCTGGCCTGCACCGACGACCCAAGCATGCTATGGCACTGCTTGCCGTCGCTGTCGTCAGCACTGACCTAGCTGCGCGGGAAGCTCCTCCTGGCTGACCTGGTGCCTGTGGCTGCATTAGTTGCCTTCGGCTTGACACAAGCAATTGTCTCGTGTGAGTTGGCACGAGGTTCTTTTCGACGCCCTGGGGTAGCTAGTTGTAAAATTGTCAAATTTCACCCGTCGTGTCGAATTCCCTCGCGTTCTCGTTTTGAGCCAGTCAGAAGGGACGCATATCTGCCTGGTGAGCCAATGAAAGCTGTCAAGATGGCTGATTTCACAAGTTGGTGGAATCTTATAGTGTCCAGTACAGCACCGCGGAACCGTAAATTATTTCGTATGGCATTTTAACATAGCGTTATCGCTAGCACTTACGCCAGCTGAATGTGCGCAGTCGGTGGCAGGTGGTATATAGGCAACGTCAACGATATGACGGTAACTCGAAAATACAGCGGCTGCTACAAGCGAATTTTTTATGTAGGCCATGTTCTTTTATATATAAAATTTATTGAGTCTCAAATTTTCAAAAACGAAGCTATTAGATTTAATACTCTAGCTTGGCAATTAAAAATATCAAAATTCCGTAAACTGCATCTGACAGAACATTAACGCGGATAAATGTTCTTTGTATACAGTTACGCATTTTTAAACTTCGTGCTTCCATTTCTTTTTTCATGCTTACCAATTCATAATTGTTGTAAAACCATTCGGGTTCTAAATCGAAATTCCGTTTCCTGCCGTCTCTGGAACATAATTTCCTCTCTCAAACCCAACAAATGTCGTTAAATTTACTGCAGGGGTTATCTCAGAACAGTATTTCCACGTTTTACATGTATTTCGATAGGCGACATCGGAGTTTGCCACGAGCTGTACCTTCACGAGCGGCTAAAAGGGTTCCGATATGCTTTAAAAAACCTTTTCTGTTTCGGAGTATTGGGCCATCTTGAACTTGTCTGAGGAAATTAAAATCCAGAATCAGTGCCAAGATGCTCAAGTCAACGAGCTTTACAAGAAACGGCGGGAGCAGAATGTCGTACTTAACAAAAAAGCGCATGCGCAATGAGTTCGCAACGTGGGTCAACCTTCGTATATTGAAAACAATCCGAGAAGGACCCTGGCGTGCTTCGCCGCGCAAGTTGAGACCGGGTCCACCCGTGAGGATACTTTTTATTTGGGAAAACTCGCTGAGCGCTGCCAGGGTGGCATTTCAGGACCTCGAAGCGGGCTCTTAGTTCGAATATATTCCGCTGATAGGCTACACTAAATGCGCAGAGGAATATTTCAGCATACGGCCTTCTTGAGTGTCCAACAACCTGCGCGCATTGACTTTGGGCTATGATAAGTTAAGCGCTGCATTCGTGACGAACATTGCAACTTATATCCGAGAGAACAAGATACAAGGAATTCGATTTTTGGGAATACTCCGGCAGGGACGAGGGTGCTGCAGTGCTCCTGGACGCGCTGACGGTGAACGACAGGCTTAAAAGGTTTGCCTTCCGGCAACTGCAGTTGTCTACCGAGATCACGACCGCATTCGCGCAGATGCTGACGGTCAACTTTAAACTTGACCTGCTGGACATTTTCTACGCGTGTTTCGAGGAAAATGGCAGCGTCGGCGTTGCTGGAGCGGTGCAGTTATGCGGGTGTCCTCAAGAGGTTTTGCATAGTGTGAACTGGGCAAGTTATGCCGCTGCTTACGAGACTTATCCATTGAAAAGCATGTTCGCCTCGCCTATACGTCAGCGCTATACCACTTCGGTGGACCGGTAAGTTCTCAGTGAGTTCTTCGACGCCGTGGCCACAGACACTACCGTTAGTCTGCTACACTTTTACACAAGCCATGACACATCCGACGCACTCGCGCATGACATCGCCTCAGTATCGAAGCGGACGACGACTCTCAAGGAAATTGAGAACCATATGCACGTCAAACGAGGCGACGAACAGCAGTCAGTAAAAGTACTGGACACCTTGAAAGAGAACCGCTCCGTGAGGTCGTTGAACATGTAGGCACAACTGCTGACGCCAAAAATAGCGACGTCCCTCTCCGAGTTGCTGGCCGTCAACGACACCCTGAACGAGGTCTCCGTCTGCGAGTACTGGGGAATCACCGCCGACGTCGTGGCAACTATCCTGCGGGGCCTGAAAAAAAAAACTACACCGTGACGCGCCTCATGTTTTCCTGGCAACCCTGACGTTCACGTCGAGGGTGTCTTAGAAGTGGCAGAGCTCGTGAAGAGGAACGTTCGTCTCCACGAGAAAGCGGTCGAGTCCGTAAGCGCAGGGGGTGACCGCGAGAGCGACGCTGAAGCAGCGGACGCGCTGAAGAAAGTGAGTTCTAGCAGGAACCTGCATGGTCGAAGGGGTGCAGAGGCTCACTGGACAGACGAGCGACCCTGCTATGGACCTAATACACGCAGTCTTGGCTCGCTTGTGTGTGTGTTTGCTGTTGCGCCTTGTGCGAAGCCTGAGTGCTTTAATTGATCGCTTTAGCATCGTTATAGACGTGTGTGGGCGTGATGTGGCTCGCCCATCCCTGGAAAGTGCAAAAGGAGACTCTTTGCCGCGGTCACCGCATAGAGTCGCTCCAAGCATTCCGCCACAGTATAAAGGCCGTCAGCACTGCGCCACCACAGGTGGCCTCGCTCTCGATAAATGGCAGCCAGCCCAATTAAGAAATGAAGATAGCGCGACAGACAGGGTCGAAGAAAGCACCCACACCACAAATGCTTGGCCTCGTTTCCCCATCAGTCCGCACCAACTTAACCAAATGTCAGCCTTGAAGACCAACACAGCTTAACTAAACGGTGATTGGACGAACACCGGCGTTTTCAGTGTGACATGTAATTGCAAACGTGTGTTCCAAGACTTCCGGTTTTATGTGAATAAAAGTGACATGATCTGCGTATGGTCGAGACAGACACACAAATTAATTCGACATCATTGTTACATAATGTCTGGAACATGGGACAAAAGCTGGAAGAGCGGGGCTCGGACATTTTCGTTTACCTGCTTATTTTATACCATGCTTCACACTTTCGGACTTATGATGTTCAAACAAGGGTCAGTCCTGTGGTGACGAAAAGACGTGGGGGAGTATTCCGTAAGTGTCCACCTAGTGTACATGTCCATTTCGTCTGCTGCTGTAGATCTGTTTGACTGGGCTTGGGTACGCGTCAGGAGACAGGCGCCCCCAGCCAATCAGCATTGCAGCAGCAGACGAAATAGGGACATGTCCACTAGGTGGTCAATCCGCCTCTTTCATGTTCCTGTGCTGCCCTCTGACGCACGCTGATGGAAACATTTTGGAAGGGTGCCGAGGATTTCGCCGGTTGATTTGTGTACCTGTGCCAATGTTGAGTGTGCGTCGGTTGTGCATTTTGTGGATCGCGATTAATTATTAATGGTTTCTCCGGTGCAGCATGTGGTTCACCCATCGACCATACTGGGTGAATAGGCCCGAGTGCGCTGATGTGGTAACAGTGCGGCCGATAAATGCACGCAGAGTTCCGTGTGCCGACGTGGCTGTCTTAGAGTTCGTTGTCGCTGACGTCTCCGATTGCACATCGCTTTTTGTATTCCTTTTACACATTCACTAAACATTTCGCATATTCATGAAGCCTTCGAGCACAGCCTTCCACATTGAATTTGCCAAAGCGCTGCATTTGTTTACATCTACAGCTTCAGATCGTTGCTAGCTTCGGATATTGTATACAAACGGCGCATCGCTGATGTGAAATAATCTCAAAACGTAGCAAATCATACATATCTGCGCATATGAGCTGCGTTGTTCCTCCATGAGACGAGTCAATATGAGCGGCCGAGTCACTTAAACAACTGCAACTGTGATCCAGACACATATGTATTGCGGGGTGTTACTGATTCTCGCTCTTGTTTAACTTCATCATACTTGCAGATTGCGCGTGCCATAAAGGATTATTAGAGACAACTGTGCTCGGCATAAGTCCCCACTTATAGGCCGTGTAGTTCTCTCGCGAAAACGCGGACGCCATTGCTGACACCGTTGGCAACTGAGCGAGCTTATGCTGCTTTACCAAACGCACTGTCTCTTCTTTCCCGTTTGACACAGAGGTAAACAGTGCTTCTCTGTAATTAAGAAATGTGTCAGCATAACAACGCATCCAGACCCACCATCTACGGGAATGCGACCGGTGGCATTCGGGAACGGTGACAAAAGTACAAGATAGGCGTGGCATAATCTTACGGCATTTATCTCACATTTACCGCTAAATCACCACTTTCCTTTTTTGCCTGATTGTCACCTACGCGGGCTGTTAGGGATATCAAATAAATAAATATAAATGAGATTACAAGAAAACACAAGGATTTTGGTACGAAAACTCGATGTTGCTCCTGATATGCACAGAAAGACAAAAATAGATATGGTTCGTGTGGTTGTTCGTGGCACAAGCAGTTACAAAAAAAAGAATTCAGATCGGATCGTAGTCGCGCACCTCTAAAACAATACGTCGAAGCAACACGTCGTTTCTATCGCACCTACTTCAGTTTGCACGCAAGTGTGACCGAAAGCGACCGTAAAGCTGTAGGGCACTCTTCATTTTAGCTATTATATACCTCTCCCACCATGGAAGAACTCCTTGACGATCATCAATTTCACAGGCTCTCAAGTGTACTTATAGCAACGTGTCTACTTCCCGACGAGCGAAGTTTGGAGTCCTGGTAACGGTGTTGCCACTTTTGAAATGACAGCAAGCCTGTGTACAAATCAGGTATGAAGATTGATCCCCGTGTGCTGATATGCGCCGAGAAGCCGGCCTGAACAGACCTTTTTGAACCGACAGAATCTGAACAGACAATTTTTTTTTCAGCTTTGTTCCTGAGGGAATACACACACACACAAAAAAAGAAACCCAACGCCCTGGTCCATCTTGCTTCGCGCGTTAATAAAAATTCTTTTTCAGTTCTGGGTTCACTGTCGTTCCTATTAGTCCGGCTAGTAGGAGTTCATCTATAGCTGTGGTAGTTCATTTTTCATTTACATATTGTGGATTGTGTAATTATGGCCAGTATGACAAGTCTGTGGTTCCTTACGTCGGTGCACCGCATACTCGAACCTGCGTTCAGTCCTCGCAGCTCACATACCGTCCAAGAGGCTATGAAGTTTGACGCATTCACTTCGTTAAAACGAGTTTATTGTGCCGTGACATTCACTGCTTTCTTTAAAAAAAACGTTTTCTACTGCAGCAAACGTATACTTCTTCCTCGAGTGAGATAACTTCGGATGGGACAACGGGTTTTACATCGGAGAGATAATCCTCTTTTAATTATCTTTGTCCACGATTATCTCTTTGCCGTGTTAGGCAAACTTATACCACTTCGTGGCGCAACAAGCAATAAACCTCCCATGTTAGCCTCTATATAAGTCTAACGGGACATTCCTCAGGTTCTCTTTAAAAACGGCTAAGCGGGTTTTCCTTTTCAGAAATCTGTGTCGCACTCAGACTGTATACAACCCGTTCGTGCGAGCACGAAACGTGCGCGTGCAATGACCTTGTCGGGCCGACATTTCCTGGCTTCTTCTCAAGTAAATTACAGGCAATAGTTATACTGGCCTTACCCATACGGTAAATTCTTACTTCCTTATATATATTTCATTTTATTTGCAGGCTTCATCGATACCTGCACCATAGCGCCAAGTAACCCTCAACAAGCGCGATCTGTGTGCGCTGCTCCAGTCAGGTACCGCACAAGCTCCGGTCCTTCGAGTGCGTGAAGAGGTGCTGACGGCTGCTGGTTGAACCTGACAAACGGAGTGTTTGCAAAACTCAATAGTTCACCTTTATCATCTTAGCAATGGAAACGGTTGGAAGCTCTGGAAGCGCTGTCCTTCAGTGAAAGACTTTAAGGAAACTTTGTCCCTGCTGTCCTCATGAGTAACTAAAAGCTTGTCCATAGAGTTCATTTTTTAACGAGGATACCTTGTCTCCACAATATCCTGCTCTTGGGAACATGTCCGAGGAACTTAATGGCGAGATTCACTCGGTAAACGCTAAAGTCAATGAGCTCATCAAGAAAGGGCTGGAACACATCGTCGTAATTAGTGACCCCGCGCATGTGCAAGGGCTGATTGTTGGAGACGAGATTATGGGCTTCAATATCATTCTTGTTACGAAAAGGATGCTGGCGTGCTTCAGCACATTGTCACTAAGGGTCCACCCGTGAACCTGTGTATGGGGGCGACTCAGTTTCTGCCCCTATATTTTATTAGCCAAAATAGGGTACGTACAGGTAATTACAAATACACGTACTATTCTACGTACCTTGCGATATTTTTCCACATACTCCCCCGCACCGGTTCAGACATTTGTCCCATCGTAGCGCTAAATTTGAGATGCCTTTGTGGTAGCCGCGGCCACGCCGGAGGCTCATTATCATACACGGCCTTTTGCGAACTCGCAACACCACCACCTCACACTTCTCAAAGCGAGGCGCCTTTCCCCATACGTGGGCTGGGTTTCCCTGTGTATTTCGATGGTCGTTCTTCCCTTGCACCATAGAAAACGAATCGCACTTCATTGTTCGAACACCGTGGGCGTGTAAAGCACGACCGCCATCTCCAACAACTGACAGCTGCGCCCTGCCGCAGAGCTACCGCCAGAAAGGTCCACCGTCCTAGAAAGGTCCACCACTGGGAATGTGTATGTTGACTTCGCGTTTACAGGCCTAAGTTGTCTAAAAGATAAGGGCCAAGACTTTCTGATTCGCCATCGTATACGGGAAATCTCGCCGAGCGCGTTCAGGGTCGCATTTGAGGACCACGAAGGATGCTCTCGCTCGAAGAACTTAACTCGCGCTACATTTTATGCCCGGGGGACGTTTGCAGCATATATCTTACCGGGATGTTCAACAACCTGCGCTCACTGACCTTGAACCTCGAAAACATAAGCACTACGTTCGCCGCGGACATTGCAGTTTATCTCGGAGAGAACAAGAAACTGAGTCATTTCGGTCCCTGATACTCCTGCGGCGACGACGGAGGTGCCGTGGCGCTCATCGAAGCACTAACGCTAAATAACACGCTCAAGAAATTTACTTTGGCGGAGCTCAAGTTGTGTTCGAAGACCGCGATCGCCTTCGCCAAGATGCTGACAGCCAACTCTAAGCTTGAGCTGGTGGACATTTTCAATGTGTGTTTCGTGGAAGATGAGTGTCAGCGTTCCCTGGGCCAACACAGTTGTGCGGGTGTTTTTAAGTGATTTCGCATCGTGTGGAACGAAAATTTCTGCCGTCGCTTACCAGACTTATCGGTCAAAAAAGTGTTGGCCTGGTGAGCTTTCCATCGGCATCACCGCTTCGGTGTACCGGGACGTTCTCCGAGAGTTCTTAGAGTCCGTGGCCAGACACTGCAACTCGTAAGATACATTTCTACCCGAGCGATGATGCATTGGACGCGCTCGCTGATGGCATCGCCTCGGTCGCGGAGCAGACGGCGACTCAAGACAATCCAGAACCTCATGTCCGTCAAACCGGGCAACGAGCACCAGCTAGTCAAAGTTCTGAACGTTTTGAAGGAGAACCGATCGTTGACATAGTTCACCACGTACGTAGAATTGTTGAAGCCAGAAATAGCGACGTCCTTGTCCGTGTTGCCAACGGTCAACGACACTCTGAACGATGTTTTTCAGTCTGCAAGTATTAGGGAATCGCCGCCTGCCTCGTGGCAACTATATATCCTCCAGGGTCTGAGAAGCAACTACACATTGACGCCTCTGTTGGTTTCCTGGGACCCTGACGATGACGTAGGTGGCGTCCTCGAGATGGCAAAGCTCGTGAAGAGGAACGTCCGTCTCCACGAGAAAGGGGCTGAGCTCGGGAGCACAGGCGACCATGGTGAGCGTGACGCTGAAAAAAAAATGTGATCGAGCGCCAAGCTGGTGGAAATGGTGCAGAGGCTCACTGGAAAGACGAGCGACGCTGCGTTGGATTTCGTACAGGGAGACTCGGCTAGGTTGTATGCGTAAGGAGTGGCTTGTGCGATGCCCTAGTGCTTGACTGGATAGCTTTTCCATCGTTACACACTTGTGTGCGCATGACAAGGCAGCTCAATGCAGCTTAGATGCGGTGATCGAACGAGGGCCAGCGTATTCTTGGAGGCCATTAAATGAAGAGTGTTCGGTTGCTAATGTGCTGATACTTCCCCTTTGTATTTTATTAAAGGTGACATTAACCGTGTCGGTTTGAAGCAGTTTCGTTTACGTGAGGTAATTTTTCGTTCGCATACACCACTCTTCGATCTTTTTAGGCTTGAAATATACGGTACGTTATAGTGTCTATTGGAGCAGTTCGGCCATGGAAACCTACCACTATTTTTTACAACTTGGTAATCAAATTAGATATAGTAGTCCAACCCTCAAAAGGCAGCGTTTCATAACTCTCTTTAGAAAGGCTGTGGTGATGGCAGGTGTTTGTCCTCTAATCATAGGGGGAGACTTCAATGCCCCGCACAGTGCCTTGGGGTATGGTTATTCGACAGAGAAGGGAAAAATGCTATGGCAAGACATTCAAGATAGAGTTAACGCTCGTAAATGAACCCGACTCCCCTACGCGTATACGGATCGGGCTCAACAGTGAAACCACACTGGATCTTACAATAGTAAACAAGGTCGCAAATGTCAAACGGAGAAACACCTTCGAAGACCTTGGCAGCGATCATAGAATTACGAATCTAGATCGAAGAAGCAGATGCCGAAAATAATAGGTCCGTTAAATGGATCAACTGGGACAAGTTAAGCAAAATAAAAGGCGATAGGAAGCAAGAGCCGATCGGAAACATAGAACAATGGGCTAGAGACCTCGCCAAAGACGTAAGCGTGGCCAGTCACACTATCATGCCGGACCAACCGGTAGGGAATATTGATAGTCGTCTCGCATCTATGTGGGAGGCGAAACAATTGCCACTACACAGATGGCGTTAGCAAAAGTATAATAGGAGTCTACGTAAGCGAATAGCTGAGTAAAACAAAACGATTGAAGAGCATAGCAAGCAGGTATGCAAGCAACAATGGGATGAGTTCTGCAACGCTATGGATGGACAAACTTTTGCTGGCCATACGTGGCGTATACTCAAATACCTGCTAGATCCACACAATCCCAGAACAGCTCAAAAACATAACTTCCAAAAGCTTCTGCACGGGCACAAAGAGAAAGACTAACTAATCGCTGAGGCAAGCCCTACATACCTTCCCCCCATACCCAATCTTCGAGCATGGGCGGTATGAGGGAAAGCCTAACGAGTCCTTGGATGAGGACTTCAGTACACAAGAGATTAGAGCACTCTTGCAAAACCTCAATACGACATCTGCCCCGGGGCTAGACGGGATTAATCACAGCATGCTAAGAAACCTGGATGCTCAGGCAATAGGGAATATCACGAAATACATAAATGAATGCAGGGCCAAGGGCTCTATACCACAACAGTGGAAGGAAGCTCTAGCTATACGTATTCCCAAACCTCGCAAACCAGTTAATATCGCAAATCTACGGCCAATTTATCTCGCCTCTTGCGTAGGAAAGCTTATGGAGCATGTATTCCTTATCAGAATAAACAATTACCTGGAATAAAACGAAATATATCTAAATACTATGTTGGGCTTTCGGGTTGGACTGCCGACTCAGGACTTTGTGCTGCAAATCAAGCCGCAAGTACTAGACTGTAAAGCGAGGTCCACCAGAGCTATATTAGGGTTGGATCTCGAGAAATCATTTGACAAAGCAGCACATTCGGCTGTACTCAGTCGGGTCAGCAACCTCAGCCTGGGAGAAAGGGCGTACAACTACATCTGCAACTTGCTAACGAATAGGAAGGCTGCCCTCAACATGGGGGAAGTCGTGTCTGAGGTGAGAGACATGGGCAGTTCGGATAGCCCTCAGTGCTCCGTGATATCGCCTATGCTCTTTAACCTCATTGTGATAGGATTGTCGGGAAAGCTCGAAGACATCGAAGGATCAATCACTCCTTATACGCTCATGATATTACCATATGGATTTCGCAAGGCAGTGATGAAGAGAGAGAACAGAAATTAAAGCAAGCGGTAGATAAAGTGGAGGAGTACCTTACAGACACACGGCTTGAATGCCCCCAGAAAAATCAGCTTCTCCTTTACAGACCCACCCTCAAGGGCAGGCGCCCAAGGGATACATCAAGGAGAGAGTACGAGGAGACACAGATTCGTATGAAGAATAGCCGCGCCATCCCCATCGTTAAAGAAGTTATAGATCCTGAGACTCAACATTTAGTCCAGGGGAACAAACGGCGAAACATTTAGAAAGCTCGTTACCATGGTGACTAACGCCATTAGACTGATCAGGAGAATCACGAACAAGTAGAGAATGAAGGAGGCTATCATTGTTAGGCTCATTCACTCTTTTTCTATGAGTCCGATCATTTACGTAGCAACATACTTAAACTGCTACAGGGCAGAAAAGGACAAAATCAATACACTCATACGGAAAGCTTTTAAGCAGGCCATAGGATGGCCCGAAAGCACCAGTATTGAAAGGCTAATGCAACTGGGTATACATAACACCTTATAATAATTGATTGAAGCTCAGGATGTAGGGGCTCAGTTGGAAAGACTAGCCGTCACCCGGACTGGCAGAAGGATACTCGATAAATTTCGAATAAATTGCCATAACCAGCAGGGACCGAAGGTTGCGTTGGCCATATAGATTAGAAGTTCGCCAGACAAGCTGCCGAGACATTTCTACATCGCGAATGCGAGTCACAGTATAAACCAATTCTGTCTCTATCACTATACAAAAGTCAATTTCTTGGAGCTAATGGCCTGTTTTGCGTTCTCGCTACTGAGGTCACTGCGTCAACGTGTTTATGACATGGTGTGTAACAGTAGCTGCCTTCAATAACCTTATGGATTGCTAAAGTATTCCGGTCCAGTGCGAGTGTGCATGTATGTCCGTTCCTTTCGTCCCCAAATTACGCACAAAAATTCTCGAAAATTCGTAAATTATAGAAGAAATACAGAAAGCACAGCTGCTTCAAGAACAGACGTTACAATACCTGTTGATCGTACAAAGCGGGGGAATGTGACATATTAATAGCTTGCGTGGCGCGAAGTCGTTACTGTTGACGTGAGCTTTACAAAAGTCATATTGGCCAATCATTGATTAATTCACCGTGGCACATGTCAGTTTTGTCTGCTTTATATGTCCAAGTAGCAGGCCTGGACCTTGCGTCGTTAAACGCCACATACCATCATCGTATGTCCAAGTAGATGCAATTTGCAGAATGCAGAATTTTTCAGAAATGTAAACTTTGTGATATTAGATAGCTTATGGTACTTTTTTAAATCCTGATTTACGGCAAATTTGGCTACATAACTTATGGCCTAAATAATCCGTTGTCTACAGTTTCTAGATTTGTTTATTATGTTTATTATTTGTTTATTAGTCGTTTCTGGCGATGCCGAGTGAACCGATTTCTCCCGTACATTTCCAATTTATTTAAATAGACGCTCCCGAGTTAGTTACCGGTTCCGACTAGACATTTAGGGTTATATAAACCTGAACTGGGACTCGGGTAAGGGATTCACTGACCGCTTTGTACTGAAGTTCATAGCGATGCATTTGCGCGCGCCAGGTTATTACAGCGAGCGGAAGCAATCAGTAGCCAGTTCATCCTGCACAACGTTAATCAGTCCTGTGCCGTAGTGCGTCGTTACCCGTCTCCCGATCTCCGAGCGTGCTCGGAGATCAATGGTAACGATGCGCAAGGGTGATTTGTTTTCTTGAATGAAGCTCCATGCGCGATAAAAGTCTCGGCGATGCAAAAAAAAACCACTTGAGATAAGCAGAGCAGCGATACGCATGACTCACCCTCGAGCATCCAGCGTAGCAAGCGTGCTTTTTGCGAGGCAAATTGCGCGTGCTGTCTAGCTTTCGTCCCTACGGAAGGTCAGCCACCGATGCATTCGTTATGTTGAACAGGTAAAATACTTGAACATCGATGGCTGCCGCCTCCTCAGTATGACTGGCATAAAGCAATCGTCGCACCAGGTATGCCCAATTACATCTTGCGGGGGAAAAAATAAAACTTGAAATAAAAAAAAAATCTACCGTCACTCGGCATAGGCCCCCGCCCGGGAGCGGGTGTGGCATGTGTAATTTATTCTAGAGCTTGAAAAACGTTTGCTATACAGAGATTCTCGCTGCTGTCCCGAGTTCATTCTTTACATTGGCCTCTTCCCTTGTTGGCGTTTGTCCATATCGTTATCACTCTTGCATCGTCAGCGTCTTGATCAGCGGCTGCGGATGTAGTGGTCGTCTGACTTCTAGTGTCCTCTAGCTTCTCCAAAATATGGAGAGCTTCAGATTTTGGAGAAGCTAGAAAACGCTGTTTTATTCACTGGAGCACAAAGGTAACTGGAACACCTATGCATTTCGTCGGACACATTGAAAATTATCTCGAAACTGGTGCGGTTCTGAGAATCAGTTCCAAGTGAATACGCCTTGCGAACTCGCCGGCTATAATTCGTAGATTGAAATAGTGGTCGTAATGTTAATAATTAAAAGTTGATTAACGTAACCACGTTAACTATTTAATTAAGTACTTTGATTCCTCGTAGAAGTAATGGCCGCCTGATCGAATACCTTATATCAACGATTAGTATAGGGCTATCTGCCACGGGCAATTTTTCTTTTAATTTGGTGCAGCTAAAAAGCACACCCCGTATGTTACAACACAGTGGCTCGACTCCCCAAGCGGTCACGTCGAACGAACTGGCCAACTTCTCTGTCCTTACCTATACCTTTCCACCCCGAGCAAGCTTTTAGTGTGGTGGCTGTCTTAAGCACCTAAAACGAGGGACGATAACACGAGGGAGGAGCACCACCGCTACCCATGTGGCAGACTACTAATGGAATCTACGAGTTTTGCTGTTTTAGCGTTGTTTTAGCTGTCTTAGTTTATCCATCTTATTACGATGTGTTAGTTGTTTTCCGCCGGGTAAAAGTAATCTTCATATCCTGGATAGTGTGCAAATTACAAGCATGGATCAAAACGAAATAGTGAGACCAATGCATAGCTGAGACTCACGAGCCCCTAGCAGAGTCGTCTGCAACACCACCAAACGCAGTAGACTAAACCATGATACAGATTGGTGAACGTTGATAGTGCCTATTTCCCGATCATCTCTCATTGTCAATTTTTCTTACATAAAGTATAAGTGATTAAAATATTCAAAGAAAGTTGACACACCTTGTTCACGTTTTGCTCATCGTCTTGAATTTCCATCTCCCGCATTCCCCGTCTTTTCTCTAAGTATCCCCAAATGATTTGAATGTGAAAGTATGAGGACTTGTGCAAGTTATCATCTTGAATTAAAACTTCACCTTAATTCACCTTGCTCTAAATTGCACCAACCTTAATCCGCTTTAATCCACTTTCATCCAGTTTTGGGAGTGGGCCACGTCGGTACTTTTGGTGTGGGCCACGGTGTCTGTCCGTCGCCGTGGCTGTTCACCGTGAGATTTCGCAGTGCTAGCCGCAGCAGTTCCAGCGACGGGAACGTGACGTCAACCCTTGGTCACGTGGGTTTTGGTACCATCGGATGTTAACGCCAGCCACCGGATTTCGCGCTTCATAGGGCACATGATGCTTTCGAATTAAAAAAAATCATCACCCTCCGGTGCAGGGCATCGAACTCAACGTCACTTCAAACCACAACGGAAAGTCTGAACCACTTAAAAGGGCAACTCCAGTGATTTTTCGATGTCCACTGATCTTAATAAAATTTTGAATATACGTTCTTTCTTGCACTCTCATTATCTGTGCAAAGCAATATGGCCGCAAGCCGTTTCGTTTTCCTGAAAATGAATTTTAAAGATTTGTTGCGTGTTCCCGACTCATTACCTTTTTACTGCACCGGGGGTTCCGGACGTTTGTTTCTTTGTTTGTTTGTTCATTTGTTTGTTTGTTTGTTTGTTTGTTTGTTTGTTTGTTTATTGACAAAACAACGCTCAAGAGCGGTTTGTCTTGGTGCCAAGGCAAAAGGCGGCACTAAAAGCCACCTGACTAGGCCTTTGACACCAGACAGCACGCGCAGCACACAACATGAGCGCAACATGCTTCGAACACACTGCAAAATATCAAACACATACAAATTAAAATGCACGTACAGAGTATCAAACACGATAAAGCAATATAAGGAAGAATGACAGAATTAGTCGTCAACACATTCATCATCAACAAGACACAACTATTAAGATTACAATTGGATTGAAGAGAACGAAACAAATGTACACCAAAATTACAACTGTTGGAGGAAACACATTTTAGTTAGTTTTCTGAAGGCAAGCAAAGAGGGAGAACTCTCCGTTGTATCTAAAAACAATAGAGAGTTGGCAGAGATTACACGTGTACTGCGTGTTCAGCACGCGTTCTGCGTGTTTACATATGGCAGTGCAGGGTCTGACGTCATCGACTCATCGTGATGTCACATCAAGCAGTTAGCCGTTTCGGTTTCGGTATCTCGTTTATTGGTTATCTAAAATTATTTATTGATGAATTTCTTAACAAAGTGAGTCAATCTACCCGCGACAGAACTGTCAATGCCTAATATGGTTTAAAAGACCGCCGGAGTTGCCCTTTGAACAGGTCTAGTGCTACGCTATTGTGGCTTAATTACTTTCGTACAACCCGCAGCGCTAGACATGACGAAACGGAGCATATAGCAGTGCATAATTCGAACAGGGATTTTCTTCAGCAAAACAATAACAATTATGGCATCGCTTATATTTGAATCGCACAAATCCAAAACTGTGAATTATCCGAAAAATAAAAAATAAGCACGTACACGCCTCGAACTGGCACGGCTCGCTTAACATTTATCCAAACGAAAACTGAGGTCTCGGCGCCAACAGAACTAAGCGCTTGTGATTCCATCATCACGCTGAATACGCCGGTCATCGCCCGAAGACCGAAGTTAAGCTATTTGGGCTACCTGTCAGCACTTGGGAAGCACCACTTTGGGAAATCGAAGTGCTGACGTCGCTTGTTCAGTCGTGGAATACTGGAAGCGTCCGCCTGAAGCGAATCAAGTCATCCTGTGTCCTTGGCAAGAAGGTTGCCTCATTTTGCAGTTCCCGGAGGTGCACCAGTCAAAAAAAGGAAGCACACACGCGTTTGTAAGGATATTTCATTTCATTTACTCTCAGGGCCATTCGCCGTTACAGAGAGGAGTGGGCATACAAGAATACAAGAATGCAACTGGGTATACAAGAATACATTTGTAGTAGGCAGGTTAATGAAGATTATCATATACAGTAGACTTGAAGGCTTCGGTTACTGCGATTGGCACGACGGAGGCAGGAAGGTGGTTCCAGTCCGCGCTTGTCTTCGGAACAAACGAATCAAAATAAAAATTAGTCCTGCAGCTTGGCACGTCAACTTCGAACGGGTGGTCCATACGGGATGAAAAGTGGGAGTAATAAAAAGTAAATGCTTTAGAGTGTCATTGGTAAAATATATTTTGTGAAAGAGGCATAAACGAGAAATAGGATGGCGTAAGGAAAGGTGAGGCAGATCTAATGTTTTCTTCATAAGCGTTACACTGGCTAAACGAGAATAATAAGAAAGTATAAGATGAACAGGCTTGTATGAGTCATTTGGTGTGGGTATCCCGAACGGAAGAGGCATACACTACTTTCGGGCGCACAAAAGTATTACATAGAAGAAGTATTATGGATAAAGGTGCCAGGGAAAAATTACGCGAAGGAAACCAAGTGTGTGGCTAGCATTATTATTGTAATGTACAACATGCGTTTTCCATGATAGGTTGGCAGTAATGTATGCGCCGAGGTACTTATAATCAGAGACTGAAGTTAAGAGTTATTATGGAAGTAGTTGCAAGAAGACTGGTCACGCTTCCGCGTTATGTTCATATTGACTTGCACTTACCGATATTTAGTTTCATAGACCAGGTGTGACACCAAGTGGAGACGTTATCCGGATCAGATTGAAGAGTAGCTGTATCAGATGGTTTAGATATTTGTCTATATAATACGCAGTCATCAGCGTAGTCTAGTTTGTGAATCAATGGAATCAGGAAGGTCGTTAATATGAAATATAAAAAGCAGAGGAACTAGTACGGAGCCATGGGGAACTTCGGATGTTATACGGGGCATACAGGTGAGTCACAGTCATTAATTGAAACGTATGGGTACGGCCCTGCAAAAAGCACACCGTCCACTTCATCACACTAGTATCAAGATTTAGTTTACTAAGCTTGAAAAGTAGTAGTTGATGTGACACAGTATCATATGCTTTCGCAAAATCTAAAAAAAGCGCAATCCACAAATGATGAACAATCCAAAATGGAAAGCAAATCATTGGTGAACGCAACAAGTTGAGTTTCGCAGGAGTGGCGTTTGCGAAAACCATGCTGATTAGGTGTGAAGAAACAGTTCGATTCGAGATGCGACAGTAGGTTGGAATATATTACATGTTCAAGCAGCTTGCATGGAATTGATGTTGATAAGATAGGCCTGTAGTTGTGGGGGCTATGAACATCGCCAGATTTATGCACCGGAACCACCTTCTAGTCATACGGCAACGTGGTGCTCTGCAATGACTGCGAAAACACATACGACAGTATAATGGTTCAATAAGTCTGGGTGTTTTTCAAAAACTTATAGTTAATAACATCGGTAGCAGCTGATGATGAAAGTTTTGCAACTTGAATGAGTTTAGAAATGCCTGCCCAGTCGATAAGGATAGGGTCCAATTGAAAGAAGTCGGGTGCAGAAATAATAGGAACAGTTATTGGTGCAACATGTGAAAAAGATTATGAAAATGTGTCATTGACTAAGATGCAGCACTGTTTATTTGAGACAAAGAATCCTCGATCGTTCTTCAAGCGAACTTCATCAGATTCGCGCATGCCGATAACATTCCAAAATTTGCGTGGATTTGAAGTAAAGAAGGAAGGGTTGAATGAAAATAATTGTCTTTAGCACCGATGAGAGCACGTTTATATTCCGCAGCGGTAGATTTATAAGCCAACCTTGCTCTGTCAGTCATAAGTTCCTTGCAGCGGCGGAACATGCGCTTTTTCTTGTTCAGTAAGCGTCTCACAAAATTAAATTATGGGGTTTTACGTGCCAAAACCACTTGCTGATTATGAGGCACGCCGTAGTGGAGGACTCCGGAAATTTCGACCGCCTGGGGTTCTTTAACGTGCACCTAAATCTAAGTACACGGGTGTTTTCGCATTTCGCCCCCATCGAAATGCGGCCGCCGTGGCCGGGATTCGATCCCGCGACCTCGTGCTCAGCAGCCCAACACCACAACCACTGAGCAACCGCGGCGGGTATAAGCGTCTCAACCATAGCTTGGACCACGGCGAACGTCTCTTGCCAGATATTCTTCGCAGCGGAATATATTCATCGATGAGCGCTTTGACTTGCGTTTGAAATAATCGCCTGCTCTCTTGCACTGTGAACTACGGAAAGAACTCGTCAGCGAACTTTTCCAAAGCAGTTTTAATGGCTTGAAAGTCTGCTCTCCCGTAATCGCGGATTATTTTCGGATGTTTCGATGCGCAGCGAGAGCGCGATGGCGTAGTAAAATGGATTGCAAGGTGATCCCTTAGACCTGCCAGTAGGGTTAGGGAATAGACTGAATCGGGTTAGTTCGTGAGCACAAGGTCGAGTACATTTGCACATGAAGGGGTAACGCGAGTTGGTTATTGTACGAGCTGGGAAAGATTAAATGCAGAGCAGAGGTCAATGAAGGGTATACACTTGGATGAATTAGTAGTTACAATGGGGCTGGAATCGTTCCACTGAATACCTGTAAAATTGAAGTCACCCATAAGAAAAATTGGCGCTTTCGGGTATCGAGACACAACCGACTATCGTAGGGTTCACACAAAATGGTGGCAGAAAGCGGAGGCCAACAACATGCACAAACAATGCCGTCGTGATGGTTTACGGTAACGCATGTACAGAGAAATTCAAGCTCTGACTGGATCGGGACAACGTAAAAATTTATGCTTTCAGAAACGGCAGTCAAAACAACGCCCCCTGATCGGTCAGTTCGGTCATGTGCGTACACTGTACATGTCTTTCCACAAGAAAAGAGTTCACAATTCTTGACTTTACTTGAAAACCAAGTCTGGGTTAAAACAACGATATCGGCTACGCACGTGTCCATTAAACATGATAAGGTATCGCGCTTCTTTAACACACTTCTGATGTTGGCAAGCAGGAATCAATAGTCACCGATGTGCTTCGCCTGAACGGCCGCTGATTCCTAAGTCGGAGCACTATGCGGGTGTGACACAATGGACGTTGTATCATTATCGGAGGCATGTGCCCCAGGAAAACCAGCAACGTGTTGCGGATCTGAAGAAGATACGTGGTTACCAGATGCAAATGCGCTAGGGGAATCTATTTCACAGACGTTACCAGTCGCTTTGCAGTCTATATAGCATTTTTTTATTTACATGTAATCGATTATATCTTAGGTTGTAGGGTTGTCTGATAGCTTCGGCGAAATCTATCAGCTTTTTTACGTATCTGCCTCGTTGCTTTACAAAAGTCCTCTTGTAGAGCGACTCCCGTATTTTTCAGTTTAGACATGTGTGCTAAAACACTCTCTCTTGTTTTAAACGAAGCAAACTTAACAGCTACAGGACGATTTCTGCCGGTGACAAACGAGCCAAGTCTATGCGCTCGTGAAATTGCGTCTGCAGAAAGTTCTACAGATAGATGATCTGCAAGAACGGCTCGTACGGCGTCTTGGGTGTGCGAGCCCAGCTTTCTGCAAAATTGTCTTTTTTTTTCCATACATGATTAAGTTTTCACGGCGGAAACGCTCCTCAAAGTCGTCACGGCGTGCTTGCAGTGCAGCGTTTTCACTTCGCACTATATTAGCAGGAACGCGGTGAACTTCGGCCGTATCCACATCCTGAGTGCTTTCGAGAGCGCTTACTTTTCCTTCCACAGGTGTCAATCTCGATCGGAAGCGAGGAAAGCGATCGGGCAAAACGCTCGGGCTTCGCACAAGACGCTCCCCTCACGCACGTAGACGAACGAGCCAAGGCTGCGCGTATCATCTCCGTCGCAGCGTCGCTCGTCTTTCCCGTGAGGTCCTGCACCATTTCGACCAGGGTCGCGCTCGTGCCCACTTTCTTCAGCGCGTCCGCTCCTTCGGCGTCGCTCTCGCGGTCGTGAAATGCTCTCACGAACCATGCCGCTTTCTCGTGGAGACGACCGTTCCTCTGCACGAGATCCTCCATTTCGCGGACAGCCTCGGAGTGATAGTCAGCGTCCCGGGCAAAGAGGAGGTGCGTCACGGTGTAGTTTTCTCTCATGCCTCGCAGGAGAGTCGCCAGGATGTCGTCGGTGATTTCCCCCTCCTCGCAGACGGAGATCTCGTTCAGGGTGTCGTTGACGGCCAGCAGCTCGGACAGGGACGACGCTATTTCTGGCGTCACCGAGTCTGCGTACATGACGAACGAGGTGACGGAACGGTTCTCTTTCAGGGCGTCCAGAACTTTGGCCACCTGCTGCTCGTTGCCCGGTTTGACGCGCATACAATTATTGATTTCCTTGAGAGTCGTCGTCCGCCTTGCGACCGAGGCGATGCCATCCGCGAGTTCGTCGAATGTGTCATCGCACCAGTAGAAGTGGAGCGCACGAATCGTGGTGTCTGTGGCCACGGCGTCGAAGAACTCGCTGAGAACGTCCCGGTCCGCCGAAGCGCTGAGGCAGACGGAGACCTCCGGCCAACACGCTTTATTGTGGATGAGCCTCGTAAGCTCCGGCACAAGTTGCTCCCTCCACACTATGCGAAGCCTCCTGACGACTTGCTCATAAAGGTCCTCCTCCAGCAGAGCCGACACTTTTTCCGCTTCCACGGGACACCCGTCGAAAAGGTGCACCAACTCCAACGTCGAGTTAACTGCCAACATCTTCGCGAATGCCATCACGGTCTCGGAGGACAACCGATTCCGCGCTAAGGTAAATACCTTGAGCGTGTTGTTTACCGTAAGCGCTTCGATGAGGTCGGCGCCAACCTCGTCGTCACCGCAGCACCCAAGGGTGAGTTCCCTCAGCGTCGTGTTCTCTCGGAGGTAGTTTGCAATGTCCTTCGCGAATGCGGCACTCATGTTCGAGCAGTAAAACTCCAATGAACGCAGTCTGCCTAACACTCCGGAAAAGTTAACGCTGAATTCTTCCTCCTCTTCGCATACAATGAACAACACCTGAAGTTCTTCGAGCGAGGAGCGCCCTTTGAGACGGCCAAATGCGGTCCTGAATGCCCTCAGCGACATTTGTTGTATGCGAAGCTTCCTCACGGGTGGACCCGCTGTCAACATGCGTCGAAGCACGCTCGCCTCCTTATCCGAGCACTCTCGATATGCGAGCGCTGCGCCACGGTGCGAACATTCGCTCCTGGAGCATGCGGGGTCGTTGGACTCGTCGTTGTGTTCCAGCCCTTTCTCGAAGAAGTCGTTGACTTCGGCGTCTTGGCACAGAACCACGCTTCTCATTGCCTTGGTCATTTTCTCAACGGCCCAACACTTCAGGAACAAGAGTTTTTTAAGCATGTCGACACCCTTTTCGTCACGATCGTGAAGGAGCGAACAGAGGGGGCGGTTTGTTTAAAGCTTATCACTGTAGGGCACCGGTTCCAACCGGCTCCAGCGTTATTATGATGAAGCTGAATGATGGAGTTCCCGGTTTATCATATTGCCTTGAGCAGCCTGTTTCAGCGACGTGTAAGCAGTTGTTCAAGCTTTCCAATTATCAATCACCTTTGTAGAGAGAGAGCGTGCTGGATGAGTTGTTCCTGGCGCTGTCATGAAATCTTTCTGAAACCTAGAAAGAAAAAATGCAAATGTAAGTCTTTAACCACAGAAACAAGCTAACAATAATCGCTGTGTAGAGTTAACATGAAAATGCGAAGGACAACAGTATCTCGTCAACCACACGAATTTTCTTATTCAGTACGTTTTGATCAAACAAGCTCAGTGGCTACACTTAGGCGTTATGCACCTGAACACGAGGTCAGGGTTATATTATCAGCCTCATCGGCCTCGTTACGAAGGAGGGCGCAGAGATACTGAGAAATGCTGTCTTTAATGAAGCTGGAGGCGTTTGCCTCCACCAAGCTCTTGCTATTCTTCTGCCTAATGTTCTACCTAGGTTAAACAATAAAAAAAAAGAAAAAGAAGCGCTATGAACTTCCACAACCAAATTTTTTGATCCCCTATTGCGAGCCCTCGGCTAACAGCGCCCCCTCGGGGCAGCCGGGCACCCGTGTCGTTACACTTGTTTTGCTGCGGAGCGCGCTGAATGAGACGGGCGGAACAAAACCTGCCAGCGCGAACTCTAGGAGGCCATGTATGAGGAAATAAATGCACAATAGATCCTCCCCCGCGCGCACGGCGGTAGGGGTGATCAAATAATCCACCAAATCTGCACTTCTCTCTCTCTCTGACTGGCCAAAGGAAACTGCTCTGGTCAGAATACAAGCACTTTGACGCCTAGCAGGCCAGGGCCCCAAAACACGGGGGCTCAAGTCGCCGCAGCGGACGTCGGAAACCGCTCTGAATGGCTGTCAGCGCACGTGTACAACTTCCGAAAATCTGTTACCTAGGACCCCAGACAACACAATGACATCCGCAGGACATCCGCAGAACATCCTCGGGGCATAATATTCAGTACGTTTGGACATCCTCAGGACGCCCCCACATGAACCTGAAAACATCCCTATCAAGTCCTGTTGTCCGGCCTCAGCACATCATCAGCTGCTTGCGCTTATATATAAAGACGAAGTTAGCGTCGCTTAGCGTGGAAGTGCTGGGCTTGGTGCAGGCGCACTGGCTTCGTGTACGCCTGCTTTCGAAGCGAAAAGCTTCACTACGCTAGTCAACACCGCGCTTCGCGCGAGCCGGCGTATGTCGAAACTGGCTCCGTAAGCGTGTTCGGAGTCGGCGCAGGTGGCCACTGCCGCGCGCTGTGCGTCGTCGTTTGACGTTCGCCGCAAGCGCGTGTTTATCGCGGAGGCCGACTGTATAACCGCTTGCCAGACAATAGGCGTGCGCACTCAACATGGAAGGAGAAGAGAGTGATACTACCGACACAGAGAGCTGTGTTTATGGCTGTACACAAAGCGCAAGAGAATGTGCCCAACAATGATGAATAAAGAAGTTTAATAATCCTGCATAACTTATGGTATATATCATTGATCAGCAATTTGCATAACTACACAAGGCACACGTATAGCATAACCGTAAGCTAACCAAAGCATATCCATAAGTGAAACCGTAAGCATAACCATAGGCTAAATCATAAAGCATATCCATAAGTGAAACCGTAAGCATAACCATAGGCTAAATCATAAAGCATAACCATAAGCTAAACCGTAAGCATATCCATAACTTAAACCATAAGCATAAGCATAAGCTAAACCGTAAGCATAACCGTAGGCTAAATCATAAAGCATAACCACAAGCTAAACCATAAGCATCACCGAACCTTTTCGCTTCGAGATCGCCAGGCTTAACCTTAGCTGAGCCCCAGCCAAATTTTTTTGCACTGGGCTTTCAACACATCGCTCACTGCTCGCGCTTATATATAAAGACGAAGTGAGCGTCGCTCAGTGCGGAAGTGCTGTGCCGCGGGCGTACCGCGTATGTAAGCGCGCTGCAATGCCGGGAAACATTCATACAAAAGCAAAGGGTCAGAAAACTGCGCTTTATTTTCCATTACATTGAGATGTACCTTTACACAGGGTAGCGCCGAGCGATGGCTTCTAACAAGCGCAGGAACGTCTTCATACAGGGTAGCGCCGAGCGATGGTTTCTAACACGCAGAAATAAGTCTTCGCAGCGCGAGTGGCCATTGAATTCCCACCACAGCCATGTGAGGTGTGACTCCAGCAGCGGTGCAGTTACCCTGTAGCCGGCGGAGAGGAGGTGGCGCTTCACTTTCTGCCAATAACTTTCTGTTTTTTTGCGAGTGAGCGCCCGTGATCGGTTCCACAAAGTTGACGCTTTGGGTTACTGTTTCCCATTGCACATTGGAGCTTGCTCCGTTAGCATCCACTAAGTTTGGGATGCAGTTGTATGCGGCCCATTCATGACTGTGGATGGTGGTCCCCGGTTCAACATTTGCTGCAATAATGGGGCCTAGCGTCGCCGCGTATTGTCAGTCGACCTGGAAAAGTCGGAGCTCCCCGGTGGTCGTGCAGATCATGCCGAATACCCATGGTCCATGATCTGCAATGCCGCCGTAATTTTGGCGGCTCGGCGTAACGTTGTCGCCCGTCATCATGCGCCCTCGGTTGGACTTTCGATTGCCGCGAAGGAGGCATTCATCAATTTGCACAATCTTCCCGGGGCCACCGAGTGAGGGTCGCGCCAGCATAAGCGCGAGCAGCGAGCGACGTGTTGAAAGCCCAGTGCAAAAAGCAGGCGCACACCAAACCTGTGCACCTGCACCAAGCCGCGCCGAATCAATCCAGAGGAAAGCAGCGCTACGGTGGCTAGAAGGCTTCTAGCCACCGTAGCTGCGCAAAGCGATCGTATAAAAGCCCAGGGTACAAACCAGGCGCACACCAATCTGCGCTCGGAAAAGCGCGCGTAAGCCTGTAGCGAGCCGCGCCAATCCAATCCGGAAGGCAGATGAGGAGGGGGAATAATGGGTGACGCTATGTTCAGGACTACCGCACGAGAGTCCATATGAGTCACTGAAAGCACTAATAAGCAGCACATTGTCAAAAACAACCTACATCTAAATACAGAGAAATGACAAACTAAAGAGTTTATACCACATACATGCAAGCACTGAAGCACAAAATTATTGCGTGATACACCAAAGCAATTGACTACTGGCCTTCGAATGTTGATCTTTACGGCAATATCAATAAAATCCACGTTCTTTCTTTCTTTATTTCATAACGAATACTTTTCACCTTCTTAGCCGTGAGGCCGTCAGAAACACTGAAATCATCTCGTTGAAACTGTCCACTTCCGCAACCCGGCATAATATGTCACGAACCTTTGGAGAGCAGCTTTGGTGATTTTATTCTACGGGCGAAGCGACGCCGTAAGTTCCAGCACCCGTTCCATCCGACAGAAAGAGCTCCATGGCAAAGTCGCGCGAAGCCGTCTCCTCATTCACTATGTAATTGATGAAGGTTCTATATACGCTGTTCGCTAATTAAAAACATGCGCTTATGCATCTATTTCTCCCCCGTACAGATTGATGTTACACTTTCTGCTACCCTGAAAAACATGAAAGGGACTTACCCGCTGTCCGCTGCTATGTTTTTCAATGCCGCACTTGGCATGGACTGGCTTGGCCTTACTATTCAAATCGAAAGCTCGATGTGCCAGCCACGACGGTGCCAGCAAAAAAAGAAAATGGGGTGGTTTGTCGCTGACATCACGGTAGAGTGTACTAGTATGGGGGAGTGTGCCTAACGGAGACCACGGCAAGCGGCGAGAGTGAAGCAAAGGACGTTGAAATTTGCGGCGACGCTACAATCGATTTCTTCTTAAAGCCCCTCCTTCTTCTGACGTACTGGCCAATCCGGTGCCTCGGCAGTGCGGCGGAACTGCTCCTACCGACAGCGGTTACGGCGGCGCCGAGCTGTCGTCTGCTCGACACATCATCGTTCCTGTGTTTTTTTCGTCAGTTTTTGTTCCTAGTATATGCCAAAAAAAAGAATACAATAAAATTACTGTTTTGCCATGAATTGAGGCTCCTCGCTTCCGTCAAACGATGCCGTCTGCACAATTTTTACCCGCGCAGACTGCCCTCGCATATGTCTATAGTTGGTCTCGTAACTCGGCGACTTGGCAAAGTGTTCGAAGAATGAGAGGATGAGCACATCTCGATGAAAGAACTACTGTTGTGTAGTGAGTTGTAAAACCGTATACAGTGGATTGAAAGGTCAAGCCAAGCTCTCGCTCTTCGGAATCCCTAAATATGAAGAAAGGCGACGCGTGGGGGAGCTCAATCTTCACCGCACCGGTCGGCCCTTTGGGAGCCACCGGCTCCATTTGTGAGCTGCACTTTGATACAAAGTACCTACTGAGGCACTATGTGCATATCATTGAAGGCCAGGAAGTATCTACACAGCGTGGAAAGTCTGGGCTCCGGTCTGATGCGGTACCCACAATCTTTTGCCGCATTTTCCGGAGTACTTCTACGAGCAGCCCACGCGAAAGAGAACGGTCTTATATGCAACAAATGAAGGCCGGTCATCAAAGAGAGCGCTCCCGTTCTCAGTTGAACCATTATTGAGATTGGGGGCATGTGACAATGGAAACCTGCGCTAGCTCGAAGACATCGACAACCGGCAACATGCTTCCTAATCGTAATGTTTGCTTTATACACCCATGGGACCTGGAAAATCATCTACATCTCAGGCGTATAACGCATAAAAATAAGGAAGAAAACAGCTGTTCCTTAAATATTTCCAAAACACACAATTAACCTACAAAAAAATGTGCTGCACGTTACGAATAATGTGGCCTACATTCTCCCTAAATGTCAAATTGCTGCATCGGAGAAATTTTTTTAGTATTCGATATATCGCCTTGAGAAAGGAAGAAAACAAAGCTTTACCAATATTTAGTTAACCCCTAATTATGCCTCATAGTTCGTTTATTCCTGCACCATCCCATTACTGTACATGATCCCCATTTCTTACCCGCCGTGGTTGCTTAGTGGCTATGGTGTTGGGCTGCTTGCACGAGATCGCGAGATCGAATCCCGGCCACGGCGGCCGCATTTCGATGGAAGCGAAATGCGAAAACACCCGTGTACTTAGATTTAGGCGCACGTTAAAGAACCCCGGGTGAGTGAGTGAGTGAAATTAATAGGTCCAGAGAAGACGCAGGGGAGACCCCACGCCACCCGGTTAGTCCCACGTAGGGACCGCCAAGCCGAGCTTGACGGCCCAATCGCGGGCACTCTGTACGGCCAGGGTTTGGTCGTTAAGTTCGGGGCTGCCCAAGAGCGCAGCCCACGGATCCTCGCTGAAGGAGGAGCCGATGACTTCTCACTACCACAACACATGGTCCAATGTTGCCGTTAGTCCTTTCAGGGTATACTGCATGAAGAACCGCAAGGTTAGGATACGCACGGGCTTGTAAATGTCGAAGGGTCACCACCCGCGCCCTGCATAAGGCGGGGTGCGGGAGGGGGAATGCCCGTCTTGATAGGTAGTTGGGTGAGGTAACCTCGTGGAACGTGAGCAAGGGTTCCTCGCGGGGCAGGGGGACTGCGGAGGCGGCGCGGTCAGCGAGTCCTCGCGCGGCCTCGTGCGCACCCTCGTTAGGGTTAGGAGAGCCCTCAGTCGACCCCAAGTGAGCGGGAAACCAAGTGACAGAATGCGGAGATATACTTTTGGCGCTTTGGAGAATGCGGAGGGCCTGAGGGGAGACCATCCCGGTTTGGTAGGCCTTAATGGCTGCCTTTGAATCGCTCTATATTGCCTCTCTGCGAGCATCGGGCACAGCCAGCGTGATTGCAACCTGTTTGGCTACCACGCGTCTCGAAGTGCGTACCGTAACGCAGCAAATGAGCCTGGAATTGGAGTCGACGATGGAGACGGCGAATGCCTCTTGATGGACATATGCCGCGGCATCCACGAAGCTTGCCTCAATGTGGTTGTTGCGGACATGCTCGAGTAGAGCTGTACCCCTGGCCCGACGTCTGCCGACGTTGTTCGCAGGGTGCCTATTGCGGGGAATGGGCGCGATGTGCAGTTGAGACCTGATGTCGCTGGGAATCCGTATGGCGTCTGGGCACTGGTCGACAAGGTTGATGCCCATCTCGTCGAGTACCTTGCGGCCCGCCGGGTTGCTAGATAGCCTGAGCAGCTGTGAGCGCTCTTGTGCCTCGATTATTTCTTCGAGCGTGTTGTGGACTCCGAGCTTGAGCAGGTTTTCGGTATGGGTGCTGACAGGTAAGCCGAGGGCAAGCTTAAAGACCTTTCTGATGAGATAATTGAGCTTGTTTCTCTCTGCAACATGCCAATCATGCATGGCCGCCGAGTATGAAAGGTGGCAGAGGACAAAAGCATGTATAATGCGGATCAGATTGTCTTCCTTGATTCCCCGGTGCCTATTGGCGATCCTCCGAATGAGGCCGAGAGCACTCTCCGTCTTGGCAGTGATCTTTCTGAGCGCGGTTCCATGGGCACCGTTAGACTCGATATACATCCCCAATATTCGGAGCGAGTCCACTCTGGGCACCGGGGACCCGTCACCAGTGAAAAGCCGTATTTCGCATTCGGGCGCCGGTTTCCAATCACGATGGCCGCCGCCTCTGTGTCTTTTCTTGTAGAGAAGTAGTTCAGATTTGGATGGAGAACATCTGAGCCCAGTGGGGCGGAGGAAGCGCTCAGTCGCATCGATGGCGCTCTGCATGGCGGCCTCAACTTGGCCGTCGCTCCCGCCGACGCGCCAGATGGTGATGTCATCTGCGTACATGGTATGATTCCTTGAACCTTCGCGAGCTCCTTGGAAAGCCCGATCATTGCGATGTTGAATAATGTTGGCGAGATGACTGAGCCCTGAGGCGTGCCGCGTGGACCGAGGGTGATCTCTTGCGAGAGGTATCCTTCAATATTGATTTTGGCAGTTCTTTGGCTAAGGAAGGATCGGACGAAGTCGTAGGCCCTCTTCCCGAGCCCGAGGCCGGCAATAGACTGGAGAATGAATTCGTGTGAGATATTGTCGAAGGCCTTCTGCAGGTCTAATCCAAGGATGGCTCTGGTATCTCCTGTGCTCCGGTCGATGATCTGATGCTTTATCAGCTTCATGGCGTCCTGTGTCGAGAGGCCGGCTTTAAAACCAATCATATTGTGGGTGTACATGTCATTGGTCTCAATGTGCACCTTGAGCCGGTTGAGCAGAGCATGCTCTGCGACCTTACCGACACAGGACGTGAGGGAAATTGGTCTGAGATTGTCGATGCCTGGTGCTGAACCGGGTTTTGGGATGAGTACCGTGCAGGCCATCTTCCATTGTGTGGGGACCTGTCCACTGCGCCAGACTTCATTAATCCTTTCAGTGAGGAAGTCGATCGACTCATCATCGAGATTCCTGAGCATCCTGTTAGTGACGCCATCCGGGCCAGGGGCAGATTTGACGTTGAGGGAGAAGACATCTCGGATCTAGGCCGCAGTAAAGTCCTGGTCCAACTCCGGCACCGCACACCCTGTGTAGTCCGGGAACTGGGTAGGGGCAGAGCTATCCGCGACTGGCAGGTACTTATTGCTTATGAGCCCATCGTCCGGGGTAGAGTCCGTAGCGAGGTGGATGGCTCACGCGAGGGATCGTCTCTGGCTGGATCTGGTGCTGCCCTCATCGAGAAGGTGTCTGAGCCGACCCCAGCTCTTGCCTGATCTGAGCTGACCCTCGACGGATTCGCAGACCTCCTCCCATTGTTGTTTGCGCAGGTTCTTGCAGTGCTGTTCGATCTCCCTGTTAACCTCGGAAACCTTCTTGCGGAGTCTCCTGTTATGCTTCTGCCCCTTCCATCTCGTGAGGAGGGCTTGCTTGGCTTCCAGCAGGTGCGCCAACCTGCTATCCGTCTTTTCCACGTCGAGGTCGGTGACGACCTCCTTGGTTGCCGCCGCGGCGTCATCCCTGATCCCTTTACACCAACCTTCAAAATCTGCATCGGCCGTCGGTGCGCACTCGGCTCTGATCTTGCGGAAAACGTCCCAGTCGATCAACTTGAATTTCCTCGTCCTATAGCGGGCAATCGCGAGGGAGACTTCGATGACATAGTGGTCACTTCCAAGGTCTAGAGCCGTGTTGATCCACTTGACCTTCCCTACATTCTTGACAAAAGAGAGGTCTGGGGTAGTGTCCCGGCATGTGGAGTTGCCTCTCCTAGTGGGGAAATCCTTATCGGCGGCAAGGGTCAAGTCCAGTTCCATCGCAGTCTGCCACAGCTCGCGTCCCTTGGGCGTGTCATGGCTGTACCCCCACACCCTATCTGAGGTGTTGAAATCCCCGACGACGACAAGGGGGTGCCCACCGGCTAGGCTGACGGCCCTATTGAGGAGAGAGTTCGCCCTCGCCCTGCGCTAGCTGGGGCTGCAGTATACGTTGAGGAAAAACGTTGACGTATACGTTGAGGTATACGTTGAGGCTGTTTCTTCTGAGGCCCTTTCTGGGTGGGTTCATGAGGATTTCAGTCACGACGTACTCGATGCCATCACCAATTGCGCCGAAGTCGCGAGAGAGGCAGTTGTACATTTTGTTGACAAGGGTGGCAACTCCCCTACCTCCTGAATGTGAGGATACTACTAGATAACCCGCGAGTTTGATAAAGGTACTATGCCCAAATCTACAGCAAAATATTATGATTACCAGTACTGCCAAGCGCGAGAATTCGAACCGCTAAGTCCGGATGAGGCAGATGCTCATCTCGGGCAAGGTATATGAGCTCAGTGCCTACGAGACCGCCCCGCACTCCGCGTGCAAGGGAGTGATCCACAACATCCCTCTTCAAGACGGCCCTGACGTCATCGATGCCAAGATTGTCAACGCCAATAATCCACTCGCCTTAGCAGCGAAGAGAATAGCCCAAACCGGCACGGTCATTGTCGAGTTCGATGGGCATCGTGTACCGAACTTTGTCAGGTATGGACCGTTACTCATGCAGTGCTCGCTCTACCGCAAGCAAATCGACGTGTGCTATACGTGCGGCCGCCTCGGTCATCGCGCCAACGTGTGTCCCAATCCATGTGACCCTATTTGCCGTGGCTGTAGTGCCCCTAGTCCCGATGAGCAGCATCAGTGTACCCCCAAGTGTAAACACTGTGGTGGCCAGCATCTCACAGCTAATAAGGACTGTTATCAAAGGTTCAAGATCCCATACATCGTGCGTCGTCGTCCCAGTGAGCGCGCCAAGAGGGCCGGTACCGCGTCACCGTCCCCTCAGCGGCACTCAGACAATGCGGAACTCGTCCAGGCTTCGTCCACTCCGGGTGCTCAGCGCAGAGGACGCTCCCGTTCCAGGGGCCGCTCGAGAGTCCGTTCCGTATCCAGGGGCCACTACGGCTCCAGGGCTAGTCCCGGCTCCCGCCGTGGGTACAGAGGACGGGCCCCTTCCCGGGGACGCTCCGGTTCTCGGCCTCGCTCCAGCTCCAGGCCGGGGCACGACACGTCGAGGGGGACCAGGTCCCGCTCTTACACGCCCTACGCCCTCAGAAGCAAGTTCACACTCTCCTGGCCCGACAAGGTTTGAGGGGGACGTGAGAGTCCAAGAGGTGACGACGTGAGGGTCCAAGAGGTGACGACCACTCTCGCGATTCGTACCACGCACACGAGCTCGAGGAGCTGCGACGAGTTATCGAGCAGTTGAGGAAAGAAAACGCGCAAGTTAAACAAGAAATGCGCAGGCTAGCTGCGGAGATGGCGGAGATTAGGAAGCTCACGATTTCACCCTCCTCGCCGTAACCCGCCTTGTCCCCTGTCGCCATGGATACGTCCGAGACATCCCACACGTCTCGCGCGCCCAAGCGGTAGAGAACAGACAGGAAGACGAGACTATAAAATTGCTCTCAGAAATCAAGAATGCCTTCGCCAGCATGCAGGCTAGCTTAGCAAAGGTCCAGGAAGTTATAGCACACCCAAAAATGGGTTCAGCTGCACTCGGTGAACGGATAAGCAAATTAGAGGAGGTCGACGCCAGGAGAGAACCCAGCCCCGCTCCTTCGCAGGTCGCAGCACGACGTCATGTACTAGCACCACCGACGGAGGGCGCGATTCTCAGGGCTGTTCAAGCCTCCTCTCAGCCTATAGCCACGGATAGTGCGGACGAGAACTTTAGTATCTGGCAATGGAACTGCGGAGGGTTTTCCAACAAGAAGCCGCTTCCGCAGCAATATTTAGTAACTGTCACAGCTAAGCCCCAAATCATCGCTATTCATGAAGAACCCCAGGTGGTCGAAATTTCCCCAGTCCGCCACTACGCCTTGCCTCATAATCAGAAAGTGGTTTTGGCACGTAAAACCCCATAATTTAATTTCATTTCTTCGGAATATGAGCTCTCCATTTCGTTATCTCATGACACAGTGAAGCACGCACATACTGTTTAAAAAGGAAAGCAAACTACAAACGCAATCCACCTGACTGCGTGGCTCCGGTTAATCCAGGCACGGTCATCCTCGAACGCAACTGCGACGCTTGCGTTCGACTGCGGCCGTGCTTCTGCTCGGCACGCTTTGGCGATGCCGGCCGGCGCGTGCGTGGCGTTCAGAAGAAGGCGACGGTGGCGCCATCTGGATTTCCAATAAAAAATGACTCAGCGCGGAGCCCTCGTTTGGCCCACTCTCCCAATCTAGTACCCTCTAATCAAGGGATACCTTGATGGTTCACTGTTTCATTACCAACCACACATGCTATATATAGCCCGCGGGTACTCAAAACGATATGTTACAAATAACGTTTCAGTCAAAAACACTGGTGCGGTATCAAGAGCAGTTGATCAACGTTTAACTCAACAAAAAAATTAAAATCAAACTCCATGGCGTAGTAACGACATCACATGAACTATAGCACCTAATTTTTCATTCATCAGCTGAAACAACCGTAAAAATTTCACTTTCAGGGTTTTTTCTAACATAAAACTAAATGTGCTCAAAATGTCCTGTAATGGACGTTCCTTGGACAATCAGAAATCCTTAATAAGTCCTGCAAAATATGTTTTCAGGATGAACCCGTGAATATCGTCCCGAGGACGGGTCGAGGACATCGTAAGAACTGCGGGGACAATTATACCATTTGAGGACGCCCTGACGACGTCGAGTGTTGTGTGGGACCCCTCACGGCCTCATTATATGCGGGGCCGTGCAAGGCGGCCAAAACAAAGCGTCAAATCGCCACTTCCGTATCCGAAGTAGCTCTGAAAACCTGTCGGCATACGGCAAGGCGCGCGTAGTGTGATAGGAGACAGCGGGTCTACATATGTACCGAAGGTGACAACGGCCATTTTCCAGTTCTGATATGCTTCGCCGCAATACATTTCGTCGGCTTCGCGGCATAGCATAATTGTGCTGCGGCGAAGCTGTCATTAAGAAGGCAAATTATGGAAACGCGCTAGACCCTTGCCTACTGATCGATGTATCAGGTGGTGAAAGTGTGTTTACAAGCCTTAATTTTGATGTTACCGTCTATTAGAAATCACGCAAGTATTTCTTTTGCTGACCTGTTTTAGGGCGACTTAAGAATTTATTTTGCCCTTTGACGTGAATTCCGTGTACACGGCCAAACGTACAAGCGAACCTAGCCGCAGCACTGTGGCGACGGCTCCGCTGACCCGAGGGTATGCACGGAATGCTTTATGCTCTTTGTGCTTGTATTGACGTCGTTTGCGCGCATGTAAACTTAAGTAGACAAAAAATAAATTGGCCGCCCGTGGGTGCACAATCTTCGCATAACGGCAGGCGATGGCCTGAGTGGCGCTGGGTAACACGCCGAGCGCTGTCCACACATGAATACACAGGAATGAGCACACTGGAACAGCCACCGCCGTAGGACAAGTATTGCGCGCGTAATGAAAATGTTCTGAGTTCTGCGTCCGCCGGCGGCAGGTTGTTTTTTCGTCCACTTTCAATTCCCTTCAGTATATCCTTTCATGCATTTCAATTGAAATTACAGATAATTGGGGGGGGGGGGGGTATCTAGAAAGACGACTTCAACGTTATTGGCGAATATCTCAGCTTCTATTCGCTACAAACAATTCAAAATTTGCACAATTATTTAAATGTCTCTACGTATCCCACATGAAAATTTAAGCAACAAAGTTGAGTAGTAGAAAATTTATAAAAAATGTAAATGAAACACTGTGATTTTGATGAAGGAATATTTAAAAGATAATGATTCTTCCAAAGCGACGAATCGCTCACGTTTTCCTTACAGCACGAGCTTTTTAGTGAACTAAAAGAAATAAATTTCACGTTTGTATTCCTGAAATGAAATCCTTTTTTTAGATTTTACAATTCAACTAGGCAGTTTTTGGATTGAGAAATTTGTAAATAAAGAAAAGTCGCAGTTTCGCCCGAAAGGCGAAGCATCGATTGCGATAGCAAGTTAGTAGATGTCTATATACGAAGTAGGGATAGCATTTTTATCGGCCATATAAACTTGTTCATATTCGCCCACTAACTAAATTAACAAGCACGGTGTCACACGCGCACGGGTAAACATGAACACATCTCGCTCGACTACCGCGGAAACTCGCTGTCAAAACGATGAAGTGAGGAATCGCGGCAGCAGCAGCGAGCGAATTGACCTTCATGCATCTCTCGCTTCAACGCGAACTAAACGTCGAAAGCCCAGCGCACACGAAGCTACCGGCACTACGCGCACTCTGCAAATATCGCAGATCCCCTTGAAGATGAGGTAGGGGCGGGCGCGCACTTCGGCCACGTCGGCGATCGCTTTCAAGATACGGCACCCGCACGGCCGCACCGGAAGCGGCAGCCGCCGTAGAAAAAACTTCCCCCCTTCCCTGGCCTCACCGCCGTGCCTCGCGCGCTACAGGAGAAGGCGCACTACCAGCCCGGCTTTCCTCGCTCGCGCACGGGAGATTGACCCGCGTTCACCGTCTCACCCTCGCACGCTTTCACTCGCATATACAGCATACGGCGCGTAACGACGATTTTGTCGCCTTTGGACTTTATGCGGAACCTTACGGCGACGGCGACGCGACGGCAGAAATTCGCCTGGAGTGTCCATATAATTGCTTGAGCAATAATAAAAGTATTCATTGAAAAATGATGTTTTTAGTTCAGTCTCCGCAATGACCCCTGAACCATTGAAATTTCAAAGAAAAAACGTTTATTCATTGCAGAAAAAACGTTGGTTATACAAGTCAAACCAGCGTCCTCAGAAATCTTGTTTTCAGTTTTAAATGTTCGACCATACTATATGCACCTGGGGCGTAGTGTGCAGCATCATCTGCATCAGATTTTTTTTGCAAAACATTTTTGGCACTTTTCATGGCATTGCTTCGTTGTTTGCATTATTGTTGTATTACATTATTTATAGTGAAAATTCCAACGTAAACAATCTTCTAGAAGCCACGCCCCATTTCACGAGCGGGTATGCATCAGAGGCGCGACTACAAGTGCGCCACTTGCTGCACATGTTCTTCCTAAAAAAAAGTATTTATTGGTCTTACTTCCGAAAAAAAATGTTTTCGACAGATTTTGGGTACCATCCTGACAATAAACCGGCTCAAAAAAGAGCAGCAATATGGATTAAAAGAAGAAACGGGGAAGAGATTGGAGGGTGTTGTGCCATTACCACCAGCCGGGATTCCGAATCTACAAGATGCAGAATTTATCCTGCGAACGCCCTTTGGACAAACCCGGGGCTGCGCCGAAAGGCCCAGCGCCCTAATTCTCCCTTGACAAGTCAAGATGCTGAGCCGTCAGGCAGCGGCGTCCCAGGAGAAGCATCGGCAAGCGACATGTCCAAACGTGCAACAAAGTGCTAGACAGCCCGGCGCCGTATTTCCTTTTCCCTGGAGGTCACCGCACACGGCAACTTGGAAGCGGGTGGCCAGCGCGGTCGCTGGTTTGACCTCTCGGACGACCGTCGAGTGCTGGCTTTGTATTGGGCCGTTTGAGTAACAATCGTTTCTCGGGGCTTTATAAGTCCCGACGCCGCCGCTTGGAAAACCGGATCCACCGACCCACCGGGAGCCGAGTGCCGCTCTCGAGTGGAGTGAGATGTGTCACGCGTTGCAGTCTCACCGAACGTCGCCGAGCGGGAACAGTCGCGTTTGCTGTGAGCTCTCGGCCCCCGTGCCGATCCGATCTTGTCCGGTATAATGACCTGTATATAGTGTATAAAATCCCTTTCGTTATTCTCACCAGCGCCTGACTCGGAGTCTTCGCTACCAACGCTCTGTCACGAAACGGGTGACGAGCGCTACGGGACCACCTCAATGTCGTAATAGTGGTGGCAGCGGTGCAAAGTCGTAACAAGGGTAAGGTGCAGGTCGGATTGTTCAGCTAGCCACGGATAGTCGTTCCGTCGAACACACGCGCAAGTAACTTAAAATTAAGGAGCATAGTTGTCCAACCACCCTTGCGCTCTCACTGCAATGCACAAGATGCGTCACTGCATGGCAGCGCGTTATTTCCACTATTTCTATACTTCCCCGCGGAACGCAACTTGTGCACAATGCTTTAGTGCAAAGCAAGTGTGCATAGCAGTGAAAAATTTTAAGGCACATCCGTCGTTATGTAACGCGTATATAATAGCCTAGCCATGCGTGTGTACACATTGATTGAATACATTTCATTTATGATTACGGTAGCACAAACCGCAGTGCCCTTTCATCCCATCTTATATTTTTAAGCGAGTTTATTGTTTTTTTTTTTTGTTTTTAGAGAGTGTGTCATTGGTAGCAAGAATTTAAAGGGGTGGAGACGTGAATATTATCGTTCATGCGTTCTTCGATTCAGGCGTTGCGTAATGCTTCAGGAAGCACGATACACATCGCGGGATTCATATGTACCCGTTAAAGAATTTAATAACAGCATTATTATACGGAGCGATTTAGCTTTCGGTTTCTGGTTTCCTGGTGATGCTGTGATGTCGTAGGAGAGGAAACGCAACACGGCTTGGTCACGTTGTTCACAAAAAATAGTGACGTAAAACTATGCTGCGTCGTCTGCTCGCGCATACATGCACACGTCCTCTGCTGGCTGGCGACTCGAAGTGCATGTCGCGATTATTATAATTATCGCGAAGAGCGACAACAACGGTAAGAAAATATTCCGGCTTGTGAAACTCGGTGATACATTCCAAAGCGCCGTCATTTAGGTTAGAAGTTAACCGGAAAAGGCCTAGCATCGATATCGGCGCCGCCGAACGATCAGCGGCGGTGAGGCTGCCGTCGGTGCCAGAGTGACCACTCCTCGGTCGCTGATTGGCCGCTTCGCCGTACGGCTGCCGCGCAAATGGGTCCCGGACCCATCCTCTCTACGGCGAGGAAATCTCGCTGTTCGCGAGCTAAACCGCCGTCGCACGGCGGCACACGAAAGGCAAACGGCGTGCGGCGAGTTGCCGTGCCGGTAACGTGGACGGGCCTTTACACGTTGAGAAACGCCACGTGAACGAGAGACCGCTCCGAGCTGCCGAACTATGCGACTCGCAGATGCTACGTCAACTGCTCGCCGCTTCAGCGCTGTGCATGTCTCGGTTAGCCAGGGTTAGCTCGGTTATAGTGTTCTAGAAGCATGTAGCGTAGAGGAAGCATTTCTATATGCCTGTAGCTCGGTCATAGTGGAGGCTATGCTCGGTCCAGCAGGCTCCGTATTCGCCATTTCATCGTTACTCATCATATGTCACGTTTTTGTGCTAGTGTTCTATGGCGTCAATATTTTCGTTCCTCCGTTGTCACGTCATAACAGCCGCGCTGGCGATGCGTCTCGACCATGAGAAGGAGGTTTTAGTTACTTTTTGGAGCTGAATTAAAATTATTTTGAAATGTTTGCAGCGTCCAATACCTCGTTGTGGGTGTCCTCGCATACAGAAGCAGCCTACAACGGGCTTTTTATAGCGTCAAAATTTGGTGTCTCAACCCCTCTAATTTTTTTTTCTGTGAAATTTCGCAATCGGAATATTGCAGGCTAGTTTTTTGCCAGGGTGTCGAACCGAAAACCTTTCGGGTTTGGTTCAAGTTCTTCAGACGTCTGCATATTTTCTGCTTCGGTTCAGGCTCCGACTCCGGAGCAGGAATATAACAGTCCGAAACTGTTCGTACGGGTTTATCATATCAAATTAAGGAGAGCGAAAACTTTTAAGAATACGTTTCTCTGCTTCACCTGCGGATTTATTTGAGCGAAAGAGTTCATTTTGACTCTTACGTGACGGTATTTCAACTATTGCGCCACACTGCAAGCACAGGCGTGCAGGCACCCTGTGATTTGTCATCAAGTTTCACCGCGCCGCTTGCGTTGAAAACATGTTCAACTTCATTCTTGCTCCTTAAGTTGTCCGCATGTACCTCGGCCATTGACGTTTGAATTAACGTGCCTATCACGTAACCAGCTTTTGTACTATATAGTTAGCTGTGTAGTTGATAGAGATAAATTATTTTATAGGCATGCTGCACTTCAACCAACCTTGGTTGCACAAAAGTTGACAACCCGCAGTTGGTGTCAGAACTAAGTTGAGGTGAAATTACTCGAGTCTTGCCTGGAGCGGTGGAAGTATTTCGCCGACTGCAGGAAGCTTTGAGCCTTGGTCCAACCTGATGTGCTCTAGAAGACGATCCAAGCAGTGCTGCCAATTTTTTTTTAAAGCATGTGGCTAAACTGAGACAAAAATGTCGCTAAATTTTGCTGCAAAGTCGCTAAGGTTTAGATGCGAACACGTTATCCGATCTTCCCCGTACGAAAAGCCACTTGGTCCCTATCATCCCGGGAAATCTTGTAATTCTTGGTGCTCCTGAAAGGCGAAATAATTCTGCAACACACACCTGGTCGTATGTTAACATCGGTGATGACTACTACGTGACATACACACAGGTCAAGTACTACGCTTTCGCCCCTTGATTTATACAAAAGCTCCATGCAATATTGATATCTCCAAAAGCAATGATAAAAAAAAGCAGCGAGTTCAAACTGTCATGAACGATCCCTGCCGCTCCAATATCTACGCCTTTCTTCACCTTATTGTTCACTTACTGCGCTGTTAATCTCGCCATACCATTTATTACAATAGGTTTTGGCAACTTATTTAAGGCTCCGCTTGCAAATGCTCACCAATAGAACGTATTTAGCGAATGTGCTGAACCCACAGAGTTAAGACCCATTCAAATCTCATTTGTAAACAATTAAAAAAAAAAACATTCATGCTATGAGCATCCTGTGAAGGCCACCATGACGTGAAGCATAGCGTGAAGACCATCAATGCGAAAGTAGCCGTTCTGTCATGGTCAGAGCCCTTGCTTGCGTCACACTGCCAATTCCGGCAACTTATTTGCAGCTCTTAATAGTGAAGCGCATTCCAGTAGGCCACTCTAAGGAACTCTCCCACTATCGAAGTCAATAAAGTGTTGCCAATCGTTCTGTGACATTGCTAAAAAGGTGTGACCAGTCGCTTAGTAGAAAATTGTACTGCTACAAATTCGCTAAATCTAGCAACGAAATTGCTACGACAACACTGGTCTACAGGACCTTATGAACCGTTTGTCGAACCGGTTTGGAACAGTTTCACCAATAATTTCTGACTCAGGCTCAATTCCAAGATGGCGAAAAATAATGGGTCAGTTCAGTTCTGGTTCAGCTGAATATAGCACCTCAGCTCTTGTTATGGGTTCAGTACGACACCCTTATGTAGAGAAAAATAATGAGTGCATGCATCTTTATAGCAGAGTGCAATCTCTCTTCACAGACTGTTGGCTTAAGTTTGCCTAAGTGCTTCCTGTTCACTTCAAAATTTTTGAAGCGGTTTCCTGATCATTATCAGCCTGTTATGTCCAGTGCAAGATGAAGCTAGGTCGCTACGAGTGGTCTTCAATTGTTTTGTGCCAGCTGATTGCGTCTTACACCTATAAATGTCTAATTTTCGTCGCATCGCCTAATTCTCTGCCGTTCTCAACTGCAATTCCTTTCCCTTGGGACCCAGTATGTAACTCTGTTAGACCACCAATTACCTGCCCACGCAACTCCATTTATTATTTTCACTGTCAATTAGAATATCTGCTACCCCCATTTGCTCTACAATTCCTACAATGCCTTCCTTTGCTGTCTTTCCTATACAGGGTATTTCAGCTAACACTATCAAAGATTCTTAAAGGTTGCCTGTAGCAAATAACACAATTCTAGTTTATGAGGTGGTCTACTCGAAGCGGCAGACACTGCTTGCACATGAAATTGAAATGCATGATGCACTAATTAAAATATATTCACTAATTATGTTTAATTAATTACCTTATGACACCCATTGCAATTTACAAATTCTAGCTGTGGAGTTTGCATGACGGTTGGAAGGAATTCTCAGGATAACACCAGCTCTGAGATATTAATTCCCGAACTTTAAAGAGGAATGCACTGGCGTTCCAGTTACTTTTGGGCTTGAATGTATAAAACGACGTTTTCTTTAGAAAGTAACTGGAACGCCAATGCATTTCTCTGAAACGTTCGGGAGTTGGTATATCGAAACTGGTGTCATCCTGAGAACTCGTTCCAAATGTTCCTACCTTGTGAACTCCACGGCTAGAATTTGTAAATTGCAATACGGGTCATAATTAGTTAAAACTTAATTGGTGCATTTTTGGTAATTAGCCGATTATGCATTTCATTTTCTATGCAAGTAATATCCGCCTCTTCGAGTTGACGATCTCATTAACTAGGATTGTGCTATTTGCCACAGACAACCTTTAAAAAATTTTGAATGCGTTCACTGAAACACACGGTATATTATCATTATTGCTCGTCACACGCATAACATATGATTTTCGTGTGCCCGGTTTTCTGTGTTCCAAAGAGAAGCAATCGCAATAGCACAGTAGTTGTGTCTCCTAACGTAACAGTGATATGCAACTGTGCAAATAACAGTCCAGTCAGTATGTGTATTTCAGCAGTTGCCCTAGTGCAAATGGTAATTTAACTCACTCTAAAAGAGCCTTATATCCATGAATGGTTCCACGAGAGACCTTTACAAGTATTAATAAAGATATGTATTGTTGTAATCCGCGAGTTTTGGCACCTGAAGCAAAACTGATTCGTTTCAGCATACTTTACAATCGTATAAAGCCCATACCAGAGCGAAACAGCTTATTTAAAAGAAGCTCAATAATTCAAAATTTAATGGCTTTGTTCAACAACGATGAAACAGCCTTTGCTTGAACTCCTTTACAGTCATCATTGGCAGCTAATTTGTATTTTATAGACCTTTCTTTCCTTAATCTATCCTCCTTTTCCCTCACCCACAGTGTAGGGAACGAAAATGTATGCTCCTTTAGTTAACCCTTTTAGCTTTTCAATCATCGCTTTTTTTTCAAGTGAACAGTTTGTGCCCAGAGTGCCACACGTGAGTACAAAGCAGACTGTTGCCACTACTGCGGTGCTTTTGGGCAAAGGCTATACAGGTTCACAACAGCCAAAGAGGCACTGCGCCAGCTCGTTGGAAGCTCTTGTTGCGAAGGTCTGTGGACTAGCTGCAACATGCTGATCAAAGTGTTGCGGGCCTGTAGTGTTCCAAAACGTTGCCTCTATTTAAAAGGAGTTGAGTTACATAATTAACGGCAGAGATTCTGGGTCTGGGTTCAAGAAGCCTTCATATGGCAGAAGCACCAGCCACGGACCAACAGCGACTTCTGCGATGTCACTGTAGCAGCGTCTTCTGCCATTTTTAGCAGTGAGGAGCTCTGTAGACGAGGCCCCTCTGGTTTGGAGACATGAGTAGCCATTTAGTCTGATTGTGCCATATGACCATATATATATTCTGCAAGGAAAAATGTATGGTCTGAAATCTCAGAACCTGCACAGGGAGCCGAAATGATGAAAGTTGTATATTTAATGCAAAAAAAGGAAGTCTTACTTGTCTGGCGCATGTATACACGCAAATGAGTATACAAGAGGAAAGTGTACAAATTTCCCCGTTTTTACTCGCACATTTACGGAAATGAAGCAAGGGAAAGCTATGCGTATACAGTGGACAAGTAGGCCTTTAGTAAAGCAACAAGTTATTCCAAAAATCTCAGATAATTGAACAATTTGTGCTGCAGGTCCGAGCTGAGTAACGCAGACTCCCAGCGCGCGCAGAGGCTGTCGCTCTTTTAGGCTGCATCACCGTTATCCTATATTATAACCGTACATTCCCATAGGATATGCTCCGGGATGGCTCTAGAGCGCAATGTCTGCACTTGTCAGACGCGCATAAATCTGGGTGTATTCGGTACATGATAGCTGGACTCGGATAGGATCTGGTCGGTAACTGCCGCCATTCTTCAATCGCACAAATTCGAAACTGTGAATTATGCGAGAAAAAAAAAAACACGGACACGTCTCGAGCCGGCACGGCTCGTGGACATTTATTCAAACAAAAACGGAGGTCTCGGCGCTAACGGAACTAAGAGCTTCTGATTCCATCATCATCACGCTGAAAACGCCGGTCTCTTTGGGCTACCTGTCAGTCCTTGGGAAGCATCACCTGGGAACTCAAGTGCTGACGGCCCTTGTTCTGTCGTGGAATACAGGAAGCGTCCGCCCGAGGCGACTCAGTCATCGTGTGTACGTGGCAAGGAGTTTGCCTCATTTTGCAGTTCCCAGAGACACGCCAGTCAAAGAAGCAAGTACACACGCGTTTGTAACGATAGAAAATCGATCGGGTAAAACACTCGTGCTTCGCACAAGACGCCCCCCTTACGCACATAAACGGGCCAAGGCTGCGCGTACCAGCTCCATCGCAGCGTCGCTCGTCTTTCCAGTGAGCCTCTGCACCCTTTCGAGCAGGTTCGCGCTCGAGCGCACCTTCTTCAGCGCGTCCGCTCCTTCGGCGTCGCTCTCGCGGTCGCCGCCTGCACTCACGAACTCGGCCGCTTTCTCGTGGAGACGAACGTTCCTCTTCACGAGATCCGCCATTTCGAGGACACCCTCGACGTCGTCAGGGTCCCAGGAAACCATGAGATGCGTCACGGTGTAGTTTTCTCTCAGGCCTCGCAGGATGGTCGCCACGACGTCGGCGGTGATTCCCCAGTGCTCGCAGACGGAGATCTCGTTCAGAGTGTCGTTGACGGCCAGCAACTCGGAGAGGGACGTCGCTATTTCTAGCGTCAATAAATCTACATGCATGACGAACGAGGTGACGGAACGGTTCTCTTTCAGGGCGTCCAGAACCTTGACCAGCTGCTGCTCGTTGCCCCGTTTGACGTGCACACGATTCTCGATTCTCTTGAGAGTCGTCGTCCGCCTTGCGACCGAGGCGATGCCATCCGCGAGTTCGTCGAACGTGACATCGCTCGGGTAGAAGTGGAGCGCACGAATCGTGGTGTCTGTGGCCACGGCGTCGAAGAACTCGCTGAGAACGTCCCGGTCCGCCGAAGCGCTGAGGCAGACGGAGACCTCCGGCCAACACGCTTTATTGTGGATGAGCCTCGTAAGCAGCGGCAGAAGTTGCCCCGTCCACACTATGCGAAGCCTCTTGAAGACTTGCTCATAAAGGTCCTGCTCCAGCAGGGCCGACACTTTTTCCGCTTCCACGAAACACGCGTCGAAAAGGTCCACCAGCTCCAGCGTCGAGTTAACTGCCAACATTTTCGCGAATGCGATCACGGTCTCGGAGGACAACTGCAGCTGCCCCAAGGCAAACCTCTTGAGCGTGTTGTTTACCTTTAGCGCTTCGATGAGCGCGGCGGCACCCTCGTCGCCACCGCAGGAGTACCAGAGGCGGAAATCCCTCAGCCTCCTGTTCTCTCGGATGAAGCTTGCAATGTCCTTCGCGAACGCGGTCCCTATGTTCTCGCAGTGCAAATCCAATGAACACAGTCTGCCGAACACTCCGGAAAGGTTGACGCTGAATTCTTCCTCTGCGCATTCAATGTCAAACACCTGAAGTTCTCCGAGCGAGGAGCACCCTTCGAGGTCGCCAAATGCGGTCCTGAACGCATCCAGCGACATTTCCCATATGCAAAGCTTCTTCACGGGCGGACCCGCTGTCAACATGCGCCGAAGCACGCCCGCATCCTTATCCGAGCACTCGTCATATTCGAGCGCTGATCCACGGTGCGAACATTCACTCCTTGAGCATACCGGGTTGCTGGACTCATCGTTGTGTTCCAGCCCTTTCTTAAAGAAGTCGTTGACTTCAGCGTCTTGGCAATGAGCTTCGCTTTTCATTTCCTCGGACATTTCCTCAACGGCAGGGCACTTTAGCAAGATGAGTTTTTCAAGCCTTTCAGCACCCTTTTCGTCACGATCGTGAAGGTGCGAACAAAGTGGACGGTTTGTTTAACGTTTATCCCTGTAGGGGACCGGTTCCAACCGGCTCCAGCGTTATGATGATGAAGCTGAACGATGGAGTTCCCGGTTTATCAGATTGTCTTGAGCAGCCTGTCTCAGCTGCGTGTAAGCAGTTGTTCAAGCTTTCCAATTAGCAATTACCTTTGTAGAGAGAGAGAGCACGCTCGATGAGGGCTTGCTGGCGCTGTTGTGAAATCTTTGTGAAACCTAGAAAGAAAAAAATGCAAATGCAAGTCTTTAACCATAGAAACCAGCTGACAATAATCGCTGTGTAGAGTTAACATGAAAATGCAAAGGACAACAGTATCTCGTCAACCACACGAATTTTCTTATTCAGTACGTTTTGATGTACCATTGCATTGCTTTTTTTTAATCTGACAAGTCCAGTGGTTACACTTATGGCATTATGCACCTGAACACGAGGTCAGGGTTATATTACCAGTCTCATCAGAGTCATCCGCCTCGTTACGAAGGAGGGCGCAGAGATAGTGAGAAATGCTGTCTTTAATGAAGCTGGGGGCGTTTGCCGCGCTGAAGAGAGGGCGAAATGCAGACGCTCGTTCACCGAACTGTCTATTATGCTATAGACAGTTCGGTGAACGAATACGTCCCATCAGCACGGGCAATGGGCAGGTACTTTGTACCCGCGTCCCCGCTACAGTGTACAAAGACCACTCGCAACTGCGCCAGCTCGTTTTGATCACAGACCATTATCAGAAACAAACTATGAAATGAAAGACTAAGCGAATGACCAGATCAACCTCCGGTTGGCTACCCTGCATTAGGGGATGAGGAAAGGGCAGAATAGAGGAAGAGAAAAAGATGTGAAGACAATCTATCCGTACAAACACAAGGCAACTGAGTTAGGCGCAAACCATTTGGGAATAATGCTGACCTCGTAAGTCACAGCAGCAGAAAGCGACGGAAGTGCACGCACGGTTTCTACACGGGAACAGAGAAATACTTTTTCTCGGCAACCGCTGCACTTCAACACATTTAAAAAGAGAAGTTTAGGTCCAGCGACTGTAGAAAGCGGAATTTTCATTTGTGTCGTCACTTATTTAGTAAAAAAACTGTTAAAAATCGTAATATCGCAAAATGCCGTGCGGTGAAATAAAAAGAACCAGAAAGCTCGTCGTCGCGAATCCGCGGGAGCGACGGCGGCAGCATTGCATCAGACTTTCTACAGCGCCTGAATAAAGCCTTCCGTGTGACTTTGTGTGGACTTCAATAAATGCGAACTCGTGTTTTGGATCTATATTCACTCACACAAAGCTTCGCTGCATGTAGATTGCAACTCGTTGAATCTGCTGCATTTATTTATAATACATTTCTCTGTGAATACCTTACTTGGCATTCAAGTAGGCATTAGGTAAGGGGGGAACGTTATATCAATGTAAAACACACGTCATTCAACACGACAAAGAAAGCATCAGGTAAGAAAAGCGTTATTCGCATGACGTAATACCACATGAAATCAAAGTAAAAGCAGGAAAACATACCAGCAAATATTACACGAACATCATTACAGTGCACGGTAGGCGTAGAAACGCAGAAATTGCCATATCAGTCACTGAATTACCGCATTGCAAAGTGCAAAAAGAAAAACTAGGCAGACAATAATTCAGCTGTGTAACTACGACAAGCTACCAGTTCGAAGACAATGGACGATGTGTGAACATACATATAATTTGTTTATAAACATAACATAATAAGCATTACATAACTACGGACTATAGATATTACAAAATCAATGGATAGGGATATAAAATCGCACGAGGGGAAATAAAGGCACAAAAGGACTAAACGTTTGAGACGGCAAAATGTGCGAGGCAGAGATTAAAGGTTGCCTGCACTATATCCTGGGAAAATATCCCGCAAACACGTGAAAAGAGAGGCAATGCGCACATTGAGATCTCGCGCGTGCGCCTTCTACAGCCGCCTCCACGAGCGCCAAATGGATGGATGTATGGATGGATGTCGTGAGCGTCCCCTCCGGAACGGGGCGGTGGGTAGCGCCACCAATCTCTTGCTATTATACTGCCTAATGTCATACCTAAGTTAAGAAAGAAACAAAAAGCCACTGAACTCCCACAACCAAGTTTTCTCATCCCCTATTGCGAACTTTGCTTTTGTACGTCTCCGTTTTCTGTCGTTTCCCTACTTCCACCAACATTTCAATCGCCTCTTACTAATCTCCATTGCGGACATGTTTACTTTTACCCTGCACTAAACCGTGCCTGCTCTAAGTGGTGCCTAAATCGACCGCTGGGCAGGTGTCTTCACATTCTAACAAAATATGCTCCATCGCTTCCCTAGCCTTACCGCAGTAAGCACATGCTTCTTCTTCCTTCTTATATCTCACGTGTTCTAAGGCATCCCGATCTCGCTTCGAAAAGTAATGAGCCTCCCTTTGAGTTACCATAAATTGTTTCTTTCGTAGTAAAATATTTTTGCGTGCACAGTTGACAAGGACACAGTGAAGGGGGACACAGGAGCACTTTGACACACGAGCCCTTCACTGTGTCCTTGTCAATTGTGTGCGCAAAAATATTTCACTATGAATTCGTACCAACTCGCCCAACTATCAGTTCTGCTGCTGTTTCCTTCGTGATTTCAAAAGTAGTTACTCATGGCAGGTTTATTTTCCATTGCCGCCACCCACGAGATTATTTCAGCCTCTCTGATTTTCCGCTTGACGTTCCTTGTTGCTGTGCTGCCCATCCTACAGGCCACATACTTCCTGGTAAGCTTCCTAGTTCTTTTCCTCCACTCTGAATTAATGTTTTTCCTGTACAGATACCTCAACAGAGGTATCCTAGAGGTATACCTCACCAGCGCCCCCTCGTAGCAGCGGGGTGCGCCGGTCGTTACATAATTTTTTTTTTTTCTGCGGAGCGCGCTGAATGGGACGGCCGGAGCAAAACCTGTCACCGCGCACTAAATAGATGCATTAGAGATCCTCCCCCGTGCGCTTGGTGGTAGGGGTGATCAAATAATCCACCAAATCCACACTTTTCTCTCTCTCTCTCTCTCTCTCTCTCTCTCTCTCTCTCTCTCTCTCTGGCAGGCCAAAAGAAACTGCTCTGGTCACAGTACAAGCACTTTGACGCCTAGCAAGTCATGGCCCCAAAACATGGGGGCCCAAGTCGCTGTGGCGAACGTTGGAAACAGCTCTGAATGGCTGTCAGTGAACGTGTACAACTTCCGAACGTGTACTACCTAGGACCATCACGGTTTCATTATATGCGGGGCCGTGCAAGGTGGCCAAACAAAACAAAGGGTCAAATCGCCATTCCCGTGTCCGAAGTAGCTCCGAAAAGCTGTCAGCACACGTTTCGGCGCGCGTAATGTGATAGGAGACGGCGGGTGCACATATTTACCGACCGTGACAATGGCTACCTTCAATTTGAAATATGCTTCGCCGCAGTGCATTACCTAGACTTCGCGGCGTAGCATAATTGTGCTGCGGCGAAGCTGTCATTGGGAAGGCAAATTATGGAAACGCTAGACCCTTGCCTGCGGATCGATGTATCAGTTTGTGAAAGTGCGTTTACAACCCTTGGTTGTGATATTACCGTATATTAAAAATCGCGCAAATAATTTCTTTTCCAGACCTTTCTTAGGGCGACTTAAGAATTTATTTTGCCCTTTTGACGTGAACTCCGTGTACACGGCCAAACGTGTCTAGCCGCAGAGCGGTGGCGACGGCTCCGCTGTCCTGAGGGTATGCACGGTATCCTCTATGCTCTTAGTGCTTGTATTGACGTCGTGTGCGCGCATGTAAACTTAAGTAGAGAAAAAATAAACTTGCCGCCGGTGCGAGCAGAACCCACAATCTTCGCATTACGGCAAGCGATGGCCTGAGTGGCGCTGGCTAACAGTCAAGAGTGCTATACATATATACACAAGAATGGGGACGTTGCAACAGCCGCCGCCGTAGGACAAGCATTGTGCGCGTAATGCAAATATTGCGGGTTCTGCGTACGGCGGCGGCAAGTTGCTTTTTGGTCCACTTTCATTTCCTTTCAGTATATCCTTTTACACATTTCAATTGAAATTACAGACAATTAAAGGAGCGGGGGTACCTGCACAGACGACTTCAACGTTTTTGGCGAATTTCTCAACTTCCACTCGCTACAAACAATTCAAAATGTGCAGTTATTTAGATGTCTATTCGTCTTCCATGTGAAAATTCGAGCAAGAAAGTTTAGCATAAAATTTATAAAAATATAAATGAAACGATCATACTTTGAAGGAACATTTAAAAGATATCGATTCCTTCTAGAGCAACGAAAGTGCTCTCACGTCTCCCTTACAACACGAAGTTTTTACTGCACTGAAAGAAATAAATTTCATAATTGTATTCCTGAAATCAAATTTCTTTTTTAGATTTTACATTCTACCTAGGCAGTTTTTGGATGGAGAAAGATTAAATACAGAAAAGTCACAGTTTCGCCCGAAAGACGGAGCATCGATTGCGATAGCAAGATGGTAGATATCTGAACAAAGTAAGGATAGTAGATTTATCGGCCGTATAAACTCGTATACATTCGCGTACTAAGTTAACAAGCACGGTGTCACGCGCGCACAGGTAAACATGAACACATCTCTCTCGATGACCGCGGAAACTCGCTGTCAAAACGCTGAAGTGAGGAATCGCAGCAGCAGCAGCGAGCGAATTGTGCATCTCTCGCTTCAAGACCCGCCGTGGTTGCGCAGTGGCTATGGTGTTCGGCTGCTGAGCACGAGGTCGCGGGATCGAATCCCGGCCACGGCGGCCGCATTTCGATGGGGGCGAAATGCGAAAACACCCGTGTACTTAGATTTAGGTGCATTAAAGAGCCCCAGGTGGTCGAAATTTCCGGAGTCCTCCACTACGGCGTGCCTCATAATCAAAAAGTGGTTTTGGCACGTAAAACCCCATAATTCAATTCATTCTCGCTTCAACGCGAACGAATCGTCGAAAGCACAGCGCACGCGAAGCTACCGGCATTAAGCGCACTCTGCAAATATCGCGCATTCCTTTGAAGATGAGGCACGCGCGGGCGCGCACTGTGGCCACGTCGCAGATCGCTTTGAAGGTACGGCGCCCGCACGGCCGCGCCGTAAGCGGCGGCCGGAGAAAAACTTCTCCCCTTCCCTCGCCTCACCCCGTGCCTAGCGCGCGACAGGAGAGGCCGTGCTTCCAGTCTGGCTTTTCTCGCTCGCGCACGCGCGATTCAGCCGCGTTCGCCGTCGCACGCTTTCACTCGCGCATGCAGCATACGGTTCGCGGCGACGATTTTATCGCCCTTAAAGGGACACTAAAGGTTACCAGAAACTCAAGTTAAAGTGGTAGAGCAATGTTCTAGAACGTCTAAGGCGTCAATATAATCGCGAACAGAGCTTTAGTAACCGAGAAATTGAGGTAAATGCATGACACGATTTGAGACCCCCCAGCGACATTCCGGTACTAGCCCGATGACGAAAGGTCTCCTCATAATTTGTGTTACTAATACTCAACTACTCGTATTAAAAAGATCATTTCATTCGATTATAAGCCGGAAAAAATGCTACTTGTCTACGTCTATTCGATTCTAGGAAAAAATAACATTTTGACGTTACCCTTCAGTAATATGGGTGTTCGAAAGGTTTCGTTTTCGCTCGACTCTGCGCCGCGCACGCTTTGGAGTTTCAGTAGTTTCGTTATCGCGTCGTGCTGTGAGGGTTCTGCTCGCGAAACTTTCATTTGGAACAAGCAGCGAGAATGCCACGTCCATGTGATGTCGTGGGAAGCCCTCGTTGCTTTCCCGCTCCGGAGAGCCGGTGTCGAGGCCGCCGTCGTAGTACGCAACGACGCCGGCAGTGCGAGCCCTCAGAAGCAGGTCGCGCTCGTCGGTGCTCAAATCGCTGAAGTTGAGCCCACCATCGCGAGCCAATCTGTCGGTGTCAGGGTCCATTGCGACGAGCGTCGAAGTTAGCGTCATAGAATGAAGTACCAGCTTATGGGCGTCTTGCGCTGGAGTGTGAGGTATAGTAGCGGCGCCTGGTGGCGGTGCGGGAAACGACATCTGGGTCGTGCCAGCTTGGGTCGTATTGAGCCCTGGCTGTGGCGAAGCACGTTTCTAGGCCGAGTTTTGCGTCGATTCGCACATTTTTATGCCCTGTTGCGAGTGCGAAAAGGCTCGTCGCTTCTCATAGACCACGCCGACCACGCTGCGAGCTCGCTGCAGCCTATAGTTTAACGAAAACGGACTCTCCGTGTGCCGTGGGACGTAACGTGGGACGTAATTCGTTTCTCCTTCCGCTAGCCACCATACTCCCGCTTTCGCTTTGCTGTCGGCTCTGTCTTGGCTCTGTTTCTGGCCGCGCGTTCGCGTTTTGCGCAGAAAAGCCGTAGCGCCGTCTGCGGACGCCGTTCTACTCACCGATGGCGCAACGTCACTATGAGACCATGATGTCAGTTCTCCTCGATCGGAGGGCGGGCGATTTGAACTGCGCTAGAGGTACGCGGACGCTTCAGAACGCATTTTCTCTTAAAATAAGTCTCTCCTTGGCACGAAACAAGCGTTTCGAGGTTTCTGGGATGGTATTTCAACAGTCCACGTTGACTTAATAGTAACCTTTAGTGTCCCTTTAAACTTTACGCGGAACCTCACGGCGACGGCAGAAATCCGTCTGGTGTGTCCATATAGTTGTTCTCGCAATAATAAAACTACTGTATTCATTGAAAAATGTTTTCAGTTCAGTCTGCAATGAGCACTGAACAATTATTGGCGGAAATTTCAAAGAAAAAATCGTTTATTCATTGCAGAGAAAATGCTCCTTATACAAGTCAAACCAGCGTTCTCAGAAATCGTGTTTTCAGTTCTAACTGTTCGACCATACCAATATGCACCTGGGGCGGCATCATCTGCATCAGATTTTGTTATGAAACCTTTTCTGGCATTCGTCATGGCCTTCCTTCTTTGTTTGCATTGCGCTTGCATTACTTTATTTATAGTGAAAATTGCGACGTAAACAATCATTTTTAGAAGCCACGTCCACTTTCACGAGCGTGGGCGTTCTCCAGCGGCTGCTGCTTACGGCGCGGCCGTGCGGGGCACCGTATCTTGAAAGCGATCTACGATGTGGCCTAAGTGCGCGCCAGTTGGCCTCATCTTCAAAGCGATCTGCGATGCCTGTATAGTGCGCATAGTACCGGCAGCTTTGTATGCGCTCTGCTTTCGACGTTTCGTTCGCGTTGAAGAGAGATGCACGAAACTCAATTCGCTCGCTGCTATCACCGCAATTCCTCACTCCAGCGTTTTGACGAGCTTCCGCGGTCATCGAGCGAGATGTGTTCTTGTTTACCAGTATGCGCATCACCATACTTGTTAATTTAGTTATAAGCGAATGTTTACAAGTTTATACGGCCAATAAAACTACTATATTTATTTCATATAGCTGCTTACTAATTTACTATCGTAATCGATGCTTCGCCTTTCGGGCGACGCTGCGGCATTTTTTGGTACTGAAAAAGTAAAAATTCAGTTGCCTATGCAAAAACATTTATGTAATAAAAACTTTAAGTTGATCTAACACAATATATTTCCTTTCAGATGCATTCTCCTATGTGCTGTGCAGTTACGGGATATGTGCCTAAGTTTCCATATATTCAGTGAAAGCTTAAGGTTGACTACTTAGATTAAGAAAAACAGATTTGCACGATCCCCTTGTGTTCGCCTTCAAGGAAGTATTATGTACATGGATGAACCTGCAGCGTTTTATTATTAAAAATACATCATCCATGGTTCTGTAATGAGCTCTGTAAAAATGAAATATATATGCAATAAAATTAAAAGCACACTCATTTGTTTGCCATGACGAACACAAAAGAAGTGTAGTATAAAAGTTTGTACAGAAGCTCAAAGCTGTGACATGCTGCGTACCAAGATAGATTGCACAACTGTTTGCAGTACAATTTTGCAACCCTTCTGTACAAAACTGTATGCATAAATGCATTCAGCATGTACATGCATTTATGTTTTATTGGCCTTGAGGAAATAGTGGTAGTACCATCGGCTGGAATTTCTCTGCGGCTTAGAAAACGACATCATGTGATACTGGCTGTGAAGTATTCGGCAACTACAGGGCAGTTCAGCCATGATTAATTCGTGCATATTTTCAGCATTGTATGTGTGGTGACCTGGCTGCAAAGCAAGCTAGCACATGCATCTCAGTCTCGTGTGTAGGACAGCAAAGATTTGTAGTGAGCAAGCAACCTGATGGTTTCATAGAGGTTATTCAGTTCGCATGATCTTTCATGAAAGCATTTATATGCCCTTTTGCTACAAGAACAGCACTTTTCACAGCATTCGTTGCGGGGAATGCGGCTTGCCACTTTCACCAGGATTATCATGGGAGAATGATTTATCACCATTTTATTATAATACATGGAACCTCAACCGCCTATATTTCATTCCCCTCATTCTGCGCTTCCGCTGTGTACGCGCAAGCAAGTCGCACACATCTCTGTGCAGGGTATTAACTGATGTCGCATCAAACAAGCATGCTGCAAGCCGTGTGCATCGCTTGCTCAACTCTTATGATCACCATATTATTCGATTTTCAGCAGTGCTGCATTTTAGCAATTTTATCGCTAGATTTAGTGACTTTCTTCTCTGTTTACTGACAAAAGTTAGAACCAGCGGCATTTTTGTGACGTGACAGAACCATTGGCGAGATTTTAGAGACACCAAAATTAGGAAAGCAGCCTCTAGAATTCACTTTATTATTCCAAAGCTTTACGTGAGCAGCCAAAATTGGCTGCATGACACATAGGCTCTGTGACCATGCTGAAACAATGGTTGCCTATTTAGTGCACTCACAAAATGCATGTTTTTATTATTATTATTATTATTATTATTATTATTATTATTATTATTATTATTATTATTATTATTATTATTATTTACAAAACAATTTGAATGGGTCTTAACGTTCCGAGTTCTGCACTCCGCCTAAATATGTTTGATTGGTGGGCACTTACAAATTTTATTGTGGTATTTAGAACACAGCAGGTGAATAATAAGATAGATTCACTGTAGGAAGGCATGTACACAAGAGCGGCTGTGCTCATACACGCACGCCTGAACCCACGGTTTCCTTATCACATTGATTCTTTATTAATAAGTACTGCGAAGAGTCTTCAAGTAGACCAAGGGCGGCAGCATAGTATTTGACCTGCATAAAGGTCCCATAATTGTCATCGCTGTATTAACATGTGACCTGTGAGTCCTGCCGAATATTTCTATACTTACCGACGTGCTAACTAGAAAACATTCGAGGATATTGTGGACTAAGTGCCTTAGCATGCTAGAAAAAGCAGATTGCTTGTATTCTTTTCAATCATGCTGCATTTGCAACCTCACAATCTCAGGGTAGATGCTTCATTTCAGCTATCATCACCCATTGTTATGCAAGTATGACAGTTAACTAAAAGCCCACTACAAACTGCTGGTCAATCAACTGTTTATTCCTCATTTGTACGGACCCTAGGCAAACGTGAGACATTTAGGTGAATGATTTACACTATGCTAGCATATATTAAGGTGTTCCAAAACACCCATATGCTACCTAAAACTTATTGAAAAGTTTCAGCGACAATTTTAGTGACATTGCATCAAAATCTACCAGAAATTTAGCAACTTTTTTGTTTAACTTTAGCGACATGCTTCAAAAAGTTATGGCAACACTAGTTTTCAGAGCCTTTATCAGCCAAGCATCATGCTGCCCCTTTTTTTAAGTATGCAACTCCCTCCAGGCTTGGGTAGCGTACGTCCGGCACTGTGAGAACCGAGCAGTAAACCATGCTGTAAGAGTGGGCAACTAAGTTGGTGGCATAGAAATAAAACACGTTATCTACAACCCTACAATCAAGGCTTCAATAGCCCAGCCAGAAAGCTGCATTGGCTGCAACAAAGGTGAGAACACGGGTCACGTGATGCCAGTTTCTATATCATAGTGAGTACCACCAGTCTCTCCAGTGAGGGTGTGCAAGGCCAATACTCTACTAGCACTGGCAGGAATGTCCACAGCACAAGCTCTGCTAATGTGGAGCAGAAGTTGCCAGCATAAATGGCCGATTCCAAATACATAAACATAAAGGTAGCATGGTTGTATGCATTAAATTCATCATCATCAGCCTAGCTACACCCACTGCAGGGCAAAGGTCTCTCTCATACTTCTCCAACTACCCCGGTCCTGTACTAATTGTGGCCATGTTGTCCCTGCAAACTTCTTAATCTCATCCACGCACCTTTCTGCCGCCCCCTGCTACGCTTTTCTTCACTTGGAATCCAGTCCGTAAGCCTTAATGACCATAGGTTATCTTCCCTCCTCATTACATGTCCAGCCTATGCCCATTTTTCTTGATTTCAACTAAGATGTCATTAACTCGCGTTTGTTTCCTCACCCAATCTGCTCTTTTCTTATCCCTTAATGTTACACCCATCATTCTTTCCATAGCTCGTTGCGTCGTCCTCGCTTTAATTAGAACCCTTTTCTCTTGAGGGATAATGGCAACCTGCTGTTCATGATCTGAGAATGCCTGCCAAACGCACCCCAGCCCATTCTTATTCTTCTAACTATATCAGTCTCATGATCCGGATCTGCGGTCACTACCTGTCCTAAGTATATGCGTTCCCTTACCCCTTCCAGTGCCTCGCTACCTATCGTAAACTGCTGTTCTCTTCCGAGACTGTTAAACTTTACTTTAGTTTTCTGCAGATTAATTTTTAGACCCACCCTTCTGCTTTGCCTCTCCAGGTCAGTGAGCATTCATTGCAATTGGTCCCCTGGGTTACTAAGCAAGCCAATATCATCAGCAAATCGCAAGTTACTCCATTAACTCTCATCCCCAATTCTTCCCAATCCAGGTCTCTGAATACCTCCTTTAAACACGCTGTGAATAGCATTGGAGAGATCGTATCTCCCTGCCTGTCGCCCTTATTTATAGGGATTTTGTTGCTTTCTTTATGGAGGCATGCATTAAATTAGTTCCTGAATAATCTGATCTGACAGAAATCCAATGATCTCTGAAACCAGAAAAAATGCACTAGTGTTGTCTTTGGCATGCCTGTTTTGATAAACAGGTATTCTACTACAGCAAGTCACAGTTCAGTGAATTCAGTGACAGCAAGTCACAATTCAGTACAGTATTTTGCCCATATGAAGTGGTCACAGTGGTTGTCGGAATTGATGTGCACAAAAAGATCCAGTAGTAACTGCATATGTGAGCAAGGACACAAGGTTATTTTAACTGCTGTTTTCACTCTTAAGTAGCAATGAACAAGTAGCACCTGAATAGAGCTTGTATGCATGTGAATACAGCTTGTATGCAAGTGGCTGCTGGCAAAATACATGTTATCCTACTAAACTGTCAACGTATTATATGTTTCTTAAACAACTAATTAGTCATGGCACAATTGAAGATTATTTTGAGGGGGCGCAGCAAATGATGCACAGGCGACAGACATTTAGTCAATGTGAAAATTATTGCTGGATGCAATAAGTAAATAAAATTTATGAATCAGATTTCGTGGTAGATTGTGAATTGAGACCAGATGGGATGTAAGGCATGCCCATTTGGGAAAAATAATGCTGCCCGTAGTATATCTTCAAATTATGTGGCAGAATAGGTTGCTGTTCCAGCTAGAATTTTAGTCAGCTACATTCTTCTACAGCATGAAAAGAAAATTGGCTCAAATGCACATTTTATGTTTCAGTAGCTATCTTGCTAACTCCAACGAAACTCCAATTGTAGAATTTAGTATTGCACTATTAAGCTACATAGTTATTTTTGGCACCTAATATAACAAAATATGCTATTCACTAGGAATGCATGGGCACACAGTTTGTGCATCGTTTCCTTACGCCCTACAAGCAAATGCAAAAGTGTGTTGTTTTAGAACATTTTTATCTATGAAGCAGGTACAAAAATAACTGTTGTGCAAAGCCATTTTTTACTTCTTTTGGAAAGCTCCTGGTTTCCTTTCTTTCTGCATTCTTTTTTAGCATTTCAGGCAATGATTGTCAGTATGAGAAACATTCTATGTTTCCTTTGTACTGAATTAAACGTGCTATGTAAGCTTTTCTCTGTGAGCTGGCTCCTTACTCCAAACATCATGAAATAGAGGGCATGCCCTTATGTTCTTTGTCTGGCATTCATGGCTATTTGCGCATGCCATTTAATGCAGCAAGAGATCAAAGTGCTAGCAAGGTTTTTTTCACAGGTTGGGGTGAAATTAATGCTCTTTTGTCTGAGTAATAACTGCTTAGGATGGCAAGTCTCTCTCGTAATACACTATGCATTCACTGCTCTAACACTAATGAATGAAACTCAATTCCTCAAGTTGGGAAGCATTGTAATTCACTGTGAATTTGCTGCTCGCACTAATGATGAAATGTCACCTACTGCAGTAAAAAATAAAATTGCACTCAATACTACTGGAACACGAGATTCAAAACAATATGCCTTACAGATAACTGAGGCATCATCAAGGCAATAAAGTTGGTGAAATAAAAATTGAACCCAAATAAATTTTTTTTTCATGTTATAACCACTGCTATTTCTTAATATATCGCCAGCTCAACTGGCCAAACAGCAAGCTTTGCATTGGTTAATTGATTCAAGAAGTTTGGAAAGCACTAGAGGCCAATTTCGACAACAGATTATGCTAAAGTTTTATTTTTTGAGACTCTCTAATGTGCCAATATTTACACATCTGACAAAAACTGTGAAGTGCTGTCTTAAACTTATACAGTGGACCTGTGATTCCTTCATTCTGTCGTGGGTCATTATAAAGCACGACAGGCTGAGGCATATTCATAGTACTTTAAGCTGGCTTTGTTCTGTACAGTGGTAGGATGAGCACGTACATAAAAGAACCTGCATGCTATAATGTTCTTAAAGAGTGTATTTTCCCACAGACGTGTTTCCAGTTTCTGTGATAATCTTCTACACCCTATGTGTGGCCTACTCACTGCTTTTGCATGCTGCATTGCACTGAGATTCTCACACCAGCACTCCATAGACTTGAGTTAACAGTTCTCTACTTAGAATGATACTTCAAACGTTCAATTTGCAGTGTGCAGAATCTTTTGTTCTATGCAAGTGTGAAATTTCAGAGCAGCTTACTGGTTTTTCACTATAGCAACAATTACAAAATTTATTTCACCACTTGAGTGACTGCTTCAAAGGCTCTGGCGCCAATTCACTAAAGGTGTTTGAATAACAAATTTTCTTTTATGTAATGTTATATGAGAAATTGACAAAAACTGCATTCGAAAGGCAAATTGAATAACCATATTTTTCAATTTCGCATAAAAGTGAAATATAAAGTTTCCATGAACTTCATTCACCCAACAAGATTAAGCCCCACTTATGTTGCTTGATACATGATACATGTAATGCCAATGAAAACTCAGTGTTATGTCAACTAAACGCGCAAATCAAAAACAAAGGAAAAGTGACTGCATCTGGCATACTATGACAATGACAATAGTGAAACAAAGTATAAGTGCATCACTAGATGCATGTAGTAAAGCGTAGTGTGTGTTGAATGAGCCAAATCCAAATACTTCAGCACTGCACACAGTTTTTAAGCAACTCAAACTTGGTGAGATTGGCAAAACAATAAAATGCTTCGCATAAATTGCGACACCACATTTGCGGGTTTCCCAACGCTAAGCATGCTTATTTAATGACTTAAGAAAATGTTGTCCAGGAGTCGTTTTAGACACTGTGTGGCTAGCACTGGCATTTTCCTGCAGCTGTTCATCGTACTGTATAGCATTACTGGGTACATGTTGAAAAATCGGTGCCACTGGCAGATGAACACATAGCAAAGAAAACGTTGGCACAAGTGTTAGTGTCAAAACATGTTTTTCTTCATTCTAAAGTCAGGCTTAACTTCAGCCACAGATCCTTAACTACACAGGGTGCCCCAGATATCATGCACCAAATTCTAAAGAACACGGTTGATTATAAGTGGATAAGATTAAGTACATGTTTTTCAAAGTACTGTTGAGAAACAGGCAGTAAATTTTTAGTCTCTGACATACAATTATTTATTTGAAAGTAGTTATCTAACCTTGCACTTGGTGTTCTGGTTGTCAAGATGTCAAATTAGGCAGTTAAAATTCATAACACGTCAAAATGAGCGAGAAGAAAGGGAACCAAGGGGCCTGATTGTTATTAATCATATCATAAGAAGCCAACAAAGACACCGAACACAGCATAAGGGAAACTACTTGAACTTACTAATCGAATAAAATAAATGATAAAAGAATAGAAATGAAAGTCAATGAAAATGCAACTGGCCACAGGTGGAATATGAACCCCCATTCTCACATTACGCATGCGATGCTCTTACCAATTGAGCTACCGCGGCACCGTTTTCCCATCCACATTTTGAGGTATTTATGTTTTACTACTAGAACTAACCCCAGGAGTGTTAGCCAGCACCACAACTCCCAAACCTTGGCGGGGATGTGGAACATCCTTTCTGCTGCAGATGTCACAAGTACATAAATACCCCAAACACCACGAAAAGTGGACGGGAAAACGGCGTCGTGATAGCTCAATTAGAGCATCGCACGTGTAATGCGAATATGAGGGTTTGTATCCCACCTGGGCATTTTTTTTTCATCCACTTTCATTTCCATTTATTTGTCATTTTTTTAATTCAGTTAGTAAGTACAAGTTCCCATATGTTGTCCTTAGGTGTCTTGTTGGCTTCTTACGATATTGTTACGGTGCAACCAAGAGTGGTGCCAGTCAGAAGACGACGGCTTAATGTGTGTAGGTGGAATCGGTCTTGACAGCCACCTTGCTTATGCATTGTTCTCTCTTTTGTAAATATCGAAAATACATCGTTATACAACTTCTACAACGTAGCACATTAGTGAGAGGTGTGGTGTACCCATGAGAAACAACAACGGAGCTTCGCAGTGGTCTTCCCCTCAGAATGTAGAACATGACGGACGAAGCAGTACCCGACATGGCGCGGCCCACATCACCGCCTACAACCCTGACAGTTGTGCTGGCTCAGCCATGGGATACAGTCAAAATGGAAGTATTTCCAGCAAGGCACACATCGCGTTTCACTTTTCTGGCAAATAGAGATAATAGCCTATGAGATATGAAATATACCATGTACCTGCACACCGACTCGTGGACTAGCAGTGCCATTAAAGAGTCTCAGGGGTGAAAGCAAGCCATTTATCTTCAGCGCACCATTCGGGGCACCACATATTTTTTTATCTTGACATGCAGTAATCAGTGGAAGCTGCTTGTGCATTGTGGAACGGACACGTGTTGCCATCGCCACTGCTCAGCCCAGTAGAACAGCGCTGCTTCAGTAAAATAGCTTCCCATTAAAACTCCTTGACGGTGCACTATCCTGTGCGCAGTGGTGCAGTCGCATAGTATGCTTCATATTTCCTGAGGGGGAGGGGGGGGGCTGAATTTGCCCGTAAAGGTAAACAGGCGATGTGTACTTTGCCGGTGCCGGGAACATTTCATTTTTATGTGTCTTACAATACTCGTCAAACCCGTCCCTGACACCTTTACCATTAAAACACAATTACAAAGCTGGCTAACTACTTTTATTTGCTAATTGAATGTCGGTGACTAAAAAATCATTGGCCATTTTTTAACAAGCATCTAAAAATGTACTTGCTCATATTCATGTAGAACAATTTGTGCTTTTTTAAAACTTGGTGCATGATGGTTGCAGCACCCTGTATAGACAGCATTGCACATGTCATCTATTAGAAGGCCTATTCTACGCTCATGTGCAGCGAATCTGTGTGTCTGGGTAGTTTTGGCACCGAGATCTTTGGTGGCCTTCCTGAGAGCACATGCTTACAGCCCCTGTTGAGCCCAAGCCGTCGCCTGGTGATGCATGTGGGCAGAACACAGGTTTTTGTTCGGCGCTTGGTAGCCCTGCACACAGCTGCACTCATCGTCATCATAACATCCTTCAAGGTCTCCTTGCTCGTGACCTTTTCAAGCTGCTTGGAAAGTTTTGCTGCATACTTTTTGCATGTGGCGTCATCACCAGCCAGACTTTCGAGCCGCTGGAATGACATGGCCAAGCTATGGAAATAATTTGGCTCCTGAAATGGCAAAGAACAAGTGCATTATTAGAGCCTGAACGTCAGTTTAAAAAGTGAAATGCACTGAATGCCCACGTGCAGTTGTTCCATTAAGAGGAAGAGTAATGCCAAATCTATGATGGGGTACCCTAATGTGACCGGAATTTTTTCAAAAGCGACCTTATCACCTTGAAGGTACTCTCCATTACACTTCATACATTGGTCCAATCTGCAATTCCATTCCTCCAAACATATTTAAACCTAGTCTGTTTTGATGGCCTAATAGCCCCTCTCTCATTCTTTCTCTCACCTCTTCTACGTCGTGAAACGTCGTGAAACCACAGTCCTTTCATATCATACTTCATCCAAGAAACAAAAAAAGTGGCACAGAGCAAGGTCAGGTGAGTAAGTGGCACAAGCAATTGCAGATTGGACAAATGTAATACATGTAATGGAGAGTACCTTCAAGGTGATAAGGTTGTTTTGTAAAAAATAAATACATAGCTTTTTAAAAATAATTCTGGTTGCTTTTGAGTACCTCCTCGTATAAAAGTACAAACTAAAATGTTGCTCTCCCAAATACATATGCAATTCTAGATCCTATTATACTCAATAAAGAAGTTCCGCCACATGCCTTATTCACTGACTGAGCTGCTGGCGATGCTTGGCTTGAAGGGCCAGGGCTTGCCAATTCTGGTGGGGGTGCTGGGCTTGTGGCAGGAGCATCTATAGGCGTGCCAGCTGTCTGAATGCTATGGCTCTGGAAGGTGTCAAAAATATTAATGTTGGGACATTCTTTATCAAATGCCAGCCAACCTAGTTCATGGCGTCCTACTTTGCTCAGCAATGGGGCATTAGGGAATGTTGCGCCCACCATCTTGAAAATAAGTGCCTGATGTTTGCAGAATGCACCTCGTTGTCCAGAACGACACGAGCACAATCCAATCTGGGCAAATACATCATACGATTTTTCTTTTTTGGTGCAACTTGAGACCGTGTAGTGATCGTCGCCAACATGCACGACAAGTGGCTGTGCTTCTTCGGGCAATATTGTCAGCGGGCTTTCATAAAAAAGCCTATGGTCAGCCACTTGCTGGGTTGCATGCTGCCATATTTTGTCTTGGACGTACTTCTCGAAGACAACGGCCACAAATTCGACAAGTGCAACAACACTGAATGCCTCTGTCCGGTATGAAACAATGTCTTTCAGGACCCGGACTGATGCCTCTGAGTAGCTATTTGTATCCCGTCCCCTTGTCTTCATGTTTAGCCGGAAGAGAAGCACCCATTCCTCTTCATTTTCAAGAATCGTCTCTACATGGGCTATATAACCAGCATGTCCCTGGCAGTGGAGCCCTTCCTTGGCCACCTCCAACAGCTCTGGTGTGTCAGCATACATGATCTATGTTAACAGAAAAAAAGAAACAAAAATGTTACCGTGAAAACAAAGGCATAATGTTCAAAATCTGAAAACATCAACATGCACTACAATCACACTGTATAATGCTCATTTACTAAAAAATTATTTCCTACAGACTCTATTTTGGCAGCAAATTGGTACTCCTTGAACAATATCAAAAGATTGTTTAAAATGTGTCATCGTTTTTTAGAAGGTTACAAAGTACTACATGCACTCGAAATTGTAAAGACTCAGCTTATCACGGCAGCTCTATTTAAAACGGCCTGATCACAGTGGAAACACTTCATCCGTACGAATTCACCCAAATCATGTCCCAATGTCTGTGTGCCATTTCTGAAATAAGTAGGACGTCTGCCAGACATCCATTTTCAATTATCTTGCTACGGATGTTCCTAGGATTATGCCCATGGACATATTTAGCATATCCAACCATGCACATTCAAGAATATTGCATGTGGATCTTTTCTGGTTTACACATGAATAGACTGTCCTGCAACAAAATTTGTCTTTGAGTTTCTCCATAAGAGCATTATGTCTTCTCATAAATTAGAACTACAATCGGAAGCTGCCATGTAAGCAGCTTGTGTGTACGTCATACCTTGTGAATTTTCTGATGCAATTTACTTTGAAAACTCCCGTTTGTTCAATAGGCCACTTGTGCCTGGCAGAAGGCCTAGAAGAATTATGTATACTACATTTCCCCACACATGTCTGCATGTCTAAGATGAGCATGCAATGCATCTGTTCTTAATACAAGCATACTCTGCCTGTTGCATCTGTCACACAGCATGTGCTGCTAACATAATAGATGTATTTATGATGTTCCTCGCGAACAGGCAAGAGATGTCCGCGGAGCATGAAAAGTGCAGACAAACGATAGTGTGAGGGAAGTTCACAGGACGCATTCGACACATCTCTAGGATATCTATGTCCTGGTCTATGTTTATTCCTACTCTATATAAATGACTTAGTTAATATTACAAACACCCTTTCATTTGTATTTATTATATAATGACAACATGTCCGTGTTTTTTTTACGTGTAGCTACTTTGACAAAGCCACTCAAATTGAGTGCACAAAACATCAAGTCCATGTTGCTGAGGTGACTAGACCAAAAAAATGGATTGTTTTCATACATTTGCACGTTGTAGTGATGTTGAAGAATAAGACGGTGGCACAACTGCAAGTCAAGAAACTTTCTATTGAGCAAACTTGTGCCCACAAGACAACTAACACTAAAGCACAACAAAAGTGGTGAGTACCGGTGACAATCGTCAATATCTGGTCCGTGGGTCAGACGCATTGGCTGTTTGACTTGACTCATGAAAGGTTCCAGCTTAGTTGCTGTACACGCACAAGTTTTAGAATACAAAGCTGTTTGCGTCACACATACCTAATGCACACCTTTTTTCCGATAACACGGGTCCAAAAATTGCATGCAAGTTAGAATCAAGTATGACCCTAAATCCACATTACCATATCACCATTGGCATTCGAAAATGGCTGCCTCGTACACGCTTCTAGCCTAGCTGCCGTAGCTTCCTCCATGTGAATACCTCCATGTTGTACGTGTAACCAGGTGTTGGTGTAACCTAGTCTACCGCCTGTCTTCCCATTTATTCAATCAGCATGGAAGCGCCGACTGCAAAGACACCCCAAGTCCACCATGATGCTGCATTTAAAAGGAAAGTTATGTGCGCGGAGACGGACGAAAATCAGGCCGCATCATGGGTGTCCAGAGTTCCCGAAACTTGCCTGCGAGATTGGCGCAAGCAGAATGAGAATATTTTTGCCAGCAAAGCAACAAGGAAGGGTTTCAGTGGGCCGAAGCAGGGCCGCTTTGCCGAAATAGAAGAGCTGCTCGTGGAATACATGCAAGAGCAGCAAGCGGCACAGCGGCCTGAGATGACCGGTCTGCTCAAAGTATGGGCGATGCAGTTTCCTACAGAAAGGACTAATGCGGAGTGACTTCAAAGCGAGAAGGTGCTGGTTATCAAATTTTATGAATAGAAAAGGCTTTTCTCTTTAAAGGCGGACAGGGATATGCCAAAAATTGCCCGAAGAATACGAAGAGAAATTGCACAGTTTTCAGCGGTAAATTTTTGAAGTTGCGCCATAGAAACGGCTACCACTTTGTATAGATTGGAAATGCCAATCAGACGCCGCTCTACTTTGGCATGCCTGCCACCACAATCGTTGAAAAGAAGGAGGCCAAGCAAGTGCACGTTTTGTATTTCAGCCACGAAAAAAAAGTAGAGTCACCGCAATGCTTTGTTGCACTGCGGATGGGCACAAGCTGCCCCCGTATCTTATCTTCAGACGGAAGACACTCCCGAAAGGAATCGTGTTTCCGAGCGGCGTGATTGTGCACACAAATTAAAAAGGTTGGCTAACTACGGACTTGGTCGCTGACTGAATTGATAACGTTTGGCGGAAGAGACCCGGCGGCAGTTTGGGTCTACATGGGATGCTTGTGCTCGACACATTCAGGTGCCACCTTGACCAGTGCATCACAGACAAGCTGGCTGCATGCAACACCGACCTCGTCGCAGCTCCAGTCGCTCCACATCGCAGCTCCAGCCGCTCGATGTTTGTCTGAACAAGCCAGTGAAAGAATGAATTCGTGCGCTCTACACCGTATGGCTTGTCAGTGACTTCCACGAATTCACACCCTACAATAAAATGAAGCGTGCCTCGCTGCAGGACTTTGCTGGATGGGCGAAAGATGCATGGTGCACAATCCCATCTGCCATGGTCAACAAGGCCTTTAAAAAGTGCGGGATTTCGAATTACATGGACAACACTGAGGATGAAATGCTTTGGTCTGTTGATAGCGATAAGGAGTTGTCTGATAGCAAAGACGAGTACCGGCGCAGTGAAAATCTTGGTGGCAAGGTAGGCCGTTTCCACTTATGTTTTTATTCATCGCAACTTTAGTGTATTGGGAATAAATCTGTTTTTTCCAAACGAGAGAAAATAGTATTTTTGTATGAAAGCATGAGGTGCGCAGTATTGTACTCTTTTTTTTTTATTTTTTGGTCACGGAAAATGGATGCACGTTACAATCGAGGGCACATTAGAATAAATACAGTAATCTGATTACAAAAGGTTTATCAACAACAAAGAAAACAGACATGATCGGCTATAAGAATCAATAGTGTTCTGATACATGCAGCATGTCTGTGCCAAGCGTAACATTTAACATTTGTTGGCCGGTGAAAAGTGGCCACTGGAGAAAAATAATTAAGTACATGTGTCAGTGCCCCCCTCTTGAAAAGCGAAAAACAAAACCACCCGCAGTAAAGAAAAACAACACATCAACAAGGAAACGAAGTCCCAAAGTTCTTCAGCATGTGTAGAAAGGCTTAAAACAGACCACATTGACGACTTCAGGTCATACGTGGTGCCACTGTGATTGCGTAATGCCATCCAGCATCACCTCATAATTCAGTGCGCCAAAACGTCGAAGGACCTTGTATTGTCCAAAATGATGTCCAAGTAGCTTTTCACTCAGTCCACGATGGTATATTGGTGACCAAACCAACACATAGTTACTGGGCAGGTATTCCACATAGCATCGTTAACGACTGTAGCCTTGGGGATCAGTCCTTTGCAGATTCTTGATGCACAGGCGAGTGAGCTGTCGCACTTCTTTGGCACGCAGGAGATAGACTGCGACATCAAGGTTGTCTCCATCGGTGATGGTGTGGCTTGTTTAAAAAAGGAACCATGCCCGATGGTTCCTTCTGTAAACCAGCTTACATGCCGTCATCTGCGTCACTCCTTGCACGGCCATGTTTAGCGAATGTCGCATATGAAAGGACAGCATCCCATGTACAGTGTTCGACGTCCACATACATTGCCAACATGTCAGCAAGCGTCTTGCCCAGGTGTTCTGTTAGACCATTCATCTGCAGATGGTAGGCGGTTGTCCTCCATTGACTTGTCTGGCTGTACTGCAGGATGGCTAGAGTAAGCTCCGCTGTAAAAGCTGTCCCTCTGTCGGTGATAAGGACTCCTGGGGCACCATGTCCCCCATAGCAAGATATTCTCAACAAAAAATTTCGCCACTTCCGCCATGCTAGCTTTGGGCAGCGCTTTCGTTCTGGCATAGCAGGTAAGATAGTTGGCGGCTACAGTCATCTACTTGTTTCCAAATGTTGACATCAGAAAGGGCCCTGACAAGTCCATCCCAATCTGCTGGAATTACTGGCATGGGGGTTGAATAGGCTGTATCAATCCCCTTGGCCTTGCCGGTGACGCCTTGCATCGCTGGCAGTCTCGACAGCTCTTGATGCAGTGTGTGATGTCGGTGGTTAGGCACAGCCAGTAATACTTCTCCTGTACCCTCGAGAGTGTGTGGGAAAACCCAAGGTACCCAGCGATCAGATCATCATGCAGGGCATGCAGACCCTCTGACAGCAGTGCTGACTGCACAACAGGAAGGCAGTTAGCACATGCTGGGGAAAAGTTCTTCACCAGGACCTCATGGTGCAAGGAAAACGAAGGTAATCTATGCCTAAATGACCTTCAGACAAAGTCTGTCTTTCCTTCCAAGTACTCGGCAAGGCTTCTTAGATCCAAATCTAAGATCCAGATCCGTCACTACTGCTTGACAAAGTGTGTCATGCTTCTACATGATTTACGCACTTCTTCATGATTTGTTCAGACGGTGCTTATCGATGCAGAAGTGCTGAGTTGCATCCTTCGTTTTAACTAAGACCACAGGAGATGGCCATGGACTGTTCGATGGCTGGATAATTTTGTCGTGCAGCATTTCATCAACTAGTTGCTTTATGGCTTCTCGTTTTCATATCGAAACGCTGTACAGGCTTTGATGGAGTGGTCGAGCACAACCTTTGGTTATTATGCAAGCTTGGCAACTGATGTTTCTCGAATTTTTGATGTTGCCAAAAAGCATTTTTTGTACCAGGGTGGAATACTTTGAAGCTGTTCCTGTTTACTCTAGGGAAGACATGAAATCATGTCAAAAGCTGGTACAGGAACTACTAGGGCCGTGGAGATAGCAGTGGTGGAATATGAGAGGACAAAGGTATATTGCTGGCTTCCACAATTTCCACAATGTATGCCCTTGTTGTGCCCTTGTTGAGGTGTTTGTACTCCTGGTTGAAATTTGTAAACATCACTTTCTCTCTTCTGCCGCGCAGTCGAGCAATTCCTCTTGCGATTCAAATTTCACAGCTGAGCAGTAGATGTTGGTAGCCCTCAATGATACCTTCTACTTCTGCACGTATTTTGGTTCTTACAGAAACAATGATGCAGGAATGAGGCGGCATCCTGACCTGATCTTCAAGTATGTTCAAGGCATGGTAACTTAAGATTTTTATCAGGCGGTGTTGCTTGGTTCGTGGACAGCGTTATAGACTTAGATCTAAAGTCAGTAGCTGCACCGTGTTGGCTTAGGAAGTCTATGCCGAGCATTATGTCTCAGGACGTAATCCTTGCCAGAGAAATAAACAGCACCCATTTTCTTTTTCAAGCAGGGTGGCTTCCTTTGCATCAAGCCAGCATATACCTGAAGCTCAATGTTGCAGAAGATTTTTTTGCTGATGTGTGAAACATAAATAGCGTTTGTGATTGCGTCTTATGTCAGCATTTTATTTGACAACCTAAATGGCAAGGACAGGAGATGCTCACTTTTGGCATGCCCACAGAATAAGAGGTGTTCTTTGCCAGGCATTTTCTGGGAAATGCCCCTGTAGTTCACATGCCACCTATTTCCCAACCAGTCCACGCACAGCTGTTCAACATACAGCATGAGTGCCACGAGTCAAGAGAAACGGGGCATGCGCAACGTAAGCAACAAGAGAGGAGCATGCCTGCTGCCATACAGACAACACAAGAGTATCAACGCGACGTGACCGCGAAAGAATACTTTTGACAACAGGGATGCTCTCAACAAGGCGCAGTAGTGCCGCCTGGCTGACATTGTGGAGAATACAGCATGTTTCGAAGATTAATCAGCTCCAACTAGCCTAGTTTGCCACTATTATCATGACTGCATGTACAGGATTAAAAAGTAGAATATGATATCTTAATGCTTAGTCAATCCAAGCTAACAGCAGGAAGTCTGTGCCTCATGTACCTTCTGCCTCATACCTGCTACTCAAAAATCATTTATTATTAGTGAGGGACACTGAAGTTGGCATGAAAACCAAGTTCTAAAGCAAATGAAAATACTGAATGCTCTAACCTCAGCATTTTCATAGCCATTGAAACCTTGTCAAGTTCTACAGCACACCAGCTGCAGTAACCTCGGAAGAGTAGAAATTTGGGCCAATTGGAGAGACTAATTTGATTACAGTGAAGCGTGACAGACGGGACAAAGGACAACGGGTCATGTTTTGTCTGTCTCACCTTTGTTTGTCGCGTATGTCACGCTTTACCATACTCGAACGTCTGTAGTAGCTTTAGCGACTACTGAGCTTAAGGTGATGGCTTCGATCTTGGCCACAGCAACCACATTTCAATGGCAGTGAAATACACAAATGTTTGTGTACTTAGATACAAGCTTCATATAAAATTACTACAGGTGGTGAGCTTTTATCTGCAGTCCCCTACTACGACGTGCCTCACAGTCATATTGTGGCTTTGGCACATAGAACACCAAAATTTAATTTTTTTTTATATCCTGTAGGATAAGCACACATGGAACACAAATATAGCATGCATAATTTGTTTTACAGAGTGCCTTCAAGTATGCAGTTAGGGAACATAGACAATGATGCCCTGAAAAATGCGCCTTGCAGCAGTATTTTAACAATGATTAAATGGGCATGCAGATCACTAACGTACATTTTTTTTTATTCACAGACCTTTTACTCCTGTAAAAGAGCTCTATTCTATATCTTCGGGTCAAATAATTGAGATGTACATTGCACACACGAGTTGCAGTGCTCATTTACATAAATAACTTTTTAATTGAAGGCAAATGGCGCTGTAGAGGAATTGAAGGCAGGCATTAGCTTAAAGGGACACTAAGGGGAAAAATGATTTCTTCTGCATCAGTAAATTATTTTTCTACAACACCAAAAACACCACTCTTACAACGATAAGACGTCTGGTAAGCCAGAAAAAGCGCAAGAACGAAATACGGGTGGCGACGCCTACTTAAGTTCTCGCACCTGGGGGCTGTGATGTCTTGGATTTTGATGGCATCTTCTAGGGCCTACTAACTATATATAGCGGTACAGATTGACTACATTGTGTTCTAAAGGAACCAAATATTAAACATGGCAAGTTTCGGGAACCTTTATTCAGCCAACGCGGCCCAAATACGAGAACATACTTTGGAATCCCTGACGTCACGCTGACGTACAGGCGCTGGGATTTCGGGGCGGAATTCAAATACTGATACTTGGACCTTCATTTTCTCATCTAATAATCAAAATAGTTTTTTGAAATGACTGCCTGCAGGATTCTCAAACAATGCTTCATTAGTCGAAACTGATTTATTGTTTCGCTTTAGTGTCCCTTTAACGGTCATGACACTATTATCGTCCAGCTTCAATTTTGCAATTGTAACGTGCTATTGTATCAAATACGTGATCACTAATCTACTAAACGCTACTATAGTTATCCCCTGAAGAAGTTGTCAGTGCACACATTAACAGTAATTTGCAGGTAAACTTCAACCTAATATACAGCCTAATATTGTTTATGCCAGTCATCAGATTTTTTATCAGCATCTAACCACTTACTCAAATTCAGTGCCTGCTGAAAAGTGTATCTTCTTAAGATATTTTAGCTTTAGCAACTTACCTTCTGGAAAACTGCTAAGAGTTGCTTTCTTTGTTCTGGGCTGACACCGTGCTTGGCCATTGTCAGCCAACGCCATTCCGATTGAGCCATGTGGAAATGGTAGAGTAGTTGTCTCACTTCAGGCCACGTTTCTCGCAGTGCCGCCTTTTGTGCGGCACTGTTGTTGGTCATGAAAGCACCCGGTTTCTGAAACAAGCACAACGTAAACGCTGAAGTCATGAGCCTTGAAATCGTGCTTCACATGGGCAGAAGCCTGGCTTTGTTGGTGTGACGTTTCCCTATGCTTACAGCGAAAAACCAAACAGATGGACAGAAAAGATGCAGTTAATGCTTCTGTAGCGTTCTTCTTGTCCACCTTCGCTCTTGCACTGTAAGCCTGTGAAACTGTCAAAACCGATTTGTAGTAGTATAATGTGGTTAAGGCCTGTACTTGTTAAGAAGAGTGTGAATACTTAAACTATCGAATTAACTGAATATTGTCCTATTTGATTCGGTTCTTGGATAGTCACTACTCACAAATTCTAATGTTCTTAAGCAGCTTCTGAACAATTTACTACAACTGTGCACAATCAAGCATGAAATTCATGGAAAAGTGCAATAACTTTCATCCCAGCCATGGGAGAAAAAAAAAGAACTGTCACTAGCAGAGTTCATTGCACTGATTTGGCAGTCAGACTTTTCTAAGCCGCATTATTTGCATCAAAATTTTATTCACACATGGGCAGTGAGCATTGTTTACGAATATTAATGACCTTATGAATATACCTTTCTTTTTCTTATCTTGAATGTATTACTCGTTTTTAACTGTTTTACTATAGGATGTTATGAATATGTTTTAACTTTTTATTGATTTGCTACATAAAGTACTTTTTTGTCCTTTTCAGATTAAATCTAAATATATCTAAATTTCTAATATCTACGTCTAAAATATATAAATTAAATCTAAATATATATGGCCTGTCGTATGATACACCCAACATAAAAACACAGATCAATTATGGAGAGGGTGTTACAAATCGCCATCATGGAAGCTGAAGCTGCAGAGAGCGTGTTGGCATACAAGAGCAACATAACTGAACGAGGTGAAAGCTCAAAACTGTGCAGAGATGGCATTGGTGAAGAGATGAATGTCATCTTTGTTCTGTAGATAATACTCATTCAGTGCCCGCTTATTGGTCAGGGAAAATAAAAGAGATGTAAAGTAGCGACAACGTGAGGAGAAGCAGTAAATCTGCCAAGTTTTTATCCACTGCTGCAGCGTGTGTTATCTAGGTGGTATCTTCAATGCATCACGTAAAGAGTTAAAAAATAATTAAAATAAGAGTTAAATGATGCACTTGTGCATAAGTTTTGAGTAGTCCACAGTTAATGAACTGCCCCTATTTGTTCCTAATGCTCCACTTGTGGCAACATTTATGCAGCGTGTTTTACTATGTGCAGCATACTGATGGAAGCATGCTGATGTGAATGCTAGGACGTGAACATGTTTTGTTTATATCGAAAAAGCCTGTTTGTTTGTTAAAACATTCATTTCAATTCTGGCATAAATTGATTTGTATTCGAATCTGCCTCAGAAATAGCAATTTACCTAATGTGTTGCTTCGTGTAGTGCAACACATTCATTGGCATGCAGCAGCTAATGCTGATTTTTAAGTGACAATTGCCATGGAAAACACTCGCTACCAGGTCTGGGCCATTGATATTATATACCGTCTCCTCATTCACTGATCCATTGATTTTTATTATTATATTCTAGTGCTATATAAAAGTGATGAATTCTTTTTTTTTTTTTTTTGCAGATTCGTCATGCAGATGTATGCAAATGACAGATTGTACTATGCACTGATGGTTGAGAATGTGCACAATACTAAAAGCATATCTCAAGAAAGCACTCTTTCTCTATGCTACACTTCGATGCGCAAAATGAATCCAACATGGCTGCCATATAAACATCCAGCATACAATCTGTGGAGTTACATTTTAGCACATCATAAGCAGCTACCATGCATTGTAGCTATTTGTCTGCATATCAAGAGGTTGCTAGAAGGGTAAGTAAAAGTGACATCCTGCGAACACTAAGTTGACATAAAGCAGGTTGTGAACAATCTAATGCACACTGCAAGCCTTTTCCACTCACATTTCAATGCTACTGTTAGCAAAACCAATTAATATTGCGACACAATTTCAGTACCAGTTTCAAAGTGCGCATTGATGTGGCCGAGCACAATTCCACAAATGATATTACGTTTGTGCCCCAATGCTGCCAATCAGAAAGTTAACAAGTTTGACGTTTAGTTTTTGATCAATGAACAACTTGAAGCTTGCAGCTGCATGTGAAGTGTTGCTAGAAGTATGGCCATGAATCCTTACATCAAGACCTCCGAAGCAGAGCGGATAGGCACTCTTGAAGAGCTGAAAGGCATTTGCATAGCCCTCAGTTGTTTGGGTGTTGTGAATCACAACACCGATTGGTACAGCACCAGCAGCCGTAGCAGTCATCATCACAGTCACAGTGCTGTGGGTTGTGTCACAGGATGTGGTTGAGTCTATGAATATAGTCTCAGATGATGATTCAAGCAGTTGAGCGCGTTGCATTACTGCAGTCACCACGAGAACTGCCCAAGAACCAGAGTCTTCTCCATTGCAGATTCTCACATCAACACCTGCATGGGAATGTCAACATTACTATGGCATAGCCACCCAAGGAGCCACAGACTTTGCGCATTCCGCATACATAACTTTCTGTGCATTGTCTTATAGTAATTGTGGTTCACTACATTTCAAGATATTCTAATATTTATATGTGCTGAACATGGGAGAGCAGGCACAGTGCAGTATCTAGTAATAGACAACCCAATTTTCTTTTATTGTCACAACTAAGCATGAGTTCATATCTTCTTAAAATAAACACAGTATTCATAATTAACAAGAGTCATGACAAGTAACTAGAGCAACAGTGACACCTACAACTGAACTTTGAAGTCATGGAATCAAGAACTAAAACAAAGAAAAAAAGCAGTCGTATACTTCTTGCTTTTTCAGGCAGCACAACTTCATATACTATTTTGAGGATTAATTTTGATTTGAAGACAAATGGGGGTCCCTGTGAACACGTTTATAAATTTAGGAAAGTATCTTAATTCATTTGTTACTGGGCCCTAGGAAATCAGTCGATTTAATTTATAGCTTTTCGACATATTATAGAGCATTGTTGTTTTAATTTTTTGACGAGTAGCACCATGCACCATAAGAAATGATGGCTAGATTTTATTTATTTATCAGACCTCACATTTTTCGGCAAATTGGGAAGTCAGGAAAAATAGAAATGCTCCCTATCCCTAACCATTTAGCTCTGGCTGACTCAGAAACATACACTTTTACATGACAGCAGGTGGGAAGACACAAAAGCTTCTGTCGAGTTCCATAATTTTCCAATCAGACTTCTACGCTGTTTTAGCCAAAGTCTCAAACATTGGCACATGCACAGAAGTGCGTGTATTTTTGATGATTATGTTATCAAGTTAAACTTATTTTTCCACCCTGTGGGTTGCTTTTATCTGTCGGCGCTTCAAGAGTGTATGTACAACTTATTACAAGCAATCTTTCTCGTAATGCGGAGTTTTGACTTGCACAAAAGCATGCAGTCAATTTCAGGCCAGCCTATGGGAGAAGTTTTACTTGCAATCAGGTCTCTCTATTTTGAAACACTGCCTTCGCGAATGCCCTTATTGATTACGGTACAATATCATGCAACATTGTACATTACTCAACAGCACTGTACATGGCATTTGATTGCTCAAACATTGATGACTGCAGCACGAGTTATAGTTGCACAACTAGACTATCTTGCACACAGAAAAGCTGATCGAATGCAATAATCAGGTATGATGAGGCTTGTTCCTGCTCCCAGCCTGACAACGATTTGCTTTGAGAGTCTAAAGAATGCAGTGAAAAAGTATACCGGTCCTTGTTGCATTGAGCAATAACAAAGGTTCCTTGCATTATAAGTACTTCTTTGCTTTTACATTTACAAAGCCACAGCTTTCTCGCATAGCATGAGCATCACTACGGCTAATACTCATGCCAAATTATCAACGACGTTTTTTTGTAGCAAGTGTTTTACAATAAATGCACATGAGTAGAAACTAGTTTATAGCCCTGTTCATCGGTGCACCTTGTTTCCTGTTTACTGTTTATTTTATTGTCTCAATTTTATGAGCAGTTGTGACTTTGGAGAAAAGCCTGATGAGAGTATTAAAATTTGTTTGCATATTCAGGACACTCAATATGGTGCAAACATAAGGTGTGCACAAGTTGTTAATAAATGTCAATGTTTCCTTTCATGATATACAAGACAAGCTCTTGCTTTTTGAACTTGCTTTGCCCTTTTGCATAAAAATTTTATTCAAGTTCATTAATTTTTGTTTTTTTACCACGCAACTGCGTAATGACTACCTAATAATGTGGCATTACCTAAAAGTAGCAAGGTAATATGGTTTTGGCTAGTTTTAGTCAACAATTTATTTTAAAGCACATAAGCTGCTTGAAATGCAGTTTATTTCTGAAAAGAAGTTTTTCACAATGAGATGGCTGCTCGCACGTTGATTGCTAGATTACTTCGATTGCAGTGTAATACTTTTTTACAGCCAACATTTACACTTTTCCAGTTGCTGCCACATTTGGCCATGTTTTAGGAAGCTGCTTATGAAGACTGAATGTAACTAACACTGTCACCTGTCCACTTTCATGCTGCTTTCACGAACACCGAGCCTCTACTTAAATTATGCTAACATCTGCTTCAAAGCGGGAAACTAGCCAGGCAGTTCAAATATTGCTAGCTCACATCATCTGCCAGATCATGTTATGTAAAGGTTTACGTGCATATTCCAGTATAACACATGAAAGGGAACGAAAAATGAAATGCAAGCTGCAGATAATCTTTGTGAGCCAGTTGTTTCAGATTACTGAGGCACGCTTTCAATTACCTTTCAAAAGACGCTTACCTTGTTCCAAGTACTTGGAAACTTTTTCCCGCAACTTTGTGAATGGCTCAATGACTGCACCATGGTGCTCTTGCTGCCACTTTTTATAAAGGTAGTACACAGTCCTTGCCTTCGGGTTAGAGGCACCACTGGTCAAATGCACAAGGTACTCAGGACATTCGGCAGCCAAAAGACCCTCGTGGAGCCGCATAGCCTCCAACGGTGACAAGCCCTCAGAAAAATACCCGTAGAAAAGGGCCCTTGTTTCATCGTTGCAGCGCAGAAGCCGCAAGGCATCAGCACTCTCCACAGGATGATTGTGCTGCTGGGCCAACCTGACGACAGCGCACAGTGGTGGATCCCACCGAAGGTATTTGTCATTTTTCTTTGTATTCCTGTTTACCTTCTTTATTTTTACATCAATCATGGCAGTGCAGCCTGTGGACACCTTCTTTCGACCATGAAGGTGACAACGCCATGTCTTGTGGTACACCATTCTGTAAAATATATATATATATATATATATTTGAAATAAACACAAGATACATTAGCTAAGAAAACAGCATAGCCATTAAAGGTCATTTCATTTCAAACATTCCAGACAGTGAGCTTGAACATCTCAAATGTGTTTAGGCCCAAACTGCCTAAGGCATCTTGAAGATGATGCCAGTAAACTCTTTTATTACTGCACCAACTCAATTTGAGAACCAGTAATTGGTAATTTCTCTCACAAGTTTCAGTGTGTTGAAACTGTTTCTCAGGTACACAACGCCAGCCAATAGGGAGCCCCAGACATGGGCTTTCAGAATCAGTTTTGTTTCTTTTTCTTTCTGCATCAAAAGTGTGCAATTGTTGGTTAACTCAGGCATGTTATATTCAGGTGCCATTTGGCCTTCACCAATTTCAGAAAACAAAAAAATTTTAAAATGTATCTCTTGACATCAAATTCTTATGGCAAAGCATCTGCAGGAAGTCGGGGGACAAAAGTGCTAAATTATGATCTCACGGCAAATTGGAAGAAAATGTAAGCAGCTGTCCGCTGGAACCTTAGGGACCCTGGAGATCTTGCACAACCATCTTTATTATAATCTCAGGCATTCTTCTGAGGCCTCCGTTTGACAATGCCATTTCTATTTTTGCATGCTAAATGATCCCACTGCAGTACATATTTGTATAAGGTGTAGCTTGCTAAAGCACACCTGCCACTATTTTAATGCACATAAAGCCCTTGCTGGTAAGTTTAGGTTTCAACTTGCAAGCAGCTTTATTTCTTTGAAGCACGTTTCAATAGATCTGCCCAACAAACTAAACTGTGCATTCTTGCTGTTTTTAAAAACAGTTGCCATTTCAGACGAGCACCAACTTTGGCTAGTTAAACACTGAGCTTGAACTACACCTGCTGAGGCTTCGCACTGAAATAGGCGAAGACCTTCCTACTTGAAAAACAGTACCAGAACTTCACCATCGACACAGGCAGCTTCAGAAAGGGCACAACTGGAAGCTGTGCTATTGGAGCATAATGTTGAATAATAAAGGGATGGAACTGCAGTCTTTGTCCAAGTTGAGAAACTGTTTAACTGCATGGCATGGCCATGGCTAAGACCCAAATTTATATTTTTTATTCAAAGGCCAGCTTTGTGCCGAGGAAATTTCTCTATAAACACTTTCTAGGAATATTTATCTGGTAAACACATTCATTCGAACGCCTGATAACGAAGTGCTTCGGACCTGCAAAATCCTTCATAGACAAGTAATTTCATTATACACGTGTTTGCTGTATGTTGCTCTTGCTGTAAAGGCGTTCGACTGTACTCTGTTATTTAAGTGCGGATTAGATTCCTGGCCACTGGGGTGCACTTAAATGTTGACTTAGCATACTTTGGTTCTTTTTTTTTTTGCAACTCATGCATTAGGAAGCACCAATTAGTTTCTTATGATTTATTTTGCTGCACTATATGTTAAATTATTGCCTGCGGCAACGAATGTCTTTCTTTTTTTCGACTCCCATAAAATGACCTTTTTACTGCTCAGACATCGACCATCAATACGCTGCCGCAACACTGCCTGCAGTTCAGAGCGCTTCAGGAGAAACATCTGGCTGAGAACGTTGATGACTTATTTAAAGAATATTGCAAAAACATAAGTATTGTTACACAAACTTCCTCAAGTAAACCTTACTTCACCTTCCTAATCGAATGCATGAATACTAGCAAGATCCTCACTACACAGTACATTTGAAATGTGAAACTATTTGCAATGTAGAAAAATGTCTGGCATATTTAGCCTCCGAGATCCAAATTATTTTATTTACCTGCCCCTCCCTCCTCTTTTTGACCAAACTATAACCCCCAATGGTACATACTTTAATTAAAGTAAAGATATCCTAACAAATTTCTCTCTGGAAACATAATTATCGCATGAGAAGGCAATATTCTATGAAACGTGAAATTTGTAAAGTTAAGCACAATATGTGAATTCTACCTATGCTTTTCTTTGCTTTTTTATGAAAATCTCATCTCAGTCAGTGTGCAACATGTCATAGCAAACTGGCAATTAAAGATGCCTTAACAGCAGAATTTAATGATCAAGCATAATTTAATCGGGACAAATTGGCCATATGACAGAGTGAATAAGGTGGACTACACTGAAGGAGGATGGTGCCTAATGAAGCCATGCATCGATTACTACATAAAGATAGGAAAAAATATATTTACATCAACCAATTTGTGAAATCGGGGATATCACACAGTTGACCTAAGCCGTTTCATTAAAAAAAAGTAGCAGTTTCACCCAAAAGGCAAAGCCTCGATTGCGATAACAAATTAGTGGACAGCTATACCAAGTAAGGGCAGTAGTTTTATCGGCCGTAAAAACTTGTAAACATAGGCATACTAACTAAATTAACGAGCATGGTGTCATGCACACGCAAGCAAACATGAACACATCTCACTATGACCGCGGAAACTCGCTGTCATAACGCTGAAGTGAGGAAGCGCGGCAGCAGCAGCGAGCGAATTGACCTTCGTGCTGCCTCTCGCTTCAACGCCAACTAAGCGGCGAGAACACAGCGCACACGCAGCTACGAGCCTTCGGCGCTCCCAGGCTCCGTACTGATCGCACATCGCTTTCAAGATAGGGCGCGCGCGGCTGACTATAGTCATCGCTTCCAAGATTCTAGGACTCGCGCGACCGCACTCAGCCTCCATCGATTGAGATTGAGCCACCGTCGCCGGCTCACACTCGCACGCTTTCACTCGCACCTACAGCATACGGCTTGTGGTCATGGTGTTATCGCACTTGGACTTGATACTGAATATCACAGCGACGCCGAAGGCTGAAATGCGCCTGGAGTGGCCATATCACTGCTATGGCAATATACGCGCCGACTCGTATACCGCCGCGCAATGTGGGCTAAACAAGAGCTCATATCGCCGCAAGCCAGGTACAAAATAGCTCTAAACGAATGCCAGAACACTTTCTTTATGTTTGGGTGCGCGCGATGTAACAGAAGACAGCGGATGCACATATGTTCCACGACAGTGGCATCTTTTCACTTCACCGCAATACATTGCGTAAACTTCACCGCGTGGCACTGATGTATTGAGGCAAAGCGAACTTTAAGGAGGCGAACTAAATTGATGCAACGCGCTTTCCCTGCGCGCGGCGGTGGCGAAAGAACGCGCAAGTTCTTGCGGGAGGGTCTCCAAGACATGAGCTAGATCCCGCATCAGGTCAGCGGCTTAAATTATCGGCTCTTTAGTGCCTGCAATCAACCCAGGCATAAAGTATAGCCCTTTTCCGATTTCTCACTGCCGCTTTAAGCGCGGATATTGCGAGGCAAAAAGCGTTATATATATATATATATATATATATATATATATATATATATATATATATATATATATATATATATATATATATATGCGTGTGTACTTTTAGAGCGCTGAACTTCTTTTATTGTAAAGAATTGTGGCGTGTCGTCGGTTTTCACCTGCCGGTAATCATGCAGTGCGGCGAAGCACTACAGTATTTGGCTGGCTACAATTTAGTGCTTCGCCATGCCACACTTTCCAGAGGAGCGAGGCGGGGGAGTTTTCCTCCCACGACAACTATATGCGGTGCTTCATGTAAGCTCGTGCAGTGCACGAGCACCATCATCATCAGCCTATTTTTATGTTCACTGCCAGGACGAGGCGATCTTCAACGCAGATTCCAATTTGCGCCTGCAAATTTTCTAATTTCCTCACCCCACCAAATTTAATGCCGTTTTCGACTGCATGCCCATCCATTCCCATCTAAAAACCACTAAAGAAAAAAGAACAGGAAGAAGGCCGTCTGACGAGCAGACGGTACCACATACGGACGATTCTGCAGGGCATACACAGCAACTGTGCAAATACAGATAACTTCTGCAGAGCATACACAGCAGCTGTGCAAATACAGATAACTTCAAAACGAGATCATGCACGACACACAAGCAGGAATGTTCGCGCAGATAGAAAAATTGCACTTACTTCTGGCACTTCTCTTCCTTGGACACGCTGTACACACACCACTGAGTAAGAGTCGCAGCGCTGTAGCGCTTCACCCACTCGCCAGCGGTTTCCTCACCGGTAATGTCCATTCGCAACACCGTGACTTGGTCCGATGACGCTGAAACATCCTTGAAGCACCGCCAACCGAAGCCGAAATGTGTTTCTTCGGACGCATCACCACGTGTGGCTAATGTCATGTTTGAACTCGAAGCGTTCTCGCCATGCATCACCAGAGGGTTGAAAACAAGCTAGCTTGACGACACACAACTCGCGAAACCATGCGAGAACGCCAGAGCGTACTCAACGCTCCGCGCCTGAAAACGAAAAGTCGATACCACGTTTTTCACTATGCCCCGACACACGGGAACTTCCCCCCGTGAACAAAGCAGGCAATGGCCTGAAATATACGCGTGAAGCTACTTCAATCGGTCGTTCCTTTTTGCGTGCGTGTGTGTACGCGTACACCATCGCTACAGCAGCTATCTCAACCACGATCTCTACTAGAGAGTGTACTAGACGATGGTAGTGTATCCCGAACGGCGCTCTCCCGCTGAGGCGCCGCGTGTGGAAAAATTGTGCGAGGGCGCTGCGAGCGAACTAAGGTGGGGCGCAGACGCGCTTCGCGACATATTCAACGTAATTTCGCTGGGGCGCTGAGACCGATTGAGCGCATACGCTAGTATAATGGCGCTTTATTTCAACTGCAAATTTATACTGACACCTTTTTTGCTACGTGCACATGTCTGACGCATGGGTTATACAACATGACGTCTTCAATTTTGATGTCGTTGTCTAGCGCGCCGTCTGCTAGGGAGCGAGCCCGCGTTCGCTGCGCGGACGCTGGCAGACGTCCAGTTTTTCTCGCAGAAAGTCAGTGCAGTAAATTTTTTATGGCTTTACTTGCTTTGGTGCGCCCACGACTCTTGTCCACCGGAACCAATTGTAACTTTGGCCAGGTGAACTGCTATATTTAACATTGTTTTCTAAAAGTAACACGTAATTTTTGCCACAGAAGCCGCCTATCTGCAACATGAAACAACGTAGGGAAATTTTGTTGATATCGTGTCATGGATATCGCGATAACGCGCGCTTCTTGTTGGTGGAATATTGATCAGGGACAATTATCAAATAAAACAATATTGTAGCGAAATAAACCAGGTTTATTAAGTGCGCGGCGCGAAGAGATGCGGATGATCAGTGCACTTCTAGGTAAATCTCAGAGTACATAGACATATATATCCATGATATATATGTAAGAGAAAAATCACCAAATATTCTAAATACACTTATTGAAAACGGCGAAAACTCCCGACCGGAATAAGCGTGTTTCTTTTAAAAGCTGCACCAGGCTCAGGTGAACCAATTTCCGAGAAATGGAAACAAGACAATTACTGCAGACGTTATATGAACAACAGTGTTAGGGAAAAGATACTGCCTCTGTATATGTCAGACTGAATCGGTGAGACCGTGAAGTCATTACCAATGTAATCTCCGTGGCTTGTCTGGCGATCTCCTTCAACGTGCCAGCAGGCGAAATGAAGTAGAAACATCTAATTGAATGGTATTTGCTATTCAGATCGTATTCGACTTCAGAATGCGCTATTAAATATCACCGAATAGCCGTTTCCGTTCGAATGTAACGCATAACGGCGCTTTTGGAGTCTCGAAGGTGAGGGGCCGATGCAAGTGAGGACGAATGATTGTGCTGCTGGAGAACCGTGGCCATTGCGCAGAGGCGCACCATTTCCTGAGAGAATTAACGCACGGATGCTAATCAATTCTGCTGAATAAGTTCCTAGCTGTCATTCAATATAAACGCCCCGTTTTAGGGCAGCCTGTAAACTTTACTCAGGCAAGGAAAACGTTTTTCTTTCTTTTTTTTTACAATTTCACTATGTCTGCAACCCATTAAAACTGGGGGTCGAATTTGGTACCACACTTACCTTCGCCAACAATCACAAGCAGATCTGCATATATTTCTACGCGTATGTGAGACTTGCCTTTCCATTATTTGCTTCATTATTGACCTTATATGATAGTGCACCGGATAACTCCAATTAAGCAGCAGTTTATAATACAGAAGCTGGCTTAGTTGAGCGGACGTACAATTCGGAATGGCATTGCATTTAGGTATGAAATATAAGGTAAGCGTAACACGTTTTTCTCAAAAATCAGACTTTGGAACAATTTCTTTCGTTTACGCCCCTAGAAACAAGCCGAAGGACGCAGCTACATTCCTTTTTTTTTTAAATTAAACATATTCTGGCGTTTTACGACTGGCGATATGATTAGGAGGCACCCTGCTCGGTTCCCACCACCTGGGGTTCCTTAACGTGTACCTAACAGAAGTACACGACTGTTTTTTTTTTTTCCATTTCGTTCCCATCCAACTCCGCGAATTGAACCCGTGAGCTCGAGTTTAGCAGCGCAATGCCATACGTTTGTAAACAGCTACCGCGCCACCTTTTTTTTTTTTTTTTTTAAGCGTGGACTGGGGGGGAGGGGGACAAAAAAATTCGCACGGCTTACGACCAAAGAATAGCATATATAATGGCTACCTGCAACTGTTTTCGGCGCCCGAAGCTCCGACCGCATTAAAAGAACCCGTACCAATTACTCCGCATTCTGTTACGAGAGGAAGACAGAAGGATGGACGGAATGTTGCACTGCAGTAATATATATATATATATATATATATATATATATATATATATATATATATATATATATATATATATATATATATGTGTGTGTGTGTGTGTGTGTGTGTGTGTGTGTGTGTGTGTGTGTGTGTGTGTGTGTGTGTGTGTGAAGAAAGGGGGTTAACCGAGGGGCTCGATTTTTGTTAACACACAGAAGCATCGTATCATCGGTACAGCATCGCACGCGTAATGCTAAGACGTGGGATCGTTCCCCACCTGCGGCATGTTTTTTCACCCACTTTCATTTCCAATAATTTATCATTTCTTTAATTCATTTAATAAGTACAAGTAATTTCCCCTATGTTGTCCTTGCTGTCAATGTGTGTTGGCTTCTTATGATATGCTTAATAAATATCGAGCCCCCGATTAACCCCCTTTCTTCTGGCGTATATATATATATATATATATATATATATATATATTACCGTAAATCTGACTACAGGGCGCCGAATGGTGTTTTATTTGTTTGAAAGCGGCAAGCCGGAAGTTTTTATATGTTTTTCTGTTTGCGTTTCGCAAAACTATATGCGCAAAGATACACACGAGAAATATATGCTGCTTGAAAAACAGGAAAAATATTTGTTTGCGGAAGGGAACCATACAATAACATATAGTGGAGTGAAAGCCGACACCGCGACCACAGTGCACACGGAATCACTGAGCGGCATTTAAAAAAATATATTGAAAAAGAAGAGATAGAAAGGCATCTATTCCTAAGGCATAAATACATGCCATAGCCAATTATAAACACTATTTGAGTGATCTAAACGCACATACCACCGCGCGAAGTAGTACGAGTGACCCGAGAAATATCGCCAGCAGCTTCCAACCGATCTTGATGCGGCCAAAATTCGATCGCAGCGCCGCCACAGTATTTTTCGTCGTCGCGCGTCTCACTGCAAAGCATGCGCCGCATGAGCTGTTCGTTCCGCTCCACTGCACTACCCCCCCCCCCCCCCGACCGTGTTCTAGTACACTCTAATCTCTACTATGGTGGCTAGAGGGGGCGTTCCGCGCGCTCCTCTAGCCATGGCGCGGATGAGGCGCCCTTCACACCAACGTTTATATATATATCTATAAACGTTGCGTCACACTACCCACCTCTAGCCATAGAGTTTCCTACCTAAAAAATTTTGTAGGAAACTCTATGCCTCTAGCCACCATATCTCTACGATCGTGATGCGTAGACCTTCTTTTCTCTCTCCTTGATGGCGCTGTCAGCCTAACCGGTATTTAATTATTGGATGATTCGCAAGAATACCTCAGCCTTGCTTTGAATTTATTACTTATTTCTATAAAATTACTGTGTGACTTATTTGCTAGCTGCTTCAGTGCGTGCGTATTGCGCAGCGTTGTTTTGCTTTTTTTTATTTGCGTACTTCTGCTCTGGAGCCTTGACAAAACGGAAATACGTGATAGCAGTCAAACGGTCAAGCAAACAGCCACACCATAATACTCGATGTCCCTCCCTTTTCAATCTGTTGCGGTCATGGACTATGATCATAGATTTCCATTGCTTCTGCTAAATGCGATGTACATGGAGCATCGGCCCACTTCTCTATGACGCTTGCACGCCAGGGTCGCTTGTGACCACAACGACGACGCAGTGACGACGGCGGAAGGTTAAGACGGCATGACGACAACGACGCGTCACGACAATAACAATCTTTAAATGACAACGATCATCTTCAAAATGAGCCCTAAAGTGTGCAACCTTTCTAATGGAGCTCTTGTTCGACCACTGTTTCACTTATTGCTGTTGCAGACTTGATTGAAGCGAAATGGCGATAATCTTCGACTTCTGGCCTCATGTACCGCGACTTACATGCAGACTGCGCTACTTGACACCGTACTTGGACTGCCTGATAAGAATAAAAATAACAGCGGGTGTGAATTTTAATTGGGTTTAAACAACTGTTACTAAAAAGAAAAATTGCTTTACTGTAGCGCCACGCTTTGGGGAGCACAGAAAGGGTGAGAAAAAACATTCGAGCAGTCAATGATCTCTACTATGTTTTCTCATTGCCAGAGTCACACGCCCATCCGAAACAATCGCTCTCGACGTCTTAACGCCAAAAAAACTGCTTTGTTTCACTCCATATTATACGAGAGACTGACGAGTTGCTCTGACAAACGCCAACGAGAAAATAGCATGCTTGAATCATGCCTATGCTACAAGTAAAAGGCGTGGAGAAGAAACGTGGTTTGCAGCAGACGACACGAGGAAAGATATAATAAGTAGCAAGCGACTGCAATCAGCTTTGGCGAAACTCGCCCATAAAGCATGCAATATGATCGTTATAACGATCATTGTTACATACGATATTCTCCAAACGAGATGAGCTGTTGTTGACCAGGAGTGGAACCGTGGAGCGTTTGCGCAGCAGCTCTTCGTGTCAAGATTTCTAGCAAACTGTAACCCTCGTCAGCTAAGTGCAATGGAAGTCAACTTTAACTGGCACTGACGAGCTCCGTCACTACGCCGATTTCATCTCGGTGCACACTGACAGGCGAATTTCGAGCCGATAAGCGTTGCAAGCGAGGGCGTAACAATAGTGCCTAGAACATACTAGTACAACTTTTCGTGCGAAGTGGATCGACGCTGAAAGCGCCAGTACGCCGCTGTCTGCAATGCGGCGCTACGGTAGCTTATGTCAAAAATTTCTGTTTATTGATTTGAATAAGCGTTTTCGCAACCACGGGGTTTCGTAGTATGGTAGAGTGTGCTCTAGTAGTAATACCTAAATTTTAGGCAAGTCATATTCACTTAGCAGCACTCGGACACTCCTAAATAGGTGGCGTCCAAATCCCGCCTCATGTAGAGTTACTGTATGTGCTGTATAGGTGTTCTGTGGTGCTACCATATACAGTAACTCTAGCCTCATGTAGTGTTCCTTGTCCTGTATCGCAGGGAGCATATACAGCATGATATACCAGCTTCATGTTGTAATGCTCTCTGGATTTAAAATGCGGATCTTGAAGGCTGTGCGTGGCTGTATCCTATATTTATTCTCTCGACAAGATCAACGGTTGAAAGTTATGGATAGGGTAATTTAGCTTTCTCGAGCCCGAGAGCCTGCCACATACACGATGGGAGAATATGAGAGGTGTATGGTCTGGCCTCCAAGAGGGAGATGAGACTCGCTAATGTAGTGCGCTTTCTACGGCGCACGTTTGAGCTGCGCTAGGGAACCAATCGCGGTCGAGAATTTCGATCCGGATCGGGCTTGATCGCGATCGGAAGCGGTCGTATGATACCGGTAGAAAAGGTACGTACATGGTGCGAGATAGCGGGGGCCATTTGCTATGTAGGCTTCAGTAACTCTAGTAGGAGACATCCGTCGAGGTCCCGCTAGCCCGGCGTACACGCATTAGGAAAGCATACCGGAGTATAACAGGTAATAAAACGCGTTCCGAAGCTTACTTTCTTCCTTTTCTAGTGCCGGTTATGGACTCTTCATGGTGAGTAATATGTTGAGGAGGATGTAGGCGCATTCTTGCAGTGACGCTCCTCGTGAGGCCCTTAAGGTATATTGAAATTTTTAAAAAATGGTCATAAAACACAGGTATCCAGGCGGGTGCTCCACTCGGCAGTTTGTAATACGTTAAATTATCCCCTGTTGTGTTAACGACCGCGAAATGTAGTAAGAAACACGAATTTGAAGCAGCCAAACGCCTATATGCTAGATCCTTAGTCACATATACAGATGACAGGGAATTTCTGAAAGACATATTCTATACACACAGTGTCCCACGAATATACCGCACGTACATCTCTGGTGTGATTTTGTGCAGCCGCAAGACGAACTAAATGTCGCTTTGTGCAGTTGTTTGTGCGAGTACGTCTCTTTCCTTCTTTCTTTTTTTTATATATTGTAGAAGTCAAATTCATGGCACTTTCACTTTTTGCGTTGAATATCGGTTCCCGCAGCCTAAATACCTGGAAGCAGTCTGGGCGGCATTTATTGATTTTCAGTCTATCCCACATATAATATATATATATATATATATATATATATATATATATATACCTGCATGCTGGGAAACACGCATTCATGGTTGTACGAGGCATTGGCTCAAATGTCTTCGTTATATGTATTGCGAATAATTAAGCCCCCGTCCTTAACCAAGTTGTGAATTTTCATTTTTGTTAGCCACCTTCGAGTCTAACTCTTTAAATCATGCGTGGCTACTCGCACAGTTCTAGGAGGGTGAACCTGTCGTTACAAAGTTGTGCTCACGTAGCAATCAAATTAGCCCGTTCAGGCATTTTGCTCACCCATGCCAAAGAGTGTACTCGCAATACCGTAAGTAATACGTACACAGACTCGTGTAAGGGCCGCATCTAGTCAAACGTGCCGAAAAAAAAAAGCGCAGGACCGAACCTTTTGGTCAAAATGGTATGGCGCAGCCGCCGACTGCTGCACACCCCGGATCCCCAATTGTACCGTTGCATCAGAGGTCAACTAAAACTCCTGAAACTTCACAACGTAGTGACACTCTCCTCCTCCATCTTCACTACTCCTCGTTTCCTGGTCTTTACCGCCCAACCTTTCCTTCCCAACAACTAGAATCTCCTTCTCTCTCTCTCCCTTTCGCGCTCCCTCCTCGACCATGGCGCCGCCTGCAAAGTTTGAGCGTAGCAGACGCTTCGCAGAGTGAATGCACACAGCAAGGCGTTGCGCTTTAAGCGTTCGCGTTGGCTTTCTAGCTCCGAGTGAATTCGTCTACAGCATAGAATTTCTATATGGAGGGTTCTGCAAATTCAGTGACGGCAGCTTTTTTCTCTCTATTTTGATAACTATTTTTTTAAATGTACATAAACGAGCGCTAGCGCCGTACCGTGACTCTGAATGTATCGCGTGCGCTACAATTAGGTGCGCAACATTTGTCAATCGCGTGTCGCAAGATCTTGTTGCGAATGGTTGTAAAATAACACGCTTGCGATCAAATGCCAACATCCTAGCCTCAAGCAAGCCCCCAGTAACCTAAATAATCCGCGTCGTCCCTACCATGCGAATTCGCGGTGCGTATCAGCTATGACGCACAAAAGCTGGCAGAGGGCACGATTGCTGCTCTGAAGGTTCGATACACTATCTACAAGCTACAGTGCCGCCAACGTGCGTGTTTGCCACTCCTCTAGACACGCGCAAAGGCTCTGATGTGTGCGCTGGTGCTATTATGTTCCTCGTGCCTCAGAGTCGACAAAAATATGCGCGGCCTATCGAGTCGGAACACTGCGTACATAGAAAATGAGATCAGTTTTTTTTTTTAGTACTCGGTCGTGAAGCGGGAACGCGGCAGTAGTGCTTCAGTCAGGCTCAAACAAGAGCATGGTGAGCTTATACGTTGAGTAAATTATGATTTTCAGTTTTGTGTCTCATCACGAATAACATTTCATCGTGCGTTAGCTCGTCAGTTCACGAAGTGACGCACTCGTCGCGAACCTGTGGTTGCGCTAAAGTGCACGCCTTGAGGACGGTCGCGCTCGCTCCTAAATAACATTTGCGAGATACGACTTTAGTGGGGTGACGACCGCGCTGAGAATTGCCGCGCTATGACGCGGCCGAAATTGCGCTGAGTGAAATGGTGCAGTCGTTGATACTCAAGCTCAATTAAGGCATTATCATTACGTAATTAAACGCACCAGCCTAAGTTCTCTACAGCAAGTGCGTCTCAGATACATTGTGGCCTCACGCACTGATAGTTGAGCAAACGAGGAAGCGAACGACTAGACGGACGAGCAAACGACAACGAAATGCGCTGCTATCATGGTTCCGCGCGCTGACGGCGAGAGCGCCCCGAGCGTGGCCCCGAGTGACACTTCGCCCTCACTCTCACGCGGGTCCTTATCAGGCTTGATAAATTTCTAGTACGCCGTTCGGTTGCTCTGGTGCTGACGATTGCGACGAAGGGGACCGTGCATTGCCGATAGTCCGGAACATGGCGCTGTCACACGGACGGCAGCCGGGCATCAAACCGCTGCACTGAGAAGGAACGAAGACCCGTTCTGATTGTTGTTTTGCCTATATTCACCTTTTCCTTCATATTAGTGCATGTCACCGCAGTCAACCTCTGCTCGATTTTAGGCAACATAACGCAAGTAGCCACAACGGCGGCTACGGTGATGCGCGCTCTTTCACGCCGGCATGATAAGTTACGTACATATGATACGTGATAAGTTCCGGCGCCAAGCTTTATTGAGGGCACGGCTTTTCTGTCGAGATTACTTTTCCGGCATTGTCTCTAGCAGTGCGTTTAATATTTATATCAGCGACGCCTCTGAAAACTACTTTAATTAGCTACTACAATGCGTAGGCCGTTATGAAACTTTACAAGAGTACGGCCAGGAAGAGAATTGGGACGACGAATCGGAATATAGTCAGTCGTGAAAGTTTATTCACGGAAGCATTCCATGGCTTGAAGGGGTCCTCAGTGCGACGAAAAGTTGCCGCCGACCGCGATGACTTGGCTTGCTCGCCTTCGGGCGTCCGTGCAGCGCTTCCCACTCTCTATCGCGCCGACGTGAAAGAGCGCGCGTCACCGTATAGCCACCGTTGCGGCTACTTGCGCGATGTTGCCTAAAATCGACCAGTGCTGGACGCCGGCGACACGCACTAATATGAAAGACAAGGTGAATATAAGTAAAACGACAATCAGAACGGGTCTTCGTTCCCTCTCAGTGCCGCGCCGGTTTGATGACCTGCGGCCACCCGCTACTAGTGTTCCTGTATATGCTCCCGCAGGGAGCATATTGGCGGCGAGGAGTTACGGAGTCGCCATCTATCGGAAGCACCTCGCTGGCGTAGTATGAGGGATCACGCGGCGCGCTCCTCATAGGTTTTGCTGTCAGAGCTCACTGAAAACACCAAGCGCGAGCTCTCCCGGACATTTCTGTAAGTACTTTCGAAACGAGAGAAGTTTTTTTACTCTCTAAATAATAATCTTGGGCAAACTGAACGCACACAAGCGTTTACAGACGCTATCTCTTTACCGAATACGTACACTGAACGCCATTGCGCGCGGTCGCCGCGATGGAGTCTCCCGAACCGGCTTCTTGCGTGAAAGGTAGGTAAACGTTGAGAGCAAACTATGTGAAATATGTTCTTATAGTGTTTCTATAACTAAATGGAGCATAATAGAAGGAAGCCTCAATGCAGCGATCATAGAGTTTCTCACTATAACACCTAGAGGGTAATCTGTCGCCGCCGTCTATGGGAGTTTCTTAAGGGAGCACCGTGCCGTCATGAGAACGATGGTGTATGTGTCTGCGAGGCTCGTGTTGGCTGGTGTTGTAAGAGGCTTCGTCTCAAACGTGGATATGGCTACGCAAATAACGCGTTCTCAAAGTAAAATCTTCATAAAATGTTTCCATTCACGCATATTACATCTTTACTCACCCACAATGCATGACCAAGCGAAGAAAAGCAAGAACAGAGAGCGCGAACCTTGTCGTCTGTCCTCCAACTTTAGCGGCCCGCTGATACTTTTTACGTAACATGTAGTCGTACACACAACAAGTTCTCATAGTTAAACAAAACATGTTTTCGCGCAATAATAAAGCTAAAACAGCTTTCACGTGCTGTTTTAGTAGCAAATGAATCATTCTGACAGACGGAACGGCACTTGCCAAGCGCGTCTTCAGCGTGTCCTGTTTCTACGAGAACGATGCCAATCCGAAGTCACAATATACCGGCATTCCCATGCACACCACAGCGCAGCAGCGCCAGGTTTCCCTCTAGGTAATGTAGTGAGAAACTCTATGGCAGCGATCGCGCAGATTCGCAGCGTCCGACTGCGCGTCTGCATGCTTGTCCGCGCACTGTTTCGCTTTCCGCGCGCGCGCATTTTCGCACCGTGCCATGAGCTTCAGGCCGCAGAATATGAGCATTTTATAGTATACAAGCAACCATTGTTGCGTGGGCGCTATCAGAGCTGTTCAAAAATAATTTCATTGTAGAAACTTCGACGCTTACTGGGACTGTGATGTGCCGTCGCCACGATTCAATCTTTTTTTTTTCTAAATTCTTTGACCTTTCAATATTATTTCTCGAGTTGCGTCGCACTGTATGCTTATCGGTGTTCTCAGCGTGCAATTTCCCGCTGCTCCTTTTTTGTAATCCAGTGCATTAATTCATAACACAAATATGACCATATGCCATGCTTCTTTATGCGTTGCATATTGCAATCACTCAGTTCAGCCCTTGGGCGAGGCCGGGCAGCCACCATTTACCTTTAGCGCAACCACGTGATGTCACGACAGCCGGAGGAAAAGCTGGGCACAACTCGCGCGGTCGCGCGCGGCCGCAGCCACCACCTGACTCCCGCTCCTCCCGCTAGGGGCGCTGTTTAAATGTGCTTCTTACCGCTGCCTTTCCACTCCACTGAACTTGCCAGTATCTATAGCATCGACAAGTTCATAGACCAAACCGTCATGACATTAGTCGGGCAGCGGACTCAGGCGAGCGTCTCAGTGCGCGTTTTTTCAGAACATCGCAGACCGGGTGCCGTAGCAGAAATCTTCCTCGCGTCTGTGCTTGCTACATACCCGAGTTGTAGCCGATGACTTTTTGCCTGTTTTATGTTTCGCGAGCCAAGCTTCACGCAGCTTCTTGTCCTGCGGCTACGTGTGAATAAGACTGACACCGGCCTCCGTTACGTGCGTCCGGCCCTGCGGCACCGAGCAGTAGCCTACCATGTTGCGCGCCTTCAAAGGCAGCCACTACCTATTGTAGTGCTTTCAAGCGTTGTAAAGGAGACACTCGAAGCGGGAAAATTTCGCCACTAAATGAGGACCGCAGCGTACGAGGGAATTTAAACTCGTTTTCAGCTCGCTTCGGCGCTCCCGAAGCAGCCGACGCGGCCGCTATGTACACGTGATCCCTCCTAGCACGTCACGGCGACGGTGGCGCCAGCTTTTCCAGTGGTGGAGCTCGAGGCCAATACAGGAACACTACCCGCTACTGCGCGACGGCGCCATGTGCTGGACTACTGGCGATGCACGGCCGCCTTCATCGCGACCGTCAGCACCAGAGCAACCGAAGGGTGCACCAGAAATTTATCTAGCGTGACAAGGCCCCGTGTGAGATCGAGGGCGAAGCCTGGTGTCACTCGATCGGGGCACTCTCGACGTCAACGCGCGAAGAGAGATAGCAGCGCCCTGGTGTGGCCCCGCAGCAGCTCCGGCCACCTAAGCCATAGACCGTTTACTTTTTTGGCCGATAGTACGTCCTTAAGCCCTATGACGCTGTCGTTCGGCGACGAACGCGCCCCGTAACTCGATTTCGGGAGAGCACGCGATCTCTTCGTATCGCAAATCCACCGGGCGACCGCTAACGACGAACACGAACAAAAGAGGCAAACAAAGCTATTCGTTCTAAAGAAGGCGATAGTAAGTAACCACAAAATGCAGAGAGTTGCTTTGCTAAGTTGAGTTTTCACGCTCGAGCCTCAAATTTTGTCGAAAAGACAGTTTCGCATTACGTTTTTGCATACAGCCTCGCGTGCCCGCGAGTGCAAAGCCTGTTGGCGTGCAAAACGATTAAGCGCACTAAATACGACGACGTACACTGCTTGTGTAAACAAAGTACACGTCGCGTTGGAATGGTGTTAGAGGGTGCAGATAAATGGCAACATGCTCAGTGAACTGTGCAATAAGCTCTCCCTCCCAATTCGATGAATCCACAAGTGCCTCTCTTAAGGGCCCCTGAAACGGTTCGGACAAATTTTGTAGACGCGTAGGGTACAGCTTAAGTAGAACACTCGCACCACAATTTAAGTGAAGCGTTATGTATTAATGGAGCTACAAGCGATTAGAAGTTACCCTTCTCCCTAGCCATGTTTTTCCTCCTCAACTCGTTCGCCGAGCGATCAGGGCTAAGCTCCGCCTTGACTGGTTTTGCGTCACGATGCGACGTCACATCGTCCACTTCCGGTTGTTTTGGAGCCACCCCTGACCGCGCGAGACCTCTCCGCCAGCCGCTTGGCCGTCGACCGAGGGCTATCGAAGCAGCGTGCGTTGTGAGCATTCTGTCGTAGCGCCGAACGTGTCTGGTATTCCGGTAACCACAGGCAAGCTGGTCATTTCGGCAAATGACTGGAGGCATAAACTCAAGCTGATGAAGGAACTTTAGCGTAGACGTACGCGAGCGGCCTGATCGGTCTGCACGGTCCAGACACTTGTTGGCGCAGCGCTTAACCAGCCAAACAAAGCGCTGATATTGCTCTAACCAAGTGTAAAACATTTTAAACATTTATAAAAACAACGTGTTGATGATTACACTCCTGCGAAAAATACACACCAGCAGCAACGAAGAATACACTTCGTTGCTATAAAGCCCCTCCATCAACGCGCCACCGCCGCTTTGTGGGCGGAAACGTGTATGGAGGGGCTTTAGTTGCTGCTACTGTGTATGGTTGAGCTCTGTGCCACCAGGTGGCTGCACCGTGCAGACCATTCACGTTTGCCCTTCTGCTCATCTCATGGCTCATCCCGTTACGGCACAGTCAAGCGGCCAGACCCTGTCCTCTTGCGCTTGCGTTTGCCCTAATACCGGACTCTCGAAACGCTATTGCGTTAGTAATCTTCCGGTGTAAAGTGACGGCCACAAACGCGCAAATCCTGGCGCCTATTGGATAGCGGCAGTCCGATGCGCAGCAGCCAGTTCGCTCGTATGCTGCCTTGCAGAGGGACACAATGTCGCAGCTTGACATATTGCCAGTCGCTACGTTTGCACTCCACAAGGCAACAAAGTCGAATCATAGTGCTGGCGAAAAGACTGAGACCGACTCTGACCGCGGCTCTCGTCAAAATGGAGTACGTTGTAACACAAGCAGACGACGCTTGCTGTGTGCCGAAAGTGCTTAAGTGTACTGAAAAATTGTTCTTATGCATTCTCTTTTTGTTACTTTCTTTCTATAAAAACAAATGAACTAACATTCCAACTATTACGAAGATCATTTGTTTACCATAAAGTTGGAAAAATTATCGATCACGCGCCCTGGTCAGCCAATCGGATAGCTCGCTCCACTGACGTAATATGGGTGATTTCCGTCATATGGGTAGGGGTGGCTTAAAATTCCACCGAGCAGTGTGCTGCGATCGGCAGCGATGTGCATTTTTAAAACCTTGTAATAAATTACACGCTTTACGCGGAGCAGTTAGATGTGTCAATTAATGATCAGAAGGACCTACTCTAACGACTCAGTACGTTTGTAGAAAATCGTCAAAATCGTTTCAGGGTCCCTCTATCCCGCTCTCGCTTACCGGACGGTATCGAGAAGAGCTTCCTGCATTCTGGCAGAGGCACCCAGCACGCGTACACTATAGACAGAGCTGTAGAGCATGTAAAAGAAAATTCTGTTGGTGCGGTAGAGCAAATTTAAATAATTTACACCCTTAAAAGTGAAAAAGGGTGTAAATGTGCCTATAACTTACACCCTTAGGGTATCAGTTATATAACTCACACTTTAGGAGTGTGAGTTATACACACATTTACGCCCTTTTTCGCTTTCAAGAGTGTAAATTATTTTGCAGTGCATAGGAGAATACGTTTACGCATTGTAGCGGTATATGCTAGATTGTGCTGCGCAGTCCATTCATTGCACACTACTTACTTCTCGAAATGTTTTTCGCAGACATAGTCTGTTGGCTGAACGAATCGAACCTTCCTATATGGATTGCGCGCACTGTTCCGGCGACCCTCGTCTTTTCGCGCAAAATCAACGAGAACATTTCCTTGCACGAATTGTACGCCTTATTTCAAAGCGGGACAAAGTATTTTTTTCTCCCTTATGCGCGAAAAAGGCTCGACGCATTGCTGGGAAAGCGCTCGCAAGACGAACGTGTGCTTTCATTTTCCCGTTAGCTCAATGTAAAAGAACGGTGCCCCCGCGGGCCCCTAAAGGGACTTTACGGGCCCTGTGCTGCTCGTGCCATCTAACGGCTGCTCATCAGAAAATATATATATACCAAGTTGCGGATATGTTCATTCCACGGCGCCGCCACGCCCGGTTGTACTCCTCTCATTATCTGCCACCTTGGTTAGAGTGACCTAGAATACTGTTTTTTTTTTATATATCGGCAGTGGCGTAATCGTGTTGCTGCCGAAAATTTACACCCTCAACAAGGTATGGAATACGCTCGGTTACTACAGTATTAGCTGTTTTTTGTCTGTTTGAGCTCTGCACCACCAGTTTGCTGCACCGTGCAGGCCGCTCACATTTGCGCCTTAGCTACTATACGCCCCAACGCCCAGTCCGCCTGCGTTTGCCCGAATACCGCACAAGCTAAAACTCTCTATTTGGGGACATGCTACGTCCATTTTACGGACGTATGCCAGGGCCTTTTGCATAGTGTTTTCCAAAATGTAAATTAAGGTCGCAGCACGCGCTGTGTGATAGATGCAACGGGCAGAACGCCCACGTATCAAGAACAGATATGTTACACAGGCACGCATTCGTACGGAAGTGCAGCCCACTCCTCATTCCTGTAGGCGTTCCGCCAAGCGCAATTGCCTTATTGAACTAATTGAAGTCTTCGAAGTAAATGACGTCAGAAAATTCGTGGTGCGACGTAAACACGAGCTGCAGACGTGATATAGCTTAGGATTGTAATTTGAACATGTGAGAAAACAATTCCGTTACGAGGAAACTCATGAGACATAGATTCAACTAGAGGACAAATATTCGTGTGCATCTAAAAAAAAGGTCCATGTGACATATAACCTTGGGATGTTCGCGGTAGAATATCCGGAAGATGTCTATGTGGGATATCCGTGGGACATCCGTAACAGGATATCCGAGACTAGCTGACGTCCATCGGATGTCCTATTTGTGTCCGAAATGGTGCACTGGCATTGGGACATGTTTCGGAGATCCTATGGACGAAGTGTCTTCTCTGGGTCGTTAAACTTCTCGGCAAAGCATGGTCATTACAAGTACAATTGTAACTACTTTGCCATTTCAACGAAGCTGCCATTTGGCTTCCGGCATCATTTTTTGTGCTAGTGCTCTGCTGCTCATTCGTGTTTACTTTGCGGGCACGACACATGATCGATTTCTAAAGCTGAATTTCAGTAGCTTTTCCAGAATAAATGGCTTCTGCTTTCGTATGTGACTCCTTCAATCCGTGAGCATTTCTGTTCGCGTCAGTAGCAACAAGTAGGGCTGTTAGACGTTATTTATTAGCGAAGTTTCTGTTTTCATCCATGGCAAGGCGTCACCTATAATGCGCTCTTGAAAGGCGTGCCAATGAGAGAGATGGGCGTGTTACGTAACAGCTTTATTTACACTTACTTTCGATGTTGCGAGGGCTAGCTACGTATAACTTCCCCCTCAGTGTCACGCGGTCATTCGATTGCGATTATGTATGATCCGAATGAGCTCACTCGAGTTCGTACAGGCCGTCGCATGCGCCCTCAAGCTCTGTAAGCTAAACAAACTCGATCCTGAGTGCTGAACGTATAGGAATTATCATTTTCTATCGCGTTCGAAAAGTTCATCCGAATGGGACTCAATTATGATCGAAAGTGCCCATGTTCCTGACAGCGTGACTAGGTTTCGGCGACGAGCACAGACGCGCCACAGTAATGCATTTTATTTTCTGATCGTAAGCAGATAATACAAACAAAAAGAAGAGGTAAGTGGTTTGGGCAAAAATCTGAACAAAAATTGGCAGTGGCTTAGCTCGGCTATGCCAGGATATATACGTAGCGAAAGCTAAGGCATAGCATGGTTAGCCTTGATTAATCTTGATTGCAAGTCCAGTTGTCTAGCTAGGTTGCGGCGTTTAGCCAGTCGTTCGGCGCGCTGTTCGTCTGTTTCCTGGGCGATTCGTTTCCTCTTCATCTCGTTCCGATGTCGATTCCAGGCCTCCTCCTGCTTATCAGAATTGTCGCCGTCCATGCTGCCGCCTCAACTGTGGTTGCGGCGCACGCGAGCTCTCCTTTTCAATACTCCGACACGTTATCAGGCATGCGACGCAGCTGGCGAAGCGAGCGGAGGCGAACGCAACGACGAGGAACGCGGTGTGACGTCATGTGCCTCCTCCGAGCACGGCCACGGCGAAATCGCAAGTTCGCGGCCAGTAAAGCTTTCGCTTTAAAATCTCCTGCGCTTTCGTCGCAGTTGAGCAATTTAATAACAGAGGAACAGTTGTTAGTCCAGCAGTTGCCCTGCATCCTCCTTTTTCTCTGTGCTACCGTCCCCCTTTGCTCTAATAAATTCGAACCAACTCGCATAAGCTTGCACCCTATTACAGAGGCAACACGGAGCAACGAAAAACCTCGGAAAAGATGGCATGCGATGTACTACCACGTAAGCACGTGAACACGTGATTCATGCTCTCAACACTTGGGGCGCAATCACAGTGGACGTGGGGCCAGAACTTTTGTCATCCAATGTCCACTGCGCGAATTCCCGCTTAAAATAACGCGCTAGCGATTTCTTTTTCTTCTTGCGACACCACTCTTTGAATTTACGCGGCAAGTGTGTTAACTGAAGCGATGTCCACGAGAGGGCGGCACAAGCCGAGGCGCCGAAATGTACCGCCGTCGCTGCTCCCTCGTTGCACAGGAAAATCATATGGAATAAGAAACGTATTCGTAAAATTAAACTATCTTTAATATAACAGCTCATTGCAAAGAGCCCTAATACCTATAAAACACTGCACCATGACTGAATTGTTAACCGTCGTGGCCTCATATCTTAGAATATTAAAGGACCCTCACCGCTGCTTTGGTACCGCCGAATTCATGGCTATATATAGCTGAACGAAAGAGTGGTTGGTGTACTTCCAAAGTACATATACTAAAATTGGAACGATACAGAGAAGATTAGCATGGCCCCTGCGCAAGGATGACACGCAAAATCGTGAAGCGTTCCACATTTTTTCGTACTTTCTAGCGTGCAAGCAAATCATTGCTAATTAGGAAGCTTAATTTCCTTTTTCTTTTTCAGATTTAGTTCTTTGCACGAAGCTCTGGCAGCACAATTATGCTTCAGAATGTCTCACTCTGTAATAGGAATATTACAGGTATAAGTAATCGCATATACAAAAAGAAAACGTTCGTTAAGTACGTTAAGTAGAGCACTTATACAATTAGAAAGATGTACATGGGCAGGTGGTTGCAGTGACGTCGTGTGAACGGCCATTCGGGTCTGTGGCTGAGCGAGAAAAGAATGATGCAGCAAACGTTGTAGCTTGAGCACGTGTACGGTCAACTTGCAGGGGATGACAAATGCCGAGTGAAATGCGTGCCGGGGGGCTGATGTAGGGCGGAATACGAAGTGAACCGCAAATATATAGTCACTATATATTCATTAATAGTGGTATCTCCTCATTCAGACGGATGGCACTATGAGTGCCGTTCACAAGAGGAGATGTTCAGGAGCGTGTTTAAACCTCGGTTTCTGGAATGCCACATTTCTTTTTCAAAAAATACATCGCCGCATGCAAAGTTCGAGAAACTGTGGTTATACGTGTGATGTAATTTTACAATGACTTAGGGCCACAGTCTGACTTAGAGACCCGCTGTAACAAAATTTCTGTGGATTACGTTATTATCGCAGGTGGTAACCATGGTGAGGTGCCTTTTTTTCCCCTAATCCTAAACATGTGCGTCGAAAAATCATTAAATAGCATCCCAAAATTCAAAGCAAGTACTAATTCCTAGCATTTACTTCATGAATAATGCACAAGTTGCAATGGTGCCAATTCCAATTCGAAAACAGCTCGGAGGTACGTAACACTCAGCAATGGAAAAAAACCTCGGGAAAGATGGCGCGCGGTATACTATCACGTGAACACGTGCTTCACGCGCATTACACTTCGGGCGTGACTACGATGTCCAGAACTTTTGTCATCCAATGTCCACTGCGCCCATTGCCGCTTCAAGTACCGCGCTAGCATTTTTTTTTTTCTTTCTTCAGGCAGCACGCTTTGAATTTACGCGCCATATGTGTTAACTGAAGCCATGCCCACGAGAGGGCGGCACAAGCAGGGGCGCCAAAATTGGCCGCCGTCGCTGTTCCCTCGTTGCACAGGTAAATCATACAGAATAAGAACCGTATTCGTAAAAGTAAACGGCCTTTAGTATAAGAGGTCATTGCAAAGAGCTCTAATACCTATAAAACAGTGCATCATGACTGAATTCTTAACTGTCGTGGTCTCATATCTTAAGATATTAAAGGACTCTCACCGATGCTTTGGTACCGCCGAAATCATGGCTATATATTGTCGAAAGAAGGATTGCTTAGCGTACTTCCAAAGTACATATACTAAAATTGGAACGATACAGAGAAGATTAGCATGGCCCCTGCGCAAGGATGACACGCAAAATCGTGAAGCGTTCCACATTTTTTCGTACTTTCCAGCATGAAAGATTAATATTAGGTAACATATTTTTAAAGCTTCTGCATTTTGTACGAAGCCTCAAAATGTCTCCCTCTGCAACCCAAACCTTACCACGGGCAAACCTAGAGTTATAGATCACAGCTAATCGATATATGGTGTCGTCTGTCCGAATAAAGGACTTCAGTTAATCAATACAACCCAAAGCACATGAGAGCACATGAGAATAGACAACTGTAATGATCGAGCTGTTTTGAATTGAAGACGTTCTGTAGTGCGGGGTGCAGGAGAGCACATATCTACCACTTAATTGTCACTCCACGACGTGGTAGGGGGGCTAGAGGGGTGGGGCAGAAGGAAATAGTTGTCTGTGCGTTTAAACCTGTGTTTCTGCAAAGCCCTATTTCTTTAAAATTAGAAGAAACATCACCGTATACGAAATTCGAGAAATTGTGGTTATACATGGGGCTTAATTTTCCGACGCCACATGTGCAAAGGGCCACAGTCTGACTTAATTAGTGAACCGCTGTAACAAAACTACTTTGGACTATACGTATTACCATAGGTGGTGACCAACGGCATATCAATCACGGTGACCCCAATTCTTTTCCCTAATCGTGAACATGCATCTCGAAAAAAAAAAATGCTTAAACAGCGTTGGAAAATTTAATGAAAATAATAATTGCTAACACTTCCTTCGTGAACCATGCGCAAGTTGCAATGGCGCCCATTTCTATCCGAACATAGCTCGTCAGACATGGGCGCTTCTTTGTTGTTCAGCCTGCAGAATATATATATATATATATATATATATATATATATATATATATATATATATATATATATATATATATATAACGCACTTGTTATTATGCACTTGTAATTATGTGCGATAATTGAGCGTTCGCAGCTTCAGTGGAACGATCCATTAAATGCTACACAAAAACTGTTCGGCGACTTGTTTTGTCGCCGAACTGCAACTGCCGCAATTGCAGTGTTTAGGTTTACATCCACAAAGATCACAACCTATAATCTCATACAATTTTCGTGCTTATGCAGCCCACCACTCACAAGCTATGCCAGAAGGGATTATTACACAAAATTAACCGCATTCTGTACCTCTTGTGTCCTCCGCACATGATCGTTCACGTGTGCACCGCATGTGCTCTTCTGAGGGCTCCGCTGGCGTGTGTTATTTTTGTTTTGGCATGCTCTAAGTGATCGCATACTAACCAAATAACACAGTAATCGTAAAAATACCTTCCTGCAAAAAAAAAGAAGTCCTAAAGAAAGAAGAGGTGGGCTCATAAAGTCAACGCTGAATAGCTGCATATGTTGAGGCCACAAACACGAACAGCAGTTGCCATTCAAAACCGGAATACGCAAAACTTTCGAATCCTTTTTGTTTTTTTTTTCTTTTTTAAATAGACAAGAACAAATTAACTATAAAGGCGCAAAAAGTTCGGTCAAATTCTCCCGTCGAGCGGTGATTCAACAGATTCTTATATCCTGACAAAGAACATTACGGAGAAGCAGCTCACGAGATCCGGACCGAACCTCTACAACAAATGCAGGCACCGTACTTATATAGCCCAGAAAAGAAGGGCCGCCTTTATCAGAAAGCTTCTGCATGATTACAAAAAACTGTGCTTATCTCATTGCATTTTCTAAATATTTTAAAATGATCAGCATTAAACTATTGCAGTGCACATATCTGTTTATTGAAAATGCTATGAAAGCACATTATTTTATAAATAAAATTATTTTAAGGATAGTCCAAGAGGCCCGTACGCGTGAATTATACAGTGTATAAATATATGTCCTTATGAAACAGCAATATTCAGTTTAGTTTAATAGAAACAGGCAGATATTGAAAAGGAAAGAAAAGTTAATGTTCTGTTAATTCTTCCTATTAGAGACGGACTTGACGCACAGAATAAAAATAAAGCGGTTATCTCTGAGGAGGCCTTCGTAGGACTTGCTACCTGCATTGCATCAAATGAGCGCTTTACGTGACTTTACGTTACTAGATTACGCTGCTTCCTTTTGTACACTTTGCGATGCCTGCAATAGTTGGCTACTGCTCCTCGAATCTTTCAGTCTTTGCCCATTTTACATCGTAGCCTCCCTCGGAGTAATAAAAACGGATCTCGAAGGCCATGTGCTGCTGCAATGCATAGCTTTATTGTGGCGTCTCCCGCCGAAAGCAACTGGTGACGTCGCAGCTGACATGTTTTCAACGACACTTGTAATTTTGTCACTTTGATCCCTCTGGCTCTGCCCTGCGCAGCGTATTAAGTCAATACCACTGGAATTCGAAGTTTCCGGCTTTTAGGGAGCCATACGTCCATATTCCAAAAATAAATGTCTGGGCATAAAGAGGCATCGACAACTGCTACGTCAAAATAATATGTCCATGGTTTGCGTGAAAAATGAAGTTCCGGCTATTTCGATTAATAACTTTTAAATTTTTTTATGCAAACGGACCTGGGTAGCGAAAGGGACCTCTGGGTTCTTTCGTACACCCCTTTGGGTTCTTTTTTTTTTCTTTTTGTATGCTTTTCTTGCGCTCTAATTTATAAGCCCGACGGTTTGCGTCCCCTATAACGTTGCGTGCGCAAAATATAAAACTCCATAATATTTCCGCTGCCGACGTCAGATGACGGCATTGCATGTTCTATCGTTGGTTCTGCCATCCTTGGTAGTTTGCTGCACCAAAATTCTGGTGAAATATACTGATCAGTCATTTATGCTTAGGCGCATCAGAAGACCCATATATACATTCACTATTCTTTTTTTTTTCTTCTCCAACCAAGCCTTATATATATATATATATATATATATATATATATATATATATATATATATATATATATATATATATATATATATATATATATATATATATATATTAGAAGTGTTACCAAATTCGGTACACAAAAAAATCTTGGGATCACTTATTGCAAATTGTAATTGGTTTACAAAAATGCAATAGCCCCACCTCACTCAGTAGATGCTTTAGAATTCGGGATTACTAAATATTGCGTTCGCTTTAACCAGTTAAAACGAAAATATTTACGACCAGTGGTTCCCAGATCACGGCGGGAGAATGGTGGCCCGCTGATTCGGATCTAGCAGTGCGTGGCCCCCTTCAAAAAAAAAAAAAAAGAAAGCACGACCTGATTCTAAGGCACATTTTGGAAACCAAGCACGACGAGGCTGTCTCAAAAAAAAAAAAAAAATCCGGAGTACAGACTGCGCTAAATAAGCAACCGTATAGCTTTGACAAAACGTAATCTATTCGGTCTGCCGTTCTAAATTTATTGCGCCAACCAAGACGTCCCCACACAATTACCTGCACTTCCTCTTCCATGCCAGTGCTTTCACTAATGTAGTGTATTGGATTCGATAAAACGACTACTGAACACACATACCTCAGGAGACAATTCATTAAGCGCGTTTTACCTACAAATGCGCGTCGTATCTATAGTCGCTGCACCATACGACACCCCCACAAATGATGTCCTACTAGAACAAGCGCTTATTAATTCCGGCAGATCTCGGCGTGGAACGGCCTAGTCAAAACCATTCTTCCCGAGATTGCTTTCCAAATACAACCGCTATATCCTTTCTTTTTTAATCATTGTGTTAGTCTACAGCATTTCCCTTACTGTTTGCGTGAAGTACCTGTAATTTCCATAGAAGTACCTGTAATTTCCATGCCCAACCGACCGCCTGACTCTTTAACTTCTTACCGGCCAGTGGCTATGTGACGTAGCCATCACGAAACAAGCAACTATAGTCACAGTACTATTTGTGCGGTATACGTGGTTCTTAGCGTAGTATAATTTATAGCGTTACGATGAGTACGGAGTTCAGACGGCATCCATGACATCATGTACGAGTCAGTTTGTACTTAATGTTAACTGATTCAGCCGGGTTGATATATCTATTCTTTAATTTGAATTCAACTGCGAAGATCCTTGTTTTGAATTTACGCGGCTGTGTTAACTGGTACGACGGCCACGAGAGGGCGACACTAAGCGAAGAATGCAGCCGTCGTAGTTTTCTTGTTCTGAAAAAGAAATCATTTCGTATAAGTATCGGATTCGTGGAAATAAACTGTACTTAGTATAACATGACCTTGCTAAGTTACCTAAAGGTTGTAAAAAATTACAAAATACATAGATTGTCGAAGTCCGTGACTTCAAAACGTTGAACATTAAAGACATGTCACCGCGGCGTTGGTGCCATCGAATTCATGGCTATATATACTTCAACGAAGGATTCGCTACTGTACTTCCAAAGTACATATACTAAAATTGGAACGATACAGAGAAGATTAGCATGGCCCCTGCGCAAGGATGACACGCAAAATCGTGAAGCGTTCCACATTTTTTCGTACTTTTTCTAACATGTATCTGCATTATCTCAAGCGAAACTTGGAACGTGCTTCTTTTGTGTGTGTGTGTGTGCGCGTGTGTGCGCGTGTGTGTACTCACTTTACATGAAAAGCCTGGTACTACACCTGTTTCTGGAATATTCTGTTCTCTAAAAAGAAGAAACGTTGCTATGATGTAAATTTATAGCACGATAGTTGGTCACGGTCTAACTCACTGTAACAAAGTTATATTTCATTGTATGCGTAACGCGTGAAAATTTAGTTAAACGGATTTGCTTCAGGAAAATGGCGCTTATATGCCAATCCGATAACATTTCGTTAGACATGGTCATTTCATTGTTGTTCAGCTCTAGAAAAAAAAAAAACGATTATGCAGATTCAACGCACGTTTAATCTACGTGAAACTAAATTTTTTTAGGTGCTCTCAAAAGCCTCCGTTTGCCGGTGTTATTGTTATTTTCGGACGCTAACTAATCTCGTACGACAAGGACATAAAGTAAACGTAAATTCCTCCTTGAAAAGGGAAACCGCGAAAGAGGAAAGACACCGGGATGTACGAAAAGTTCGGTCAAATTGTCCCCATGCAGTTGTGCATCGACAGATTTTATTAGCCATATGTCATATATGTTGAAAAGTGCAAAAAAGTTTGGTCGAATTATTCCCGTCTAGTTGTGTATCAACAGTCAAAGAACATTACGGAGAAGCTGCTCACGGTTTACATATATCTATTTATCTAAAATGCTATTTTTGTAAATGAAGTTATTTTGATGCCAATAGAAGAGGCCCGTGCGCGTGAAATATACGACGTGTAATACTCGTTGTGTTCTGTTTTGTTTTAAACACAGATAGATATTGAAAATAAAGGCAATGGTGCATTAATTATTGTCATTCCACACAGAGTTAATGCACATAAGTAAATAAAGGAAGCCTTCATCTCTGAGGAGGGCTTCAGATGCGTAGAGTTAGATAATCTTGTATACCTGCAATACATCAACTCAGCACTTTACGTTATATTTTTCTCCTTGGTTTTGTACACTTTCTCATAGCTGCAATATTTGAATGCTGATCGCGATTTCTTTTCTTTAGCTGTTTCACAGTGAAGCCGTAGGCGAGAATTAATGGGTGGTGAGGTTAGAAGAGCTACGAGACGTGAGAAGGAGGCATCTTCTGAAGTTCCCTCGGAGTAATAAAAACTAATCTCGAATGCCATGTGTTGCCGCTAAGCTTTGCCGTACTACGGCGCCTACAGCTTGCTTAAACTAGAGATATGGTCACTATGGTCTTCTAGTCATACCCGCCGATGCGTTGCTGAAACCAAAGTAACTTTGACCAAAACTGACCGAAACCAACCGGTAATGTCATAATTAGCTGTCATGTTTGCAACGCCACTTTCCTTTTGGCAATTTCGTCACTCGGAATCTGCACTACGCAGCGTATTATTTTCCGTTAATACAAGTGCAAAATAAGTGGTGTCCAAATCCTCGTTCCAGTGGTGGCGCCCTCTGAACAAACATATGCGAATCTTGAAGGCTATGCTTTTGCTGGTTGCATGCAGCGAAATCAATTTTGTGAGCCAGAATCACGTCATAGATATCGAATTTTCGACACCACCTATTTGAAGCTTTCAGAACGATCCAAGAACGTTGCTGTAGGTGGTGTCCAAATCCACCAACCTGTGACGTCACTGGCTTTACCGACTTGCCGCTGTAGACATGCTGCAGACGACATGTGACGGCATTGGCTGAAGTTACGCAAACCGCTGGCCTATTTGACGTGGTTTTCGTCATCCAGTCGCCAGGATTAATGAGAACGAATGTCTGGCTTCCGTTCGAAGCTGCGCTGTTCTGTGGCTGCGCTACCAGCCAAATCTTGGGAGTGACTTCGCGTGAAGTGAACCGGAGGTGGTGTTTCCTTCCATTCATTCAATATTTCATTCATTCGACTGCGCGCGGGGACCGAACATGTCGAGGCTCACCAAGGGAAGGATTTCGTGGAAGAAACTGCTGGTCATAGCGGCTGTTCCCCACCTGATTTATTTCCCGCTTCGCTACTTTGCGACCAAACGGCAGGAACCGCCGAAGATCGATGCCGCCGCCACCGTGGGAGACTTGGACGCTTATCCGATGGTGCAGCGATAGACTGACGCAAGCGCTTCAAGGTCGTTGCGAGTACTGGCTGGTTATATGCGGCCGTTATTTGCTGCTCTCAGATCGTTTCATTGTTAGGTTCACGGATAGCAAGTGGCTGTGATACTGTTATGTAAAGTGCGTTTGATCTCTTGGAAATATATGTATCTTATAAACACACTGACCGCTATGAACAGCGTTAATCTGATTGTGACAAGTGATTCCAGCATTATTTTTGTATTACTATAGTTATTTACTGTAATTCATTTTGTCGCCAGTGGGCTTATTCACTCGTTCTCTTAATTTTCGGTTACACAAAAGAAAAAGGTTGGAATCTGAATGTACAAAACGACTGAATTTAGGTCGTGACACCTTGCTGAAGTGAAAGTGTTTAGCATTGAAAAATTGCCATGCACCTTGCTTGACTGTGGTATTTATGTAATATGTTTTTTTAAGAACCTCACATACATACATACATACATATATATATATATATATATATATATATATATATATATATATATATATATATATATATATATATATATATTTAAGAGGTTCATAAAAAAATCATAATTAGTGCATGGGAGCACGGTACCTTATCGCAAAAAGATGCCTCAATCAGATTTTGTGTGTTGAGTGTGTGTACAAAATCCGACTGAGGCATCCTTTCCGCGCTCCAGAACAACCAGTTGCCCGAGGTCTGTGGAAGGGCTGGATCACACCACATAGAAGCATGCTGTCTATGTGTTTGTCAATGACCCGGCATTCAGCTGCTGAAACACAGTATGGACGCTGGCAAAGCGAAGCATAGTGACTGGTGCCGATACAGTGAAGAACCACTGATGTGGGCCCGAAGGAAGGTTGGCCAAGGTTGAAAGAGGCTTGAAAACGTTCAAGCAGTTGAACGGCATGACTGTGTTGGGCTCGCTTAAGTGCGCCATCGATGGTATGCAAGAAAACACCTAGAGAACAGGACATGGGTGCAGCAGCTGAAGTTATGGCATCAATAGGCATTGGTACCTCATTGGAACGTAGGTCAAATTGGAGAATGACATCAAAAGTGTCGAGACACCCCGCACATTCAGCGTGTATAACAGAGTTGAAGGACAGGGAAATGGATTGCGTACATGAATTGCCCCAGAACCATCGGCTAGTGTGGCAATAGCAAACGGGAGTAGGAGGATTTAGTGACGTGCACCCTCCTCAAATGGTGTTAATGGGACAGTTGAGTCGAAAACGGTCATGAGAGACTAGCACCAAGGCGGCAAAGAAGGTGAAATGACATCGGGAGCAACAACTACTTTAGAAGACTGGCTAGGAAGATCGACGGTAGTGTCACTGCGTGGGGACAAAGCGAGTTGCGCGCAGTTGACCATAACGTGATGCACGAAATCGAAGCCCAAGCCCAGAATAATGTCATGCGATGCATACCATAGAATGACTAATTCAACGCAGTACAGTACGTCTTGAATCACAACACGACTGGTACACGCTGCCAAAGGCTTGACGTGTGTAGCGAAAGATCAGAAACCGGTATCGTCACTTGCTTGAGTTTGCGGCAGAAGTTTTCACTTATTCCAGAAATGGCAGGCCCTGTGTTTACACGAGCATTTGTCGCGATGCCCTCTACAAATACTGCAATCTTTTTAGGAAGGGAAAATAAGTTCTTGAGAATTCTGGCAATGTTGACACTTCCACCTTCGTCATTATGGCAGCTAGTGGTTCATTTTACATCTTTACATATCAGCCACAGCTACGGTGCTGACTACATTGAAACCACTGCCCAGATCTTGCCTAGTGAACTACAGTTGTCAGTTTTCTTCCAGAAGAGCTGGGACACCGAAGCATTGGGGAAATGGAGTGGCAACGGCGAGAGGGAGGCTGACACGATTTGAATGCAGGCCGACGTGAATATGAGTTTGATAGAGCAGGAATAGAATGGTGTGAAGGTTGTTTGGGAAAGTAGGTGAGGTTTGGTGCACCATCACGAAAATAAAATCTGTGGCGGCAACAGGATGGCACCACATCATTGCTCACTAGTTTAGAAAATATTGCTGCATGGTAGCACAGGCTGAAAAAGTCTGAGACCACTGGCATCTTACGTCACTTTGCAATGTACTAGAAATGCTTGAAACAGCCAATTCTGGCAAGGGTCATCAGGTGAGTTGGTGTTAAAGCATTCTCGAGTACACACTGCTAAAGATGGGACTGAGAACAAGTGTGGACAGGACAAGGCACAAATTCTTCAGAGCCGGGAAGAAAAAAACACATGAAAGGCGTTAGTTAAACCAATTAATTGTGTTTCTGATCGCACCCTACAGCTTTGCCAATATACAACTTTTCCCCTAATACAAATATTTAAAAATTTGTGTAACTGAGTTTGGCTAATCAATTTACTCGAAGAATAGTCTGAGTAACTCAAGTCCACTACAAACAGTATGGCTTTAGTCTTATTTGCCCCAGATGTATCACTATTTGAAGCTTAGTGCAAGTATATTTTCAGGTATAAACTCGGTTGAGAGGTGGCGCTTGTGTACTGTCTTGCTGAGCATGAGTTGCAACATGGCATAAACCCACCATTATTTTTGCACTAAGAAAAATGGAAGGCGTGCACACCTGCCGTAGTTCTTGTATATCGGAATGCTACCAGTAATTGGAACTATGGTTAGTTAACAATATTTTCATATGTCGGCGCTGGCATGCAGTCTTGGAGCCCCTTGGGCCACAGGCCATTCATTTAGAGCATGACTGGTGTGCTCTATGCATCTTTATGTTTTTGTTTGTATTGCACCACTGCAGCTATTGTAGATACAATCATTCTTTATATACTTTAGAATGTCTTGTTAAGCCGTCTGCCATACCTTGCATATATTGCACTGGAAGAACAAACAGCAAGACATCACTAGAAAGTCCGGACCTTGTACTGTCAACACCCTTCTTTAAACATACAGTTTTTCTCGAGCTGTCTCACAGAATTCCGTTGTACGGAAACTATGTCACCACTCGACACGGCTCAACACAAGACACCACCGATTATACTGAGTTTGGGCTCACTACAAGCAGACAGAATGAGTCGGCGTATATGTACAGCCATCTGCACTATTGCTACAGGTGCATCACAGTCATCACGTGCGAGCTTTGTGGCATTTGGAGGCTTAGATGCTGTGGCTGGTGGCTGCAATGTGTCGCCGTTCTTCGCCGCCTGGGTTGATGGTTGTAGGCTGGATTTGTCATCGAAATCCACTGCACATCTCTTATTGAGATGTCACAAAATATTTTTCTTCCACATTTCAATGTCATGTACTTGCGAACCTATTTGCAATTACTTTCACTGTTCCCATGGCACTCAATGGCCACCGCCTCTGCAGTAACCTAGTTTGGTTCAGAAATCTTTTGCACTGTGCGCTCAATAACCTTAAAGGGGCCCTGTAACACTTCTTTAACACAGTAAGAAAACATTGCCAGTCTGTAGAAGAGGGTCATGAGAACTTGTGAGCCAAATATTATTGCCCTGCATGCAGCAGGAAATTTACAATCTCTTGTCAAAAATGCTTTCTCTTACTTCCGCAATGTCATAATGCAGCAGCATCACAACCAGTTGGGCCCACTAACAGCTCTTGGCTGATTTTGTGATCACAATAACAATCTTAGTAATCATACTCTAATGGCTAATTTTGAGTGAAATAAGTTATATATGTATGCATGTAATATCAAAAAGACACAAAAAAGTTGAGTCACTTTAGCGTATGCTAAAAAGGAAGGCCTGCGTGCTCATGAGAAATTAAGTCACATTCTCACTAAAATGCGTTGTTGCTTCCTATTGTTTTCTCCCACCAAAGGTCATAGGTTTGAGTGCCTCAATTCACTTCGCCTTAATTTACACCAAAGGTTGTGGGTTCGACTCCCACCAATGGTCATGCATTCGAGTGCAAAACTTTGCTTTAATTAACACCAAAGGTCGAGGGTCCAACTCCTACCAATGGTCGTGGGTTCGACTCCCACCAAAGGTCGTGGATTTGAGTCCCGCCAATGGTCGTCGGTGGCAACACCAATTTTGGTGCTATTGAATTTTGCTGCCTAATGCCAGACAACGAATTTTTCTACCCATGAGCCACCTAAGGCTTTCGCCTTAAACGCATGTAATCTTTGCACTGCCGGACTACACATGACACTTGCCTATAGCTATATCTGGTGTGTTTGGTCTCGGAAATAACAGCAGCGTGCTGCATAGCGTAGTCTACCACAGCCATCACAGGGTGCTGCAACAAACCCTGTGACACAATGAGCCTTTGAGACACTCAGCTTTTGGGTGGGGTTTTGCCTTCTAGGTTTCTGTAGCTTCGAGTGCGCTAGCAGGGACACACAGAGAAAGCCGCGCGTCGGTGCGATAACTCCGCTTATACTTGAAGGGTATGAAAAATTTTTGCAGCATGAGATTTGTGAGACGACATCCTTTAATATTGAGGCCCTTCTATAGTTAGAAAAGTGTTTCAGGACCCCTTTAAAGCTATGTGCCAGCAACTGCCACTGTCTCATTGGCCTAATTTTGACAGTGCAGGGTTGTCGATGATGCAAGTGTCGCAGTATGGTCACGTGGTTATGTGCCAACCACAGGTCTTCAGCAATGCTGTCCAGTGGTCAACAGGTGGCAGAGTCATTCCATCCAAGGACACACATCTTGCCTCTTGTCAACATTCTTTGGAAGCAGCTCAAGCCGATGTCACTTTCCTTCTCGCCTAAGCAGGCCGCAGAAATCGCAGCAGGCCTCCAGTTCTACGCGGCTTCCTCTGTGAGTACAGAATGGATGAAAAATATTCATGCAGCATTTCACAAGCAGTCAACCGCTCATTTTGAAGCTGCAGTGCCTATGTGTTCACGTCATAATGGGATTGCATCTGGCATGTATTATCATTATTACTGCATCACTTTGCAATGCAACATGTTACAGAAATAGGCAAGGGTTAAGAATGACGCCAGTGTTGACACTTCCACCTTCGTCATTATGGCAGCTAGTGGTTCATTTTACATCTTTACATAGCAGCCACAGCTACAGTGCTGACTACATTGAAACCACTGACTTCCTTTTTTCAGTCATACGCTCAAGAGTCTCGCGACGGTAAGGAACTGCAAATTCTGTACATGATGTGCACCAATTTAACTTTGTGCCTTTACTAACCTTATAAGTTGTCCCTATATGTATTACTGTTGTGGCCAAGTTATTATAAACATTATTTAAAAAAAAAAACAAATGTTTTGGAATGACTTAAAAATTTTCGTCCTTTAACAATTACTCTTTACCAATGCTGCCATTTTTCTAACACTAGCAGGAATTTACCATTTCGTTACCAGGGTAGTAGCTCCTGTCTCCACTGCTGTGCTAACGCTACCAACATCATACATGATGAACTCAAAAGAAGTATTGAGAGCAAATATTTTTGTCTCATTTTCATTGCTTTATTTGACAGCCATCTATCAAGTGCTGAAGTTATGGAGCCTCACTTCTCTGAGTGCACAACAAATAATTAATTACGTTACTGTTTAATGCAACCAGTTCAAAATGCACTCCATGTACATACAACATAGCTTTGGACGTGCAGAAGGAGATTGTTCAGGTCGCCGAAACTTGGTGCGGCGGTCACGTGGCACCAGACAACACTGACGTGTACATGCATACCACAGCCGTGCTGCCAAAGTCCACTCGACCAGATAAAAAGGGAAAGCATGTCTTTATGCGTTTCCAAGGGAAGCACAAAATTGGAGGGGCCACTTTGGCAGCCTTCAGCGGCAAAGCCATTGTCGTTTCCATCAAGTACTATAGGAGATCACAAGACTTGCTTCGTCCCACAGGTAGAAAGACAAAATGCGAGTCGAGACTCTTTCGAATGACTCCGCCGCAAGGTGGGCGCGGCTGCGGTACAGAGACGACAGTTGTCGAGCGAACGCATCATGGGTGGTCACTCGTGCGTAATAATTTGCAGTCGTTATATAAGCATGCCTTGCCTTGTGCAGCCTTTGAGTTTGTTCTCTCGATTTATGCAAGCAACTTATTGTTTGGTCAATCTCACCATATGTTAATATTCCTTTAAGACGACGTACAGTGCTGTTGTATATACTACACCTAGCTCCTCCAATGAACAAAACACATTACTAAGTATTTGCATGCGGTGACATTTCATTGCTGTCAATGTCACAAAGCACTGATCACATTTCACTTGTCTCTCATTTACAAGTTTCTCATTTGACCTAACGGCATTATGTGTACCACTTTACATTCTTTTTGGAAATTGGAAATATTCAGTATTCAACATTCTAAGGTTGTTTTTCTTGAATATTTGTAATCGATTCGGCAATTTAACTACTCAGACACTTCTAACTAAAATCAATGAATCAGGCCCATTGCTTTTTAACTGGCCTGAAGCAAAATTTGATACTTTGCTATTTGTGTTTGAGTCAGGATGCCTGTGTCTTGTTTATCCAAAACAGTACGTACTGTGTATAATGACAGCTTCACATAGAACCTCCTATAAACACTTGGTAGCACCCAACAAAAAGCGCTTTATTGAATCCATCTGTTCAACACGCATACTGTTCTGCACTGAATGACCAGCACCTTGACATATAAGTACATGCTCTGAAATACTCTCAACGCTGCTAAAATGACAATTACACATTTGAATACAACAGCTTTCCATACAAAATGCCTTGGTGCGCGTACCTCAAACAAAATATCAGGGAGGTCACACACACTTTAACATGCACAACACGCGGCTATATTGAAAGATGTGAAAACATCTGCAAAAGCACCGGTGAGTTGACAAAGCAGCCTGAACACATAGGCAGATCTGCGGCCATACTACAAAGCAACCATTTTTTAATGATGTCACTATAGCGTTTCAACATATATCACCACCACTCTTCTATATCGCTGGCACCTGCCAGCTTCGTGCTTGCTAGTTAAGCCGTGTGACTTGTATGTACAGTGCTCACGGAATAAAACACATCAATTTAGGGATAACTAATGTGCATACTTTTGTTACCACTGGCTGCAGTTTGTGTCACATTGACGTAATTTCGGCGCGCGCACTTAGATCAGAGTCCGCGTCACCTTTGGTGACCAGATTCCTAGTGAAATGACATGGTACTCTCGAGTACTTTGCACATATGCAAGGTTCTACTGAATGCTCCCTGTTGCGTTTCATTCCATGAGCACTGTACACCCTTGCAATTTATTAACCAGAACACATGGGCTTTGCCCACACAGCATGTCAGTGCCTTATAACGGCGAGATAGGTGACACTATGCTATGCGCAAGTCCACAAAGCACTCTCCGGTTTGAGCATCGTCTGCTACACTATTTGTATAGTTTGTTATCAGTTAGCCCAGTCAGTTACCTGTGCAGTCCTACTTGTGAAAAGCCAATGTAAAAATAGGTGTACATTAAGATGTTTCACCTGTGATGCGCTATCCATTTTTTCTTTGTATTACTGGAACCTACACATGCGCCAGGGGATAAGCATAAACAAGGATGCAAATTTAACATAAACGAGGCATTAGGAAAAGAAGTAGGAGCGAAGCTCTGATTGCAAATACTTGTAGCTGCGGGGCCTGGCTATTTGTAAAATTACACAATATGGCCTCGCATATAACAAAGGCAGGGCATGCATACTTTTGAAGCAAACAGTTTAGCAGACGGCATTCAAACAGGAGACTGCTTCGTGCACTTGCACATACTATCGCCGACCTCGCCGTTATAAAGCTATACATTCCATATAGTTGATGCACACCCGTTCTCGTTAAAAGTTACAAGGGTGTACACCAGATAGTTTAGACAATAATATGCTGCAACAAATCAATCTGGAGCTAAGATTGCTCATACAGGTGGACACGGGTGAACAGTGCTTGGAGTTGCACAAAAACCTGAGCACATGATTAAAAAAAAATGCTTCACTCTTAAAAAGGTATCGGGCATAGTTGAGAGACAGACGGTGCTGCTTGCTGCACATTTTCCCCATGTGCCCCTTTATCCCCGACGTTACCTAGCAAATGAAAAGCTGGCAGGTGGCCAGCACAGTTACTAGTAACAGTAAACCGGTGGCAGTATCCTATAGCTCTCTGCAGTCAAGTGTGCATGAATTTGTTCCAGCAGTGAAACCGCTTGCGCTAATGAAACGTAAATGTCAAGGTGCAAGTGTTGAGCAGAATAAACAAGAGGCTGAATAAACATTTGTGCCAAAGTTTCCTTCTATATTGCAAAAAAAAAAAATGTACGGCTCTCTCAACGAGAACAGTTTTTCGCTGGTGCTGCAGCTTACGTGAGCAAGTTGCACAGGTGCTACCATTCCACTCATGCAGTCCAAAATTCGAATTCTTCATGATACTTTCAAACTGAACTGTCAAGAAAAACGTAATAGTGGTGTTGGCTGCGTGTACCTGCACCACAGTAGCGCATCCTGCCAGAAAATGCCTCAACAACGACACGGGTTAACATAAAAACATGCCTTAGCTGTCACAGACTAAAGTCAGGTCAAGCCTGAAAAACTAACTCTACTATGACAGAAGGATAGAATAAAAGAAACATAATATTTTCTGTTTTTGCCTTTGTACAATGCATCGCAATTTGCTGTCCCCTCGTCTGCATAAGACGTAATCGGGCACCAAACACCTAGGCCCCATCGTAAATAAAAACGGGGATCTCTAAAACTGAAAGACAATGGACCAAACTTCTTCAATCTACAGGGAATTGTGGTTACATATAACTCAAAGCTAAAAAGCCAAACAGGAACTATGACAGTCACTCTCACAATGTACCCAACACAAAGTAAAGGACAGGACTGTTCACACAAGAAAGACATATTCCTTCAGTCTTACGAGACGAGAACACGGAGGAAGTTTATACGTAATATATAAGTCTGGGGCATGGCACCCATGGTAACATAAAATCTTAACGATGCAGCAACAGTGTTATAGATAATATGAAGTGAGGTTGGACATGACTTAAGGTAGATGGTAATTGGGCAAGAATGCTGAAGCTTATGCAGCACAAACCACTGCTAACAATGACCAAAAGAAAGTGAACTGTGATAAATCTTTGTGATAACCACTAAGTGCAAGAGAAGTGAAAGCTAGCAATGCACAACAGCATCACTGCCACTGGTCGTGACAGCGTCACGACCAATGCACGAGAGCGGCACTGATAGCGTCAAAGTGATGGAGCATTTGTTCGGTGAGGGAAATGATAAAACTCTATAAGCACATCTTACGAGACGTTAAAAAAGCCAACCATGTGAAAATGTTCCCGTTAGCATGAACATGCAAATTTGTACAGTCAAACCTCCTTATAATGAAGTCTCTTCCAATACGGAAACACCTTCGCTATATCCAATATTCCTTATAAGCACGGCAGTTGATATCAGTAAAAAATTTAACAAATTTTAAGTTTACTTCATCATATCTCATAATTCGCAATATCCATGTATGTTTATAGAATCACGAGGGGGCAACTTAGGGCCAGTTGGTCCGACATGTTTAAAAAGGAAAAGAACTACGACTTGAGACGGGACGTAAGACGAACGCTACCACTCATCCTGCCCACTCCTTCGTCTTATGTCCCGTCTGAAGTCGCGGTTCTTTTGCTCTTTAAACATGTTTACAGGAGTTTGACTGTATCACTAAATCCGAGACTGTAGCCTCAGAAACTTCAGACTCTAGGTATATCAACCACGCCATTCCAACGCAAAAGTTTGCATGGTAAAAGCGGAGTCTTGTTGACCCAGAGCTCATGTCAAAATATTTCTTGTTGCGCAGACAGTCCTAGCTGGCAGTGTACAATAAATGTCTGCAGAGATGACGATCTTGTACCACCAATTCAGATGGTGTTGTCAAACCTGCTCTTACAACATTATCAGTGTGCGTAGAAATTTCTGATGACATAAGAATTGCAACGTACAGAAGCATTCTAGGCTTTGCCAAGAAGCTGCCTAGAAGCGGATGACAATGACATTTGTTATGACATTCAGCAGCACTCTATGCTGCAATGTGTTTAAGTGGCAACGTTAAAGCAATGAGGGGGGCCAGCTAGAACCCACAAGCTAATAGAAACCTGCTGTTACTACTAGAATACTAGAAGCTTGGTGCCACGTAATGCAGTTTTTAGAGGCTAATGTGAATCCATTTTTATGCCATTTGCATCAGCTAAAAAGTGTGTGAAAAAATTACCATGCCTTCTACAGTGTGTTACGAACTTTCTTTTTTTTTCTGTGGCCACATTTCTCATAAGTGCCTATCCTGATCTTGTCTTTGTACATTATATCACTAGCTCATGCAGGCTGTCACGTGCTGTTTTCACCGGGATCAGCCATTAATGCAAATGTCATTGGCATGTACAGGTTGCAAATCTATGTGAATGGCATAAGCAAATCCGTGAAACTGCGTCCAGTACAGAACTTTTCTAAGGACAGAAAGACTGCAGCTTGCACTCAATACTGCATGAGCATGTTGGCACCTATCTTCCAGTTGACCAGTGCACAACGGAACACATAGGCTTGTGATACGGTTATTGGTGAACGCTATACCTCAAGCAAATGGCTACTTACCATACCCACGGAGGAGGCCAGCTGTTGTAAACTAAGACAGCAACAATGTCGAGCGTCTCGGCAATGTGGAGTTGGTGACAAAAGTTTATGGGACATGGAATTTTCAAAAATGAAAAAAAGGAAAAGAGGAGTTCCTGTGAAGTCTTGGCACGCAGCCTCGAATTCAATGTTGCAGACTGCTCTAGCTTTTGTGACCAACACGGTGATTCATTAAATTAGAAGCATTGGGTCTTAACAGTGCAGAATTTCACATATGTCATGGAACTTGTGTCCTGTAAGCTTTTGTGGCCAACTGTACCTTCAGTGTGACACCGCCTCGCATTAACGTGTCCAGGTTTAGTCAGGCAATAACTGTGACGCTGTCATGGCCAAGATGCATACCATAACACACCTGTGACACTACGGAATGCATTCTTGCTGGGATTTTAGGGCAGCAACTGCACGGAGTGAACACGCACACTGATTCCACGTCAGACATACATTACACACAGTTGCTGGTTAAGAGTTGCTGCTGCTGCTGCTGCTGGCAAAGCTATACAGGCTGCTTTTCTCTCATACGACATGTGAACACCTTAAGAAATGTCTGAAACAGTGCATTTTTTCGTGAGACAGTGACACTAAGTGGCTGAAGGCACGTAGAGCTTTACGTAACTATGCAAACATATTCGATAATACAGTATGCAACAAAAGGACACCACCTGGGGCAGAAGGCAAGGGCAATCATGACAAAAAAAAAAAACGTTACTCCACTGAAAGCAGGCTAGGAGCCAAGCACCAGGCCACGCTTGCGCACCAGATGGCTGCCCAGCGATGCATGATGAGATAAGGTGCACCAGAAGCGTGTTCCCATAGTGCATGTGTCATTAAGTTCAACACTATAAAACATCCGCGCCGGATGGATGTGAAAGTCTCCACCAAGTCATTCACCGGACAGAGATGCCTGGAAAGACAATTTGCCTTCCCAAAAAAGGCTCCCTTGGACACAGGAAAAGTGTGGAGGCGCAGATTTGGCAGACACAGAATGGCCACGTCAGACAGTCGCCGTTAAGTCTCCCTGCGGGCACCACAGTAATGCCCAGATGTGCCTGACACGATAAGCAGGCAGTACTCATCTCCACACTCACTAGTGGGACAGCGCATCCGACAAAATGCACTGTCCCTGCACTAAGCAAGCAGAGGCGCCGAAAGTCACCCCACTCGAGGTAAGATGTGTCCATCCGAAGATGCCAGCCGAAATAAGCGAGCTTCGGCAGAGAACGTTTGCCTACCAGCAGAAGGCAGGCATGAGGGCACATTTGACAAGACACATTACGCCCAACAAGCACACACAGCGTGTCCGGGAAATGCCTAAACACCGATGCTAGCAGGGTGCCCCGAGACTTCACTAGATAAGGTATGCAGCTTGCACTAGAAGAGCGTCACAGAAGGTAGAGAGACGGAGGAGGCGAAGCACGCGGCAAAGTTACGAGCGACTCAGAGAACGGCGCAGCAGCCGACATCGCGCACCTCTGGCGGAGGGGGCATCACCTCCTGCGGCGGCTCCTGGTAGGAGCCGTCCAGGTACACCCGCAGGACGAATATCCAGTACTCGCTGCGGTTGCCGTTGTTGTAGGTGAAACTACTCTCGATGCCGGCATGGGCTTCGCCACCGGTGAACAAGCGCATGGCCACCGTCTCGCAGCTCAGCACACGAGCACCTGCACAGTATGAAGGACGCGGCAAGGCATGGCAGTGAATTCTATGCTACCAAAAGGCCTAGCCTTTGTTTTCATTGGCTGCCTATGCTAACACAACGGCTGATAAGACTTGGTCGGTGAGTATTGCACTCATTCATCAACAACCTTTTTGTGGTATTCTCGAGCGATCACTTTTGCAAGATTTTGCATGACTTGGCACCAAATCTGGTGACGCGCATTGCTGGCACCGTGCATAGATAGTCGGGAATGCTGTCAGTCATATAGTATGCCAACGCATCTTGTGCCGAGTCATGCAAAATCTCACCAGGGTGATTGCATTCTCAAAAGTGATCGCTAGATAAAACTGCCCCTGTGTTATCTTTTTAAGGTGTGAACCAGTTGGTAGGAAAAGCATTTGCGTCAGAACCTGGAGTTTGGTCCTAGCACTGTTTCTCGAAACCAGTGGAGATCAACATGAGCATGAAGTGAGAAAAATAGATGCAGCATTGCATTAAGAAGCTAACTTAATTGGGAGGACCTTAAGTCGAATGAAATTCTACAATGCCTGCATGCACCACTCACGCACACCAGCCGTGGCCTTTGAAACATGCAAAGAAATAAAAGAAAAATAAATAAACAACACACTTCGCTGCTTGCATTTCTACATTCAAATGTAGCCAGCAAGCTTAGCCAAAGCATCAACTGCAACACCACTTTGGCACAGGCACATGTTCCGGTGCCCCACGAACGCAGACAGAAAAACTATGCAGGCCTTGTTTTGAATGGATATATATTCTGTTACTGTAGGAGCCCTTTCCATTATTTTCTCAAGTGAGCTAGGGGCACACATTTGTGGCCCCAGCTCAACCCAGGGAGCGCTCCCAAACATAGCTTGCACACTGCAACTTATACTGCACTTCTTGATACTACTTTTAAATTGCTGACCCCGATCTGCATACTACAATCATCTTGCATAAATTTAGGCGCAGCTTTGTCCAGTAACCAAAGGGCTCCATAACTAATAGTAACTAACTGAGAAAAAAAAACACACACACACACACAAGGAGGCACGGATTTGTAACAGAACTGCCACATTACTGTTCTGCCCCGCACAGTGAGAGAAAGGGTGTTCACCCTCCCACGAAAGTTGGGAAAGAGGTTGGAAGAAGGGGACACTGACCGGTGGCCCTAATCCAGGCCTCGACACGCTTCTTGGTGGCCGACAGGCTCTCAAACTCGGGCACAAAGATTCCGCGCGTCAGCTGCAGCGGCATGAAGGTCTTGCAGTGTAAGGCCAAGGGAGGGGATGGGGGTAGTCCCCCTTCTATGGGCATGGGCTCCTTGCTGTAGGCCACCCTCAACACCCGCACGAAGAAGGTGGTCCGCTCCGCATGTTCCGTGTAAGACATGCGCTGTGTGTCCACCATGGTGCCTGCGTGAAAAAAAGAAGATTCCGTTAATTACCGAAAAAAAAAAAATCTATGAAAGCGAAGCTGTTGCACGAGCGGAGAACTGCTTCTTTTGTTAACGATGGCATCAGGGTTCTGCTTATGCGCCAGCTGCAATGAAATTTTGTACCACTTGAAAAAAACCTAATTTTGGATAGTTTAGACACAGAGCAACCTTTGTGCCAAATTTTACTTTCGAAATGTGAGTTAGTGCAGGATGAAAAGTTAGCAAAAATGAATATTTTTGATACCAAAACTGCGGAAAATGCTTCATTATTACCGCTCAATGGAAATGATGCGCAACACAGAATGTCGGGGAACCTGTGCAGTTTTTGGCATGACCTAAGATCAAGTGGCGCCCTGGGCGCGCAGAAAATCCCGGAAGCTGTGCCGAGGTCTGGGTTTTGCATAATTTCTGCTACCACTAGGTGCACGCATTACTATCTGATTAAGTGATAAGTAAAGGCTGTTAAAAGAAAATGAGACAATTATCAGCTTTACATATTTGCCAAGATTGCTTCAATAGCATGTAGTACTACTCATTTATAACCAATTTAGCCAAAGTGAAATTTCACTGCAGCTGGCATTTAAGTGACCCTCGTATCATTCTTTATGGCTGTAGCTCCTACATGACTGCAGGGAATTTGCTTTGTGATGCGGCATTAAGTTGCAGAAGTTTATGCAGAACTTGCAGAAGTATAACATCTGTGATCGCCATCTGTTACCCATTTCGGAATCCATAGAGCACTTTGCACTTAGTACACTCAACGCACTGACATTTGTCAATGCAGTCAAAATGGCTCATTTGCCAGTGCTGTTTCAGCCAATCAGAGCGCGCTCCTCGGGACAGTGTCTACATTGATTGTGATTGGAATACAGCTACAGGTGTCAAGTTCACCACAACTTCCAATATTTTTATGACTCTACTTCTTTGACTATCATTCATACCGAGTTTACGCTTTTATGCCCGTCTGGTTGTCTGCCTCTTGAGCATTGAAACACTATCTCGCATATTATGACATCCATGTCATAATATGCGTCATGTCATGAAGTTTTTGGTGGATAGGTTGTTTCATGTATTTGAGTGTTACTTATTTTGCAAATACAAATTAACTTCATTACAATGAACAAGAACATAGCAAATTATAAGATATAACAAAGTAAATTAACATTTGATAAAGCACGCTTTACTTCAATGAGTATTTCACTGCTATATTAAAACTAAAATTGCAAGATGCGGGACAATATAGACAATGTCGGTTACAGCATAGCAAGTGTATATTTGTTTACTCAGAAGCTGAAAATGTGTATTCTCATAGCAAAAATGTCAAAGAGCCAGCAACAGCAACTTTAAACTGCCATTCTAGATGCTAGTGTGCGTTTGGCCCAGTGGCTTGACTTGGCTGGCCAACAGCCAGCAAGTGAACATGCTCATCTCGTGTGATCACACTGGGCCTCCTGTTGCAAAGCCCCATGTTGGCCCATCGAAGGCATCACGCTTGTGTTTCTTTCGCATAGATATTAGAAAGAAATTGCAAAGTAAAGAACACACTTTTTTGCCACGTGAGACTTTGCTATAACAAAGTTTTTGCCTTGCATTGACAGCCATATTTGTAGAAGACTTTTGATGCACCAAGGCTTTACTTCTGTACTTTATGTACACCATGCATCACACATGCTTACTAGAGTACATTAGCAATGTCACGGAGGTGTTGCTCACCTGACTTCAGCTTGATCTCAAGGGACTGGGCATTGCAGAAACGCAGTGAGCCCTGCTGGGAGCACCATTGGGCAGCCCGGCCAATGACGTTGCAGAACGGCTCATACCTCGGGAACGAAAAGAGGCCGCCCGTCGACTGCCGCAGGGGCACAAAGTCTGCCACGCCTGCGTGCACCGCGAAGAAATGTGTAAACACGATAGGATAAGTTTAGGTGTCAACCACATTTTTTTTAGTATGCAGGAGAGAAGGCCACGAGGCTTCAGAAATGTTGCTGAAAAAGGCAGGCACAATCATGCAAACTGCGATGAAAAAGTAGTACTGTAAAACCTCAAATATAGCACGAACCAATATAACACGAGCGGTAAATCTAGGATCGCAAGGAAGGCCACGTACAGTACGTATCGCAAATCACCACACTTCGACACTACTTTACTGGAACCATGCTGTTTGCTCACTCACGCTCACTTTCCTCAGACGACACATTGCTGGAGAGTTCCATCCAAAGGCACTCATAGGTGCTGTCCGGAGCGTTTAATATTCCGTTCTGTCACCTTGGCAAATGCTTCAGCCATATTTCAGCACAGTGGACATGGGTGTTCACGATTTTGGTTTCCCGCTTCCACTGCAGTGCCCGCTGATGATGGCAATAGGTGCCTGCTGCTTTGCACCATGTTTCAACGCCGAAACTGTGACTAAAGACGCACGGAATAATGTGGAAAATTTTTGGTGACCAAATATAATACGAGACAGAGATTATGGTAGTAAAATTTTGCAAAAATAAAAGCTCGTATTATATGTGGGTTCTTACGGCGACTTCCGTGCCTTTTACACCTTGCTTTCACATGTGATTTGTGTGTAGAGGCAGCAGTCAAAACGATCTGCACGGGACTTTTTACTATGGCAACATACGGATTAACTACCGAGAACCCACGGAGCACCTGTAATTTGCACCAAAATTTAGGTCAGGTCTCACTCTGCATATTTGGCAGTGCAGTTATTCTTGATCTGTGACAATTGCTGCTTCATATATCGCAAGTCTAACTTGTGGATATATGGTTACGTCAAATCATGCATTAATTCGCGCACATTTGTGCCACCAGTGTATTTGACACACCATGTTTTGTTTGCGAGCATGAGCGGTGTGCCATGGCAGCTCGTCACAGCAATGGAACACTCCATTCGCTCGGCAATAAGTAGGTTCAGGTCTGCGATGTCTTCCATGTAAAAAGTATATCATATCTTGCTACGTAGAAGTCTTGGACTTAATGTTACGTTGAATTAGACCAAGCATACCTATGGTCTGAAGCCCTACGTTTTCTTCGTGAATGCGAGGAGTCTCTTTTGCCTTTGCAGTGTTGCCCACTATGTATGAAATGAAGTATAGTAGAACCTCGTTCATATGTTTTGCAAAAATATGCAAGAAGAAAAAGCTACTAACCAAGAAAAGCTACGATTCGAAGTTGCAAACAATATATTTGGCAGACGGAATTGTCGTTAACATCTACGTAATGCGAAGTGTTACGCTAAGAGTTGTAGCACGAGACCCAAAAGCGCACCGAGCTGATGAGGCCCAAGCAGCCCCAGACTCAAGTTGTCGTATTTGTGGCTTCGGCAAAGCTTCAGTCTGTGCTCCTTGAGTTTGGCCTGGGCTTCTTCAGGGGAATAATTTCGATGGGACGTTTTGACATGCCCACTTGGCAAGAATCATTGTGAGATGAGACAATTGCACATCTCGAGGGAAACCAAAACAAAATCAAGTTGGTGGGTGATGGCAGAATACGATGCCACCAGAGTGAAAAGTGACAATCGCCTTGCACCGCCTGGAGCAGGGAACATTGTCGCGTTTGGTTTATCGCCTAGTAAAAGAATGCAGCACACTTGCAATGGCACTATGCCACAGGCGCTGTCAAACAAATAAATGAAAGTGCTCATTGCAATAGAGTTGGTGGCGATAGCTGTGAATGCGGCATGGCTATGACCTGCAAGGAGCTACGCTGGTGTGTGCCGGCATTTTCATGCGATGCATGGGCGTGTGCTGTGGGGAAGCGGTTGTTCTTAATTGCGCGCCTCACGCCTTTTCTTGTTCAGATGGGATCTAGTGCATGCGATTGCAGTTTGGCAATATACTGTATGTTGGTCCCGGAAGATTGTGCTTTCTGGGAACATATTAGCCAGCGAAAAAGAAGTGTAACTGTACGTGATCATTTTTTGTGTTCCCGATTGTGAACATTGGCACCGGAAAACCCTACGAAACGGGATCTTATCAACAAGGTACTTAAACTATCACCTGTATCACATGCTGTAGGAGCAAATCAAGGGGCACTGAAACACTTTTTGAGTATGGCAAGGAAATGTTCCCGGTCTGTAGACAATGCTGCTCTGAATCTTAAGCCACTCCATGCAGCAAGGAAGGCACAATCTCACATAATGCATTGCTTGCTCTCTTCAGCAGTTATCAAAGCCTCTGCTCTTTTTCTACCTTAGGCAATGTCAGTGATGATGTTACATGAACAATCGCCCATAGGCACCAGCCAGTGGATATTCACATGCACATCTTTCCAGATTTTATCGGAAATGGTTAAGCAGCAGTTGGCAATGCTCCCCACCCCTTTGTCACCCTCGAGCACTTCTGCCAGATGCAAGCCCCAAACAGTAACCATAAATGCACTGCAGGATGAGGAAAAAGAGAAGTGATTAAAACGACAGAAAGCTGAGCTAGTTGATAAGGATTCATAATGCAAAAAAGAGGTGAGGTGTGCAGACAGGACACAAGAGTAGAGAAGTGGACAACATGAACGCCGACTATCAACTGGAGGGAGCACTGAGGCAAAAAAAAAAAAACAAAAAAAAAAAGAAGGAAGACACAAAACTCATCTGCGCAAGCTCGGGAATGGAATCACCACGTGTCAGTCGGGTACATGTGTCAGTCTACGTGAGAGATAACTGTTAAGGCACTTAATCTCTTCCTTATGTAAGGTAATCGAAGGCTGACTCATGCACGCGCTTCCACCGTTATAGATATGCCATGCCTCTACCATGAGATGTGTATCTTCATTCCTATGTCTGTACAATATTGCGCATTCATCTAACTCTGGTGTGCAGTTACAATCTTGGCAATGCAGGGAAACATTAGAAGGCGATCCACCGGTTAACAACCTTTTATGCTCCATTAGCCTTTGATTGATACACCGCCCCGTTTGCCCTACGTAGAACTGGCCACAGCTAAGGGGAATATTATAAACCACACCCATATGACAGTCAGTAATTCTGTTCTTATTGTGCTTCACTGGACAAATATCTGTTCTTTTTTTGCCTTTTACCTGCTCCTTTTTCCTCTGCACGGCAGCGCATATCTTACCTAGCTTATTGGGAGCAGTGAAAGCAACATTAACATCATATCTACTTGCAACTTATTTAAGCCTGCGCGACACTGAAGGAATTCGATTCCGCCAATTCAGCCTTCGATTACCTTACATAAGGAAGAGATTAAGTGCCTTAACAGTTATCTCTCACGTAGACAGACACTTGTACCAGACTGACACGTGGTGATACCATTCCTGAGCTTGCGCAGGTGAATTTTGTGTCTTCTTTCTTTTTTTCGCCTCAGTGCTCCCTTCAGTTGATAGTCGGCGTTCGTGCTGTCCACTCTTCTACTCTTGCGTCCTGTCTGCACGCTTCACCTCTTTTTTCCATAAGAAGTGATTAGCATTACTATTAGCACCACCCAGCTAAGAGCAACTATCGGGGGAAGTAAATGTTGCACTTTATATCTCTACTTATATTGGGGTTTCTTCAAAAATGTCATTGAGTATATGTTTCTTGAAGGGCATAGCACTCGCTTACATGTGTTTCTCAGTTTCAAGAAATGATGTTTCAGGGCTCCTTTGATGCTCACCATAAAACAGATGGCACTACATAACGGTCACAACGATGGCCATAGCTGACAGCTTTTCATGGAGGCTTGCAAGGCCACTTTGATGCAACCACGGTGGAACTCACCGATTTCCTCGCAACTCGTGGAGCCAAGCTCATAGAAGACCCGCACCACAAAGAGGAAGTGCCGGTTGCGTCCGCCGTACTCTGACCAGTACGACCGGTCGGGGTCAAAGTTTGAGTAGCTGGGGATCTTCATCTCTTGTGTCTCTACAGCCAGAACACGCCCTGCACGTTGCAACCAACACGACACATGCCATGAGGGTGCGAATAGGTGATGATTCTGTGGTCCAATCCTCTGAGAGGCATTTGCCACCACATCCTTTACCTTTCACAGACTATATAAGTGGCCCCTTAACAAGTTATGCCAAGACTCTGGTGGCTGCAACAAGTTACTGGAAGAATTAGCAGAGCAGCTAGAGAATGGCAGCACGTAAGGCAGTGAAGGAATAGAGACAGCGGTAGCCCATAATGTCTAGTCATTCCTTTGAGGAATCAGTGTCAACAGCATCACAGTGCTACTTGATATTCCATAGCAGTGCTTCAGAGTCCTGCAATGTAAACGTAACAAAATATCAGGTCAGCCGAAGCACCAAATATTTCCAAAAGGCTGCACCTGACAACGCATAGGGAATTGTGCTTCCTAAGCAAACAGATAAAGATGGAAAAGAGAGACTCAGACACTGAAAACATCAACAGCTGCGATTTAGCCGGGCACCTTTGACCATAGAAGCCCTGTTAGCTCCTTTCACTAATAAAAATATTTTACAGCGAACAGCCGTTAATTCTGCATTCGGGGCCAACATTGTCTGTCACATCACCAATTTCCACGACAGAAAACCCTCCTTGCTGCTGCCCCGCCCTCATACCACCGCACACTGTACTGTCACACTGTTTAGAGCATGCCACCAAGTGGCACCACCTCAATGTGCCACTGTATCAGAGTAGCAGAGTCAGACTGCCTTGTGGCAGTGAATTCTGCCACATCGTTTTACCAAGTTCCTTCTTGTACTAAGAAAGATGTCAAAACACAGTCATGTAACTTCGCAACATACAACAACAGTTTAACTGGCACACTGTTTTGCCACTGCATCCGTAACATAATGACTGTCCATCGTCTATGATGAGGTAGCTGCAGCTGCCAAAAGTCTCGCAGATCTCCTCAAAATTTCCTCATCAGGCACATAATGCTTCTGCTTGACAATTCGAGCTCCCAGGTACTAAGCTCCACACACATACCTGGTGCAGGCTGGTGCATTAGCTGCTGGTTGTAGCGTTCCAGAAGCTCGTGCAGCGTCTCGAATGTAGGCATTCCAAACAGCCCCGCGTGGCCTGTCTGCTGCGGGATCAGGTTCCGGTACTCCAGCTGCTGTGCAGGTCGACTCTGGTCAACGCGTGGAACCAGCCATAGCCTGCACCGCAGCCAATGCTTAGTCATGGTAATGCCTGCCACATTTCTTCGGTCAGTTCTCCCAAGTCTGAACATATAACTCAATTGACTGATCAACTGATGTTGGATTTCCTAAAATTTTTCTTCCCTGCCTAATTCTTGTGTCCTCTGATATTCTTGCATGACACTCTTGCCATTCTTGTATGACACCCCTGACACCCTTGCATGACACACACGCAAAGGCGGGAGTTACATGTTGGAGTTTTGTAGCTCCAATGACAGATGGAGCAAGTGTTTGGATGCTAGCACCGCCTAATGGTGTGTATGGCTTAATTCCAGAGGGAAGTTGCTTCAGCTACAAGACGGCACGTGCGGACTGACCATGTGCTTGTCAATGCAGTTCTGAAATTAGTACTGTACACGAGATACTATGAGCACATGGTGCAAGCTGCCATAATACAATGGTGCACGCCCACATACATTTATGACACAGTTTTAAATATCAAAATGATATATAAAGCAAGCAACCTACAGCACAGTTTTTGACATTGTGCACTCCTAATTCACCGTGCTCATATCACACGGTCATAAACGTCAGACTTCTCTGCCAACAAAATGTGATGAAAGTGATGACACATCTCTGACCAGCATTATTTTCATGCCACCTAATGTTCACTGGCAGGTTTCCCGCTGCTCTACTGGGGAACTGTATTCACAAATTCTTGCTATGCTGTAGTCATGCGAAGCTGAAAGTATTGCTGAAATTGGTCGATCAAAAGAAATGCCTGGCGTACACCCACACACCTCAGGCTGCGCACATAGCGGGTGCTCTGCTCGCCGTACTCGTAGTATGTCATTCGCTCGGTGTTGACCACCTCGGATGAGGTCTTGAACTCGACGCTCTCGCATGTCTTCACCTCCCAGGTGCAGTTCTCCTTGAGCCAGTCGTTGGCACGTTGGAGCAGCACCCTGCATGAGAAGCAAATGAATGAACACGCACCCAAACTATCAACCAAGGCGGTCAATAAATTTACTTATTTATCTCTCTACATACGCTGCCATAATATGGCATTACAGCAGGGTTAAATACCAGCAGGTAAGGAACACGGCCATGCGTGCTGTCTCTACGGTGGCATTTCAGGTGTCCTGTTGGTGCCTCTTGACTCGCCTACCCTGGCAGTGATACATTTGCCCACATTTGCATATTACATATGAGTGTGTATGCACATATGTATACTTGTGCCAAAATGCATCTTGCAATGTAGTTGTACATCTCCTGTGAGAAATAAAGCACTACAACTACAGCCCTTAACCTGTGGGAGCGGCTCAGTGGCTATGGCGCTTTGCTGACGAGCATGACACCACGAGTCTAATCCCCAGCAGGAGGCTGCTGCCTTCTGATTGGGGCAAAATGCAATAACGCTCATGCACTTACGTTTAGGGTGTACATCAAAGAATCCCCGGTGGTCAAGATTAATCTGGAGCTGTCCACCAGAGTCCTCTCATAAGCAACTGGGCGATTTCAGGACCTTAAACCTCATAACTTAGGAGAGCAGAAAGTTGGGCTAGTTGGTTGAAATGCGTACTGAAAAAGTTTTCGCGGAGGCACAGCTTGCCCTCGTGTCTCCACGTAAACTTTTTCAGTACCCATAACTTAATATTTTATTACAGCCTTTATTAGATGCACTCCTTGCTGATGCACACCACGCAACAACAAAGTTTATTTCCCAAGTCCCAGCCGGAATGCATTCAGTTGACTGTTGACAGCTGTCGCGTAACTTGATATGTTTTGTGACTTATGGGTGGGCTCGCTCTGGCCGCACAGGACGACGCAGACAGGAAAGCCAGGAAATAGATAATGATAAAGTCATCTGCATGCTGCTACTGCACAATTTAGTTGTGCCCGAGTCAAAGACACCCTTTCCCTTTAGTAATAGAAGCTTCCAGGCAACCTGCAACTACGTGCAAAATTGTACTGCTGTAATATTGTTGACAGCTGTTGACAAACACAATCTCAGGAAGCAGCATTTGTTCCTAGCCTAGTTGCTTCGTACTTAATGGCATATAGCACATGTCTTATTCGGGTTCAAAGACATGGTCAGACAAAGCTCAGTGACATGGGTCACTTTCTTATTGCCGACCACTATGTTACAAAAACCCATTTTTCGTTTAACTACCATGGTTAGGTGCAGACAGCAGCCACTTGTCGTATGTGCACAGAGTAATTGTCCCCTCCATGTGAGTGTTAAGCTAAAAAACAGCATTTCTTTCCCTGCACACCAAGACGAAGGTGCAACAATGTGTGATGGATTGGCATGTTGACGCTGCACCCTGGATTTTGGTGTCACGTTGCTGTATTCAAAACACACATTGTGGGTGCTTTTCATCGTCTGTGATGACACAACAGTCTAAGCCAAGTAAGTGTCAGTTTTCTTGAACCTTGGCGGCAAAAACACGACTAAACTGCTTCCACGCAGTCCTGCAGGCATCTGTGTTCATATCCGGGAGAATATTTTACTTAATCGTTTCCGAGTTAATTACCAAAAGGATTGAAAGGCAATGTGAAATATAGAGTATGAGGTATCTCACAAGCATATGAGACACGAACAATCAACAGGAAGACACTGCAAATTTATATTTGGTTCACTTCATAAATTTGTTCAGCTGGTTTCAAGGATGATGTGAGTATACTTTATGCTACCTCTAAAGACACATCCTGCAGATTCTGCTAGCAGATGCATTACCGGGATGCATTACCACGTGCTTTTAGTACATGCTGGGGTGTGGTACAAGTGACACAAAAGTTTGCATGCTTATTTCTTCTGCTTGTCTATGGCCATGTAGGCAGGTGGCGAATAAGTGTGCATATCTACACAGCACATGCTAGAGCTAGCTACAATGCTCTTTATTACTTTTTTTATTCCACCTTTGCTGCTTCATGCGATGCCATGATTTTGGCTTGTATACTTAATTTGAGCGCATAGATACACAATATTTAAATAGGTGACTGGATATGCAGTGGTGCGAAATTACACTATCAAGTTAATTATGATTTGTAAGAGGCATCATATACTTTCCTGTTTGCATTTCACTTGGTTGGGATAGCGCACGCCATATCATATAGTGGCACTTTCATGAATTCTTGTAGTGTCATTCTTAGTATTGACATCGTAACCAATATTTAAAGCTGTAATGCATGATTAAGCTATTCATGGCTCCAGCGGTGGCTCCTCACTCTGAATCAATATGAAAAACAACACCTAATCTGCCTTCCAAGAGCGACATCCTGTAGAAATGCGAGTTGTCTATACAGTTGTTATAGGTTGAAGAATCCTTCTAGTGTAACCTTTCTTTTATATTGTGTCCAGCTCCTCTTTCGTACTAGCACACCGTGTACAAGAGTGAGCCTCAAATACATAACACTGCACCTCGAACGGCGTGGTAACTGTGTATGCGAAACAATTGATTGCACTAATGATTACATACAATCATTGAAAAGAAAGTGTGAGCAAGGATGATCTGAAGCTTTGCAAGACCGGCTGGCATACATATGCAATGACCTCATGATTTGATGCACACATATTATGCTCGACAGTGTTATCGTTGTTAGCACTGTTGTGAGAACTGCTGTTCTCGTTCCTTCCTATGAATGCCGCGCGCAAAAATTGTTCGAGATCGCGAGTTTAACAGCAAAGAGCATTGACCGGACAATGCGAGCGAATATATGTATTTCTGGGATTCCCGACACTATCGCGACGGCTGTTATCACCTCACCTACAGCTGTCGGCTACAGACGCTTACAATGCGACTCGAAAGTGCAACCTGAGGGGCTCGCTGCGAAAACACGCGGAAGTTGCGGAAACCGCCGGTAAAACGCATGTCACTCGATCGCGCTGCGAACTTGTACGTAGCTGAAACTGAGTCGTCCTGTATATAGTCGATCTGCTATGCGTGCAGCAAAGCGCTTGTTAATGAAGGAAAATAACGACCACCCTCAACCGAGGTCAATATAACGACGGCTCAAGGAAGTTTTTTCTCCACGCGTGACCTCTGGTTGACCACACGCCATAGCAATAACCAGCTTTGCAAGGAAGTATATGTTGGCACGTATAAAAGTGATGGCCGGACAGCTCCGACGCGGCGCTTGCTTTGGGGACTGACGGCTTGCACAACTTGCACCGCGCGAGGAATCGAAAGTACAAGCGTGGGATCGCTGCGAAAACACACAGCTGTCGTGCAACCAGTGACCTCGCAAAACGCAGACGGTGCGATATATCACGCACGCGCGACACACTGATTTCGTTTGCGCCTAGGTCCTGCGTGTCTGCATGCAGAATAAGTGCTTCGATTTTTCGCTTCGCAGCTTGCAAAAGAATCGAAACCAACCATGAAAGGCGTCGCACCGTGTTACCGCGATATTGCAGCATCGTCGCGCCCAACTTGTAGTCGGGGCGCGCGTCTCACCTGAACGGCTCGAACGTCGGCGTGCTGAAGAGGCCGCCCGAACTGATGCAGTAAGGCAAGAAATCCACGAAGCTCAGTCCACCGCCCAGAGAAGCGTGCTGCCGCGTGGCTTCGCTGTACGAAGGCGGGAAGGACGAGACGTCCGGGCATCCCGCGAGCGGAGTAGCCGTGGCCGACATGACGCCGCCGTCGTCGTCTGCTCCCGCGCCGCAGACGAAAACAAGCGCGATCGCCGCCGCACCCGCTGCCGGCTCGGATGACGACAGCTACCGAGCGTCAATGGCCAATGCGTGGAGGCCGCCGGCAGCGATAAACAACGACTAGCGCGTCAGCGTACGTGCATTTCTCGGCGCGACGACACCACCACCGCACTGTTTACGACACAGGCTGCGCCCATCCCCCATCTGAGGCGCGTCACATGTCCTGATCAGGGTACCTTGCTCAACAAACCTACCCGCTGGGCCTTACGCTAGGCTAGGGCAAAGGGAGAAGTTTTCCTGAAGGGCTTATTATTAATTTGTCCAACTATCGAAGTGCTCTGGCGTTCTTGTGTTTTTTTCTGTTTGTCCTGTCACATTGCTTTTCACGGCGCAAGGAAAATATAAGATGCTTCTAGACATACGATATCACTATTCTCCATTGTTCTGCTTCTACCCACAAGCCTCTGATATGAGTGGGGTTTGTCCTGATGGGCTAGCAAGTTCCGGCGGATCCAGCAGTTCCGGTCGATCGAAGAGGGCACTCGGCAAAAATGGCGACCTCGAGGCTGCTCAAGGGTACCGCTATTCTCCTGCAACATGCGGCGAGGAAGTCATCTGTAAGTTGTTCTAGCAACACGGCCTTCAAATATCGAACGTACTTGTTCTCATGAGCCGCGCTTTTCGCGATCTTCCTTCTGTGACTCGCGTAACAATGTCGGAAAAGCATCGCTCGGAGAGGGCCGCACGGCAATGTGGAAGCAAGATTGACCTTCCTTCTGTGACCGCGTTGCATTTATTCTGCGACAATTCGTTTGCTTATACGGCATAACAATCTCAATTTGGAATGTGCTATCACGTGCCCGGAGTGGGTTTGGAGCTCTGAATCATTACCAAGTGCCTGTTTTAGTTTCGTGCCATGCCGGCTGTAAGTGTTCGTGGGGCAGGTCATTCAAAGGAGCTGGAACGAGCCGTCACATAACCTGCGCTGCCAGATGAGAAGAACGTGATTTCTGCTTTTCTTTTAACTTTGTTCAGTACGGTGGTTCTCCTTTGTGTCTGCACTGAAGCCACGAACGCTGGCTGAGGACGTCGTTGATATTGCGGAAACTGTTTCGTTCCGAGCATGCGATCTGTTCGACACCGTGCAACGTAGATATGACAGGAGTAAAAAAATCTGAAGTGCCTGAATCGGCAGTCAGCTTTTGGTCACTACCTTTTGGCTTATGCGTTTCACAGTGAACCTGAGGTTATGGCACGCTCCAACATTGCGAAGCGTAGCTCGTTGTCATCCTATTCGGCTTTCAAAAAATGCGTGACAGTGAGAAAAGTATTTCTCAAAGATGCCACTGAAGAGAGCTCCAGAGTTAATTTTCGCCGTCTGCGATTTGTCAGAACACATCTGAGAAACCGGCACCGAAATATTCTTACATTTAAATTGGGCGAAAGTGCAATTTGCCCACATGCTGCCACTCTCCTGGCGTTTTTAAAGCAGCTGCTCATGTGGTTGCAAGTTGATCAGGAATTGTGGTTATGCCAAGGCAGCTCTCATAGGAAAGGTCGGTCGCAACTTTATGTAGTCGTATCTTTAGCACCAAACACAAAACAATGGACTAAAACAAGAAAGAAATGGAAAGCATGCGTGATGACTTCTAATGAATTTTATTCGAAAACTCACTCGAGCTTAATTATTACTGCATGATTTAGCAATAAAACACGTGTTAACAGGACACACGACAAGCACTAAACAAATAACCGAAGCTACTTAACTGTAAGAAAAGGCGTGCGCACTTATGTTGAAGCATGCTGAAAATTGATCTCTTTTTTTGTATGTGTGTCTAAGGATGACACATATTGCCCCTGACAGACATTGTTCTTCTTTAGCACGATAGCATTGCAGAAAACACTGCCTTGCGGGCCTTCCTTGCGAAGTACTTTTCCTTGCTGCTCAGGCTCCCCACCGCCACCTGCATCACCTGGCGGCCAGCAGCTTTACCCAGACGCTGGTGAATGTGCCCGAGACGGTGGTGACGACTCTGGACAATGGCCTCCGTGTGGCCACCGAAGACTCTGGCAATCCAACGTGCACGGTGGGCGTCTGGATCGATGCGGGCAGTCGGTACGAGACCGAGAAGAACAATGGCGTCGCCCACTTCCTCGAGCACATGGCCTTCAAGGTGATCCCAGCTTCTGTGCAGGGCCGTAAATAATTTAGTGCAACTTATGTGGCGCATCTGCACCTCAATATAGCTAACACTGGCTCTGTACCAAATTGCAAAGATACAATGAAGTCAGTCTAGAATTCCCTCGCTTACATGATAGTGTAATGAAGTAATGTACATGCAGCATGCAATGCCGCATTAGTTCGTGTTAAGGGGGAGACGAGGCACTACAAATTACTTTTTTTATTTGCTTAAGAAATTTTAGTGAAATTTGCACAGTTCATGTATTTTTACCGGCTGATTTCAGGAATGCAATTATTTTTTCCCAGTTATAAATATCTTTTATCATATCCAAAAGAGGATGTTCTTTGTTCAAGGCCTAATGAGCTAATTAACAGCGACTTGCATGGTAATGTACAGTGCACTGAATCAATTCTGAATGTTCACAGCTATAAATCGTTGTTTTAAGCCATTTTTGAGTGAAGTTATATGCTGTAAAACTTGGTCACAAGAACTGTTACAATCACTGTCAGCTCATGTTTCAATCGTGGAAATGCATGTTTAAGTTTAGTTGTCACAGAGTCACCATCACATATTAATTTGTGGTTGCCTTGTACTCATACGAAAATCAGCCTGGGCATTCTCGGATGAAGTTGTGGGGTTGGACTCTGCGTGAGGCTTGGGCCGAAGGCAAGGTCTTGATCTAGCCACACATCGCCGTTTCATGGTGCTTCCCAGCCCATAGCCCCTGAAATTGCAGCTACATCGGATACGGGAAAATAAAGCCACCAGCTCTGTCAGCTCTAAGAAACTTTTATTGCTAGAAGTAATAAGGAATACTTGCAGAGGGAAGTCCTCTCTGTAATAAGTAATAAATAGGGTTGCAGCAGGTATCCATATCCAGCAGGTTCAAGATCGGGGCGCCAGAGGTCTGTTCGTCTTGGGCTTTGGGTCAGCGAGCGGTGATGCATGCTTCGCGGGACCGTCCTGAGAAAGGCTTAGGAGCACGACACCGGAATGGACTAACACGATCGTACGAACGTGCTACCATTTGCACAACCGTACACACAAACGATTATGCCTTTGGTGTCCAGCATGGGGCGAACATATTCGCTCGCTATTTGGTCGTAGTGAGTCAGGCTTCCTTGATATGTCACGCGCCCATCGGCATGTTCAGTGGACAGTAATTAGGCTAGCAGGCATTAGTGTAGGAAAGGTACAGTGAATGCCCTTTTGAATGTTTATGCTACTGTGCTGCTGTTTCTTTGCCCCAAAAGCACGTGTGAGAGCCCACAAGGTCATTGATTTGTTGACCTAGCCCTGTCCCAGGAAACACGCCCGAAACTGTCCCCCTCTCCAATTCTTCGCAATGCAGGGAACGTCCAAGAGGTCGCAGATTGACCTCGAGCTGGAAGTAGAAAACATGGGGGCCCACCTGAATGCATACACGTCGCGTGAGCAGACCGTCTACTATGCCAAGTGCCTCTCCAAGGACATGCCCAAGGGTAAGAGAGAGAAAGGAGAAATTTGTGTAATAAATGGCAGGGAGGTTGACCTGACGTTGACTACCCTATCCTGCTTCTCTGTGCCAGGATAATGGGAAGGGAAAAAGTGTTATGAGCAGTGATAATAAAGCTGCATTAAAAAAATTTTTTTACCTACGCTTCATGCAGGCTTGTGCTGACGAATGTAGGCAGAGCATAGGCTATGACGTCTTGTGCTGCACTTTGCTGATTGTATTCTAGCCAATCAGCGTGGATTGCATGTCGTCTTCTGCATGAGCAGATGAAAAGTGCCTGACTTCACTAGCTGCATACATGCCCTTGCCTCAACGCTAAAGGCCAATTTACTAGTTTCCTTCAATCAGTAGATACGCACAAACTGCCGCTAACTACTACACTATGAATTCACGGTGCATGAACGTAACACAGCGTAGAGTCTGAAACAGCCTGACCCTTATATGCGCAATCTGTGAGTATGATTATTTTATCTTCTCAGAAGATAAGCTCACCTTGTGATACACGGTCGCACCAACACTTCACTGCTGTCTATGCAGCGAACCTTCACTGTTGTCGTCGTGTAGTGTGCCGACAGTTGCGGGCGAAAAGATGCTGCACGTTTGCAACACCTGCATCTCTGTCTGTCATTTGCTATCTACAGTCATTGAAGCTGTCGTGTAGAAAACACAGTTTTCATGCTACACATATGCTAAAAAAATGGCTCCGTTTAGGTGGGTGGAGCTACACTTTTTCCGTACAAATTTTTAAAAAATATGCCGACTTACTACACCAGCTACACTTATGTGACCGGTGCAGTTAAAGAAAGAAAAGCCATAATATGGACATTTATTTATAGACTCAAATAAGAGCTCAACGTCTGTTGCACCCACTTTGCACTGGCTGTAAAATTTCTGGGCAAGCCAACGAGGCATCGCTGTGAGCTATAGTTGGTGACCCAAGTTGACTCACTGGCATATGCACCGCAGTCCAACCCAAAGTGAACTTGAGATGCACTAACAAATTACATTTGCTCATTTGCATGACCTCATGTCATAGGTAAACTTCTCTATGTCCTCTTCTCTTGGTAACTATGCTTTGTTGTGTGGAGGTTGATTCATGCACAAAAGCTTATGGAGCACAGGATTTGAGAGAAAGTTGAATCCCCATGAAGCTTAGGCACACAGCCTCATATGCAAAGTTTTTACGCTGTACGAAGGTTTGTGACTTACACAATGATCCATCAACATGCTTTAACAGTGTAGAGATTCACATTTGCCATGGAACCCATGTTCCGTAAACGTTTGCAGCCAACTGTCAGTGCCCATTCGGGCAATACTAGCTCCCTTTTCCTGTCCGTGATGTGTTGTCTGTGGGAGTTGTCCATATCTCCCCGAATTCATTGACCCCCGCATCTTGCCTTTCGTGTGTTGCAGCTGTGGAGATCCTCGCGGACATCTTGCAAAACAGCAAGTTTGGCGAGGCAGAGATTGAGCGGGAGCGTGGGGTGATTCTGCGCGAGATGCAGGAGGTGGAGACCAACCTCCAGGAGGTAGTCTTTGACCACCTGCACTCGGTCGCCTACCAGGGCACGTCCCTTGGGCTGACCATCCTCGGACCTACCGAGAACATCAAGTGAGCCCCATGCCTCATCTTCTCGTTCCTATAGGGTAGGGTAGAGCACTAGCCAGTTGGGAGCACAACAATCATTGACTCAACATTGAATTGGTTGACTCATTAATTCATTCTCTCTCTCTCTCACACACACACGCACACACAGTCATTGCAAAAGTTGCTTCTTTATTTTTATTTGACTGTCCACTTGCTTTCATTTTACCTATTTCTCTGCAAAAAAAATCAAATTGCCATAATTTCAGAATTGGCAGAGCAACAGTTGGCGGTGTTAGTTTGTATCTGCATTTTTTCTTTCTGTGCATCTGTCTCTGCAAGCAGTGCTGTTATGATCGGTGAAACCTCAAGGTTCGTGTTATAGTAGTAATGCTCGCACTCACATCTCTTATGTGATGGGTGCGCGAACACTAATGTGGGAGTGGACATAAGTACAGAGAAAATTGCTGGAAGTTCTTCAGGTTACTTAAGTATATAAGGTAATGTCTCTGGTACGTACGCTGTCTCAAGTATTTATTCTACATCAGATGTGATTTCGTACGTCTCAGTAATATTTTATCACCATGTTCTCGATCAAAAGGTATGCAGTCTCTTTGAGCTCAACATGTTGTCCTTTGTGTCATGCTCTGTGTTTCACATTGCATATTTCTTGGAACAACTTTGCAATACAGTCGCCGACCGTTTATTTGGACCTCATGGGTACTGCGGAAATGTCTAAATAAACAGGTGTCCGAAAAAGCAGATTAAGAAAAAGAAATCCTTGATTTCCATGCACTTATTCCGGCTCGGCAGTAGGCTTGAAGAAATTGTGAATGCGCTGTTGCACGCTGTTTCATTTACTCGCAATCAGATAAGCCTGAATCTCGGAGATGGTCGTACGATCACTATAGATAGCTGAAAGCACAGTCACTACTTGTACACGCTCCGCATGCAATGGCAGCGTAGCACATGGTGCGTCATCTTCTGACTCATCGTCCGGCGGTGCAGCAGAAACCTGACAAATGATCTCGCCGTCGTTGAGTTCTGCGCATGTCAGTGCAGCAGTGTCAGCACCGGTGAAACTGTCAAATGAGATGGTGTCCAGAATCGCAATGCAACCACTGCGCAGGTCTCGGCAGAACATTTTCAGTGTCAGTAGGGAGCACATCAGAAGGCGACATATCTTAGGCCTCCCGGCACCCGCTTGCCGGCATTCCCCAGCGCAGTCTGCACGGGCACTGTTGGCGCCATTAGACACCTGATGGGATGCTTCCGTATGCCGCGTTGGATCACTGCAACCTCGACACAGCACACAACGCAAACTTCACCACGCCATAACGCCGACACCAGTCGCACAAATGAAAAACACGGCCTACTCGCAGCGTCGTGCACGAAGAAACAAACAAATCAGCTCCTGGATTGTCTTGGCATGGTTTACTAAGCCGATACCGGAACTGCTGTAGCCACGAACCAGGCAGAAATGATGACGATGAGCAGGGATTTGCAGTAGCGCCACTTCGTGGGGCAGCAAGGAGGCTCCGTTCAAAACAAAAATGTCGTTCAGCAAGTCAAACCAAGCACCAGTCAGAGTCGGTGCATGGTGCTCTCGATCGAGTTGGCTCAAGGAGTGTCCGAAAAATCAGACGAGAGGTTGCAAGGTGTCCAAACTTTCGGCAGATGTTATACATTATGGTCTATGGGGAGAGCGGCGGTGCAGCAAAGCGGACCGAATAATCGAGCATGTCCGAATTTTCGGAGTCCGAAAAATTAGTCGGCAACTGTAATCGTAAATGGGAGACTGGCCCATGCTGCTAGCAAACGTTTTGCCATTTTATGAAATGATGCAGGCAAGTTTCTAAGTTGTCAAAATTGGGTAATTCAGTTCTGTATGCCACTAGCTTCAGTATGTAAATGAATGTTTCTTGAATAATTATTTCTAATGAAAGCAGCACGTTGTTGCCAACCTACATGGAAAGTTGTTCTGTCTCCATTTTGTGTTGACAGTTGCAATGATGACACTTGCTCTTGTTGTAGACTGTAGTGTGAACAGGGTTTTGGTTTCGTATCTGATAGTAACATGCAGACAACTTTCAGGCCCATTGTCTTGCTAAGAAGATGCCCATTTTAATTGGGTAAATACAGTAATTGACACTGGAAGTCATTTATGATGTGCAGGTGCTGGATATTTGCACCGATTGTCCTGAATTTACCTTATAACTCAGCCACGCGGGGCAATTTCAGTCATCATCAGGCCCAATCTGGATAGAATTTCTCGTGGTTGGCTCCTTTCCCGAGCCTGCACAAAGGAGTCAATCGTGATTGATAAAGTCGATCCTAATTGGGGGCTCAATGTGATTGAAAGTGCCCCATGTGACCCTCGTATTACTCTTGGTACAAACCTCTAACATGCTTCACGTGTTTTGCATTTCTGAAATGGCACCTTGTGTGATGGCACGCTTTAGATATTAGCAAGTTTTTAGAAGTGTTTTAGAAGTGAAAATTTAGAAGTTTTTATTTACATCCTAGCTTGTGATTGATCTCGGTTGCTCCCCCCAACTCATTCTCAGGAGTATCCAGAGGCAGGACCTAATTGACTACATCTCTCTTCACTACAAGGCACCCCGCATCGTTCTAGCTGGAGCTGGAGGTGCGTATGAATTTTTTTTTTTTCAGAAATATTTCTTGTCAGCTAGCAAGGCAATACAGAAGACAAGTAAGGGCTGCGGCTCTGTTTGGCTTCTCTCCTTGGCCTGTCATGGCATTCTTTTTCTCTGAGTGCTTATTCCTGAATTGTGTTGGCCTGTCATGGCATGTAATGCCCCTTCTAGGGTTCTTTAAGCACCAATAAATAATAATAAAAAATTACATAGCTCGTTGCAATGGACCTTGCATACGATTAATGATATTTGGGGTTTTACGTGCCAAAACCACTTTCTGATTATGAGGCACGCCGTAGTGGAGGACTCCGGAAATTTTGACCACGTGGGGTTCTTTAGCGTGCACCTAAATCTAAGCACACGGGTGTTTTCGCATTTCGCCCCCATCGAAATGCGGCCGCCGTGACCGGGATTCGATCCCGCGACCTCGTGCTCAGCAGCCCAACACCATAGCCACTGAGCAACCACGGCGGGTACCTTGCATACGACAGACCTTCGAATATGATGGGCGAAATTTAGTCCTACTTAGTTCTCCCTATTTTATGAATGCAATGAAGTTTGCTTTTAACAGACTGTGCTACAACAGACTATCGGCTACAATGGACAAAATTAGCGGCAATCTTTTTCACAATCGGCTGTATAAAGCGTACTTTTGCCATGTTGATCGACATGGGCTGACAACTGACTTGCGAGGGTCAGCCGACGCTTATGGCTCAATATATCGCACACACGAGGGAAGAAGGTGGGGCGAAAACGCGCTGCCCTCGAGGCGAGAGAGAGGGGGTTCTACTCTGGCGGCTGCTGCTTATGGCGCAACCGCCATGTCTTGAAAGCGATCTGTGATGTCGCCAAAGTGCGCACCTGCGTGGGCACCGTATCTTGAAAGCGACCTGCGATGGTGGACAAAGTGCGCCCAGTGCCAGTAGCTTCGTATGTGCTGTGCTTTCGACGTTCGCGTTGGAGCAAGAGACTGCATGGAAGTCAATTTGCTCGCTGTTGCTTGTTTAATTCACTATTCACCGCACTTGTTTAATTCACTATTGCAATCGATGCTTTGCCTTTTGGGTGAAACGGTGACTTTTTGTTTTTTACTTTGGAAGTTCGTCATTCACTCTTTGCAATAAAGTTGTTGGACATTGCGATGAAAGTTATGGAAGTGATGCGTTTCGGATATTACGTACTTTGGATAAAATCGACTTTTTTTTTTGTCGTGTTATTAAGGTCTGTTGTAACTAGAGTTGACTGTACGTGGCTTCAATAGAAGTATGTACCACCACCTGCCGCATTGGCAGCTGCTCGGCCAGATATTTGCACAGACGTACGAAATTCAAGTTCAGCCTGTTGCCCCGCTGTTGTTCGGCTAGCTGGTTCATAGTTCAAGAAAGAAGGCGGCTTCACACAGGGGCTATGCCCACAACCAACGTCCAGACTCGCTTGTGAACAATGAGTGGCGAGTCACGAGTGTGGCCAATGCACTGTTCTTCCTTCTTCTGTCTGTGCTGTCTGGGCTATGTTTATTCTTAACCAAGCAAATTAGGACTTTTGTTTCCACTTTCACTACTTCATGTATGTCAGCATGATTTCAGCTCGTACCATCAGCATAAATTGAAATGTGCATAGTAGAATGTGCGCAATTACGTGGAAGTGCATTGTGTAATCACTCTGTTTGCAGTGTCTACACATTGGAATAATTGTGGAATGTCTACACATTGGAATTTGGAATCGTTTACGTTTAAATTTGTTCTAGTAGTACAATTAGTTCTAGCGTGATGAAACATTGTAGATGTCTCTTAAATAAATGTACGGGCGTGCGCCATTCCCGTTTGCAATACAAGCACCTAAATGTCTATAATAACTGTGCTGGCAGCCATTCGTTGCTGTTTATGATGCTGGGGTGATTTGTGGCCTTCATCACTGCTACATTTTCCTGGCTGTTACATTTTTTTTTCTTCTGCGGTCCCTTGAAAAACATATCATCAGGGTTACTATACTGTATTCATGTGACCAAGAAAATGCCATTGTCATAGCCGATCATTGTTAGAAGCGGGTTGCATCAAAAATGCACAGGGGCAAACATTGAAGCATCTTAATTACACTGAAAGAACCCCCTTGAAGCATTACCGCTTTAACAGTATTCGGATGTAACACTGCACAGCTTCAAGCACTGCGAACTTTGGTTTGTCTTCTATGGTGAAATAAAGTGCTTCCTACAATGTTCCCATGCCGTATTATTCACTATGTAACAATTAAATCTGGCTAGTGGGTGTTGGTGCCAAAAAGAAAAGGAACACAAAATCCTGGGGTAATAAGACGAGTGACCACATCAACCTGTATGCTGCGTATGCAGCATGGCAAAAATTTACTGCATCACTGACCTAGTGCCCTCTCTCCCTTCTCCCTTTCACACCTCCTATGCATGAGTTGACTGCGCCGACGGTGGGGGAGGGGTTAGGGGTTAGAAGGAAGACAGAAGGGAGGCGCGCAGAGGCTGGCGATGCGTAGGGTGATGCGACAAAGGCGTGTTGTGCAGGGTGTACTGCTCAAAGGCAGGTGTGGTGAAGGCACGCAGGACGGAGGCAAGTGCAGTGGCTTGCATTTTTCTTTTTCAGGAGCTTTGCATTCTTTTTTCTTTCAGTGCGTCCACCCAGTATCCAGATTTAGTTGTTATAACCGACCTATGCGGCATGGGAGTGTGGCAAGTGGTTTATTTTACCGTAGAACACTCAAAAGTTCGCAGTGTCCTCAGCTGTTCATTGTTATATCCAACATGTTAAAACCGATATTGTGATACGTGGGTTTGACTGTACATTTTTTTTTACTTCCCTCTTCGTGTTTCATTTGGCACAGCTGCGAGCCAGGCACTTATGTTGGTGACCTAACACAATCTTGTTGCTCCTAATAAGCAGGCAAGCATTGGGCCTAGTACCCCAGCATTGCTCATTGCAGTGAGGCATGTATTCTTGGCCGGGCAGGGCACTGTGACCTAGTGGCAGACCATCTGCCTTGTGTGCCAAAAATAGTGGTTTCAAGTCCCATGGCCTTTGAAAGCCAACCAGACTTTCAAATGCGTGGAAAGCATTTTAAACACAAGGCAATGAAGTCTCTGCATGGATACATTTTCGTTGCGAATTGTTGTATTTACAATGCAATAGTTTGTTGAATCAGTTTGCAAAGTCACAAAGCCATTTGAAGCCAGAGGGACAAAGTTTAGGTAGGTCAGTATACTGCCCCATCAATCCTTTGCTAGCTGCCGAACTGCCATATTTGCAGCCAGTGTTCCCTGTAATTTTTGTAGGGAAATATGGCCCTTCCTTCTGTGCAATGTGCGACCAGCTGTTGTTACTGATTAGCTGACAAGGGCCCTAGCCTTGGCTGCATTGCATGAAGTTGGTGAGACACAATGTAGCAAGAACTTTGGCCGAAGCTATGTTGTCAGTCATGCTGTGGTGCATTTTCATTTCAGTGCAGTCAACTCTTGTTATAGCAAAGTCACACCCAACACAAAAATATGTTCGTTATATCCAATACATTTGTTATAAACACAAATTCCTTACATACCGACATCGGCAAGAAACATAAAATTGGCTTAATTTTATCCGTGTTTGTTATATCGAGGCTCATCTGTATACCCACTTCTGTTGGTGTCCCAACCCTGGAGTCGTGTCTACATTGCGTCTAGAGTCGAGCACATTGCAGTGTTCCTTGTGGATAGGCTTGTTCATGTTCACTGCTGACTGTAGTTTGCCAAGTGAACCTTGCGTGAATCCAACTCTGCAACCGTTTGGCTCTTTTAAAGCATTTGCCTTCTCCAGTGAGCCTCTCGCTCATTTTTATCCTGGTGGTTTGACACAGGCGTGAAGCACGACGAACTGGTCAAGCTGGCCCAGCAACACTTTGGCTCGGTCAAGACTGACTACGACGCCAAGGTGCCACCAGTCGAGCTGCCCTGCCGCTTCACCGGCAGCGAGGTGGGTTTGGAGTGACTGTTGTCACTTTCGTGGCCTTAATTTTTCTGTCGGGTTGTGTTGATAGTGTTTTTGTCCTTAACTCTAAGGCAGGGGGTTTCCAAACTTTCTGACTTTGGGGAACCTCACCAGCCTTCCCAGATTGCCGTGAAACCTGCTGTGCCATGCGTGCTGACGTCATCGCGCCTGTACTGCTAATCGTGTATGAACATGCCCCATGTGTCGATTACGCTATGCCATTACCATAGCGCAGGGACAGCAGTGTTGTGCTTTGAAGCTTGAGGTCGCAGGTTCAGTGTCAGCTGCAGCGGTTGTATCTTGATGGGAATGAAAGGCATAAAACGCTCGTGTACATAGGTTCAGGTGCACATTAAAGAACCCCAGGCGGTCAAAATTAATCCAGAGCTCTCTACTAAAGCCTGCCTCATAATAAGATCGTGATTTTGGTACATAAAACCCCACAACCTAATTTAAATTTTTACGCTATGTCATTTAGTCGGTCAACTCTCGCATTTCAGCAATGAGACGACCAGGCTGATGCATGCCCCTAGATTTGCTAGTGGCTTTCAGCTTGCAAAACATCTTAGTCTATTCCCGCCTGCATGTTGCTGACCACTTTGTGAGCATGAATGAGACATATTCTATGTGGACACTGTTTGCCCACAAATTGCACAGCAATGGGTGTTGTGTGCCACTGCCGCGTTGGCCTTTCTCGCAAAGACTACTAAATGTGTGCCAACTCTCCTGTAAAGTTAACAAATTTGGGCTTGTTTCATGATTTTGCCAGTGTTGCGTGAAATATAATCCTTTTCATGAAGTGTTGCTCTTCGGTTTTCAAACTTCCTGTCGAAAATTTTCTGATTCTGAAAGGAGGCAGAAGGGGGTACCTGCATTGAGTAAGTTTATACAAGTTGCTGAACCAGGTGAAATCACCAGGAACAGCAGAATCATTGAAAAAGTCATTGCAATCCAAAAACAAATTGCCACTTATCAGTCTTTGCTGTGCGAAGTTTTCTGTTGCTTGCTGTGTTAGTCTAAAGGGGAAATAATAGTAAGCAAAGTGCATATGTATCCCTAAAGAAAGCGTGTCGTTGAGGCACGCTTTAAGATGTATGCGTTCTCCCCCCTCCCCCTCGGTGCAACATTCATGGGATTTTACCACTCTTAAAAGTCCACAGTAACAAAATTTGACGTTCATTCAAGGTTGGCAGGTATGCCATTGAACTGTGGATGTGACATGCGGTGGATTTGTTAAATCCGGAGTGCAATGTAAAAATCCACCTAAGAGACAACGGGGCAAATTCTGAGTTAACGGTGGCACTTGCAGAATGCACTTTGGGAACCTCTCCTCTAAAATAAGCTGTAGAGCACTGACAGGTTGCCCTGTTTGCACATCTGGGTCCTGTGTGTTGCCTGCTGGCCGGTGTGCTGTTCCTGGTATAATCCAGTAGTACATCATAAGTGGAACAGCATCCCTTCACATCACTGGACACAAATCTTGCCTGCTGCATCGACTCACTAAACTGGTTTTAACTCTGTTCCACTACTTCTCATAGCTGAGAAGCAAAAGCACTTGCCAAGGTGCTAGGTTTATATGCACTATTTCTCATTGCAACAAAAAAAAATAGCAAAAAATGCGTAGACACGGCGGCCTCTATACAGTGCTTCATACATCACCAGTGAAACTGCAAACATACTTAAAATGTTGTAAGCCAGTTGAACCTCAAGTTACACATGGTACAATGCATACATAAGTCAAGGGTAGTTGCTGCTGGGTACCTGTATTTCTTGTGTTTCTTTTGCACGAAAAAATTAATAGCCAGGGGCTTCTACCTTCAAATGCTCCAGCGCTAAAGCAGGTCTCACAGCATGTATTCCGATGGTTTCCTTTATTTGTGAAGAAGTGTAAAATCCTTTCATCTGCAAATTCGCTTTGCACTCTTTCGGAGAGCAATGTTTGGACAGGCCTACAGCACATCATCGCCATCTTATTCTAATTTTGTGTACCACTCATGCTGCACTATTAATTTTGTGTGCATTGAAGTTAGCAAGGACATTGCTGAGCTCTCTCTCCTTCTCTCCCTCTTCTATATTTTTATTGTTTAGACAAGTTAAGCAGTAAACTTGGATAGTTTTCTCTGCGTGTAGTACTTTGTTTTCCTCTCAGAGTTCTTTCCTTCTGCACAATATGATGCAGGTAACCGCCCAACAGAAAGCCCTTCTGAGCTGCATGGAATAGTGAATTAACTTGTTATGCGCTTTAGTGCTTGTCTCGGGTGCGTGGCAACCTGTCCAATGCATTGTTCCGTCGCAGGTTCGAGTGCGTGATGATGACATGCCATACGCGCACGTGGCCATCGCTGTGGAAAGCTGTGGCTGGGCTGACCCAGACAACATCCCCCTCATGGTGGCCAACACGGTAAGACAAGCTCTCCGTACGGTGTTGTGTTGCTGGTAATGACTACAGTTAAACCTCGATATTACGAATTCGCTGGAGCTGCCGATTCGTCTCGTTTTATCTAAATTTCGTTATTCTGAAATTCGACATGCTGAAATTCGACCTTTTATGTAAATGAGTACGATTGCCCGTGCATTTTCCTTGCACGAAAGAGGCTGCAATGTTTGCCAACTAATTGGGCAGTCGGAAAAAGCAAATTTGAATGAGGCAAAAATTCATTTTGTTAAATTTGAGAATCGACAACAAAAGATAGGGTTTCATGCTTGGTCGACGGTAGCTTCACATCGGCGGTACGAAGTGAAGCCAGCCACACTTTCATGTCCACTCTGCCCCCGCGGCTGATAGTGCTGCCTGGAGTGGGACGGTGCTATCATGAAAAGGGATAGCGGCGGGGAGCGAATGCTTCGTCTGCCTGTTGCATCAATGAGCCTCCAAAATGTGAGATTATGCAACCTCCAGTATTAAACGCACTGGACAGCAACAACTAACACAATCCACGCCATGTCGGAACGCCCACGCTTAGCAAATGGGGCTGATTACCTCTAAAACAGGAGGCACAGGCTGCATACACGCTCGGCTGTGCTCATTCACGGATGTGCTACAAAAGGAGAAGTGCCCCAACCTATCCCCCACGGCCTCCCTTCCCCTCGCCTGAGGGGAGGGTAGCCTGACCTCATTACTGCGAACATGAGCTCTCCCCCTTTGGTTGCGCTGGAAGATTGTGCTCATCAGCTCATCAGGCCGCCATTCTTCTTGGCTTAGCCTTGCGTGCTTTTACTTGCCCGTAAAGCATACAATGTGCATGGTGTGATGGGATCTCATCGCTCCTGGTTGCGCGCCACGCGATTTGGGAGGTGCGTTTCCAAGCGGCCTCTTGTAATTCAGCCGTTTGCCCATCTGCATTCGAGGAAGTTTCCGTTTGTTGTCTTGATATTGTCTCGCAGTGCCAGTGCAATGTCATTACATGGAAATCATGTATAAACGCACTTCTTTGTATTGAGGTCTAAATACATGGTGTTCTATGGACCAGAAGTTATAAAATGTTAAATACTTCGTTATATTGAGCATTTTGTTTTGTTGAAGTTTGCTACGTCTAGGTTTAACTGTATAATCTGTTTCATACATGGCAGGCAATGCTACTTGCTTTCTCGACCGAAAAGCATTGTGCCACATTTGAAAGAAAGGCAGAGGTATGAGTCATATAATCAATATAACATTGTCTAATACCTTTGTCTCAAAGTAGTACAGTAAAACATTAATTCGGATTTCACGGGACCACAAAAAATGTCCAACTTAACTGAATGTCAGATCATGGAGTGTATCAAGAGAACAGTAAACAAATGCTTACTACACCAACACACTTTTGTTTACTGAATGAATCTGCCAAACCTGCTTCTATTTTGCACAAAAACAGTGCAGAAACGGCAATTCTCGCCATGTCGTGAGCTGTCACAGCGGTGAAAGCCTTGCGAATTCCTAGGCAGTGCCATGATGAATTCCTTGATGTTGCCATGCGGGCTGCTATAGAATCTCTTTTCTTCCTCATTAGCTTCCGCCATGTTTGACTTTCGCCGAGTCAAAACTGCTGCTTGCCGCAACCGCTGCAGACAAAACAGTGGTTGTTGTCAATGTGATCATGAATGGAGACCACACACTTTTGAAGGAAAGCGGCCAATGCGGTGTTACGCACGGCGGCAAAAACAAGAATAAAGGCTACAAATGCGCAAAATGCACAAAGCATTTGTTCCTGCTGCTCCCGTATAGTTCCTGCTGATGACAATGCGGGTTCTACCAGTTCATTTTGGCTGCACGCTGGTGCCATTTTTGCTATTGTGCGTCGCACATTTGCAGCGCCCCGTGCTTGCCGTGCTCTCAGGGTTGTCCAATTAATCAGTGTATGGCCAAATGTGTCCCTGTTAACAAGGGCTTGGTGCCATTAAATAATGCATACACCTGCCGAAACCAGAGAGCGAGTCTGAATTATCTGTTTTTTTATTTAACAAATACCAAATATAATGAAGATATTTTCCTTTTGGATGCAACTAGATTATAACAGTGTTCACCTGTATTATGGAATAACAAAAAGAGTATTGCAAGTACAACCCTCATCGTGTCGACGGCATGGGGTGCAGATCACCAACGCTGCCATTAGGACAAGGGGCTTCTCTTTGACAGTGGCAAGTCATCCACGACCTGAGTGCTGGAACACCCACAGCAGCCGTACTGTCATGGACAGCACGCTCATAAACTCACGTAATCCTCTACCATGGTAAAAAAAATACATTTCACAGTTGAAGTCAGTCAGTTGAAATTATATTAGGCCAGTGCCAACAATGCGCAATGCAAGAATGTAGCGGCCAATTAGCATCAGCACTGGTTTGCATGGTCCCGTACGATGTGTAGTACACGTAAAATTATCAAGAGCCAGAGCTTCAATGATCCTGTTTATGAATCCATAGCTCTGTACAAAAAAACGTACTGTTGCAGTTTCCGTAAAGTGAATTTGCTAGAGCATTTGAAGCGGACATGTTTTGGGCTATTGATGCTGGCTTAATGACGTAATGCAGCACAAGGGCGTAACTACAAAAAAGTCGCACAGATACACGTCACAACAGCTGTGACGTGTATAAGTGTGTCTTCTTCATGGTTGTGCCTTTGCGCTACGTTATGTCATTAAGTCAAACAAACTTGATATGAGTTTACAGCTGAAGTGAAATTGTTATAATCTTTACAAGTGTTATCCAAATGCCTACTCGCGAAGTAGTGTTATATTCCATAACAGTGAACAATACATCAGCTTTCTTCCACTTTAGATCTCTCAGTGGCAGTTTGCAGGATTGTAAACTGGGTGTTTTGGCTTTTTGAAATCTCACAGTTTTCAATGCTTATTGTATAAAAATGTGTAAATGGGGTAAAAGCCCTCATGCTAAAGCTTCCTCTTAAAAACGGTGCAGTCACTGACCAATAATTTGGGCATGTTTGATTATTCGGACATCTCCGCGGCACCACCACTAGCTCCATTGATGTAATGTATAAGGACGATTGAAATTTTGGACACCTTGCAGAGCTCCATACGATAATTCACACTCTGACTGCATGACCTTGGGCTAAATTGGCTACTGATTCAAGCAGAAATAGTGATATTCATTTTGATAGGTTGCCGGTGTATCCTCAAAACTGAAACTAGGGAACCCTAGTCGCCAATAAGAATTTGATTCATGCATTGACTGTACTTTTGTCTCCCTGTAGCGACCGCATGACAATGGTAGAGAGAAGGGCTGCGATTTTGTAGCAATACCTTTCGCTCGGTGGCCGGCTGATCCCATTATAGTGTGCGGAGCATCGCTCTGACGACTGACGAAGTACAAAAAACATGAAAAGGGGCACCATAAAATGCATTGCTGGAAAATCGCAGTTGCGGAATGTTTAGACCAAATACAAGGTTATGTGCATGCAGGAATGCATTGGTAAACTTGGGCCATATTCTTGGACAATCACTTCTGATGGTACTTCCATTTTCGCATTATTTTGCGTGGCTAGCGACACATGCGTTGATGGTCGGCATTGTTTCAACACTGTGATTAGGTAGCATGCTTGGTCCTGCGCCAGGAATGCAGTCACTCTTAGACGCCAATGCATCTTGCACTAGTCCCAGAAAATTAAAAGTGTCCTTGAAAGTGACGATCCGAAAATACAGCACAACATTTTAGGCCGCCTGTGGAATTATATCTCTTATTGTCAGACGAATTTTTTATTTAGGGCTTCCGGATACTCATACACTTCGATGCTCCCCATCGTGTTCAAATTGTCAGTTGGCAACTCTAGCTGTTTCTTCATCCAGCATGGAATATTGCAGCACCCTAGCAAGCTTTGATTTGAGATGTTCGAATGGCTGTCGAAGGAAAGAGCCGGAGTGTGGAGGTCAGCATTGCTGGAACACTGAATTCACTGCTCCCCTGAAGTGCGCTGGGTCGCCTCATACGTTGGTGCACTCAAACTGTGTTCTTCCGCAGCTGATCGGCAACTGGGACCGGTCGCACGGCGGTGGCACCAACGTGTCGAGCCGCCTGGCCGCGGAGTGCGCCTCGGATCCCGACACCCCCTGCCATAGTTTCCAGTCATTCAACACCTGCTACAAGGATACGGGCCTCTGGTGCGTTTCTTCCCTGATACCCTTTTTGTGCCCCCGAATTGCAGCGTGTTGATTGGCAGCGCATAAAGATCTTCCCGCAAAAATGACTAGTGGGGACTCCGGCACTAGTGAGCTACGAACGTGGCAGTACAGCCAGCTAGAGGGAATGCTGATAGACTTCAAATGACCTGCGTACTTTCTGAATTGATCATGTTCAAGAAATTATTGCTTTATGCAGTCAAGTCTCATTATAACAGAGCCACAAACAGCACGAAAATACATTTGAACATCTATAATTCGAGCTCGAAGGGACGTGAAGATTTGTTAGAACGAAACAGAATTTGAATCAGAGGGAGCTAATTTGTTGGTTGTTCTCTTGATAACCTCGATAATTTGACATACAGGTCATTGGGATACTTCTTTGATCATATGAAATCCAACTTAACAAGGTTTTACTGTATAGTAATGTAGCACCTGACATGAAAAATACCTTTTCTTTATATTTACCGTTCGTTATAAGCACCCATCTGCTACATGCCGGTATGGGCAAGAAACATTTTAGCGACTTCATAATATCCGGTAATTTGTTATATCTGCTGTGCGACTCATTTATAACCAATTTGCCAAAGTTTTGTTGCAGTTGGCCTTAAAAGGGCTGCAAAAGAGCAAGATCGCATGTATATTTCAAAGAAAAATGTTTCGCCTGTTAGCAGACAAAATGAAAGGCAGTGCTTTTTTTTTTATTTTGTGCCTAAACCTGTGTCTCGGTTTGTTAGCAAGGCGTCACAAAATCACATTTGCCTTCACTCTGATCATGACTGTGTTAGATCAATGGGGTTCGAAGGGAAGCAGTTGACAGACCATGGTCTGAACAGAACAGTGTTTGGAGATCCGTATGAAACCCTGATTCATGTCGTCGTTCATGTAGACGTTGTTTTGCTTCGGCTATGGTCAGTCACCTGTTTCACTTCTGAAATCGATTTTACCCACCCAGATAGTATTCTGCCAAACTCTCCGCTGTAGTAAAATGCTGCTATTCGTGCAGTTAAGAATGCCCTGATGTTGCAAAAACATTGCCTTCCTGCACTACTCCAACTGATTAGTCTGTGTCTTCTTGCTTTTCTCTTTTTGATCACTCAGGGGCATCTACTTTGTCTCTGAAGGTCGGGAGGAGATGGACTTCTTCGTGCATGCCATTCAGAGGGAATGGTGAGTACGGGTTGGTGCGATGTTTACAGCCGAGCTGTCAAGCTGCTTGGGCCGCATTATTTTGGTTAAATAAGTGACAAGGACAAGCTTTATCTGTTGCAGTACTCTCAGCGCAGTCTTGCTACAGTGACCACAGCTTTCGCTTGACATTAAGTCACACTTGTTATCTACGTATTGCCTATAGAAAATTTACCCATTTCAGCATGCATGACTTGTAAATTGCTGGAGTCTACTATAGTACCCACCACCACAAGCGGTACCGCACTAAAACGAAAACATTTTTCAAGGCCTGCACGCATGCAAAACATATGTCCTTGTTTTCGTAGTTACCTGCAGCAGAGCCAAGGCTGTGCGACCGGTGAGTGGAGATTCCTGCGTTGTGAGATGTAGTGCCACAGTTCGGAACCCGTTGCTGGACTAAACAGCCTAGTGGCCTTGTTGGAAGGCATTTACCGTACTTGGAAGCTTCTTTGCAGGTTGCAGGGTGGTCTATTGCATGATTCTGCTTTTGTATTAATGAAATATTTATTGAGGCTCTATGGTACTGAAAATAGACTTCCCCACATGTTTGAATGAAGACATGCAAAGAACGAAAAAAATTAATGCAACGCTGCCTTATAGGCATTAATTTGCATTTGAAAAGTAGAAACAATTGATTGCTTTGACAGTGGCTAAATTCATACGTGTAGGCCGCACAGCCCCAACACCGCGGAGGACTCTCTCCTCCTGGGTACTGCTACGTTCCTCGGCAGAATGGCATCCACAGGCTTTTTTTTGTGTGGTATCATTACAAGCTGCTCTTTTGCGTGAAAGGAACAGATAAGTTGGAGTTGAACATGCTTGGATCATTGCGGAAGGAGTGCAGTAAACGTGCACAAATTCTAATTAAGAAAATACTAATGTCAGCAAGCACACTGTGTACAAGTGAATGTTGCAAGAGCGATCAGGAGATGGTGCCACTGTTCCACGTGACACGCTGGCCGAGTGCTCCTTCTTAACACTCCGGTCTCTGCGACCTTCCTTCTTCTCTGTATCTCAATATATCTTGAAGACATCTGCCTTTTTGGCATCGGAGTGAATCTGGAACAAATTTTCTGCCGCTGCTATTACGGCAGCTGATCACGCAGTTGCAGTCTTTGTAGATGCTGCCACTGCCTGTGCTGCAGCACTCGCCGCTAGCTGATGACAGCGCATGGCAGGGCACCTTTAAGATCTGTTCGCCTTCCTGAGTGGTCGAAGAGGCCAGTAGCTTCCACAGTGCTGCACAGAACTACTGAAACAGAGTATAGACCAAGCAGCTGCAACTACCTGACAAAGCACTTGACATGCACCAGAATGTCTAGGAGTGTGTCGGAGCTTGGGACCAATGCCTCAGAAAGGTGTTGGCCCTGAGTGCAATCCCCGTATCCGGACAAGTATCTCTTCAACTGGGAAGCTTTCTTTCTGAGAAACCCACATAGGTTTCGGTTGCAGCTTCAGCTATTGTTGGGTGGATGACAAATACTCTTTTTCATAATTTACATGATATACTATACCTATATCTTTCATATGTAGTGTGCATTTTTTTCTTTTTCTTTCGTTCTTTTTTCGAATGCAAGCAGTGAGAGGTCTCTCTAGCCCTTGTGATGTTAACTGCATGTACTATGTATGAAGCAGAGTATAGCCCCTTCCGGCACTTCGTGTATAATTGTGGATACCAAGATAGTATGTCAAAAGCAATGATGAAAATGTTGATACTGTTGAAAAAGTCTCGTGTGCATCTTGAAACACTTCTTATTAGACCTGTGCAGCAAGTTTCAGTAAAATTTTTATAGAGTGTTTTAGTAAAGCGAGTTTGAAGGCAGACAGCTGGATGTTTGCTCTTGGTGTCAGTATGTCGTCATATGGCAGGCTCACTTCTTTCATTCTTTCACGATGTTTTACATCCAGCACGTATACTACAAGTGGCTTTCCATGTATTCTAGACGTGAAGCGGTTCATGTTCTCATATATGACATTTCTGTAGGAGAGTCCTCGTGCGGAGTTCACATTCTGTAACCTTTACAAAAATCGCCAAGAAATTGAAAACATTCCTAATACATTCTGCACGTGTACATTTTCCATGATTAAGAAGATGCAAGGAATGTGCCGAAACTAAATTTTCGAGGGACGGAATCCATTGGGCGCCCGAAGGGGACAGCCGCGCCTGACGTTTCGCTGGCTCTCTCGCCGACAGGATGCGAATCTGCTTGAGCGCCACCGAGCCTGAGGTCACACGGGCCAAGAACCTGCTGAAGACCAACATGCTTCTGCAACTGGATGGCTCGACACCCATCTGCGAAGACATTGGCCGGTGCGTTGTTGCTCTCCGTCCCGTTTCTCTTTCTGTGTCTTGCCAGCATTCTCTCTGTTCTTTTGAGATCACTCTGTGTGCAGCTGGCACAATAGGCTATTTCATTACAGTCACGTGCAACAGCAGACAGTTTTAGCTGAGCGTTTATTGCCTGCTCCGCACAAATGTGTCTATCCTAACTTGTCCGCGAAGTAGTGCAGCAAGCCCAAAAGCTGTTTAAACTGGGAGGGTACGAGTGTTGGAAAATTTCGAACACAGTGAAACCTTATTAAACCGTAGTTGGCCGGACCTCGGAAAAAGTACGTACTAAATGGTAGTACTGCTTGACCGAAATAGCACGAGATCGCCCACTTACCTGTCACAAACGGAACTCAGAGGGAGTGCAATGAAAAGGGAAAACATGCAGTACCGGGCACTGGTAGTGACATATTGTGACGCTTGGTCTAACCACAGTGCCTTGTAGACACGGCATACTCTCATAGAAAAAAAATTTGAAAAGGCCATGTGTTCATGATTATGCCAAAAATTTACCCCAGCAACGAAGTGTTTTTCTGAAGCAGTGTTTGTCTGGTTGAGCTCTGTGCCACCAACATGGCTGCTTATGTTTACGCCTCTGGTAACCTACAGATGCTAAGAAAGTTGTGGGCAAACTAAAGCTCTCTATAATGAGGTTCTAGTGTAGTGTAGATGGTACCAGGTTTGGTATTTCAAGACCAACTTTAGTATCAAATTAATATATCTTATATATATATATATATTTCCCAATATTCACACTAGCCGAGTGCCACCCTTCTATGCCCAAAAAGTGCGTGGTTGAGTTGGCTGTTTGCATCCGCCGTCCTCCAGGTCAACGATATCTTCCATCGGTGTGGGCAAATGAAAAGACTAGTCAAGACGAACTTTCCAGTAACCGAGGGGACGAACAAGTTTCTGGTAAAACGTGGTAAAGATTGCAGCTCCAGCTGTTAAGATTTCAGCGACCCGCCGTGGTTGCTCAGTGGCTATGGTGTTGGGCTGCTGAGCACGAGGTCGCGGGATCGAATCCCGGCCACGGCGGCCGCATTTCGATGGGGGCGAAATGCGAAAACACCCGTGTGCTTAGATTTAGGTGCACGTTAAAGAACCCCAGGTGGTCAAAATTTCCGGAGTCCTCCACTACGGCGTGCCTCATAATCAGAAAGTGGTTTTGGCACAAAAAAACCCCAAATATTATTATTATTAAGATTTCAGCTGGCATTGTTTTTAATGTATGCCATCAAAGGTACTTTTGTCAATCTACGTGAAGCTTGCTTTGTCGACCTTCTTGGAGGAGTTTGGTGTGCCGTCATGTGTTTCACAAGGTGGGCCAGTTTCGGCGAGAGTGTAATACTGAACTGAGTTGATCCTGGAGAAAGTGTAGTCGGTGTAATTAAAATTAGGTCTATCCCAGAGCCTGCGTAATAGAAGGTGAGGACCAGGTAGGCCAATCCTGATTCCAGTGCACAATATGTGTCCTCGCAAAGGTTTTAGTGTGGTTTGTAACGCCACCCGATCCTGCAGGCAATGCGTGGATGCTTTGCATGTCACTTAACGAAACTAGCGGCAGGACCTCATCAAATTTTACTATTGTTGCGGCCAAGTAGCTGCTCACAAAAAATATATGCGGCATAGTCCAGTTTCATTTGACCACTTGAAAACATTTTTTAAAAATACATTTGGGGTGTATTCTATCATAAATTGCCTGTAACCCCCCCCTCTTATCTAAAACCCTCAACCATGAAGGTCTTTACGGGTATTTTGTATATATACGAAAATGATACTTCCACAGTGTAAAAGCTTTTTTTTTTTTTCTCCATCATGGAGGCATAGGTCGTACTTTCTAATGTTTTCAGCTTGTTGCCGCATTTTTCTTTCTCTCTCCTCATTTTCCTCACCTTTCAAGAATGTCTCATGTCTCATCCCTTGTGCATTTGTCACAGGCAAATGCTCTGCTATGGACGGCGCATTCCCCTGCCTGAGCTGGAGGCGAGAATCGACGTGAGTGCCTGAGATCTCTTCAGCAGCCTTAAAGGGGTTTGCCTTAAAGGGGTCATGGCACAGTCCATCTATTCTCAGTTTATCATCGTAACTGAGAACAGAAGGCCCAATATGGTTTTGCACGCATGCACTCACTAAAAAAAAAAAAAAAAGATAAAAAAATCTGGGTTCTGTGCGCACATTTTCAACCGAAATTTCAATTTTAAATCTCTGCCTCTAGGACTCTCCCACTGGCAGTGACCATTTTGGCATGGCTTGTGTGATGTGTCGGGCCACCAATGGGTCATCTGCTCAGAAACATTCCGAAACCATGCATGCACTGTGCCAGACTCTACAGGTTTCATACGCTCTGGCACCAAATGGCACAGCAAGAGTGGAGCCATTGTGTTGTGCCGGCAAGTCTGTAACTCGCACGACAAAAGCATCCCAAACCAGAGAACAGCAACAGCGACTAATTTGAGCTTGTCGCAGAGATGCGCATGCAAGAGAGAAAAAAAATTTGGAACCAGATGGACATTGACCTTGCAGACAATGCACTTCATTTTGTCACCAGTCGGTGTTGCCGGGCTGCTGTATGATTCAGCTGCGATGTAAAAGATATCAGATGCAAATTATGTATTGTATCGTGTGTACTTGTTGTGTTCGTACGGCTCAACATGCAATGCATAATTCAAGCTCGAAAATTTAATGTCATGGCCTCTTTAACTTTGACACATTTCTCTTCTCACAGTATATGTGAGAGATGTATTTATACTTTCATATGTCTTGTACAATGTTGGGGGGTTCTATAATTATACAAGGAAATTTTTTCCTGCATATTAATTAAAAAAACAATTTCTATGAACAGTGTGGAGGGTGCAAGCATTATGCAAATACAAAAAGATCATTCTTAATTTGCTGCAACATAGCAGTGGCTAATGGTTTTTTAGTCACCTGGGCAAGCGCACATGTACATAAACATAGTCTTTGAGACATGGTAGAGGCACAATCAAATGATGTTAATTCAGACTCTCGGGGTCGCAAAGGTTTTTTTGAACTCAAATATCCAAAGTTAAACGATGTCAAAAAGACAATGGCAGATTGTTGTACAAACAGACGGCACATGTTCTGTATCATTCTGTTGAGTCTACTATGCCAGATATGTGCCAACTTTGCCACTGCTGCCATCTCATGGCAGCACCCATCAGTATACACAGCAGCTTCTATATGAGGCATTGGCACATTTTAATTACATATTCGCATTTTATGAATACTGTCTTATCATCAATTTTTTCCTCCCTTTGAGCTGGGAAGCCAAAAGTTTGAATTGGCCAAAAGATTTGTTTAATTAGGCACACTCAAATCAAATTCGCTTGTTGGAGTGCCAGCCACAATTCTGAGATTTGTTTGAATTTCACTGGAATTTTGAATTGTCCAAGTTACATCCACACTCTCACTTAGAGCTCTTGAGCTGCATGCCGCGAGGCAAAGAAAGTTGTATTCTTTTACTATTTCTGCTTGGTTTTAAAACCTACACTAGTGAGGCAATGGAAGTCACTGGGGCACATAAGTCGCACGGTCTTCAGTTTGATGTCCTGAATTTACTAGCTGCTTTGGCATTACTCTTACATTGCTTGGCACTATGGTACTCAAGAGCTCCAGGCAAGTGTGGACGTCTGTAGAAGCTATCAAATCCACCACCCCCCGATAAAAAAAGGCTGTTGTGCTATTGGACTGCGTCGACACATCCATCAGTATTGCTGCTGTTACTGTTTTTTTGCTGAGGCAACCATAACCGTGTTTCTGAGTAAATCATAATATTCTCCTGAGTAAACCGTAATAGCCTTATTACTATAGAGTGCCAGCATGACTTGAAGATGGAGAGGGGACGGTCCCTTACTTTTTGATCGTGACTATACCAGCCTCATTGTTCGACATGTCCCAGATGTTTACGCTGGATTTCGTTTCCCCATCTTCTAGGCCGTCTCAGCGCAAACAGTGCGGGACGTCTGCACAAAGTACCTCTACGACCGTTGCCCTGCTGTTGCCGGTGTTGGTGAGTGGATCATGTTGCGAACAGTAATCACAACGGGCTGCATCAGGTTGATTCCAGCTTTGGCAGGAACATCCAGCTGTTACCAGTTTGCTCGAATATGACGTGTAGCCGAATTTTATGAGTTCAGGGTAAAATTAGTAATGCACACCTTATTTTATAACGACGAAGTTGCATGCCTCCAATTTTCGCCATCGGAATAGTCTGGAACATGCAAAAGTTACTGTCGCAGAATGTCTCAAGTTATTCACACTTACTCTGCGTCGTCACAGCCAGACAGCTAATCATTGCGGTCGGTCGATCACATGTCTTTTTCCATGTGGTCCTCTACGTTTGGCATCCCACATTTTCCGAAACGCCTCGGCAACACTTGTGAACGATGTAGTGGCCGTCTCAGCTAACCACATAGCATGTCTTTTTCTGTCACTCGTGCGTATCTCTGGAATGCTAAAAACATGTGACATACCTCTGTTACTGCAAACCTGGCATAAACGCTCTCGAAAAGAGCTTTCATAATTAAAGCAGCACGCTGTTGCCATCTGGTGTCATCTGGTGGTGACAGTGGCATTGGCTGCGACAGTAGCCAACACTTGTGAAACGTGTTTGCGGTTTTGCTTCCGGTTGTAACGCACAGGCGATTTGCAGACCCATTCTCCTGGGAAAGAAGTGCATGTTGTGTTTGGGTAAGTGGGTAAATATAAGGAATTGAAGCTTAATTAAAGGGGAGCTCTAATGTAAAATACCAGCATGCATGACACCTGTACTGCCCAGAAAGTTGCAAAGTGATATTGTCACCATTCGCAAGTTTTTTTTACTAGTACAGGCTTTAGTAATACAGGCCTTCCATACCATATCACAAATATATAGTATATACGCAGTAGAATCTCGTTTATACTATCCCGTTTTGTACGATTTCCCGGCACCAGCGTTCGTGATCGTGAACACAAAAGAATTACCCAACATAGTTGCGCTACTTTTTTACTAGTTTATACGTTCACTGAAAATAATCTCTCCACACCAGTGTTCAGAGCATTGCCAAACCGTGATCATATAAAACGTTTTCCAGCTGCTAGATCCTGTGTAAACAAGATTTGAGGCATGTGTAACTAGGAACAGTAGCCGCTCGCTGCAGCAGTATCCCCGCAGCAGTCGCTTGCCCATGTCACATGAAAACGGTGGCGCCCACTCACTCTCTTATTTCGGCAACAGAAAAGTCTCCAACGTGGGTCATTGCATGCCACATTAACAGCTATCGCTGCCAGCCCTATTGTGATGAGCATCTTCACCTATCTGTGTCACAGCGCACATAGCGTAGTGCGTGGCATAGCGCCATAACTGCACGTTTTTTAATAGATGACAACCCAAACTCCCCGCCAGTCCCTGTTACAGGCTGCACGAAGTGAGCACAGCGTTTCGCTCTGGCAGAATCGTAGGGATCGTGTTCCGGCGTCGCCAATCCATTCAATTTTGTTTCGGTTTCGGCACCCAAGAAAGTGGATGGGGGAACGGCGCCGCAGTAGCACTGTTGGTAGAGCACCGCACGAAAAATGCGAAGGTTAAGGGATCGTTCCCCCCCTGCGGCAAGTTGTTTTTTCATCCACTTTCATTTCCATTAATTCATCGTTTCTTTATTTCACTTATTAAACACAAGTAATTTCCCCTATGTTGTCCTTGGTGTCAATGTTGGCTTCTTATGATATGGTTCATGACGGTGTCATATCAGTGGAGGCAGGAGGCAAGAACTTTCTGTGTTGTGCTCCATCTGCACGTCAAAGAACTCCAGCCAGTCACACCCATACTATTGTATCTCTCATAGCTCACAAATTGTTTTGGGACTTTACGTGCAAGAACTTATTGCGTGTAGTAGTTTGTGGTTAGCAGGTAGGCGACAGGGCACTGCACTTTTTCAGTACTTCGCACTGTTGCCTGCAGGCGTGCATGATATGCACTCCATAAAATTTTTAACAGGCAACAGTCCTTGCTGTGCTTTGGGAGTAAAGATAATATATATACAAAAGTATGGTAGTGTAGTCTAGTGCCAACATAACAAATTACATCTACAATGGGTCTTGCCCGTTGTAGGCTTCTAACGAGTATCGCATGTAACGGAGTTTTCATGTCGAATGAGACTTCACTGTAACAATGTTCTGTTGTATGTAATCTTGTCTCATGAGCAGACTGACAGTTTCTCTCTCGTTGTGTTAACGCCTGTAATAACCAACGGGCAACCTCTGTTTACTTGCAGGTCCCGTCGAGGCGCTGACTGACTACAGCCAACTGAGGAGCAACATGTACCGCATCCGGTACTAGGTGCTCCCACTCTGCAGTGCTCTTGCCGAGTCTTGTATAGTAGCATTTGGTGTTTCACCGCCAATAAAGATGTTCGTCGGCCCCCGGAAGCGCTGGTGACCCAGTTTGTCTTGCTGATATGCTGCTCTTGCTTCGAGCGGCTTCGCTTCAGAAAGCATGCACGTTATGGCATTGTGCCCCCCTTCTTTTTTTCTTTTTCTTTCTCCATTTTATATTGGTTTCACAGACTCTGTTCATTCTACGTTCCTTTCCCAGTCCCTGCAATTCCTTTTCCAGTCTGCAATTAAAACTGTCATGGGAAGGTAACATTAGGCACTTAGTATTTTCTTACATTCTGAGTAATGTGTCACGTCATCCACCGGTGGAATCACGAAAGACTGCAAACCCACGGCCGGCCTGTGCAGGGCGAAAAATCAAAGCCTAGTGAAGGAAAAGTATTGGCAAATTGACTATCTATACTTAGTACTATTAAAGTTTTAATGCTATTGATGGCGTAAAAAAATTGACAGTGTTATCAATATTATTACAATAAGTCACTAAAATGCAATCAATAGTATGCGTTTCCACTTCCAAACTGTGCTGATGGTACTAAGTTCTCGGTGACAAATGCGCTGCGTGGACGGAGAGTGCTACGATTGACACTGCTGCCCGCATAGCGTGACTTGGGTTGGGGGGGAGGGGGGCTTTGCAGGCAGACGTCTCCTAGTTTATGTTGCAGTTAAGTGGCATGATCACATGATCCTAAAATAGTACATAATTTATTTAAAGGTGATTCAACATCTAGTTGATGTTGATCAAATGTTGCTCTAGCGCAGCCCATTCTCACCCCCAACTCTCCTAGCAAGGCATTTTCCTTATAGACTTATTTATTTATTTATTTATTTATTTACTTAGTGATACTGCAATCCCAGGAAGGGATTTTCGCAGGGTGGGCATACAGATACAAGCACTGGTCAAACATTTACAAAAGAAGCCAGAAAAAAAAAGGCCGCAAGTGATTAGCGAACAAACAAAAAGGATCAGCATTTGAGAGAACAAAGTTCAATGATGGCAGTGTAACATAAGAATAGACATAGCAGCACTGTAAGGTTTATGGCATATCGTAATTATTCAGGAACATATAAAATATTGATTAATACAGTAATACAAAATGTAATGGGCATAAAGCTGATAACAATAATTGGTAACTATATGGGCAGCAGGGAATGAATACAACAGAAAATAGATGTTAATTGACACTGAGGCTTCTGATGAATGGTGTCAGAGATTGCTGTAGTACTTGATCTTTAGTAAGTTGATTCCATTCCGTTTCTGTTCTTGGAAAAAATGAATATTTAAAGCAGTTATGCTGATGAAAAGGGGTGATTGTGAGATTCTGACGTCTTGTAGTGTAACCTGAAGAGAAGGGTATTAGTCCGTCAATATTAATCTTAAGATGACCTTTGATTAATTGATATAAGTTAAGTCTGGAAATGAGATTTCTTTCGGATACAGATATCAAACCAGCCCTATTTAACAGATCAGTTACTGATGTGCATCCATAGTTATTGTAAACAAAACGAACTGCTTTCTTTTGTACTTTTTCAATTTTATTAATGTTTGTTTTAGTAAATGGATCCCAAATTATCGCCGCATAGTCCAACATTGGAAGGATAACCGATTTGTAAGCTAGGAGCCGGACTCTGGGTGTGGAGAGTTTTAGCGCTCGCCTAAGAAAAAAAAGTTTACGGTTAGCATTGCTTATAACCTGATGAATGTGTTTAGTCCAGTGAAGGTCATTAGTAATCCATAATTCTAGATATTTGCATTGTGCAACTTCGGAAAGGATATTGTTAACAAAAGAATATTGGAATATGAGGGGATTTTTCTTGCAGGTTATTCTCATGTAAACGGTTTTTTGAAAATTTATTGGCATCTGCCAGGCATCACACCATTCAGTAATATTTTGGAAGGCCTCGTTCAGCGTTGTTTGATCTGCTATGGTTATAATTTCTGAGTAGAGTACACAATCATCAGCTTATAATTTTATATGAACTGGAATGTCTTTTACGATGTCATTTATATAAATGATGAATAGAAGTGGCCCAAGCACCGAACCCTGAGGGACGCCAGAGTCAACAGAAAGAGACAGATGAATAATCACGAAAAGTGACATATTGTTGATGGTTACTCAAGTATGTCGAAATCCAGTTAGTAATCTTGTTATTTTTTATTGTGCTATTAATTTTGGAAAGCAGCTTGTTGTGAGAAACTTTATCAAATGCTTTTGTGAAATCCATAAATATGGCATCTGTTCTTGGTTCCCATTATTAATAGAGTTAGCAAAGTCGTGTACAGTTTGGACTAATTGAGTGCAAGTAGAATAACCTTTCCAGAATCCGTGCTGAAAATTTATAATAAAATAATGTGTTTCAAGAAAATCAGAGATGTGGGTTTGTATTATGTGCTCCATAATATTGCGAGTTGTCGATATTAGTGAGATTGGTCTATAATTATTCATGCACTCTTTTTCACCGTTTTTATGTACTGGTTGAACTCTGGCCGTCCTCTAGTCGTTCGGAACCTGTCCTTTGTTTAGAGACCTTAAAAATAATATAAACAAGTACTTGGCTACCCATTCTGCATGCCTAGTTAGGAATGCATTTGGTATGCCATCGGGCCTGGGGGCTTCTTGGTATCGAGATTCAAAAGCATTTTAATAATACCTTGCTCGCTGATGATGAGATCAGGCATCGGAGGTAAACATGTTTCGAAAGCGGGCAGTATGCCATTATCATTAGTGAAAACAGATTTGAAGTATTCATTAAAAGCAGATGATATTTCTTTTTCATCATGGGTTGGAGTTCTGTTAACTTCAAGCGCATGAGAATCTCTGGATACCAGAGAGATTGTGCGCCAGAATTTCTCTGGTGATGTTGAAATGAAGTTAGGCAACAAGTTGCCAAAATAATTTTCTTTATCAAGTGCTATCTGACTTTTATATTGATCAGTAAGAATGGAAATTTTTTCTTGCAGACACCTAGGACGGTTAACTGCTTGCTATCTATTTTTTAATCGTTTTAATTTTCTGCGCATTTGTATTGAAGTATGAGAAATCCAGGGATTCTCACGTTTTACCTTTTTAATAATGCTTGGCGCAAAACGTTCAATACACATCAATACGAGATCCTTGAAGGAAATCCACAAATCGTCTAAATTTGCTGTTGACGTTGAAAAACTATCAAAATGAAAGGATAAGACATCGGTTATCGAAGTGTCATCTGCATGTGAGAAGTTAGGAAAACAAGAGTGTTTTCTTTTTCTGTCGATAGCAGTGTCAGATAAGGTAAGGAGTACGGCCTGGTGATCAGAGATTCCCTTGACAATTTCGCATTTTGATTTAATAATAATAGATCCGCTCACGAAGAAAAGGTCTAGTATAGATTTAGAACTGTCGTGTATCCTAGTGTACTCGCCAACAACTTGAGATAAAAGCAAATGCTATATCCAACATAGCATCACCTGTTTTGTCGTTATGGTTTACGAGGGACATTGTGGACCAGTCACTATTAGGTAGGTTGAAATCGCCAGCAAGAATTATCCGATCGCCAGGTTTTATATACGTGTTCATGTAAGCTTTTAAATCATCCACAAGTGACAGGGAAGAGGAAGGAGGCCTGTACATCATGCCTATGATGTACCTGATTCGACCACAATAAGCTTTACTAAAAATGCGCTCAACATTTGACACATCAGGCATCGTGAAAACTCGTAATGATTTTTTGTAGATAATACAAACGCCACCACCTCTACCAATGCGGTCTTTCTGGAGTGCATTGTACCCAGCACGCACGAATTCGCTGTCGAAAATTTCATCGTGTAACCAAGTTTCAGTCGGCACAGCAATGTCGGAATTGTTAGAAAGAAGAAGCCCCTCAAGCTCGGTTGCCTTGTTAATTACACTACTGCAGTTAACGTACAGGACTATAAAGGACGTAGTATCGTGTTGTTTCTGTCACCTATTTTTTCTTTTGGTCAATTTGATATGCTCTCCTTTTTCTGTATCCCAGGCATACAGAACACCATCTATGCTTATTTTATTGAAGACCGGCTTTACTTTAGTGCAGTTTGATTTTTCTTCCGTTGCACTGTCCCACAAAAGTTTACGCACCTCACGAACGCGCTTTCAAAAGTCTTCGGACAAAGACAACAACGAGTCTTTTAATCGGTGGGATGCATATAAAATGGATGTCTTTTCCCGATAGTCAAGAAATCTTATACTAACTGGCCTAGATTTCCCATTAGATTTACGGCCAAGCCTATGAAGTCTTTCAATACCTGTAGGCGTTATCCCTATCTTCTTTGTTATTAGGTCGTCCTTTACTTCAACTAGACTTTGAATTGGCTTCCACATTTTTTTACTCTCAGTAGTGACTCATCTACTGATGATATTATTGATAGTTTTGCACTAGTACAGTTGCCACTTTAATCACTCTCTGCTTTGGAGACACTAACAGAAATGGCGACATTTAAGATGTGCTGCATGCATCCTTAAGAGGAAGCGTTAGCTCAGGCCCAACTCCGACGCAGCCTGTTCAAATACATGTAAAGTGCAAAAACACTTTTGTGAGATAACCCCTGGGCCGATTTGAACGAAATTTGTTGCATTTCAGAAAGTTAAATTCTAGTGAATGTTGGAAGCAGAACTTTGATTTAGGGTCTGAATGTTGTGAAAAGGATATTCAAAAATTTGAAAGTTCGAAAAAAAAAAAGGACTCGCTAAGTTTATAAATTAATAGCTTTGGATCAAAAACAGATATCGCGGTTCTGTAAATGGCATCTGTTAGATTATTCAAAGCCGACAAATTCATACTTATGTCAATTTATATCTTACATGAATTTGTTACGTTGTGTACAAGAGTTCTGCAAAAGCTGTGTTTCAATATTACTGAATTTTTTTTAGATTCATGTGTAACATGTCAATTTTAACAACTTTAGATGTACTATTATATGCAATTAACAGAATTGTGGTATCATTTTGATTGCTAAGTTGCAGGGTTGTAAACTTGATAGTATCGTTTCCTGAAAATTTTCTATTTTTGCCAATTTTTAATCAAAATTTGATCTAAATCAAAAATTGAAAACCAACAGTCACTAGATTTTAAGTTTTTCTTTTAAATGCGACATACCTCGCGTAATTTGGTGCAGTCGTTGGCGAGAAAAACGAATTCTCTTTTTACATGTATTTAGATAGGACCACTTGAGCTAAAGCTTCCTCTTGAGATGCTTGTGTTCAGACTTGTGCTAGAACATGGGTTAAGCTGTGTGCAAGTGTCTAGACTGCTGGCTTGCACCACTTGTGTGGTCATTCAGCAAAGTGTGCTCATTAATTCTTGGCTGTAATGATATAATACTGGAAGATTTTCTTAATCGTCTGGGCCTTCCTCTAAGTGGCGTTGCAATTTTCCCCCGCACACAAAGTGCGTTCCTAATGTTCAGGCTTGGGGTCCACATTTCAGGATGGGATAAAGCATACAGAATAATTCGAAATTTTTTGTATCAGCTACTACACTGAAGATGCAAAAAATGCAGTGAACCTCAATTTCTAGCTGACTGGATTAATTGGCACTTGAAAGGTTTTAATTATCGAACGTTAGGCCAAGAGTTCAGACCTTCACGAAATGGGTTGATTATACATTCATCACAAACTTTGGCTCATATAGGGTCACACTTTGTGCTTCGGTTTGATTGAAACACTTTAAGGTATACGTTTACTGATGTTGCATCAATAGAATCTCCATAACAGCCTTTGTTTGGTCACCTAAGTTATTGTCATCTCCGAGTGGTTTGTTGGAACCGAATGTTCTCAGCTAGTAATAGGAATGCGGTTGTAAAAGCATGCCACTGTGTCTACACTGCCGAATCCGGTTGTAGCATGTCCAATGTCGATCGCGGCTGCTGCTGCTGTTGTCCTGAGTGGCCGTGGCACATACCCACAGTGGGGGATTGGCCAAGAATCGGGTGGTTTAATTAATTGCATAAAAATAATAATGATAACAAGGGAGTTAACAATTTGAGTGTGTGAGTTTAAAAGTAAACGTTTTGTGTTTGGAGAAAAAAGGAAATAATCAGATGAAAACCGGGTATAAAATAATAACAATAATAATAATTAATAATAGATAAGAAATAAAAGAAAGCTATGGTTGGGAGGGAGAACGATCAATCTAACATGGAAATCTATTAGTTTCAATGAGGTAATTTTGGATCGCCAAGCAAACATTTCTGTGCCTGAACTCAACAATGGAGGCTCCAAAAGATAGGCTCACAGGCACTGATAAAGTTAGACCAATAGAGCAAAGCGGGATTTCGAGTAGTCGTTTTCTTATAATAGAAAAACGCCTGCAAGACAACAAGAAATGGTCGATTGTCTCCGCTTCGCCACAGAATGAGCATAATGGTGAGGGGACCAGACCAGACCTGTGGAGGTAGAAGTTCAATGCAGGTATACGGCAGCGCAGCTTCGTGATGGACACTTCAATTTTCCGTGTTCGGCAAAAATCTCTGTTGTGCTATTCATTTGTAAGGTTTTTCTTTCATTTCTTTTTTGCACGTGTGCGGAAGGGAAGAAGCAAGAACTAAAGAAAGTTGAGCTAGTTGGTATGGATTGATAGTAAAAGAATGTAAAAGATGTGCAGACACGGACACAAGAGGCATGAACATGGCGTTTGTGTTGTCTGGTTCTCTCGTGTCCGTATCTGCACGCCTTACATTTTTCCAGGAGGAAGTAGCAAAGTTTCTGCAGTCGGGTGATCCCATTCATGACTACACTATTAAAGAAAGTTTGTACCCTTTGGGGCTTATCTTGCACCACAACGGTAATCGCCATCTATTTTGCCCGCATTTCCTTGCTTTAACGCTGCGCGTCCGGTACTTCAAGGTCACGAACGGCATGCGCGTTATCAACGTGACACTGCACCCGCCACAGGAAAGTAGCAATCGAGCGCAGAGTTTCAAAGAAAGGAAACGCGAGCAAGCCCGATTATTTTTTGTGAGACAAGATAAGCCGTCAAAGGACGCAATCCTTTGTAGTGTAGGCCGGACGTCAGCTAAGATACATGGTATCGCCAAAATGTGGCTCTGCCATCAATTATTTTCGTGATAATTATTGTAAATCTCGTGCGTATGCAGTCGAAAGCATTGAACGTGAATCAAATGGCCCGCGCTGTGTGTTGTTGTTCCACGGTCCTACAAGTGCCGACACGTGATTCGTGCATAATGTTATTTCTAGCATATCTGGCTCCTCGTCAGAGTTAAATCCTACAAAGAAGCGTTACGAAAGTAACAACGAGTGCAGAAACGTGACAAATTTGAAAGGAGGGATTTCATGAAGGAACTTCTAAACTTCCTCCATGAATTGAGTGCTGCGACGGCAGCGCCACTATAGTAATTTGTCTGCGCGGCTACGAAACAACGGCGAAGAGTTTGCTTGTGCGTTGTTAAAAGCTCTGCTTCGGTACGGGTCTCCTTCGGGTTGCCGTCTGCGCAAACTGATGGGTCGGCGGCGGCGGCGGCACGTAATCGCCCTCAAACGCACGGCTCAGCAAAATTGATCCTCATGTTTCCGTGTCGGACAAGACGAGTGTGTTGGGGCGCCCGGAAACGAAACCCTGATCGTGCGTGACTCCCGGGAGGGGAACACAGCGAGGCCGTGTTCGAACTGTCGGGTTGGTAGAAGGTCCCCCTTCGCTACGCGACGACGCCACTAGACTCGCTTTCGACGTGCCGCCCCAAGAGGCGACGATGCGAGGACGCCTTCGTGCCGTGACGACGGTCCACCGGTAGCGTGACACCTTTGAGTAAGTAGTGAAACTTTTCCCGCGATCGATGCCCACTGTCCTGATTTAGAACTTTCTTGCCTCGAGTGGACCCTCGAGACCCGAGTTAGCGCGGAGGAAGTCCCGGATGAGCCTGAACGTTCCGTTCCGTGCGCGTGTGGTGACACATCCTACGCTCCAGCGATAGCCGCCTCTCTTGCCTCGTCCTTTCGTGCCGCTTTATCGCGCGCTGACAGCGCGCCTGCCACCTTGCCTGAGTTAACATGTCGCCACGCCCTGTGCTGGCAGTGGCAAAGAGAAGTGCATCCAGTCGATCACGGGCTTCCGTCGAGTGATCCAGTTTGTGTGGGCGTCTGCTCCTAATGCCGAGGGAGGCCAACGAAAACAAGAGCGCGCTACCAGCCCAGCTGGTTTCTCTTCCTAAACTTTAGTGACCGCGTCGCGGAGCACGACTCAGTTCTATCTACGGCTGAAGAAGCAGAAACGCAAGCGTCGCGCTTTAACGTCTTGTGCGTGCGCCAGCACTGAGCTGTTAAACCGCATTGTTCCGTGGGAGCGTCGACTACGTGTAGAAGACACTGTTCTAGTGCTGCACTTGCATACCGAAACTGCAGCCGCTTTGGTAAGTTACGTTAGTGTCAGTCACCAACGCATTTCCGTTACGAAGCCCCCAGTGTTTAGTGTGCGGTGTAAACAAGCCGGTTCGGCGACTGGTCAGGCGGCGCTGTGGAAACTGGGCGCATCCCAGGATTATTTGGCGTGGAGTTTTGAGGAGCAAAAGTACGCTGACACACGCCCACATGCCCTTCACAAAGTGCGTCACGCCGTCTCGTTGGTTTCTAGGTTATACGGGTGCTTAAAATTGAAAGCTGTTACTCACGCATTTCCGCCTAACTTTCTGGAAACATTTGGAAGGACGTGAAGAATCGCCATATCCGCAGAAGGTGCGACGGTTCGTAGCTTTGAAGTAATTCATTTGACAATTTTGAGTGGACAATTATTATTCTCATGTGGTTTCATTTTCTTTTATTTCTTATGGGCAAGCTTGTTCTTTTATGCAGCAGGGACAACGAACTGGGATAGTTGGTCCGAGTTAAGGGAATGGACAATGGAATGGGCGAACATGGACAAGGACATCTGTTCTGCCCATATTTGCAGTCGATCATGCTTGCCGATTCCCCCAAATGTTCTATAACATTGACAAATTTTGGCCATTTTACAAGTTTACGAATGTTGCACCAAGTTTCAAGAAAAATAAATTCTGTTTTCAGAAAGTTTTGGCGGTCTTTGAACGTCAAAGATTTTTGATTGTGAAAAGATGCCAGAAAGGTGCTTTGTTTGTTCATTACTCACTTATTCAATACTTCCTTTGCACTAGTCATATCAGTTATCTTTAACCAATCATTAGCAACCGCCTTTGTTTCTTCTTCATGGTGATGTGCTAAAATTCTACCTCTGCACAAATCTGGTAATAAGCAGATGTTAACTACCGACCAATTTCTAACATACTAAGTTACTGTCAGCATGGTTTTCGTCGTGGTGTTAAATTGGTGTTAAGCTGGTTGAATTCATGCATGACATTGCTAAAGCACTAGACCTTGGTACACAGGTTGATGCAATTTCCATTGATCTGTCTAAAGCATTCGACACTGTGATTCACCATAAACTACTATTTAAACTCGCCCTCATCCTAAATAGTGCTAAACTTGTAGACTGGATTGCCAGTTTTCTGTCCGACTGTTCCCAATATGTACTCTATAATGCTTTTAACTCCCTTATTGATAATGTTTCCTCCGGCGTGCTCCAAGCGACAGTCCTCAGCCCACTTCTCTTTCTGCTTTACATTAATGACTTGAGTTGATGGTGGCCTCGATGTCAGTGAGGGAAACTTGAAGATGTTGTGGATGTCGCGAAGTCACGTTACAGTAGGCAAGCCAGTGTCGCTGATTGCAAAGGGGTTAACTGTTTATTAAGGTAGAATAGGCAAGCAATAAAATGGAAAGTATTTACACGGACATCAAACTACAAGTCAAAAGTTAGAATTTGGTCTTCTTTCTCTTAACTGAATCTCCACCGAATCCCCTTCCAACGGCCCTACATGTACCTAAAAGCATCCCCAACAACCCTCTCGCCCCGTTGTTTGTCCAATCACACTGCGGTGCGCGCAGTGTGCACACAACAGGGCTCCAGGGTGACACTATCAGGAGTTCCAATACGTCAAGGCCGTTGCCACAAATCCTTGGCAGTGCAACGAGTCCCCTTTTGTCTCACAACCTCGCAAGACACACTTCCCTGAAGAAAGCACTTCCACGCCCCTTTAGGGCATCTGGACAGTTTGCGGAATGTCTCGGCATGGTGCGGTTCAGCAGCGAGGGGTTGACTTCAAGGCCAGGGCACTGCTTCCGCGACCCGACTGGCGGAAGCCCAACTCACAGTCAACCCGCTTACGCACTCTTCATAAACAGCGGGTCCCCCACCCTTGATGGCTATAACTCTCCGCCGCCGTCTTGGTGTCGAACCACACGTCTCTTTTGACCACCCTACACGACCCTTGCGTGCAGCCGTCCGCACAAACAATTCCGAACTCCACTACTTGCCACAAAATATAATTACTAACATATGTCTCTATGCTGATGAGTGCACACTCTACCACATTATTAACTCCCCTGAAGACCATACCGTTCTTAACAATGTACTATCGCACTTCTGCTCATGGTGTAACAACTGGCAGATAGTATAATCTTCACCAAAACCATTTCCATGGCATTCACAAGGCATTTAACTCCTTCCGTTTTCTCATACTTTTTCAATAACTCCTTTCTACTAAAGGTACCTGAATATGAGCACCTCAAACTCTTATTTACTCACAGTTTATCTTGGACCAAACATATAGACAACAATGGCACTGCCGAGCGCCGGCGCTGCGTCGGCGTGAGAGCGCCGCATGTGGGCTAAAATTTCAACGAGCTGGTGTCCACCTCTCCAACCTCTCAGTCACACCGCCTTGGTTGTTTGCTGCACTGCACAGGTTTCATATCATGCGTGGTGTGTGTCTGTGTGTGGACGTTTCATTCGAAGGATGTGTGCACAATGCAGACGCTTCGATCAGCCTTTAAGAAGGTCTGTGCAGTTGACGACTATTTTCGTGGCTGCAATGTGGCGAAAGGTCAGCGTCTGCTTAGCCATGTAGGTGATGCAGAGCGGTAAGCAGAGATAACATCGTATGTGCCGCCGGAAAGAATTGTTGCCGCATACGATGGGTGTTGGCTAAAGTCATTTTTGCAGTTTCCCACAAAATGGCTGCTACTAATCCGCATTGTCTCTGTTGGCGACCACAAACTTCTTTTGGCACTGTGCGGAAATATACAAGATATATTGCCGCACAGCACAAATATAAAATGTGTACACAACATTAACTAGTACATTCCCTTCATTATAGAGTAGCAGCAGCGTAAATAGCTTCAATTTTTTAACGAGGCTAAAAAGGTCAAAGTTGAAAGCATAAGTAATCATTTCTGCTTCACCAGTGCCGGTGTGACTGTTGCTTAGTGGCTGTGGTGTTGGGCTTCTAAGCACGAGGTCGTGGGATTGAATCCCGGCCACAATTTCGATGGGGGCGAAATGTGAAAACACCCGTGTACTTAAATTTAGGAGCACATTAAAGTACCCTAGTTGGTCCAAATTGCTCTGGAGTCCCCTTCTCTGCATCCTCACAATCTGCCTCGTAATCAGATAGTGGTTTTGGCACACAAAATCCTATAATTTAATTTTAATGCTGATGTGGCCAAGATGTGGGCATGTATCTCCCAGTAACTCATTTGATCAGTGCAGTGATGATGCAAGAATGAACTCCAGTCATATTCAATGTACCGTGCACCTATTCAATTTCTCGGCACTTATCGACTCCGACCACTGCTAGCGCATGCGAGCAAAGTTGTTTCCATTCTTTTGCAGTGCATGCACAAATGAAACACAAGAAAGAAGACAGCACAAGTGCTGGTCTAACAACTGATAGCTTTTATTTGAAGAAAAAGATTATATACTAAGTAATCATGAAATTCATGTTGTGGATTGCATGCAAAAAGTCATCATGCACTCACGAGCGATCAGTGAACGAGATCTCTTCGTTTTCCAGGTTTCTACTTACTTTGTTCGGCGCACTGCAGTAATCCGTCTGTTGGCTGCCTTTTTTGTACCATTTTCTTGGGAATCCGTAGAATTTCACTGGTGGCATCAACCATTCTGTGTTTACATTGCTGTTATGGCAGTTAACAAAACAACAGTAATTACCAGTGTTCTGAAGAGGTGCCATCGCAAACAAGACGTTACCCCGCACAGCGCGAGTGCGAGGATGAAATTTGATGTGAAGACCCCTATTGAAGTAATATGTACTGAACCATTAAAAAAAAGCTTGGCTATCTCCAATGCGCTCTTTATGGACTCCTCAAGAAACTGAACTGCTAACATATAAAACACTAATCCACCCACTCCATGAATATGCATCTATAATTCAGAACCCTTTTCATAAAACTGATATCAACAAGATTAGGCTCGTAAAGAAGAAAGCTGTTCTCTTTATCTATCGTCGCTACGATTTTTTTCACCTTTTAACCTCTCTAATCTCAACTTAACCACTCTGGTAACATGTCGCCACAACAAAAGCATAAAGTTCCTGCACGGCTTATATAACTAACTATCCATACTCTACCCACTTAGAAGTTTGCTGAATGTTCCTGCACCCATAGCTCTCACAGCCTAAATCTTTTGCCATTGCAACCAACTGACATGTACAAACCTAGCTTTTTTCCCTCAACAATTCAATGTTGGTATGCGTTGCCCGGCAATGCTCGTTCTTTGCTCCAGACCAATCTTTGTCTGCAATTCACTTATGATGTTATTGATAGTCCTGCTATAGCCAAAGATTGCCTGCAGTATGTCAAAAATAAATTTTTAAAAATACAGACGAGTTCCCGAAGCAGGCGAAATTGGCAAGAGCAGAGTTGGTGAAGAAGTTACTGTGATCGAAAAACAATGTGTTACTTGCTTGTTTCTACTGTTCCTAGTTTGCTGCTACTTGTGTGCTGCGCCTAAAGTTAAAGCATCACTAATAAAGCGCGTACGTGTCCCCCAAAGGGTGAGCTTTAAAAGGGCAAGTTTTAAATTAAGTGTGTGCTGTGAACAGACCGATCACGTGCGATTTCTGTAGAATTTTTTTTACAGCATCTAGTTGGCTCGAGCTATCAGCTCTGTCTCATGTATATCTGTTATCACTAATCCCTGTGCTTCGTGCTGCCACAAGTGTCACAGCGTGATGCCACAAGGCATCACGCTGGTTAATATCTGTTTTGCATTATCACGCTTGCCTCTTATGTATAGAGAAAATGATGCCAACACTAAATGAGCATGAAATGATTCCGAAAAGTCAGCGCATTAGGTGTTCCCATCACGCATGCATGTCACAACGTCGTGGCAAGGAACTCATTTTCTTTTTATAAAGGGCTGGTGACACAATAACCTCTTGAGCTGTCAATTGTGAACACCTCAGATATGTTTTGGAGTTGTTACGGTGCTTAAGCGCCGTTTCAAACTTTACTTTTGCACTAGCAACAATGTGAGACAAGACTTCTAGAGATAGCAAGCTTGCTTTGCATTGTCGCTGTAGTGAATATACAACCTGCTTTGCACATGCAATGAATTGCTTTCTGTGCCTGAATAGTATGCCCTTGGTCTGTTTGCAAGGCCAAAGTTTCCGTTTGCACACAGACCAATTGCCTATCATGGTGCAGAAAGTATGGCACAGCGCGTTCATCATTTTTTTTAGATACTTGCCAAATGCTGCTTGATTAGCCTTCATAGATCATTGCCCTGCATGTTTGTCATAGCAGCTGATATCTTGCATTCTGTAAGCTGAAACTGATGCAGGAGTTTAGAGGTAGGTGAACCTCGGTATAAGAAACAGATTTAATGAGTTTTGGATACAACAAAGTAATTATGAAATGTTTATGACTAATACCATGTAATTAATAGATGTCTGTAATGAATATTAAACATAATGAAGGTATTTTTGTGTCGAATACAGCTTCGTTATGGAGCTCAATTGTATTTCTGTGCAAATGTATGGCAATAACATTGGCATTCCGTTTATTAAAGCATGTCATCAGCCTTCGCTGTGGACAAAACTGTGTGGAACACCACTGCGTTCCATGGCAGGTCGTGGAGATAAACATTTTGAAACTGGTTGCACTCTTTGTATTTCTGCAAGTGGGACTTTGTTGATGTGACAAACTTCGCCGTGTGAATAGTCTGAGTGTGTACATGTGTCCGCATCTAGGGACCACACACTTAACCCTTGCCAGGTGCGTTCTGTATTGTTGTCTTGTGCCTTCCACAACACGCAGGTTGGCGGCTGCAACGGTGGCAGTGACGGCGGCAATATGCAGTCATGGAGGTGGCATGTCATCCTCCTGCAGATCATGCTTCTCCTCGTCCTGTTGGCGTTGCTTGCAGGTATGTGCGTTACCCGTGTCTGCAACACATGTGTTGTCCCGCAGCATAGCCTCATCTATTCTATAAATGCCTGCTTGGTGACGCCAAAACTGTGGGTCACTCAGGGGGCACCACGTCGATCACTCAGAGGGCACCGCATTCCTGGTAATTGGTCACAATTTATGGAATGTGTCGTGGTGCACGTTGTGGGAACGCTCGACTCTAGCACGTCCCCTGATATTGTTTTCCCTGCACGGCTGGTATCTCCTGTAATCCGGCTTCCCTGCATGGCGGCATGCTGCTGGCTCTCGGTGTAGTTGCAGAATGGTACAAGAGATAGCGCGAGTGTTGTGCTGCTAACGTCCCCTAACGGCAACGTTACTCTGGTACAAAAGGAAGTAGCCTCAACCTCTTCGTCTCGGGATGGGCTGTGTGCCCGGACATTTCGTGCTCCTACCAGCACGCTTTGCAGGGCTTTCCTCTGAGAGTCTTCAGAGTGGGACACCAGGATGAATGAACACAGTTGTTTGAACAATGAGGCGTCGGTGTCCAGCATGGAGGCAAACATATTCGCTCGATATGCTGTTGTGATGAGCTTTACTTCCTCGATTCGCCAGTGCCATCGACATGTTCTATTAGTAGTAATTCGGCTAGCTGGCATTATTGCGTGAAAGGTGCAGTAAATGCCCTTGGGATTTTTCACACTACTGCATTGTTATTCCTTTGTCCCAAGGGCACTGTTGAGACCTCACAACATCATGTGCATCATGCTGAAGTTGAAATCATGTACACATTGCAAATAAGGTTCTCGCTAAGCCGCCCTCCCATGTAAAGGGTTGGGCTTGACGTTGAACTCTCTCGAATGCTCACTTGGCACAGCCGGACTTCAGTGATACAAGGGCAAGCAAAAAATGCAGCACATTTTTACAAATAACAGCAACGTGCAGTAAGGCCTTTATCAACGTGTCACAATTTGTTGTTATGGCATTCATCAGGGGGGCTATAATTTATGAAAGTGAGTAGGTCGAAACTACAACGCCTGCCCTGTCAGCTAAAGAGTGTGTAGCATCCATTGCTTAGCTGTCAAAATAAAGGAGGGTTATATGCCTGCAACATTGTGTGGCATATCTATGCATGTCCTCTTGGGATGATGCTACATACCATTCTGCTCGGTCGCGCGGCTCATATCGCCACGCACTCTTCTTGCCCACTGTTCGTGTTTATAAGTGCCTGCCGCTGTCGCGGTGCAGGCGTTTTCTTCCTGTAACCGTCTGTCTGTCATCATGTTGTTTTGAAGCTGCTAGGTCGCTGCCATGAAATGAAACCATGCTTCAGTATTGTCTGCCCTCTGCCCGCGGAAGCCCACAGACATGACACGTTGTAAGTTCCAGCTTCGTATGCTTCTCCTAAATGGACACTGTGAAGGCAAAATTAAGTTTGAGCTCCATTAGAAACTTGCCTTTCAAGAATGCCAAGAAAGCCACTCTTACCGTGAGAGGATGCTCAACAAACCAAAGAAGTAAAAAATATGAAAGGCGGGTGGCGGTGCTTCCTTTAAACTTCTACACCAGCTTGCTGTGGCGCGAATTTTGATGGCATCTGGTCGGGCCTGGTTTGATTTTTGTCAATAAAAGTTGACTGCATTGCATCATAGAAGAAGCAAAGACTCAATTTGGCAAGTCAATCGAACTGCAATGCCACAAACACAAGACAATATACTTCACAATCTGACATTGTACTGATGTGCAAGCGATGGGCTTTCGGCGTGAAATTCAAGAAATGGAAGTATGGTCTTCATTTTCTCTTTGTAATCTACCTATAATCACAAGATCACACCTAACCTCTTCGGGCACTGTGTGCACAGTTCTGCGTGATAAGATACTGCATTGAAAGCAGAAGCACTGATGGCAATAATAATATTTAAAGTGTCTCTCATATGTCCTGAACCACTTCTGATTTGATCTGTGCTGCGCTGCAAATTTCAGTATTATGCGTCAAGTGTTGTAGTAAAACGAGTTCATTTGTCTATTTATTTATTTGAACACCTTCAGGGCCTGCAGGCCATTACAGAAAAGAGTGGTAACAATAAATATAAAAAAAAGAACACAAAGCAAATATAGGGTAACATATTGAAGTGCATTTTTAAAGTCACTGGGGTCCATAATAGATGCAGTGGAGGTGGGCAAGTGGTTCCAATCATTACAAGTTTGAGGAATGAAAGAATGAAAGTGTTGGTTAGCGTGATGAGGAACAAACATTTTATTACCGTGGTCAATACAAGATGATATGAAGGATGGGAAAGTAATTCTTGCTTAACACGAGAGTTATGGTAGTAAATCTTATGAAATAAGGAGAGACATGCTATGTTCCTGCGCAAGGAAAGGGACAGAAGCGGCAACAATATTTTCACGGGTGAAACGCTAGATAGATTGGAGTAGTTGGAAAAACTGAAGCGAGCACGACGATTTTGTACAGCTTCAAGGTGACTGACAAGGCTTTCAGTAAATGGATCCCACATAGCTAATGCATATTCTAGTTTGGAATTAACAAAAGATTTATAAAGAAGGGGTCTAAGATAGAAAGGGGCCATTTAAAAGTTACGGCGCAGGTACCCAAACATGCGGTTAGCATTGTGGACAATATAATTAATTTGTGGTTGCCAAGACGCACATTGCCAAGACAGGTTAGAATTAATGTGGACCCCTATGTATTTGTCCATAATCACTTCTTCAAGAGGGGGACTATTTATGTTATACTTAAAAGTGTCAGTGGAATGTTTCAGAGAAATTTTCATTAGATTGCACTTCGTCGCATTGAGTTTCATTTGCCATGTGCTACACCAATCAGAGATATTGTTAAGGTCAGTCTGTAGTGGTGATGTGTCAGTATTAAAGGAAATCATGCGATATACAACACATTCCTCTGTAAAAAGCCTAATAGAAGAGTTAATACAATCAGCTAAATCAATTATGTAAATTAGGAAAAGAACGGGTCCAAGGACAGAACCTTGGGGCACTCCTGAAAGGACGGGACAGAAAGAAGAATCGTAGCCATTAGCAGTTACAAATTGCTGTCGCTTTAACAAAAAGTTTTTTATCCGTACAAGAATATTAGGGTCAAGATTTAGTTTACTCAGCTTAAGACAAAGTGTTTCATGGCAGACAAGGTCAAAAGCTTTAGAGAAATCTTGGAACACACAATCAATATAAAATCCCAAGTCTAGAGCTACGAAGGGTTTTTAGCAAATGAAATTAACTGCGTTTCACGATAGAATGTCTTCCTGAAACCATGCTGAAGAGATGTGAAAAAAGCATTAGCTTCGAGAAAGTTAACCAGGTAAGAATAAATTACGTGTTCAGAGATCTTACAAGGGACACTGGTCGCAAGCATACATCTGTCGTCTCATCTTTTTTGTTGTTGTTGTCTATATCTGCGCTGCAATTCGCCAATATGCTGTACCAACAAGCCCGAACAGCCATACATGGGGCCCACATTTTGAAAACTAGACAAAACTAACTGAAGAACTAAGCATTCCTAATCTATTCTTTAGCTGTGCGCTTTCCATGGTTCTGAAGGTGCAATTAAATGTGGTGCAGAACATGTGAAGTTACGTTCCTCGCTCCGGTTTGACTCGGTCATCTCCTGTGCCGCCTGCATTAGGCCATGCTACGAGTAGTAGTACAACAGATGACCAAATGAGCTGGAACGAATGCCAAACCGTTGCGACGTCCCGATCCCATGCGATTACCTTTCGAGTCATGGCGTTGCGACACATACACCTCCACCCGCCGTGGTGGCTTTAGTGGCTAGGGCGTTAAGCTGAGGTGGTGGGATAAAATCCGGACCACTGCAACCACATTTTGATTGGGCTGAAATTCCAGAACACTTGTGGGCCATGTATTGTGTGCATGGTAAAGAACCCCAGGTGGTCAGAATTAATCCGGCAGTCCCTTACTACAGCGTGCCTCACAATCAGAATGTAGTTTTGGATCATAAAACTCCAGGATTTAATTTTTAATAACATAGACCTCCTGGGAAATGGAACCTAAACTGGTTCATAGGAAAGCTATTTTAGCAGATTATTTAAGGCGTTCTGAGCCCTTCAAGCATATTCTCTAGGATTTCAAGGTTAAGAACCTGAAAATAAAAATAAAATTGAAAATGTTATGTTAATACTATTTCAGTCTCTTGAAACTGCGGTCCTCATGAGCAGTTGTCTTAATGCGCTGGCAAGTGTTTTCATGTGGTGGCGTTTGTGCCTGCGACTGAGAGAGGGACCCTTACATCTGACTGCCGTACTGCTGCTGGATGCTGTTGATGGTAGAAAAGTGGCAAACTTGGCAGAGTAGCATTGTATTCATTGAAACTGTGCACAAGGAACAGGACACAAAAAAAAATTGGGGGTAATTCAACCTCTGGTTGAAGTTGATGAAAGACAACGTCTTCTTGAGGGAGTTGGGGCTGGGAATGGGGTGGAGTCTATGAGCACAACACTCTGTCGTGCCACTCCTCGTGTGAAGAAAGTAGGTGGAGCATCAGACGGCCACCTACGGTGTCCGCAATATCTACGTTATGTAGCAGACGCAGCTACATGCAACTGTAGTGCATTTGCTATGCAAAACAGGCTTGGAGTGCGTGCTGGTGCTCGTGTGCTCCAGTCTGGCCATGTTGTGTGGTGCGGACAGGCTTTGGCCTGCAGCAGCTGGGCCAGCTGATAGTAGCCACATCCGAATTGCACATTTAGCAGCACTGTCAACAGCTCAATACAAAGCCACATCTGCCAAGTCGTCTATCCAGGAGCTGCCAGGAGTGGGCGTGCGCTGGCAAGCATATGTGTGCTCTGACCTTCAGTATTGCGTGGTTCGAGGCTAGTTGAGTGTTCAAAACAACCGAAATTAGAGAGACCCAACGGCTACGACACCGATGAGCAGTGTGGCTGAAGTTTAATTCCGGCGTGGGTGGGTGCAGCCAAGTGTGAGCAGACGATACTCGGCTTATTCCAGATGTATATAATTCTTGTTGAAATTCGAAACATATATTTGTGCTTACTTCAGTCTGTTTAGTAAATAGCATCAATAAATATACACTGTAATAGCAGGAGGAAGCGCACTGATCCAAACACTCTTTTTCATTTATGTCAGCGAATGACATATGGCAGTGCTCTAAATGACTCTGCCCACTGACATCAGGGGGCTGCCACCGGCCGCCCCAAAAGGATGAGGAGATCATCATCATCATCAGCCTGGTTACGCCCACTGCAGGGCAAAGGCCTCTCCCATACTTCTCCAACAAACCCGGTCATGTACTAATTGTGGCCATGCCGTCCCTGCAAACTTCTTAATCTCATCCGCCCACCTAACTTTCTGCCGCCCCCTGCTACGCTTCCCTTCCCTTGGGATCCAGTCCGTAACCCTTAATGACCATCGGTTATCTTCCCTCCTCATTACATGTCCTGCCCATGCCCATTTCTTTTTCTTGATTTCAACTAAGATGTCATTAACTCGCGTTTGTTCCCTCACCCAATCGGCTCTTTTCTTATCCCTTAAAGTTACACCTATCCTTCTTCTTTCCATAGCTCGTTGTGTCGTCCTCAATTTGAGTAGAACCCTTTTCGTAAGCCTCCAGGTTTCTGCCCCGTAGGTGAGTACTGGTAAGACACAGCTATTATATACTTTTCTCTTGAGGGATAACGGCAACCTGCTGTTCATGGTTTGGGAGTGCCTGCCAAACGCACTCCAGCCCATTCTTATTCTTCTGATTATTTCCGTCTCATGATCCGGATCCGCCGTCACTACCTGCCCTAAGTAGATGTATTCCCTTACGACTTCCAGTGCTTCGCTGCCTATTGTAAATTGCTGTTCTCTCCCGAGACTGTTAAGCATTACTTTAGTTTTCTGCATATTAATTTTTAGACCTACTCTTCTGCTTTGCCTCTCCAGGTCAGTGAGCATGCATTGCAATTGGTCCCCTGAGTTACTAAGCAAGGCAATATCATCAGCGAATCGCAAGTTACTAAGGTATTCTCCATTAACTTTTATCCCCAATTCTTCCCAATCCAGGTCTCTGAATACCTCCTGTAAACACGCTGTGAATAGCATTGGAGATATCGTATCTCCCTGCCTGACGCCTTTCTTTATTGGGATTTTGTTGCTTGCTTTATGGAGGACTATGGTGGCTGTGGAGCCGCTATAGATATCTTCCAGTATTTTTACATATGGCTCATCTACACCCTGATTCCGTAATGCCTCCATGACTGCTGAGGTTTCGACTGAATCAAACGCTTTCTCGTAATCAATGAAAGCTATATATAAGGGTTGGTTATATTCTGCACATTTCTCTATCACTTGATTGATAGTGTGAATATGGTCTATTGTTGAGTAGCCTTTACGGAATCCTGCCTGGTCCTTTGGTTGACAGAAGTCTAAGGTGTTCCTGATTCTATTTGCAATTACCTTAGTAAATAATTTGTAGGCAACGGACAGTAAGCTGATCGGTCTATAATTTTTCAAGTCTTTGGCGTCCCCTTTCTTATGGATTAGGATTATGTTAGCGTTCTTCCAAGATTCCGGTACGCTCGTGGTCATGAGGCATTGCGTATACAGCGTGGCCAGTTTCTCTAGAACAATCTGTCCACCATCCTTCAACAAATCTGCTGTTACCTGATCCTCCCCAGCTGCCTTCCCCCTTTGCATATCTCCTAAGGCTTTCTTTACTTCTTCCGGCGTTACCTTCGGGATTTCGAATTCCTCTAGACAATTTTCTCTTCCATTATCATCGTGGGTGCCACTGGTACTGTATAAATCTCTATAGAACTCCTCAGCCACTTGAACTATCTCATCCATATTAGTAATTATATTGCCGGCTTTGTCTCTTAACACATACATCTGATTCTTGCCAATTCCTAGTTTCTTCTTCACTGTTTTTAGGCTTCCTCCGCTCCTGAGAGCATGTTCAATTCTATCCATATTATACTTCCTTATGTCAGCTGTCTTACGCTTGTTGATTAACTTTGAAAGTTCTGCCAGTTCTATTCTAGCTGTAGGGTTAGATGCTTTCATACATTGGCGTTTCTTGATCAGATCTTTCGTCTCCTGCGATAGTTTGCTGGTATTCTGCCTAACGGAGTTACCACCGACTTCCATTGCACACTCCTTAATGATGCCCACTAGATTGTCGTTCATTGCTTCAACACTAAGGTCCTCTTCCTGAGTTAAAGCTGAATACCTGTTCTGTAGCTTGATCTGGAATTCCTCTATTTTGCCTCTTACCGCTAACTCATTAATCGGCTTCTTATGTACCAGTTTCTTCCGTTCCCTCCTCAGGTCTAGGCTAATTCGAGTTCTTACCATCCTGTGGTCACTGCAGCGCACCTTGCCGAGCACGTCCACATCTTGTATGATGCCAGGGTTAGCGCAGAGTATGAAGTCTATTTCATTTCTAGTCTCGCCGTTCGGGCTCCTCCACGTCCACTTTCGGCTATCCCGCTTGCGGAAGAAGGTATTCATTATCCTCATATTATTCTTTTCCGCAAACTCTACTAATAACTCTCCCCTGCTATTCCTAGTGCCTATGCCATATTCCCCCACTGCCTTGTCTCCAGCCTGCTTCTTGCCTACCTTGGCATTAAAGTCGCCCATTAGTACAGTGTATTTAGTTTTCACTCTCCCCACCGCCGATTCCACGTCTTCATAGAAGCTTTCGACTTCCTGGTCATCATGACTGGATGTAGGGGCGTAGACCTGTACAATCTTCATTTTGTACCTCTTATTAAGTTTCACAACAAGACCTGCCACCCTCTCGTTAATGCTATAGAATTCCTGTATGTTACCAGCTATATTCTTATTAATCAGGAATCCGACTCCTAGTTCTCTTCTATCCGCTAAGCCCCGGTAGCACAGGACGTGCCTGCTATTTAGCACTGTATATGCTTCTTTCGGCCTCCTAACTTCACTGAGCCCTATTATATCCCATTTACTTCCCTCTAATTCCTCCAATAGCACTGCTAGACTCGCCTCACTAGATAACGTTCTAGCGTTAAACGTTGCCAGGTTCATATTCCAATGGCGGCCTGTCCGGAGCCAGTGATTCTTAGCACCCTCTGCTGCGTCGCAGGTCTGACCGCCGCCGTGGTCAGTTGCTTCGCAGCTGCTGGGGACTGAGGGCCGGGGTTTGATTGTTGTGTTCATAGGAGGTTGTGGCCAAGTACTGCACCAGGGTGGCCAATCCTGCTCTGGTGAGGGAGTGCGTTACCGGTTCTGGTCACCGGGATCAGGCCACACTCCAGGCCTTTTTGTGCAATTTTATCAACACGCGGATTTTTTTTTTTTTTTTAATCCGGTGGAAAATTGCCGGCACCGGGATTCGAACCACGGACCTCTTGCACGCGAGGCGAGTGTTCTACCTCTACGCCACCGCTGCACCATGAGGAGATGGTCTATGGGAAAAAGGTGACTTTGTGCTCCACTTGTGAGCCCCACACGCCATGCACGAGTGCAAACTTTGACAGGTACTCACAGCAGCACACGCCATTCGGAGAGAGTCTTTTTTTTTTTTTTTTTTTTCACCAAGCTCGAGGGGTGATTCAGGGCCCCTTAAATGGTAAATGTGGAAAAAAAGAGTTGCACAAAAGCTAGTGTGTTGCAAACAATTGAAATTGTTTTCGAGTGTGCTCTGCAAGCCATGTATTGACATTTTGGCCATAAAGTTAGTAAGGAAGAAGTTAGTTATAATTACTGACCCATAGACTCATAGGGATTGCAAATACTAGAAGCGAGCAGCCTGCTGTACCAGTTTTAAAGAGTGCTGTGTGCAGTGCTGTGTGATAGATGTATGTGTGCAGCGTGGCGCCTGCACACTTTGTATCTCTACGAATCAAGAAGCAAATTACAGCGACAAGCAGGCCTTGCTGTCTGCTACAAGGGCTTAAGCCTATTTTTTGACAAATGTGCGTACTTGAATACAACAGCTGGTTTTCTTTCATTATTGCAATAATTTCTACCCTGGTAGTACAAACGTGGGGTATGCAGCAGATTGGTTTCTTTGGGTGCTACATTTTCGTCAGAAATCGAGTAGCGAGAGAAAACTTTTTAAATGAAAGGAATTCAACATGGTTACAAGCCTTTTATGTTTGTATTGCATCTTTATGCCAGCTAGACTGGTTGTAACCGAAGCAGTGTTTGGCATAATGTAGTGCCATCTGAAAAAATAGTAACTGAAGTGTGGTAACCCAAACCAAGGTAACTTTTCTATGCAATTGAGAAGGGTAGCTTTACTAGTAAAATGTGAATAACGCCCACCATTCGCGATAAGAAACGCGTAAATCCACAAAAGAGAAATGAAATAAGCTGTATTTAACAGGTGCACCTATGCGATACACCTCTCCTTTACTTGGCAGACAAAGAACCACGTCCAATGGACTCACGCAGGAAAGAAGTGCAGGAAAAACACTGCCAAGAACAAGTAAAGAGGCGAAAGTGTAAAATGAAGATTACTTTAGTAGAATAAAACTAAAAAAGAAACAGCAGTTGGCAACAAAGGCACACGTACCATGCGGAGTTGTGCTACTCCGCCAGCCAATCACAGAAGCAAACAAAATTGTCGTCATGCGGCCTTTTCAAAATGGCTTTGTACTTGATACCTCCGGAGCGTCTGCTGTTCTTGAAGAGTCTTTTCATTGGCGGAAGCAATGAGGTGTGCAAGAGACATGGACATAATGTATGGAGTCAGCATTTCGCTCTTCAAAAGTCTGTGGCGCAGTTCGTTTCACTGCTGAACCCATTTTACTCATGAAACTTCACTGCCCAACTGAAGTGAAACTTCGCAACAAATACCGTATGAACGCGTGTAAGGGCCGCACCCGTGTATGGGCCGCACCCCCAACTTCCCGAAGCAAATATTTAAAAAAAAAATATCCGTGTAAGGGCCGCACCCCGAACTTTCCACGACCCACGTGTGATTAGCCTTCAAAATGCGCGCGCACGGAAGCTTCTAGATGCCGCCCACGGATGGCGCCGATGTCGCGGGTCATCATCATCATCATATTTTCTTTCTGCCGCGAGCTTCCGCAATCCATATCGTCATCGGTATCATCAGCCCTGGCCACCATGCTGGCCACCCCGGCTTTGTTTTGCGACTGTCGAAGGCACGCGAGTTGTAGCAGCGTTGTTGGCGTGGGCGCACGCTGTTGTTGCGGCTCTCGTGTGTGCTCTGCTTTATTTTTCACGAATTGCCATCGAGCGTTGCCATTCTAGCACGATGGGCAAACATATCAATAGCTACACGGCAGGCTTTAAATTGAAGGTAGTGGAGTTTGCCCTCGACCATGGCAAGCGTGCGGCGGGTAGAAAATTTAACGTGCACGAGAAGTGCGTCCGAAGGTGGTGCAACCAGAAGGATGCGTTGAAGACCACCAGCTCCAAAAGGCGTGCTTTTCGAGGCAAGCCATGCAAATATCCTGAGCTCGAAGAAGAGCTGTTCCGCTACGCAATGGAAGTGCGGAACAATGGATATGCGCTGACGACGGACATGCTGCGCGTGAAGACGCAAGCTTTGGCGCGTGCGAGAAGCATACCCCGCGAGGAGTTCAAAGGTAGCGTCGGCTGGTTGCGGAGATTTTTAAAGAGGAAGGGCCTATCCTTTCGGCGAAGGACCACGCTGTGCCAGAGGCTGCCCCCCGACTACACCGACAAGGTGCTGAACTTTCAAAGGTACGTGATCGGGATGCGCCATGAGCACAACTACATGTTGTCGGAAATAGCAAACGCCGACCAGACCCCCGTGTGGTTCGACTGTCCTGAGAACTGCACAGTTGAGCTTAAAGGAAAGAAGAGCGTTTCTGTGCGGACAACTGGCGCGGAGCGCCAACGGTGCACAGTTATGCTGTGCGTCACTGCAGACGGGCGGAAGCTGCCCCCGTATGTGATTTTGAAAAGGAAGAGGATTCCGAATGAGGCTTTCCCCAAGGGAATTGTAGTTCGAGCCCAAGAAAAGGGCTGGATGGATGATGAGCTCGTCCTCGATTGGATCAAGAGCGTTTGGCAGAATCGCCCAGGCGCGATGTTGGCCAAACGATCGCTGCTCGTCTTGGATAGCTTCCGCGGTCATTTGACGGATAGAGTCAAAAAACAACTGGGCAGTATCCGCACAGACATGGCCGTTATTCCGGGCGGCCTCACCGGCGTGCTGCAACCACTGGACGTGAGCATTAACCGGCCTTTTAAGGTTGAGTTCCGGAGGCAATACTCGGAATGGATTGCAAACGGCGATCACGATGAGACTCCGACCGGGCGGCTCAAGAGGGCACCGCTCGCGACTGTGCTGGGCTGGATTTTGACCGCGTGGAATTCGGTGTCTACGGACATTGTATCCCGCAGCTTCAAAGTGACCGGGATTTCCAACAATTTGGACGGAACTGAAGACGACGACTTGTGGGGTGATGAGCCAGAAGAATGCAGCACCAGCTCGGAGTCTGAGGACTCCGCGAGTGATGATGACTGATTGTAAATAGTGATGATTGATGAGGATTATTGTAAATAAACGCGCATTCACTTATTGGTCTGTTTTTACTTGAAAAAAAAAAATTTTTTTTTCGTATGTCGCGTGTATGGGCCGCACCCCGAAAATAGGCCCTCGAATTTGTAAAAAAAAGTGCGGCCCTTACACGCGTTTATACGGTAGTTGTAGTGAAGCAAGTATGTTATTTCAGTTCAATAAAGAATTAGGCATTCGCCATTCCACTATAACAGGCGAAGGAAAAGGTATAAAATTCCGCGCTAATAATTTTTTTTGTAGTTACTGCCTTATTTGGGTAACAGAAAAAGTTTGAAGTACGAATTATTTGCAGCCTCGCGGAGGAACAGTGGATGGCGGTTATGAGGGCATGGCCAGAGCTTCATTGCAGACTTAAGTTGTATCCGACTATAGTAGCGTTTTTCGAATTAGCTCTGGAAGAATTATAGAGAAATATATATTTGCGGAACAGTCACAGTTCTTTTGGATCCCTCGTTTACTGCTCTAACAAGTGCCACAGCCGACTCTTATTGTTATTTGGGAAGTTGCGTAGCGATGCGTGGCCACCAGTCACGTACAACCGCGTATAGTGCAGGAAGCTGCGATTCTACACGTACTGCACCCACCGTGGAAGGTTAGAAAAACACCTACATAAACACAGCAGAGAAGTGGCTACGTTAGGCGGCTCGAATGATAAGTGTAGAAGTGTCATTCAGAACACACGGAATTGTCCTTCACTTCCGGCGGCATTTTCTCTGCTTCATTTTTAAATGAAAAGATGTTTATCCATAAATATGTTAATAAACGACGGTTAAATTTGTTAATTTTCGCTTTTCCTACCCGTTTGGCTGTTGCCTTGGCTCTCTCCCTTAGTAGATCGCTTAACTTCTCAAACCCTTGCGACTCTTGTTTCCAGTTGGCGATTTTGCATGAAAAGAGCTGTACAATTAGGGAAAAACCAGACAAGTTAACAGGTGACAGTCATATTTCCTATGAGTTTAAGGGTTATTACAGGGTTTGATGATGGAAGCTGACTCGCATTATTTTATTTTCCACCCTATCTAACCCATACCACACGTATGTGCTTTGGAGGATTTGTCAGCGTCGCGGCGAGCCATCACTCGATGAAATAATGAAACGAAAAGAAAAGTTAAGCGCAGTTGGCATTTTCTCTGGCCGCAACTCGTTCCACATGCATACAGACCAGCTGACCACGAACTGAATCCCTTTCCTGGTCCCTGGATCAGTCTAAACGAAGAAGGTTGAACTAACGAAGCAACAATGATGCATGTGACCATTGATTAGATGATGACAACTGAATGCATCTGGAGCTAATTGCGCTGGCACCGAATTGATGAAGAAACTGGCCTTCACATCCCAGGAGATGCCGATAACTACCGCCATCCAAAAGGAGTGAAAAAGGCAGCAAAATGTTGACCGCCGAATAGATGTCAAGTCTCAACATTGATTTGGTGGCGCTTTAGGAATGTGTGTAAAAAGTGGTGGCATGGGCGGGGAGTGGGGGTGGAGCTCCCCCCGAGCCCCCCCTTGGGTGCGTGTTTGGGGGGCACATTAAACAAACCCAGGTGGTCAAAATCGGTCCATAGTCCTCCACTACGGCATGCCTCATAACCAGATTGTGGTAACTGGCATGTGAAACCCCAGAATTTGCCTCTAGAACAGTTAACTTGCTCCGAAATGGCTCCTGCAAGGTGTCGCCAATTCAAAGAGCATGGTGTAGGCCGCGCATGCTGCAGTGCCAAGCCAAGGACGCAAGCTTTGATGAATAGCAGGTTGCAGCAACAGCCAAGGGGAGGAAACGGCTACCTTTGTTAGCAATGGCACCAGGAGGCCGATTTGATGGCTTTTAATTCTTTAATAGCAAATAGCTCTCTTTAGCTCTTTCACCTATTTTCGTTATGGTTGGTGCTTGGCGGTGGTCAGACTGCCAATACAAAGGTGCCGATGCAAAGGGCACCTGCTCTTGTGCGACCAAGTTGCAGGGTGCGTGCGTCGCCAAGCACGAGCTTTTATAGCTCTTCGAGAGGCAAGTTCTGTTGCCTGAGCAATTTGGGGCATCTGAAGCTTTAGATGCTGTGGTGGTGGGCCTGAGAAAAACAGCTGTCCTTTTCTTCTGTCGCCCTCACTGTCTGTGGCAGTTGCAAGAGAGGAGGATGGCAGTCGCATTCCACACCAGCACTCTCGCCGGAGACAACGCACATATGATGGACTGGCTTTTGTGCATCACTGCAGATGTGCTGGTTAACGGCTCTGTTCTCTATGGAATTGCATGTTGAAACCACAAAAGCTACCTAAATATCCTCACTGCAAGGAATATGTGCCTTCAAACACATCAGTTCTTTAATGATGATCATCAAGCTTCACTGACTAAGGATGGCTCACTGTCCTAAAGGGTAGAGGGATATGGGGGTTGCAAAATGTAGTAGGCCAGCCGTGAAGAGGTGCTTCACTTTCCACCATGCGGAGGATGCCGGATTTTACTGTGAAGTTGTAGAATGCTCTGCTGGCTTCTGCCGACGGACAAATCCTCAATAAAGTCATTGCTTCCTAAAAGCATTTGGTAATCGCACAAATTGACAATCATTGTTGATGTTTTCTGTGCTTTTTTTTTTGCAGCATAATGACCCGGCTGTGTATTGAGATGTGCTCTACCTTTCTCTTGCAGTGGCCGATTGCAGCTGGGATGAACTGACGGAGAACACGCTTCACTATGAAGGCAACTACACTACGAGGGCCTTCAAGGACACATTCAAGGATGGGGAGATCGCTCCTTACAAGTGTCAAAATGGCTACCATGTCTCTGGCCTTTATTCAGGACCCCACGTACTGAACGCCACCTGCCGCGGCAACAAATGGGAGTTTGATTCAAGGAATCTGGTGTGTAAGGGTAAGTGGGAGTACGAAAAGCACACCACCTCTGCTGAATATTTTGTGGCTTACAGATTCAGGGTCTTTCTATGATTTTACAAATGTTGTGTCAACTTTCGCAACAAATGTTTGTGAGAATGTTTCAAATCATTTTAAAGACGCAGTGGCGCTGATGATGAATCATAAATTTGAAGTCTTGTGGCGCTAGTGCCAAATATGGCCAAAGAGCGGTCAGGCGTGGCACAAGATGGCAAAGAACGCAGGCAAAAGGAAAGATGGTTGTGGCACTTCCCGTTTATGTCGCCACAAAACGCTATATGCCATGGTAGTCTTGTTGCAAGCAAGTTTGTTCAGACAAGACCGTGAAGCAGGTGAAACCAGTAACAAAGTCGCTGCAAAAGTTACTCTAATCTAAAGCTGTGTTGCTTGTCAAGTCTTTATTGTTCCAAGTTTGTTGCAGCTTATTTATTGTGGCTAAATGTAAACGATCGTTAATAAACTGTGCATGTATACCACAAAAGTTGTGTTCCCAGGGAAGGCTTAAGAAAGAAAGTGTGGCTGAGGAGATTGGGAACAGAGCAGCTGGCAAAAGCTATGATGTGGACAATTTGTGCATCCACGAATGGGGACTGCTTTTACAAAATTCAAGCATTGTAGGAAGTTATTTAAGCAAGTTATATGCGCAGGCTTTTTTTATCTCCTTTCTTTTTCTTTCCAATGTGTTGTAATTAAAGTGCTCCTTGTGTGTGGAAGAATATGTATCTTCGTTCGATTTGAATACAGTCTAACCTCAACACAACAAACATGGATATGACGAATTATCATTTTTAATGAAGTAAATTTAAAATATAGTCCTGGGGATTGCACGCAGGTAATAAGGATGAGAGACTATATTTATAATATACTACAAGGCTGTCGAAACAGTATGGCCGTCCAATAGCTCGTCTGGGGTCTTCTTTGTGCTGCCTTTCAGAAGGCAAAAACAAGACAAAAAGCCTATGAAAGGCTTTTTGTCTATGTTCCCATCATCATCTTAATGATGTTAATAAAGTTTCTGCCTGTCTGTCTGTCTGCCAGGTGCTGCTGCAATGTTGGTGTGTTTATACACAAATACCTTGTAACACTATCTTTACCCGCCACGTTGGCTTAGCGGCTACGGTGTCGCGCTGCTAAGCACAAAGTCGCGGGATCGAATTCCAGCTGCAGCAGCCGCATTTCGATGGAGGCGAAATCCAAGAATGCCCACGTCCTGTGCATTGGGGGCACATTAAAGATACCGTGGTGGTCAAAATTAATCCGGAGTCTCCCACTACGTAACGCCTCATAGTTAAATCGTGGTTTTGGAACGTAAAATCCCAGATTTCAGTTCAGTTCAACAATATCTTTGATATCAGCATTGCAAGCAAATATATGCTCATGATGAATATCAGATATGCGTAACAATGCTACTGTTGCATTGGATGCGGCTTCGTTATAGTAAGGTTTAACTGTATTTAGAAAACTTTGAATGCTGAAATTCAAGTCAAAGCAAATATCTAATACACAATATTTAACTGTATATCCGAAAATATTGAATGTCGAAAAGGATCCCCCCCCCCCCCCTGCTGCTAACTTAGGGGGCCTCAGCCCAATCATCGCCAGCCCTTTCAGGTTACCTGCGAGGATGGTGTTGAGACGATCTTTGCCCCTGAGGTACAGCATTGTTGTACATTCTAGGGGCGTGAACATTCCCTTACACAACTTCTTGGATGTACGAGTTGCTCGGATTGGTCTGCACCTGCAAAGGTTTTTTTCTTCTCATCATGGCAAGGGCAAAACTGAGAATGAGGCAAGTGGTCGGCATCACGATGGCAGTCTTCATTGGCGGCATAATATAAAGGGCGGCTTATGGCCATTGCAAACCCTTTTTTGAGCTTATGACTGCTTCCACAGTAACAGTGGCGGTGATTTTAAAAAGTTGAAAGAAAAGGCAAGCTGTCACTTTAATTGCAGGCTGCAGGAGCATTATTTGGAACGCTGTGCATAGGAACGATATTTGGATCACATGTTCATAAAAACATTGTCTACAAACAAAAAACAGACCAGTTCTGTGCAGATTTGTTTAAAGGGTTTTAGGGCCCCTTCTTCAAGACTTTTACCTGTGTCTTCCTTCTGCCTGCAGCCGTAAGTTGCAGTCATCCGTGCCCAGGTGGTTCCTGTCAAAATGGGGCAGTCTACCCGCCCGTGTTTAACTTCCCTAATTTTGTGAACTTCACCTGCAACCCGGGCTACCACTTGGTGACGCACGACGACCAAAAGTGGGATCCAAGCTACAAAGTCTACTGCACGTCTAGTGGCAAATGGAGCCGTCCGGCGCCCAAGTGTGTAGGTTAGTAATAAGAGTGCCCGTTGTCCTTTGTAGTCTCAGCTTGCCGACCAGGCCAACATTTGTCTGCTGTAGTTGCTCAGTTGTTCAGTGGTACTAGAAAAGTATCAAGTTGGGCATATTTTTGTCATTAAGTTTGACAACTTATAACTTTGCTTCAAAATGGCCTAAAATGAAGACTTATAGCTTATGACACGCTGTGAACATTCAGAATCGATTGCTTGTGCTGTACTTTCCCATGCAAGTTGCTGTTAATTATTTAATTAGGCCCTTAACAACGAACATCCTGTACTGGATTTCATAAAAAAATGGTTGTCATAGAAAAAAAAGATTGTTGCGTTTTTGAAATCAGCTGGTAAAAATACATCAACTGTGCGAATTTCGTTGAAATTCCTTTAAAGAATAGTTATTTTATGTACCTCATCCTCCTTTAGAGAATACTCTTGTTCCCAGAGGGCATAGAGTGGAAAAAAATGTTCCCTTTATTACTCAAAATATTCAGCTTTTATCTGTGAAGAAACAAGTTTCACAGTAGCCAATAGCTACAACGAGAGCCTAGCAAGAGCACCGAGAACAAACTGCCAGCACAAGCTAGCTACACAGTGGAGTACAGTAGGGCCAACATCACAACCATCCTGTATTTGGCAAAGTAACAATGTCATTATGCGTAAAATTCGTTTTGCAACTTCAGAGTGACGCCAAAATGAAGTTCAGAAAATAGCATTTGTTTAAATGCATTTTAACGCGTATTTGTACACAAGTTTCTTGTTCACTTTAAAGATTACTGATGCGCCAACGGCACATTGCAGCTGTAGTTAAAAGCTTCTACGGAGAATGTGTAACACCGATATAACTCCCTTGAACTAACGCTTCCTTGAAAGCTTTGTGCTCCTTTGCTTCGAACGAGCTTTGGTGTGCCAGTGTAATAGGGGTATTTGACTTCTGGCTACCCCTGCAGCATTTCGATTGCTGTGGAATGCAAAAACACTTGTGGGCTGAGCTTAGAATGTGCACGAAAGAATTCCGAGTGGTTAAAGTTAGTCGTTACTTGCCGCAGTAGCTCAGTGTCTATGATATTGCACTGCCGAGCACAATGTTGCAGGTTCGGTCCCAGCCGCAGTGGGTGCATTCCAACGGGGGTGAAAGGTGAAAATGTTCGTCTGTGCTTTGGGTGCACCTTTAAAGGGACACTGAAGGAGAAAAACTTAATCAGAGTAGATTGATGAAGTATTGAAGAACCCTATGTTCATTCATTTCGCGGTCAGGGTTTCACTGTTGAATTTCGCACCAGAACTGCTGGGCCGGTACATCAATGTGCGATGGGGATTGCAAAGTATCTTTTTTTTAGCATTGTGGTTCAGTAAATGTTCTGAAGAATTTTTACTGGCAAAAATTTGACTAGGCACGGGCAGGTGCCATCAAAATTTGTGGCGTCATGGCAAGCTAATGCGAGAATTTCAAGGCGACATCGCCACTCATTTCTTCTTTTCTTCTTTTCTGGCTTGCTAGGCATTTATGTGTGTAAGGGTGCCGTCTTTGGTTTTGTGGAAGGGTAATTTTGTGTAAGAGTAAATAACGTAGCTAACATAATTTTTCTCTTTTGAACCTTCGGAACTCCATGTGGTCAAAATTATTCCGGAGTCTCCCACTACGGCGTGCCTCACAATCAGGTCATGGTTTTGGTGCCTAAAACCCCAAAAATAATAAATTTAAATTTTAGAATTGGTTTGGGGCCCTCTGCCACCACAATCAATCATTAAAAGAAATATGGTTGTTATAGCATTCCTGCATCAACTGAAACTGAACATTGAAAATGGCTATGCATATTGTATCGTAAAATTTTCTAATGGAACATGAATAACAAAAAAATACAGGCTTCAAGTTCTGAATTGAGTGCAAAATATTTCTTTTTTTCTTTTTTTGCTCTCTAAGTAAGACTTTTGAAAAGTAACATGGGCAGAAAAGGTAACAGTTAAAAAATATTGTTTCTAAGTGCACGCTACAATGTTTGGAAGTGTTTGGAGCAGCATGTTAGAGCTAAATGTGAAAGTTCACTACAACTGCATGCAGCATGTCATCGAAGTTGCCTGTGAACAGTATGCATTCTTTTTAATGCAAAAGCATTATATAACTCATGAAGTGGAAAATCTGGCAGCATCCGCAGAGATGGTACAAAAAGTTATGTGGTCACAGCCGATCAAGAGGAGGCACACGCCGCGTAGGCGCTGAGTTCGTTGAAGCACCACCAAATGGTGCTCACCTCTGTGCATCCGCGACAGTGCCGGCCGTGTGGGGGAAAGAAAAAAAAGAACCAGAAAGCTCGCCTTTGCACATAGCATTTGCCGCAAGCGCTTCCCAGTAAAGATTACAGTTGCATAAGCTGAAGTTGCCGGGAAGTGGCAACCGTGTGACCGGTCTATATACAGCACCTCGCATCGCGGCGCTGCCAGTCGGTGTGGTGATTTTGGTGAGTTCTGTTGTGCGCTCCAATGGATGAACCTTCGACTTCTCAGCCAGTAGCTGGGCCCGGCTCCTTTAGAGGTGAACGAGTCCGAGGTGTCATTGGAGAGAGGTCACACTGCTTTCGAATTCATTAATGTAGAGATACCTAAATGCCCGTAATGTTTTTCTCATGGCGTCCAGGCACACGTTCATGTTGCCCTGACATCAAATGTCCAGAAAGGTGATGAGGCGTAGCTTTGAACAAGACATGCTCACTGCAGATAATGGCTTACTTTTCTCAATACTGTGCCATGAGAAGTTCGTTTCTTAATTGATAGCTTTTTGAGGTGCTGTCACACATTGACTTCTGCATTTTGTTTTGACAGTAACTTGAGGACCATTTTTCAGTGCTCATTCTTTTTTCTTCTTTCTTTCCTTTCTTTTTTTTTTTAAAGGAAGTGGGCATTTAGCATCACCTGGAGGAGTCCTGAACTATAAAGCTTCTGTAAAACCTCATTGTAAAATATGGCCCCAAATTCCTTTTCTTTGTATCGTGTTGCAAAAATATGAATGAAAATACAAGATCACTGCAAAACACGAACTTGCTAATGTTGCTCACATTGGCTACTTTCACAGAAATTTTCTCTGGTAGTACAGCAAGGACTAGCAGACGTCGGGTTACGTTCACCAGATACCATAACCAATGTTCCTCGTAGTTTTCGCACTGGTCATGTGGGTTGAAGATTTGTCCACATGGTAGTATCACAGTGTTTTCACAGGGTTTTTCAGAGGGTTTTTAAAACACCTAGGAACCCCATATGTTTTGGCAACATCACTACCATTCAGTCATGGGATATGAATGGCATTGTTTAATTATAATGGGCTGCCCCAGACTTGCCCCAGAGGCTTTGTGTCAAGAAAAAAGGCAGCACTTGTCAAAGCAATGGCTCCCACCTAGCATTGGACATGATTTCCAATGAACTTGTAACGCTTGTAGGCATTAAATGATATGTAGACTATTGCTTTCTTTCTGGTCACATTAATGACACCAAATCACTGTGTTTTTGGAGATTAGAGGCCTGAAATGGGAAGGCTTTGGTTTGAGCACCCTGTCTATTGCCTTGGCTGATGTTGGCATTTAAGTTAGCTGCTCAAGAATAAGTGCAGTGAATTGTTTGGCATTATGAGTATTATCATTCAACTGTTATTAAAAAAACAAAGTATGTATGCCAGAAGTATTTTCTGTATCTTCTTTTACGTTATTGTTTATCATGCTGCTTCGCTTTTCAACAGCCTGCACAAGGTGGAAACCATGTTTACATCACTCTAAGTTTCTTACATCCTCTATAGTCGGTGTACACAAAGCCCTTTGGGGTCCCAAATGGATGGGGCTGCTATTCTGAAATGCTTTATTAGTGTGCGAGTACTCCAAAACACCCTATTGAAGTGCAAGTACTTTGGGGAGAGCAGAATAGAGGTGTTAGTTTACAAGGAAAGTCGTTGCAGTTTTGCACAGATGTGGCTGGCTTCCGTGTGGTGCAGGAAAACGCAGTGTTGCAATTTGAGTGTGCCAGTAGGTATTTTGCATCACCAAGGGAAAACTTGATGTTAGTCTAGCTATGTAATGGCCAACATTCCGAAATGCGATTGGCTGTCGGTCTTTTGAAATTGTTCAAGGGTGCATATATCTAGGCTAATTAGTCGCAGAGGTCTCGGATCACGAGGGGGAAGTTTCCAAAATAATAAAAATGGGCTGGAGTGTGTATGACAGGCACTCATAAGTAACGGCCGGCAGCTTTCTGTTAGCCTTGAAAAGCATACATTCATTGCTTTCCGCTGACACTCGCTTGGGGGGGAGAAACTTGGAGGTTAAGGGGAAGCTTTGGCTCGGTTACTCCTATCTAAATACATGTAAAAGGAGGATTTGCTTTTCTCGGCAACCGCTGCACCAAATTTGACGGGGTTTGTTGCATTTAAAAGAAAAACTTAAAATCTAGTGGCTATTGGTTTCCAATGTTTTAATTTAGATCATAAACGTTTTATTAAAAACTGGCGAAAATAGAAAATTTTCAGAAAACGAAACTGTCAAGTTTACAAATGTCTAACTCGGCAAGGAAAAATGATACCACAATTCTGTGAATTGCATCTGATAGTACACCTAAAGTGGTCAAAATTGATATGTTATACATGAATGTAAAAGAATTTAGTAATGTGTAAATGCAGCTTTTGCTGAACCATTGTATCCAACCTAACAAATTCACTTAATATATAAATTGACATGTCGAATTTGTCCGCTTTTAATGGTCTAATGGATGCCATTTACAGAACTACGATATCTGTTTTTGATGCAGATCTATTAATTTGTGTACTTCGTGCTTCTATATTTTCACATTTTTGAAAATTTCTGCAATAAAATTCAATTCCTAAATCGAAATTCCGCTTCCAACAGTGACTAGAATTTAACTTTCTCTCAAATGCAGCAAATTTCATTAAAATTGGTCCAGCGGTTACCTCAGAAAAGCGTTCTTGCGTTTTACATGTATTTGAATAGGCCGCGTCGGAGTTGTGCCCGAGCTAACGCTTCCTCTTAACCAGGTAGCTTGAGAAGAGTCTAAGGACCGTGCAACAAGCTATGGAAGAAAATATGATAGGCGTACGTAATATTAAAGGGCCCTCTCCTTAGGCGTGGGCGCTGTGTAAATCACGCATAGACGATCGTGTCTGCATACGATACAACCACCTGCATATTCTTCCTCTCGAGGAAGCCCCGTTTCCTGCCATATAGCCAAGGCCACACGTACAAATGGCTCTGCGTAAGACACACTGCCTGCAATGTGACCGATTACGACACGTGTCTTCAGTATATCATACTATGCAGGATGTGCAAAACCACCGCTGTAAGTGCGCCAAATGGAGAAAAGAAAAGAGAGATGGGGCTCATGATGTGAATATCACACGGTCCCACCGCTCTGCCTATGAGAAAAGGCAGGGAGGGATTGTCGCTTGCGAGTGCTAGTCAAGGCAGAGTGTCTATATTGGCAGGAGAGCTACTTTCCTGGCAGCATGGCGTGTGAACATTTAAATTCCTCCTATCTCTTCTAATAACAAACGTATGAAAAATTATTTTGGTAAAACAGTCCTATGAGAGTGCAGCTAAATAGATATAATGAAATTCTCAATATAATGAAGTATTCAACTTTTCATAACCTCTTGTTCATAGAACGCCATGTATTTAGAGCCTCAATATAACGAAGTGTGTATGCAATTTCAGTATAACAAAATTTCGCTTCCACCCCAAAGGAATGCCGAGACAATAAATGGAAACTTCCGCGGACGCAAGTGGTCAGCTGATTGAATTACAAGCGGCTGCATGCAAACTCGGCTCTCAAATTGCGTGCGGCACGACACGAGCAACCGCAGCACGAGAAGAGCAACCGCCGAAGTAAAATAGCATCATGTTCCGTATAAAGTGCGATAAGATCATTTCACGTCCGCACACTTTGTGCGAAGGTGAGACAAGAAAGATTGTGGTATCACGAGTGCCGCCTTCCCGCACGAGCAAAGGGAAAGCTGGGGGAGGGGAGCGAGTTCGCGGTATCTCGATGAAGTGCGTGCGAGGGGCGGGCGAGGGGGGCCGGATGGCACACAGTTGGCACACGTTGCAATTTTAGGCACGCGTCTCCGCTGTGGCTGCGCATGGCTGTAAGCACGGCTGAGCGCACACGCAGCCGCGCACCCTGCTTTAGAGGTAATCTGCCACGTGTGCAAGGAGTGGGCGTGCTGGGAAGGTGGGGCACCACGTAAGCCATCTTCCCACGGGTTTAGTATTGGGAGATGCATAATCTCAAGTTTCGGTGACCCGTTGGAGTGAGGGGCAGACGAAGGATTCGCTCCCTGCTTCGGGCGCTTTTCATGATAACGTCGTCCCAGTGCGGGACGACGCTATCATGGATGTGAAAGTATTGTCGACGTGGCACAAAACCATATCATTTGCCGCCAACTCCCGAATTCAGCAAAATTAATTGTTTTCTCATTCCAACTTGCTTTTTTCGATTGCCTGATAACTTGGAAAATTCTGCGGCCCCTTTCCGTGTAAGGAAAATCAATCGGCGACTGTACTTATTTGCATGAAAGGTCAAATTATAATACAACGAAATTACGATATAACGAAGCAAATTGCCGATTTTGCCTGCCTTGTTATATTGAGGTCTAACTATTTTACAACTTCCAATGTAATTTCTGATGTGGATTGGTAAGGGGCTTTCTAAATGTGTTTTGATATGTGTTGTACTTCATTGCCGTGCACTTCTCACTTTAATTTTCTCAACAAGCATCAGACTTTTTCTTTCTCCGTTTTCTTTCTTTCCGTCTTTGTTTAATGCAAATAGCATTCTTGGTGTTATCAGACCAGTTTTCTCTCCCGCCATCTAGCTATCCCCATATCCCACAAAAAATAAATGTCAATCCCACAGTTAATGTAGTCTAAAAATGTGGGTCCCTGTGTTTGCGCCACTGGGCGTGCACTGCAGGCTTCACTGTGCTGCCTCCAGAAGGCACACCGTGTCGAGAGGGAAAGCATGCAAAAAGGGGCCAGCTACAGTACACGCCTCATACATGATGCGTTTTGTCTATTTGCATACTTGGATAGTCATCGTAAACGAGTTCTGCCCGAATTTTTTTCTCTATATGTCTGCAGTAAGCCTTCAGCTTTGTTTCTTTATTTTCCTCAGCTCGGCGGCCTCTGGCTATGTGCACCCATTCTCCTTTGTGCGCCACTATGACTGAAAAAAAAAAAAAATGCGTGCCTGTTCCTGTTGTTTCAGAGGTGGTGTGCCCACAGCCCTCTCCCATTGCCAATGGCCAGGTCAGCCCATCGAAGCCAGTCTTCCGAGAAAACGACGTTATCCAGTACACCTGTGATCAGCCCTACATGCTGAATGGGGATGCTACACGCAGATGCCAGAACGATGCCACGTGGTCTGGCGGTGAGCCCATTTGCGAGAGTAAGTTTAAACCACTCCGCTGCTTAGTTTCCATCTGGAGAGCCCTGCCATCAGATAGATACTGGGCTTTGAGCACCAGTACTTTCCCATTGAATAACGAGCATGTGTGTGCAGCACCAATTGTTGATGTACACAGAGATATATCTCCATAGTGGCAACTGAAATTTCTGTCGCCGTTAAGCGACTCTTTCATAAACGTCATGAATGTTTCTGTTCGTCTGTGGCACTGATCAATCTAGCTGCAACTATGAGGTACCAGTGCCTGTCCCGTGTCCTTACAGAACAAAGCCTGTGACCCTTTACCCGACAGCCAGCAACTTGACTAATCAAGCAACTTTTAGTATTTTTCACCACATTTTAGTACCTTTTGGCTTTGGCTGTGGTATGTTCGTATTCTAAGATTGGCTGGCTTCACTTCATACGACCTATGTTAAAATCCGGCTTTCTGATTCTCTAATTCGACAAAATTATATTTTTTTCACGTTCAAACTTGCGTTTTCTGGTTGATCAATCATTTGGAAAATTTGCAGCCCCTTTTGTGTAAGGAAAATTCATTGGCAACAGTACCTATTTCCATAAAAGATTGAAGTTCATTATAACGAAATTTCAATGTAACAGAGCAAATTGCCAATTTTATTGACTTCATTATATTGAAATTTAACTCTGGTTGAATGAAAGCATGAAGAATCTCCTCATGTAAAAATCGGTAGTACTTTTAGCCAGTGCACGTGACAGTTAGTCTAATTAGCTTGTAGCTTGCAGCTCTTTGAATTTCTCTCTTAAGTAAAACTTGTTCCTGGGCAGACTCGCAACATGTGGTGCATGTCTGCTGTGGATGACGGGAGCTGAGCACTTTCGACAAGCTCACTGGGTCTCTGGGTGTTGTAACCAAGGCCTAAGTTGGTGGGAGGGGCTACTCAACCTGTGGTCTTTGATGCGTCAACGACCTGTGCAGATACTAGGGAGTTTTATAGCTGTAGCTGATTTTGGGTTGTTTCAGCTCCTGATGTGTGTTTACCTACATCTGTGAGTAGGGTTCGTTACAAAACAACTTATACGTTACTCAGCCTCTGCACTTGCTTTGTGTACTTGCACAAAGGTTGGCTATAAATGCATTCAACAAAACTCATAACAATTGCGAAGCACTGTTAGTGTTCAAAAAATTATTGAGCAAGTGTCATATTTTTTAGACCTGATTGCTAATGAGGACTAACCTCAAAGAAACAAGAACCAAAAATGATTTTTATGGAAGTGAATGTATGGGTTCAACTTGTAAGCCACGAGACCATACTTCAAATAACTATAACTATGCACTAACTATACCACTTTATGTACTTCTTAAAGCTATTAAAATTCACTGATGATTACAATACTCCCTAATGTGAAATTTGAGTGCAACTCTATGCGTGTTTTCATTTTGCATGTCAATGTTTTGTATTATGATTATATAGGTTTATATTAGGAAGGGAGCACTGTGAGTAGCGCGCTTTGTTTCCACACAGACAGTAGCGGTGTTTACATGAATACGACAGAAGCGTATCGTATCAACTTTCAAGCGTATCGCATCTCATGTAAACGAGGTAATTTGCTAGGAAGGTGTATCGTATCCAATACGCCAAACAAGGGTAGTTTGAGATGGAGAATGCGCATTTCAGCGGCGCATGTAAACAGAAGTGTATCGCATCAGGAATTATGGGAAAGCATTTGCTGCGGGATTACAACCGGCCAACCAACCAGCGGCGTGGCCGTATGGCAGCGGAAGCCTGTTTACCGGAAGTAGGGGGCTCATTTTCAGATTTACACCAGACGGCGCTAGCTTGCCAGCCAGTGAGATGCGCATACATATAAACGGAGGTGCATCAGCGGAATGCGATACGGCAAGATAATACGATACGCTTCTACCGTATTCATGTAAACGCGGCTAGTATGCGCTACTCTGGCGCCATATCGTAGCCGTCATCGCTGCACAGCCCGTCTTGCTCGGCACCACACTTTTCTTCGCACGCTTTCGTTCCACAAACGATGAGAGTGGCTCTTCGCCACATGGAAATCGTGCGACCGGTTTCAGCGGCGACAGCACCCAAGGAATGTCACATCGAGCCTTACTTGTAGCCGCTCGCCCTCACCCCTTGCAGGAGCAGCGATACGGGTCACACACGCTGGTATCGCAGACTGACCTCAGCAGCTGATGCTGCGGACGAGCGTAACCCTCCCCACCTCACGCCGCCCTGACCCCATCAGAAGCACAGACGACATCACGCACACGGCGCATGCACAGGCCGTTTTTCCTCCATTCCTCCTCCACTTTCCCCCTTGACCGTTCTTCATACATCTGCCGCTGCGTTCCGTATTCGCTTTCATCTTTCGCCTGTGCTCGTTCGCTCGGTTACGAGGTATAATGCCACCGCCGAGCCACACTGGCACGCAACGCAAGAAAGGGCACTTAAGAGCTACACTCTAAAAAAAAAAAAAAAAAAAAAAGAACTCGTGCAGGTTTCACGAACTGTGAGTACGAGGGTAAGTGAATGTTTGGTGCACCGGCAAGATGAAACAGCACAGCTCGATAGGTGATGTGCAGCTGGTTTTGGCAAGGAATTCATCTCGCAAGCATTTTCGGCCATGCTGGCACACCTTCCAGAGACATGGCACAGTGGCCCGCTTCACTAAATGCGGCCTCCCAAGTGCAGCGAGTTTTGTCCTGCTGAAACTGTCGAACACCGATAAGTTGGGAAGTCCCATCAGTTGGTGTTTTGAGCCAGAGAGCGAAGGTGTAGCTGCCTTCTAAGCCAACTGGAGATTGCAAAATAACAAATTCACAACGTGGTAGAATTTGACAGTATCCAGTAAAGCACCCCCGCTGTGACGTGCAGATTGGATTAGATTACAGAAGTTTTCAATGCCAATGAAAATAGCTTGTCACCATTACAGTTTTGGTTTCATACTCAGATTTAAAGCGCATGTCATAGTAAATGTTACAGGAAAGAAGTGTGTGTTAGAATTGAGTAAATGTGATACGTAGTTTACCCTTATTGTGGAGTTATCCATTTAAGATTTTGCAGTATTTTCAATGTCAAAATTTATGAATGAATATTATAATAGTCAGCTTTTGTGCTTGTCGTCTGCTGTTGCCTGCAACCATGGAGGGCAGGCAACCTCCATGCCCAGCATGCTTTTTTTGTATATTCTGGTTACCTAAATGTCACATTTATAAAGTCCGTGTTTGCACAGAGATGCCGCAGCAGTCTGTGTGTGTGCATGTGTGTGTGTGTGCGTGCGTGCCAACAGCACAAACAGTACTTGTCGAAACTCTAGCCTCACACTGCTACTGGCAGTCACGCTGCCTTTTGCATCGGTTCTTGGTGTAAAAACAAGACAGCTAAAGCGGACAACAGATATCTTTTACGGCTTTATTCATAGTTCATGTTACATCCTTGCACGTTTGAAGGTAGGTAGCGGTCATGTATCTGAGGAAGCTGACTCTGGTTTATAGTACACGTCTTATTTACACTCAGTGTCAGAAAAGCTGTCGAGCAGCAATTTCAGTGCAGTTGAGTGCCTGATACACGGCTTACTACATTGACTGCATTGTGTGCGCGTGTTCTCTGCAGACGACGCATGTGGCCTGCAATATGTGTTGACACATAACGCGCTAGTATGCTCATAAATGCAATACTCCCTTTCATCTGCTCAGATATAGTACCGATACACAGTCCTTTGTATAGTTCAGTAGCGGTTACATCAGGAAAATGTGGAGTGTGAATAATATTTTTTTGAGATTGTACACTTGTGCTCATAAGTTATACCATAGGAGTGAATAGTGACTTTCCTGCGTGCGCCGTCTGGTGTCAGGATGCCTGCTGTCTAAAGTGTTGCAGTGCTCATATGTGTTCATCCTTACTGACTTGCTGGCTTGTCTGTTCACTCACAGTTAATGTGCCTGCCGTTCAACAAAATTGACAGTGATCGTCGCCAATAGTAGTGCTGACGGCAATGCAGCTGCGGAGCAGCCACGATTTCCTACGGCCAAGTTCGATGCCATTTCTGAATCGTGGAAGCGCTTGCTCGCACTGCTGGTGCATCCGCCATGTCTGCTTGGGCGATAAATACCGCTAGTGCTTCCTGCAGAGTGGGTTGCTTTCTGTACAAACTGCTGTTGTTTGCCAGAAGAAGTAAAACTGTCGTGGAAGCTGTGGCTAACGTAAATGATGCAGGGTGTCTTCCAACCGGGGAAACCGGGAATTCTCAGGGATTTTTAGTAGTCTGGAAAAACTCAGGGAAAACTCAGGGAATTTGTGCCTCTATCAGGGAAAATTAGCTGCAATTTTATTGAAAGGGTCGAAAGTCGCGGTAATGCTGGCTCGAGTAACAGGCAGGAATTGTAACGAATCGTCTTTGACGCCCTGTTGTTGGCTGGAGGAGTTGCCAGTGTAGAGTCAACGACCGACTTTCCGGATTCCCGATAATTTGGACGGCTTCGCGGCACCACCACGTACCCCATAGAGTGTAGAGTCAATGACCGACTTTCCGGATTCCCGATAATTTGGACGGCTTTGCAGCACCACCACGTACCCCATAGATTCAATGTGTCAGAATGTCTGAAGTTTTGGATGCAAGAACTCTTTGCCGTCCGATTTTCAGAACGTTCTGCATGACCGCAGGTCCAAAACGGCATTAATCAAAGTCACCACCGCTGCCATTTTGATTACCTCGCCGCCTCAAACCGGCATTATCGCACGCAGATCCGCTGGCAGCCGTAGCCACCACTGCGGCAACGCTACGCCTCGCTGCTTCGACGTTTGCTATTAAGCTTCTTGCCGTTCATTGCCGTGTTCCTTCATTTCTCCGCTGTCAGCAATAATTTTGGCTTCGAAGCTCGGAAAACACGCCGCATTCCATAATGCTGGTTCCTGAAAGTTAGTTTCGCCTCAGTAAAGTTGCGTGACGCGGTGAAGCAATAGCAAAATGATTGCGGTGAAGCTTAACAAGCGTAGGAAGGGGCAATTGTCATGGGACACAGTATATATTCCTTAATTTTATACGCATGCACCCGCCAGCTCCTTTCACAGTAGGAGCACCGCTATGCCTAATAAGTGTGGTGACAGGCATTCAGAGCTTTTTCAGGCGTACCTGTGTCGATTTGAGTCCTGGAGAGCAGTAAAAGACATGCATTTATTTTTTTGGACTGCCTGATATTGTGGAAGTTTTCGCGACCCCAGGGGGTCCGAAAAATTTGACGTTCAGACTGACCAAGAGTATGCTTCAAATGGCCCATAGTGCGAACACGCGACAAAAGGAGCATGAGAACAGAAAGGACCGACACATTGAGGAATGAAAGGCGAATGACGTATGCGAGCGCTTTGAAGGAGCCTGAGTTCAAAAAACACTCTTGGCTGACGCCGAGGTGCAAGTGTCCCTCATAGAAACCACTTAGGCGTCGTGCGCAGGCTGAAAGTATGTCAGGACAGTTGAGGTTGACTTACAAGCTGTCGAGAGACTCTCAATTGTGACAAAATTCGGGCTTCGTACCACTGAGCTTGCTATCAGTTGGTATAAATAGCTCATATTCGAAAATATTTGCTTCTGTATGCATCTTCTTTTTATTTCTATTTGAGAATGTCGGACTCGATTTGCAATTTCCTTCGAAGACATTTTATTTGCTGTGCATTTTACTAATCCCTCCATTCTATTCTTTTTTTTTTAATAACATAAACACTACTCCTTAGTATTCAAATTGGATTAAGTCGGTTCTTTTAAAAAAATGTTTTTTTATATGCTTATTAAAGAGTGACAGCATAGGGCGATTTGGCTCCAGCCCGTCTTGACATAAAACATAGTTCTGCATCACTCAGGGAATTTCACAAAGGCACTCAGGGAAAACCTGGAAAACTCAGGGAATTTGGAAATGTCAACTTGGTAGACACCCTGATGATGGTTTTCCTGTATTTTAGTGGGAATAACTAGGACACTGTTCCTTTTAGTTACCGTGTGTGCATCCATTATATTGAATTTCGTGCCATGCTTGGCAGCGCTGGTGCTGCGAAACAGGTGCTGTGAATAGTACTTTTTGATCACGCCGTTCTGCCAACGACAGCGGTTTGTGCAGGGAGCAGTCCACTCTGCAGAAAGTGCAAGCAGTGTGTCTCAGACAGTCACAGCAGAACTGCGTGTGGGGATAAAAGTTAAAAAGTAGTGTTCTCTGTTATTATGAGCATTTAAATGGTCAATGCTTGGCAGCTGAAGATACCACTAGTGCAAGCAGGCACTTCTATAATTTGGAAATAGCGTGGAGCTCGGGCTGTGCCGCTGCTTCATTGTCAGCACTATTGGCCGCTGCGACTGCAAATTCCAGTGCACGGCACGTGCTTTGGCACGGACCAAGCGAACGAGCAGGCCAGCCAGTAAGAATCGATGTACATGCACACTGCAACACTCGACAGCAGGAACCACGCTGTCAGACGGTGCTCGCATGCAATTTGCCACGCACTCCCATGGTCTCCAACCTTGTGAACACGACTGTACGCTTGGCACGTTGAGCCAGCTCTGTGGTGTGGCGTGGTGTGGTGGGTTGTGCTCTGCAGTGCTGTGTTGTGCTGATCTGTGAGCTGTGTGGAATGAGCTGTGGCGGCATGTGTCGTATGCAGATCGTGGAAAACATGTGGAATATTGGACTCCAAATGTGATTGATGGTAAGGGAAGATTTACGTGGCTACCATGGCTCGCACATGCTTGGCAGTTCTTGTTGAGTTTTAACAGCATGGGTGCTTTGTGGGTGTCGGTGTTGTACGGCAGTACTTCATCGGGCTGCCTTGTGGCACTTCGAACTGAGAACAAGTGCGGGTTTGGTGTGCATGCAATGTTCGACGTTATTAATCAGCTGTGCTGAAAAGAAGTGTTATTCATGTAGCGCTTCACTACAGCAATACTTAATGAGAAAGCCCACGTCTGTTAAATGACACGCGGTGCTATTGTTGGCGACAACCTACGAATGCAGTGGCAAATACACCGTAACTTTTTTTAGGAATGCCAGCCATAACCCACCATGGTGGCTCAGCAGCTATGGCATTGTGCTAATGGCTGCGGCAGCCACATTCTGATGGGAGCAGAGTGCAAAAAAATGCTTGTGTGACTGTGCTTTTGGTGCAACCGTGGTGGTCAACATTAATCTGAAGTCCTCCACTGCGACCTTCCTCAAAACCCACTGTGCGGTTCTGGGACGTTAAACTCCACAATTTAATTTAGAAATGCCAGCCAATTACGTTCTTTCACTTTTGTGATATCATTGCAGACATTCTTCGGTTATTGGTGTTTCTTGGAAATTATGTTTAGAAGCTTCAAGCAACAGAGGGCAGATTAGAGTGCAGATTTGTGGGTGAAGCCTGTACAGAATTCTTAGGTTGTCACTGAGCGTAATCTGAAAGCATGAACTAACCAGGTGAACTGACAGTTCCATGTGATGCAACCTGCATGCTTTAGAACCTGCCTTTTCTTTTTTACACTAAGCTCTCGACACTTTGTTGAGTTTTTGACAGATGAAATGCCACCACAAACAAATTGAGCACAAAGAACTGGCTAGTCCCGTACTCAACGAAGACTTGTCAGGCGAGGATGGGTCATGGTCAAAATAATGGATGTTCCAGGGCCACTAGAGGTCTCTTGTTCACAGTGAAGAGGAGTGTGAGAGAGTCAGATTATTTAGTCCAATATTTGTTTGCTTTTCTTTGAACCTTAGGCAAGTGCTCAGTGTATTTTGATCGAGGAACCTACTCATTTGAACGAGTGACTGTTTGCTGGATGTTGGCTACTAACACGAACAAGGAATTTCAATATGGAAAGGTATGATGCTAACAAAGGAACATATAGCTTTACTTCTCACCCCCTTAATGCCACTTCACCTGGGTGAATTTTCGACAGTCTTGTTGTCTGCAATCAGAAGGAAGAGTGACCTAATAATTTTAAATTGTACTTGCATAAGATGCTGTGTATGCTGAAGGGAGGAGTTGGGAGCCACACTCAACAATGACAATATTTTTGAACAAGAAAGGGTAACTGAGGGGTCCAATTTTTGTTAGTAAAAAATGTGTCCCCTTTCATATCACTTTTTATCATTTCTGTTAAATTCAATCAAAATTAAGTAATTTGCTTTTTGCTTTCCTTAGTTTCATTGTATGTTGGCTTCCTACAAATGTAGTCGACTCTCGTTACAACAGACCCTGATAATCCAACAAAACACGTCCATTTTATCCGAAGTGTTAATATCTGAACCACCTCAGTTCCGAAACTTTTGTTGCAATGTCTAACAACTTTATTGCAAAGAGTGAGTGATCAACGTCCAAAGTAGAAAATAAACAAAAAAGGCGCAGTTAGGCAAATCATTGATTGCGATAGCTAATTAAGCAAGATCATTGCAGCAGGAGCAGCTCGGGCTGTCTCTCGCTTCAACGCGAAGTATAAGTCGAAAGCACAACGTTGCCAAAGCTACCACCACTGGGCGCACTTTGTGCAGATCACAGATCGCTTTAAAGATACGGCGGCTGTGCCAGAAGCAGCAGCTGTCTGGAGTAGAACCCCCTCTCTCTCACCTCCCCGCACCCCCCATGCCTCGTGCTATAAAGAAGATGGCACGTTTCTGCCCAGCCTTGCTCCCTCGCGTGCGTGATATTGAGCTGCAATCGTCCATTGAGCTTTGCAAATCCATTGCAAGTCTGTGTCGACAGGGCAAAAGTCCATTTTGCAGGCCCGATTTTGAAAAGGCTGCCACTAATTTCGTCCACTGTAGCTGATAGACCATAGTAGCGCAGTCCATTAAAAGCGAACTTTGTTGCGTTAATAAAATAGGTAGAACAAACTAAGCTTGAAATATAGTCCGTTAATCCAAGTCTGTTTGTTGTACGCGAGTCCATCGTAATGACCATAGGCTGTATTTCCTTTACGTACACTTAATTTATAGGAAAGAGACTACGCTACTCATGAACAGTGGCTGGCAGTTTAGCTGTAGAAGAATAACATTCTTGCCTGTATGAGCTCACCTTCCCTGTACATGTTTCCTAGATGATCTTAAAGCAGTTGTGTTGATTTCAGCTATGTTTTTCAAGTTCTCTTGCTTTGGAGGATTTGGGCTTTAATGTCTGATCATTTTTGAGGGCCCTTTTTTGCACAATATTGACACCTAGAATGGCAAAACCTCACCGGAGTGATAGATGTTCCCCTCGCTGACTCAGCTGACCAATAATCATTGAAAATGATATTCATGAAAGTGCAAAATGCTGATGCAATGCTGCAAAAGGCTGATGCAGAATCTGGTGCTCCAGACTTTCAAGGACAGCCGTTTAGCTCTAACCATGGCGTCCCCTTTCCATAAGAAAGGGGACGCCAAAGACTTGAAAAATCATAGACCGATCAGCTTACTGTCCGTTGCCTACAAACTATTTACTAAGGTAATCGCAAATAGAATCAGGAACACCCTAGACTTCTGTCAAGCAAAGGACCAGGCAGGATTCCGTAAAGGCTACTCAACAATAGATCATATTCACACTATCAATCAGGTGATAGAGAAATGTGCGGAATATAACCAACCCTTATATATAGCTTTCATTGATTACGAGAAAGCGTTTGATTCTGTCGAAACCTCAGCAGTCATGGAGGCATTACGGAATCAGGGTGTAGACGAGCCGTATGTAAAAATACTGAAGGATATCTATAGCGGCTCCACAGCCACCGTAATCCTCCATAAAGCAAGCAACAAAATCCCAATAAAGAAAGGTGTCGGGCAGGGAGATACAATATCTCCGATGCTATTCACAGCGTGTTTACAGGAGGTATTCAGAGACCTGAATTGGGGAAGAATTGGGGATAAAAGTTAATGGAGAATACCTTAGTAACTTGCGATTTGCTGATGATATTGCCTTGCTTAGTAACTCAGGGGACCAATTGCAATGCATACTCACTGACCTGGAGAGGCAAAGCAGAAGAGTGGGTCTAAAAATTAATCTGCAGAAAACTAAAGTAATGCTTAACAGTCTCGGAAGAGAACAGCAATTTACAATAGGCAGCGAGGCACTGGATGTCGTAAGGGAATACATCTACTTAGTGCAGGTAGGGACGGCGGATCCGGATCATGAGACGGAAATAATCAGAAGAATAAGAATGGGCTGGGGTGCGTTTAGCAGGCATTTTCAGATCCTGAACAGCAGGTTGCCATTATCCCTCAAGAGAAAAGTATATAACAGCTGTGTCTTACCAGTACTCACCTACGGGGCAGAAACCTGGAGGCTTACGAAAAGGGTTCTACTCAAATTGAGGACGATGCAACGAGCTATGGAAAGAAGAATGATAGGTGTAACGTTAAGGGATAAGAAAAGAGCAGATTGGGTGAGGGAACAAACGCGAGTTAAAGGGACACTAAAGGTTACCAGAAACTCAAGTTAAAGTGGTAGAGCAATGTTCTAGAACGTCTAAGGCATCAATATAATCGCGAACAGAGCTTTAGTAACCGAGAAATTGAGGTAAATGCATGACACGATTTGAGACCCCCCAGCGACATTCCGGTACTAGCCCGATGACGAAAGGTCTCCTCATAATTTGTGTTACTAATACTCAACTACTCGTATTAAAAATATCATTTGATTCGATTATAAGCCGGAAAAAATGCTACTTGTCTACGTCTATTCGATTCTAGGAAAAAATAACATTTTGACGTTACCCTTCAGTAATATGGGTGTTCGAAAGGTTTCGTTTTCGCTCGACTCTGCGCCGCGCACGCTTTGGAGTTTCAGTAGTTTCGTTATCGCGTCGTGCTGTGAGGGTTCTGCTCGCGAAACTTTCATTTGGAACAAGCAGCGAGAATGCCACGTCCATGTGATGTCGTGGGAAGCCCTCGTTGCTTTCCCGCTCCGGAGAGCCGGTGTAGAGGCCGCCGTCGTAGTACGCAACGACGCCGGCAGTGCGAGCCCTCAGAAGCAGGTCGCGCTCGTCGGTGCTCAAATCGCTGAAGTTGAGCCCACCATCGCGAGCCAATCTGTTGGTGTCAGGGTCCATTGCGACGAGCGTCGAAGTTAGCGTCATAGAATGAAGTACCAGCTTATGGGCGTCTTGCGCTGGAGTGTGAGGTATAGTAGCGGCGCCTGGTGGCGGTGAGGGAAACGACATCTGGGTCGTGCCAGCTTGGGTCGTATTGAGCCCTGGCTGTGGCGAAGCACGTTTCTAGGCCGAGTTTTGCGTCGATTCGCACATTTTTATGCCCTGTTGCGAGTGCGAAAAGGCTCGTCGCTTCTCATAGACCACGCCGACCACGCTGCGAGCTCGCTGCAGCCTATAGTTTAACGAAAACGGACTCTCCGTGTGCCGTGGGACGTAACGTGGGACGTAATTCGTTTCTCCTTCCGCTAGCCACCATACTCCCGCTTTCGCTCTGCTGTCTGCTCTGTCTTGGCTCTGTTTCTGGCCGCGCGTTCGCGTTTTGCGCAGAAAAGCCGTAGCGCCGTCTGCGGACGCCGTTCTACTCACCGATGGCGCAACGTCACTATGAGACCATGATGTCAGTTCTCCTCGATCGGAGGGCGGGCGATTTGAACTGCGCTAGAGGTACGCGGACGCTTCAGAACGCATTTTCTCTTAAAATAAGTCTCTCCTTGGCACGAAACAAGCGTTTCGAGGTTTCTGGGATGGTATTTCAACAGTCCACGTTGACTTAATAGTAACCTTTAGTGTCCCTTTAATGACATCTTAGTTGAAATCAAGAAAAAGAAATGGGCATGGGCAGGACATGTAATGAGGAGGGAAGATAACCGATGGTCATTAAGGGTTACGGACTGGATCCCAAGGGAAGGGAAGCATAGCAGGGGGCGGCAGAAAGTTAGGTGGGCGGATAAGATTAAGAAGTTTGCAGGCACGGCATGGCCACAATTAGTACACGACCGGGGTTGTTGGAGAAGTATGGGAGAGGCATTTGCCCTGCAGTGGGCGTAACCAGGCTGATGATGATTATGATGATGCTCATGTATACTTGCGGCTTTAATTTTGCATGGCTGCTGACTTCTGGCTTTTGGTGATGCATTTCATAAAATTTTACTGAATAACTTCACTATAGCTTTGGAAAACTTCTCTTTGCATTGTGATTTTTTCTTTCTCTCTTTTTCACGGATGCAAATTTGGTGAGAAATGCCAATAGGGTTTGGGTTTTGTTCCGCGGGCGATTTCGGCTTCTTGCGCTTGCAAAACTGATGGCTATCTCGGCGATCGCTTGTTTCTCGCTCATGTAGTGCTCACAGAGATGCGCATAGGAAGGATGCTGCCGTGCATGCTTTCCATTGCTTCTTTCTTTTTTTTGAGACTCGCGATAACTAATTGCTTCTTGTTGGCGATAAGATGAAGATTAGCGGAACTTTGTCACATGTTTTGCTTTTTTGACGGGCACACAACCACAGAGTTTTCTTGAGTTAGTGCACCTACGCAGTTCGATTACGCTATGGATGTACATATTAGTGTAAGAGCAGGAACATTTAAGTCTTGCGAAATATTCTCGTGTGCGCATTTTCAAAGCCTTGAACTATTGTATAACAATGCATCAAAATTTGAATTCTTAGAAGTTTATTTCTTTTCTTTTTTATTGTTGTTCATGAATGAAGAGAACATATATATATATATATATATATATATATATATATATATATATATATATATATATATATATATATATATATATATATATATATATATATATATCAACACAAAATATTTCTTTCTCACTTTACAGTCATCCTAGAAAAATTCTGGTAAATTTTTTTCCGAAATAAATCCCTAAGAAGAACTGGAATCTGCAATAAAAAAATACTGACCCTGGGCGGTCGCATATGGCAAAAGAAAGTCTACCCACAAAAGGGTTTAAAAAAAAAAGAAAGAAGAAAAAAACTAGTCTGCAATAAACATATGGCGGATGGCAGAAACACGCACGAATAGTTATTGCGCCACAGCACTAATACTTTAATGGAGAATCGCTGCTGTAACGATGCACGAAGTCCGAGGGTCACCCCGCCATGTGGCGCTACTATATAGGCTCACAAGGGGCGCGCTCCGCAGCGTGCTAACAAAAACCCACGCTGAGCAAACCCAGAGAGATGAGAAAATATGCTTTGAGAAATATGCAACAGATGGTGGAACTATTTCGGAGCTTGCCAACTTCGTGTTACAGCACAAGTCCGACTGGAAACAATGGAGAGTGTATGGGTACGTCAGTGGCACTGAAAGGGTTAAAAAACATGGACAAAGAAAAAGAAATGAGGGCAAGCACGAAGTGTTTTTCGTGTGTCCCAATTTCTTGTGTCCATCACCAACTAGTCCATCAGTGGTAGCACATGGTACAGCTTATTAATGGCCATACGCCTCATGCCGTTAACGCCTACGCAGAGTCAGTGCCTCCCACTGATACGCTGTGATCTTGTATTCATTGGGCAGTCCTAATCTGGCTACCGATGATACCATTAGCAAAATAATGGAGGTGTAGATGGGAGGTGGCACTGTGGAGCTAACTGTAAAGATAACCATACTAATTGTAAATACCGTGGAGTAACAAGTAGAGTTTATTGCTTGATATTTTCTTCTTTCTTTTTTTTTTCATCATTTGCACAGACCTGTAAAACCATAGGCTTTGTGCTCTGCTTTGTCTGCTTCATCGATGCTAACAAGTCGCAGCAGGCTGAAATGAAACTTCAGCCAGCAAAGCGTTATTAAGGCCTCTTCTGTGATAATAAAGTAGTATTTGTAGTTTTTATTATGAGTCGTTTGCCTCGACATTCACTTGAATGCAGCATGAAGGGAAATGATGAATGAGAGGCGAGCTCTTTCTTTTTCTCCTTTTATTTTTTTTTGTTCTTCTAGTTTTGTTCGTCTGTTTTAATGCCATTCGACTCTGGTGTCAGCATTTGACTTGGCTTTAATGGAAAAACCTTTCAGAGCGTTGCCCGCCACCAAAGCTGCCATTCGGAGAAATTAAAACCAACGGCGATTACGGGGTCGGGGCCCACGTCATCTACGTCTGCGATGACGGCAAGCGAGGGGCTGCCCGGTGCGGCGAAGACCTCAAGTGGAGTCCAGATCCACCGGGGTGCACGGACACTAAGCAAAAACGTTTGTCAATTTCTGATTGCCCTTCTGTGTCCCACCGGTCTACCAGCTGCAGTGCCTGCCACCCTTTGCTCTTGCCGGTTTTCCTCCATCTTGTGGTTTCCTTGTCCGGTGACATGTGCTCCTTTGTTGGCTTGTTGTTGGATGGCCTGCATGGATTGAATTGGTTGTTCCTTTTGTTTTTTTCCTAATTCCTTGCCTACACAAAGTGCTTGTGAGCGAGCAGACAGGACAGCGATGACAGACAGGGCAACACAACAAGAACTTGCCTGTTTCGTGACTTTGTACGCAAAACGAGCAAAAAATGTTAATTGAAGAAAAATGTATAGCGTAATCACTTGAGCACAAAGTATGGATGACATTACCAAAACAGTAACATTGGTAATGCGAGTAGCAATAACATTAAGTAACAAACAATCTTTTGCATTAACATCAATGAAAAACAACTTGTTGGGGAACCAACATACATTTGAGCACACAAAATAGGCAATGTACAGGTGTGTGTAGAAGTGTGTACCAAAAGTACATAGACAATGCACTGTTAGATATGTTGCACACATGGTTAAAAGTAACACATTAATGAAAAAAAAAATGAAAATGATTTATCAACTATCAATGGTCCAACTTTAGCACAGCAGTGAATACTTCACTGTCTTCATAAGCTCGCACGAATCATACCTTCTGCCCATAAATAGCCAGGCATAGCTAACAGTAGTGCTAGCCTGCTATCAAGACTGGCCGACATCGTGAGCTTTTGTTCTTTTGCAAAGTATTCCTGCATGGTTCAGCTTACCCACTCTTGGCTTGACTTGTTGCATTCTTATGCATGTTGTTTTGTGCCTTCCGTCTTGTATTCTCTTTCCACCTCTGTGTCGAATATCTTTCTGGGTGGTTTTTCTTGCTTCTTTTGGTCTCTTTTGGTTGCAAACAGCGATATGCATTATAACTTTGCTCTGTGGCCATTCTTCTGACTTCGCTCTTCCATTTCCAATTCAAGGTTTTTGACATGTGAACGCAGTGGACTAAACTGTGTGTGCCTGTACTTGCAAGTTTATTAGCAGAGTTGGTTTTTCTCTTTTGGCACTAACTTGATGGGAAAAGTTATGCTTATAACTTGAAGTCGTCTGTCAAGTAAAAGTAACCAAATCTTCAACATAAATGAGCCCTGGGACCGTATATTCAAATGATCTATTTCGTTTTTCATTCTTTTCTCTCCATGATTGTCTTGGACACTGCCATGCAACAGGCTGAGTGGTCAATCGCTGTTGTGTAGGGATCACACCAGTGTTTGAGCCCCGTCCAAGCCAATTGTGAAGAGCAAAAATAATAGAAAATGAAATCGTAAATAAAATATGGCCCTTGCTACAAAGTTTTGGGAAATGGAACCGTGTATCCAGGCTTTATTTGTCACTTGGTCTTCTCTTCATCATATTTTCTGGGAGCCAAGTTTTAAGTGTCTGTGGAACATTAGTTGAATGTGATATCGAGAAGGGTGTTGGATCAAAACAGTCTCTCTTCACACATACACACCAATGCTGCCTGTTATACTTACCATTATGGTACTTTTGTCTGGACAGTTCATGGTTGAACGGAACTGCAGCAAAACTTTGTTCATTGTTGAGTTTTCTTAAGTGCTGCTATTTTTGTATGCTTTAGGTGAGAAGGACACATGTATAGTAGGGCTGTGTCAATACATTGTCATGTCGCTTGACTTCAGGCAAAGTTTAAGTTACAATTCCTGCTACAAATACTGCAGAGGTCATTTCTGAGATTTAACCAGGCGCTGTATTTTGTATCCGGCTCAGCCCCATCATTTCTCACCTAAACTTTCTTGCTGTTTCACTCTTCCATTTTTCTCTGGTCACCCGGCCTGTTGCAGATCCTTCCGTGCCCGGTTTTCTATTATCTGTGGAGGTTGCTGTATTGACTGGTCATGTTGTCTTTTTCTTTCTTTGTTGCCAACAATAGCAACACCAGCACCACCAGCGCCATCGCCTCCACCCCGTCCCCCGCCAACTACAACTGCTAGTACACCTTTACCAGCAGCACGTTAGTATTCAATACGTTCCTTTCTTTTTTTTTAATGCATTAGCCTTCATGACTATGTTGATACATTTGTGAACATATCATTCACGTGTCACATGATGAAAACGTATGCTTCATTATGCACATGGAATTGATCGGTGAGGAAGTACTCTATGTGGTGAAGAGATCCGTAAATGTGGTAATGCGAAACCAGTGTTCGTCGAAATTTGTTCCTGTCATTTACATTGTCTGAATGTTCACTTAATTATGCCAAGACATTTGCACTGGTCACACTCGTAACGCACTTTTTATGTTTGTTCTTTTTTCCTCCTTTACCCCTCTTTCATCCACATGGCCTGTTGCTTGTTCACTGCCAATATGCATGTCTTCCCTTTACTGCCTTCTTCCTCTCCTTGCACATTAAATGTGTCCTGATTTCATACTATTTATGTTTCTTTCGTTCCAAACATGCATATTCCTTACTTCCTGGCTTGGTTCATATTGTGCAATTTCGTTCAACCCTTGGGCTGCTTTCTTTGCACTGTTGTTGATTAAAACCTACAAAAACCTGCACCTTCCTTTCCTTCTGTCTCAAATGGCTGCATCATTCATCATCTGTTGTTCCTACCCTGGCTTGCCTGATTTGATCGAAACCAAAATGTGCTTTTGTTCCCTCCTTCTTTTGTGTTTTTTTGTCTTCATCTTGCTTGCACACTGGGCACAAATATCATTGCACGTGTCTACCACTTTTCACTGTTGACTCTCCTGAAACTACCGTTTACTGTTGCGGCCTTGTACCCCCATCTTCTTGTGGCTTCGCCGCTTGATTTTGTACTTTCCCCGGGCTTTTCTGTCTCCGTTTTATGTTGCGGCTACATTCTTGCTGGCTTCTGCATGCGTTTCGGTGCTTCCCTACTCCCATCTCTCCTCGTCATTCCTGCATTGCACCTTTCAAAATGCGCGCTTCTGCGCCACATTGCTACTGACAGAGTGTAGCCCACTGTCAAGTCCAACCAACGGCAAGCTGTTCAGCAGTGACGGCTTCAAAATCAACGCGTCCGTCTTCTTTACCTGTGACGAAGGCTACACCTTGCACGGGCCTGCAACACTCCTGTGCAGGCCGACGGGCGTATGGGATCCTCTAACGACTCCAACATGTGAGTGAATCTTCCTAGCTGCTTTGTCTATTGTCACGGGTTTAGAGGTGTGAACATGTTTACCACTAAGTGTCTTCGTTGACGTCTGCAAGACATGTACGGGCGCCTGCTTTGCTTGCTTATGGCGAATTCCGTGAGTCAATCTGGTGCAGCCACATGAGTTCCCAGGGAAGCTTTTGGAGTTTGCAAATGCAAATTTGCCTGTGTAAGTGAAATTGCTCTGTACCAGATAGCCACACATGGATGTAGCCACACATTCTTGTTCTTTAAACCACTTATTCTGTTTATGGTTACCAAAATCAGGAGGGTAATTTTCACCTGGCTTCTGCTGTAACAAGAAGTATTTCAGTATTCTAGTCAGGCCGAACACCTGCAGCAAATGTGCAAGAAAGCAGTTTGTTGTACATAGGCGTTCGTAGTGATCCATGCTCTTAACTACTTCAGTGATGTTTTGTCACTTACCACTGTTTTCTTTGTGCTTAAATTTTGCAACATTGTCACATTTTATTATCATCTCGTTCAGTAAATTGCTTGGCATCGTTTCATGCCTTGTTAATACTAAAAAAATGGACTACTGTCATGCACAAGAAAACCGCTGTGTAGATGTTGAAGAAAATTATGTGTTGTGGAATAAAAGTTGTTTCCTAATCTCTGCTGCATTATGTTTAATAATCACTTAAGGTCTCCCCTGAAACACTCGGCAGTTTAAATTGATAACACAACTAGAATTTTGGTGTCTCAGTGCATGACACACTGTATACGACCTTGTAGTATCCAAAGTCTGTCATGTGTCTGAGTGGTCAGTGTCAACAATGTAAGGTCTTGCTACATTGCTCGCTCATTTGCCAATAAATCTTGGTGTCTCTCTTGTAGGCACTGCGCCTCCGCCATGGATCATCATACTCAGCGTCTGTCTCGCAGTTCTCGCGTCTCTCGTGCTGTGCTGCCTAGGATTTTTTTACATCATGCGACGGAGACGGCGGCGTACGCCTCCACCTCGTGGCTACAGGCGGCAGATACGAAAGCCGGGACCGTACGATGCAATATCCAACGACGAGGTGGCGAGGCTGGGAAAACCGTTTCCTGTGACGAGCTTATGAGCCGTGCGCATTGTGACGCAGGTTAAGCGACTGGCGACCTGCAGGCTATCGCTGCCGAGTGGCCTGTCCCCAGCAGATTGTCAGGCCATTAGCTTTCAGCATCAGCTTGTTGGTCAGCGGGCATGAAAACTGGAGGCCATTGTTTCTTGTCCAGCACTTGTGAGCAGTGTGTGACTGTCTTTTTGTGATTAAGTGAGTGGCAGACAGGGTGTGTTGCACGAGTTGATGAGCTCACATGGAATAGTTGGCATTGTCGCACTGCTTTGAGCATCTAGGTGCATAGGTGTCGTGGTTTTGCCTCAAGTCACTTTCATTCGTATGGTCGCCAGCAGAGTGTCCCATATCTGCGGGCAGACTGGAGCTGTTTTTGCGGCATTGCGATGGAAGCGTTGGGCTGCTAAGCATGGTGACGCGTTGCCAAAGTGCTCGGCTTGTTTAAGGATACGGCGTCACTGATGGCTTAAGCCTGAAAGAAAAATTAGGTGACCCACTCATCTATAGTAATGCATCCTGGTTTTGAACTATGTACTTTCTGCTACTTGATCACCCGGTTTCATACACGTGAAATGGGCATGCTGGCTTAGGATTACAAGAGGCAACCATGTGCAGCCAGTGGGCTTCATTTTCTCACATATGTGCAAGTATGTGAAATTCGTAAATGGAATATCTTGTAGCTGACTTGAAAAGCAGCAGCAAGGACTGCATGGTGCACAACACAATGTATCATTGAAGTTGACTGGCTTAGCTGCTAATATAGGCAGACTGATATCTGCCTTCTGGTGAAATTTATTTTTGCTGCTATCTGAACTTTGCGTTGCAGAACAAGGAATCTTAAGTTTAAAGGGCTGAAGGATTAGGAGAAAGTCCTCTTATTAGGTCCCATTGGTCCTGTTACATTTAAGCTTAAGCAGTGACTTGCCTAAGACTGCCAGTAGCACACAAGCAGAAAGTTACCTGCATATCTCATTGCATTATTGCTGTAGCACTCACTGCATCAACATTCATCTGTGCTATATGTGTAGTGCAGGTAAGGTCCTTAGTACTCGGTCATGAAAGTAAATCATGGCTACCAGCATTTCTGTTAAGAACCATCAGCCGTTAGTCAGCAAATGGAGCACAACAGAGGTGTTTTGCATTGTGGCTTACCTCGACACACTGTACAGGTACCTGTTACAAGGGTCATTGATTTACTGCCACTCCGACCTGAAAACAAAGCGATACATATTTTTGCTGGGAGTGCTAGCAAAAAATATTCAGTGCTACGCCAAGCGGCTAGTAATAATTTTTTTTAGCCAACGGTGTCGTGGTTAGGGTTGTGACTTTTACAACAATGAGAAACTGGAATGTGGGTTGTAAGCAGACAGGGTGCGAAGGAGGGCCATTGGATTATTTTTTTGAACGGGCACCACACACTCAAACCAAACAAAAGCAATGTTTCGGTAACTTTTAATGCAACGTGAGTTGTCAGCTGAACTAGTAAGTTGCATTACTATGCACAGCATACCAGACATTTAATTGAGGACAGATAAAAAGCAGTGTGTAGCTGTTGAAGTTTTACCAAATTGTTGCTGATGTGTAAGCATAGTTTACTCATTTTACTTTGCCTTCTAATGCACTCAATCTACCGATAATTGTTGCAACATATTCATTAATCATCCAACCAACCACGGGACAGATTGGTATAGGTTGAACTGGCAACTGTTACCATCTACAAGAAACTGTACCAGCTGAAAACCAAACAGGTAGCAACCCTAGTCAGCATAGCTTTGGAATTATGACACCACAACACTGAGAATGCATTGCATTGAACTATTATGTGGAAATGGGAGTGGTTCAGGAACTGGTGAGCTAATTATTTCTGCTACAGTCTTGGAGGCTGTCTGAAGCAGCATTCCTGCTGCTGGATGTATTCTTAATCAGCAACATGCATTGCTTTCTGCACATTGACCATAGCATTCTGGAGAAGCTACAGTTATCTTGTGAGGAGTGGTGATGTTACATTGCTTGTCAAAGATGATGTTTTTTTTCATTGCCTTTCTTACTGCACCTTCCATATTTTTATCTTTTGCACGGCATCCTGCTTTCGATAGTGTTTTTGTCTTCCCAGTAAAGCATTTACTGCGTTTTACATGCATTTGCTGTACTTGCCAAAACACTGCCTTTTCTGGAGATGGTGTTCCCGCTTGCATTAATTCTTTTTCTAGTCTCGCAAAAGTCTGCTGCAACGTTTATTTCATTGTTTTCGTCTTTTACAAACTGTTCTCTCGGCCATAGTGAAAATATAGTCAGGTTGCAGACTATACCCAACATCACTGTACTCGTATAAAAAAAAAAATTTAGAAATTGAGTAATGGCATAGTATTAATCCCTTTAATCGCCCTTTTTCTTTCAAATTACTCTCGTTACTTTACCGATGCTGTACTATTAATGCGTATTTGTAAATAAGCCTGGACTATGTGTAGGAAACTACCGAGAGAGGGTGATATTGAAGGAAGGAAATGCAGACAGATTAACTAGACTTTCTAGAGTTTGCTACGCTACACATGAAGGGGGAGATGAGGGAGGGAAAGAGAGAGATGCTAGGGGTATATCTACGGTCGGGCACTCAAGCATGTTGCCTCCAAGTGCCGTAGTACGTATGTGGCTTTCCAAGCTGATTAACTTTAAGGCCAGGCTCCCACAACCATTGCTTTGGCAAAGGGTTCATCGTCCCGCAGGGAACTACAGAATAACTTCAGAGACGAAAGGCTCTTTTGTAGTTCATTTCTTTAAATGACCGATGGTGATGTAAATTCTGTGCTGCAATGTAAGAAATGGAGCACCTCAATACATTCATGCTTGTTCAAATGCCTTCCTGTTGCTTGTACATACCGCTGCATTATGCTAACCAATCTAGATGTACTCCGCTTACAATTTTATTTTGTGCTGCATATTCCTGCGCCATTGGGCTTGAAAATCTCATGCTGGTTTTCTGTTGCACAGTGAAATTTGTCAGGGTGGGTCGAACGCATTTGACGTTATGCCCAGAATCGGAACCAGATGGGAAAAGTTCTAAAGGTGTTCACGCTTAAAAGTTGGCCTTGGTCTCAAGACACTCGTGAAAGAAAGATTCGTACATGCGACCACTGTAAGCAACGAATGATTACGAAGTTTTCAGAGTGCTTGGCCAAAATAGTTTAATTACGTATTCTATTTTAATGTCATTCCTTATCAGGCTTCAGGCTGTGAATGGTGGATGATAAGAGTTGCATAGAATTTTGCAGAAGGAATTGGTACATTATACCATCCCGCTTACGTTCTGTTTTAATGGAAACAGACTTGTAGTTATATCTACGGCAGGAGATATAAGTCTGCTTCTAACAAAATAAATGACCTAGTATATAAGCTCACTGTTAAGACGTGGGCCAGAATAATGGAACGATTCTATTTCAGTACTATTCTTTGTCCTTTGTTAGCGGTCCATACCTAGGCCTCTGCCCACGTTATCTCTTGAGATCAGCCAGTTGTGTATGCCGGATGGTGAGAAAGGAATAGAATCAAGTGAAAGGAATCTGTATATTATGCCAACGATTGATTGATTCAGGCAGGCCTGTAATCCCTGCCATTCTTTGTGACGGGGGGGAAGGGGAAAAAAATAACCACGTTTTTAGAAAATGACTACTTTAAGTACAGACCTGTGAGACCTTAGCGATAGCTCATGAACTTTCTTTCCCTTCGATTAACTTTGTGTTCAAGCATGCCATGACATACTGTGAATAGGGACTGTTTCTCTTTTTTTTTTCGTTTATTTCCCAAGAATCTGTGCTCACAGAGCACTGTGGAACTAGACTGATTGTGTGACGTTTTAGGAACGCCTAGAATAGGCATTAAAGCGGGACACTGAAGAAAAGGTGGAGGCAGGGTGATGATTAGCAGTGTTTTGTTGCCTCCTCTTTCCTCTGTCCTGAACAATGTGCTAGTTGGTAATTTTTGGAGCCCCTGTTTTATTGTCCCCTGTTTGCATATGAAAGCCCCTACAGCAGTCAGTTGTCCACCTGGTTTTGTCATGAAGTGCACAAATATCGCTTACTACAGTAACCTTTGTGTGAGATCGTTTCCTGTGTTTGCGCAAGCAGCATCCTTGGGGCTTGTTCACACCAACTACTCAGAGAGATCACCTGACCAGCCGCAACTGTCGATCAAGGAGCGACTTTTGGTGATTGATACCCGCAAGTGCGACTTTTCTATCACCGCACTGGAACACCTTGCGATTGGTGCCCTTCGTGTCTGCTCACACTGCCATCGCCATGTAAAATAAACGTCAGTGTGTGCAGACGTCCGGTTCCTGTGCCGCCGATTGGTTCAGCAGCTTTGCAACTGCAGTCGCGCAACCAACCCAAAACAGTTGCTTTCAACCAGAGCCAATTTGTGACTACTTGCAACTGGTCGCACAACCTCTTCAAGTCACTGGTGTGAATGAGCCTTGAGTGTTTGTAATATACACACTCGTCGCAGACCTTTGCTCTTGTGTCGTGGCATCAATTTTCCTGCTGCATCTTGTGCCTTGCGCTTGTGCCTTTAAGAGCGGATGTTTCCACTTTTGTAAAGTAATTATTTGTAGGTACCAAAGGTGGCATTAGCAGCCTGTGTTGACAAGTTTAACACAGTTCAGTAGATGTGGCTCATATGCGACCTCATCACAAGCATTGTCATAGCTTGTAGCCACACATTTTAGATGTGTGAAACTTTTCTACTGCAGGTAATTTGAAAGCACATAACGCAAATTGTGTTGAGCTGGAATCTCTGATAAGCTCGACAGTTTCAAGTCCTTGATTTAGCTGTAGATTGAATGCACAATTGTCAAGCCAAATGACTGATAAGATGTAGATATCCAAAGTCTCTTTGTGTTTTTATTGAATGAAGTTCAGCATGATTTCTATGAAACTTTATATGAGCTAGCCGAAACATGCTTACTTCAAGGTGATTTGGCCAGTATTTTGTGTACGTTTCACCCTGTTGCAAAGATTTCTTTATATGATGAAAATGTTTTTCTCCTTGAGAATCTCAATTCCTGTCTTCATATTTTTTCTGCATAAGGGATGGCAGGACAAACCAATGTGTTATGATATTTTGTGTGCATATGTGTTTGCAAACGTCTGGAGTGATGTCCATCAGGCACGTATCTTCTGAATTAATAGTGTGGTTCCACCAATGAGTCGGCACTTGGTGTTGTGCTGTCCTTCAATTAAAAAAATTACAGAAAGATTTTTCTAATATTTCTTCTATTACCAAATAAATTCCTGCGGAGTGATTATCTGTACAATATCTTGTGCCATACCAAACATTTCAAGCTGTTTTTTTTTTTTTTTGCCCTACTTTGCACACTTCATCGCAACCATTCTTGACGTCCTTTTTGTTCAACACATGGCATGCTCACTTGTGTGTGTTAGCGCTGGCTACATCACTTCTTGAACTGCCATGTGCACCTTCTAGCAAGTAACTTGCGGTTGTGAATCGTGTGTGACCTTTGCGGCAATGCTTTCATTTGCCCTCCCTGCTATGATATAGCCCTGTTTTCAATGAGCCTGCATGATTCACACATGTGTGCAACCATATCATGCTGGGTTCATAGTATGTGACCCATTGCGCTCAGAGCATTGAGGGCATTATTAATACCGGTGTCACACAGCCACTTTGGGTCAACGATTGAGCTCGATTGCGATCGAATTCTTCAATTGCTATTGGCTCCTTTGCGCATGTTTTAGAAGGGAGCCACTAATGACCGAGAAATTCTCCCGATCGTGCTCGATCGCGATCCGAAGTTACCTGTGTGGCCGGGGCTACGAGATTTGCCGTACACTCGAAAGCTTGCACTGCGGCAGAGCAATGTTCGAGTTAGTGCGTTCCAAGGCGAGCGCCAGCTTGTGGTGCTTAATTCAAGTTCTGTTCTCGCTTGCACTGTGTGCAGGCTGCCCCCGCCGAACGTACAAAAGTGTAGTAAAAAAAACAACGAAAATTACATCAGTGTCCTGTGTGTGTTCTTCATGTCGCTACGATCATTGCTTGCATGATTTTCTCATGATTTCAGCAAGCTTGCTTAAATGCGGCTCGTCGTTTACGATGATGCATGCAAATTGGCTACGGTCTCGCCACACGCATACCGCCAACACTATGACAAACGTTGCCAAAATGACACTCAAAAGACTGGGGTGCCGTCAGGTAGGTAACAAACTTTCGCGGTGCCAGTAGTGTGTTAGATCCATCATGTTCTTAGTAACTATCAAATGTTTCATCCTCAAAATGAGATGATATGAGGCAAAAGTTGATTTTGCCATTTAAAACATGGAGCCTAGTAGCCACGGTGAATGTGGCTTCGTTGTGTTCTGCACGCACACACTCTTATATGGTTGTAACCATCATAGGTGTTGCTCCTTTGCTACCGTACCTTTTTCACCAAATAGACTGGGGCTTGTGTTACTGACATCTTTCATTCACGTATATGTTCATCTGACCGCTTGCCTCGATTCTCCGCTACAATTGCGGAGATGACAGAGGCAGCCACCATTGATGTGAGAAACCGTAGTGCGAAACTCAATGGGAAATGTGAGAAATGTACTAGACTGCGACGGGAAACATTTGCTTCCCTTCGTCCTTGTGTTTCTGTGCAACAGTTTCTTGTGTCAAGAAGTATGACCAACGAGCCGGAGCTACCTTTTTGCAGCGTCCCCATGTTTGCCAGTGAAAGAACTGAAGCATGGATAAGCATACTGGGTATTTCTTTATATGCAACACTTCCTTTTAATGGAAACTGTCGTATGTAGGTCCCGACTTTTCTCCAGGTAGGCCATGTTAGTAGGCAGACATTGCCAGCAAGAAACATTTCTTGCTAAGCAGGTATTCATTCCATAGCCATATAGGACATGGCACTAATAACTGTGCACCCATAACAACTGTGCACAGCCGTCAGCTCTATGTCCTACGATCAATTTATGATTGCGTTTGCCCTTATGTTGAGCAAGCCGTTCCTGCCTACCAGCTATGCTACAATAACTCAGCATTGGTCAAAGTGCAGGCTTTTGCTTTGAGGGACGTGCACTAAATCACGTCGCTCTGACAAGTATTCTTCCTAACTCTGTTTTCGTTGCCTTTGCTGTAACAGATTAATTAGAAAAAAAATGATATTTAAAACAACTTATGATAGCTTGGCCACCCAAATGAAAGTCCCTGTGCATGCCAATGGCTTCGGTACGACAGTTTCTTTTAAAAGAAAGCGTACTGCACAAGAAGACTACCAGAATTGTAATACAGTAAACTTTGTTTTAGTGCGGCCTCTACCTGATCATCTGAAAGTGTTGGGGGTGCCAAACTACAGCAATGTTCCCACGCCAAAGGTTATTCACTGGGGTCAGGTGACCTGAAAAGGCTTAACAGCACGGCAGGTCATACAGCGTGTGCATCTGTGCTTATGTCAGTTTCTGGCGCGATTATGATGCGTTGCACATATGGTGAAGCGGACAAGTTTTTGAAAGTTATGCCAATGATTTGCGTGCTGTTTGTGATGGTGTTAGCAAGGTTCTCCAGTACACTTTCTTTCTTTTTTTTTTTAACCGAGGGCAAACGTAATTGTGGAAGGCTTAACTGTAGTTAGCAATACACAACTGTAGCTTAGGCTTGCAAGTTGCAGCAGTGGCATGCTACGGCGTCCGACACGGCGTGTGATGTCTCTGAAGCGGGAAATGTGTTAAGAAGTGCCTGAACCATCGACAGTCTTGCCCAGCAACCGTGTTTCAAGTTTCCAGTATATTTTATTAGGTTACATTAGCAAGAGCCGCGACCTTTCTGACGCGTCGTCTGGTGTATGCATAGAGGAGATGGGGTGTACAGTTTCTACACACATGTGATGATTCGTTGATTGCAAAAAATAAAATACTAAATTTCGAGGTTTTGACGCAATTAAAAATAAAGGAAGAAAGGGGGAGGGGGATTATGATAGCTACACTGCAACTGTCTAGCTTTGGCAGTTAACCTATGTTCGCCACTTGAAATATGGCTGCTCCGACTGTAGCATTCTGACATTACCTGTTGAATGTCGTGGGAAACGTGAGCATCAGCACAATTTGATCCGTTGAAAGACGGGTCTGAAAGCATTCAAAAAGTGGTCGGAATGTTGATCCACATTTCAGTGTCTAACTGCAGGTGGCTGCAGGATTATTGATAGCGGATGCTCGCTGCTTTCTTTTTATCATGCATAGACTCGTTTTAATCTTCGTTTTGGCCTGAACTAGCTTGAACCTTCAACATGGATCAGAAGTGCGATGCTCATAACCGAAAACAATGCAGGAAAATGAAGACTAGACAGAAGGAACGGACACCACAAAGCAACAAGAACGCTTGTGCTGCAGCCACCATTCCTATCGGCCCAAGACTATGCAAGCTGGCACGACCTTTCAGCGCATTAGCAGCCTGTTGCACGTTTGCGATATGTGTAGGCCGGCAGCGCTGACGGTGTCGCAAGCATTCGTGGAGTTGCCACGATGTAGTGGGGAAAGGACTCGTCCATCATATTTCCGCAGATACAACTGAAGATGATTATCAAAGTAATGTGCCGTTTCGTGGTGGTGGCGTAGAGCATAGGTAGAACACCGGGCCTCTAACCTGAAGGTCATGAGCTCTAATCCTCCTCCAGTCCACCATATGTTCAGGCTTGGAGTGGTGCCTGACACCAGCAAGAAATGCCGAGCACCAGTGCAACTATACTAGACCAGGTGCAACCAAATTAGGAAGGCCCACTAAGCTTCAACAAAGACACTCCCTCACCAGAACATGAATTGGTCTCCCTGGTGCAGTATTCGGCCACTACCTCCCTCATGACTCCTGCGATTCACTAAAGCGGCATGCTTTCGTGTTCAAATTCAGCGAGCTTTCTTTCCATGGCAACGTATAGTTTCTCGCCGTGCGTTCGATTTAAGCGAGAAATCGAATTAAACGGGGGTCAACTGCATAGGGAAAGCGTCGTCGTTTTCCTCAAGCACCTCGCGGTCCAGCGCAGATGTTGCAACGAGACGCGCGGCGGCGGCGCCTGAACTTGGTCGCAAACTTGTGTCTCGCCTTTCGTGTATATGTACAACGCGCGCTACGCCGGGCACGGCCTTCACTGCCGCCGACATAGGCCGATCCCAAAGACAGGACAATGTGGCACAGTGTTGCGAAGCGCTAGCTGCCGCTAGGAAAGAAGGGAATCGATAAATTAAAGCGCGCTCTCTCTTTTTTTTTTTTTTTTACGAGGGAGGTGTTGCCACGTGACCCGGCTCACACACGCGCCAAACGGCTCAAGGCGCTAGCTTACACGAAGGGAGCAGTGACGAGGTCATTCTGCCATGCGTGCGCATATATGTTGGCTAATGGGCAGAGCATAGGGCAGCTGCAGTGCCGGGGGTCACCATCCGACACACCGCAATTTCTTTATTGAGCTACAGTTGCAACGCCTCTCCTGCTGAGCCGATCCATATGCAGCGAGAAACCCAACACGCCACACCTAAAGGTAAAGAAGGCCTCGCTTCAAAAGCAGAGCCAATCCCTGAACACATTCTGTATCGCGACCACGGCGCACGCTGATATCGTTGCTTACGTTCGTCGGAGCATGCGCAAACAGCGTCGCGATCGAGCGAGTCGCGCCCGGTGACGGAAACGGTGTTTCTGCGCGAACCTCCCAGCTCCTGGTACGACGACGTGTCCGAGGCCCGGCTCCATAGTCAACGGCGGCGTCGACGTGCCACCGGGCACGCTCGGCGTGAATGCCAAGATCCGGTACCGGTGCGACGCGGGCTACACGTTGGTCGGAGTGGCGGAGCGCGTCTGCCAGGGTGACGGCTCGTGGTCGAACTCCGAGCCCGTCTGCCAGGGTGAGTGCGTAGCGAGACGAATCTGGCGACGCGAACAGCCGTCGAAGGCTTCCCAGCATGTAAAAAGACAAAGCAGACACAAAAGAACGCGTCCCATATCCAATAATCCCGCATGAACATGTGGGAATTCCACATATAGGACGTGGGTGGCGCGCGACTGGGCCACGACCTACTGTATAAACAGCAGGTCGTGGACTGGGCTATAGAGAAGGAGACGGGAGCTCACCTGCCTAACCCCTCCCCCTTCCACTTCTATGAATACCTATGGGGTGCTTGATCGTGGCATCGCGTGCCCACCTCCAGTCATTCCGGCCTGGCGCATGCTTTATCACGTGTCCTCCAACAATGGCGCGCGTCAAGCCACCATCCTTATCACCCTCGCACGAAGCGCTTCCCCATGCACCTACAACATGGAGTGCGGGGCGCAATAGGATCTTGCCGCACTTAAGACTTTGTACGGAACCTCATTGCAACGTCGAGTTCGATGGCGGAAATTCAACTGGAGTGTTCAGCTGTAATTGGCATCGCTACGCATAATAAACGCGAGTGCTGCACGCGCGTTTTTGGCAGCGCTCGCCTGTGGCTGACACAGTGATCGCGGCAACTGAACAAGCCACTGTATCGTGACGTCATGGCTCGTCAACTGTCTCGGTGCCGAGAGTGAAGCTGGTTCGTAGGAAAAGGTATCCTAGTATTTAGGGCACTCTGGCACTTGCCGTTATGGTTTAGAGGGTTTTATAGGGTTTATACCTTCACTTGAAGCAGCTTCGCCCGGCAGGCGAAGCGTTGATTGCGATGGGAAATTATTAGCTGTACGAATTATGGTTAGTTGTTTTATCAGCTACATACACTGGTGTGTAAACGTTCTCTAAATTAACAAGCACGTTGCCACGCGTGCACAGCCAAACACGGACACATCTCGCTCGATGACCGCGGACACTCGCTGCCAGAACGCTCGCGTGAAGAAGAGCGGCAGCAGCGGCGAGCGAATTCCCTTTCGTGCTGCCTCTCGCTTCAACGCGAACTAGGCGCGCGAGAACACAGCGCACACGAAGCCATCAGCTATCTCCGGTTGGGGAAGCGTTCGAGCCCAGCGCAGATTGCCCCCCCAAGATAGGGCGCGTGCGTCCGCGCTGCGCCGCCGCAGCTGGAGTAGAAGAGGAGATACGCAGTAACCTGCCCCCCTTCCCCCGCTCCTCCTAGCGCGCGCACACATCGCTCCGTTCCGCCCTTGCGCGCGTGAGAAAACGGCGTGCACCCTCCCCGCCTTCCTCCCTTGCGATCGCGAGAGAACAGCGCTGCCTCAAGCCACCATTCTTGTCGGCTCACTTTCGCACGCACCTACTGCATACGGCGCGCGGTCGTGATGTTATCGCATTTGGACTTTATACAGAACATCACGGCGGCGCCGACGGTGGAAATTCGCCTGGAGTGACCTTATTATTGCTATCGCTATAAAACATTTTAAAAAATACACTCGGTGCCCTTCCACGCTTTGAAGAAGTATGACCAGCGAAGCTCTGCATGCGTGCCCCCTAATGGCGAACTGCACCTCCGCCGCGGGTCGGCCCGGTGCTGCGCTATCTTCGGGATCGGCCCTCGTGTGAAAAAATGTTGGTCTACGCGCGGACGCGACCCGCCTGATCCTAGCCATATAGACAGCTTCGCTGTAAAAGAAAAGCGATGAATAAAATGTCATGTCCGACCTGAAACAACGTTCACCGGAACCTTCCAGCCGCTCCGCCTTCAACGACGTGCTCGGCTCCCCCACCCATATCGAACGGCGCCGTCGACGTACCTCAAGGCACTTTAGGCGTGAACAGCAGGGTTCAATACAGGTGCGACGCTGGCTACACGTTGGTTGGAACAGTCGAGCGCGTCTGCCTGAGTGACGGCTCGTGGTCCGGTGCGGAGCCAGTGTGCCAGGGTGAGTGTACTGCCTGAGCGGCCACCCCTCCAACAGACGACGTGCGAAGCATGCAAGTGCGCTTGTCCACACACCTCGTTTGACCTAACGAAGAGGGCGGACACCGGCTTAGAATTCGCAATTTAGGTGTCAAAATATGCGGGATGGCAACGTCATTTCTACAGTCCACTGCTCCCCTCACCGTCCGAGCTTGCAAAACGCGGCCACCTCGGTTTGGGCTAGTTCGATGTGTAGAGAGCACGGAGGAAGGAAAAGCTGAGGAGAGGCGCTGACGTCACTCTTTGTGAAGCTCAGCATGGACGCCGAAAGTGGACGAGACGTTCATTTGAGGGCTGTCCAGTCGTTTGTGCGCAGGCGCGAGTAAGAGCGGGCGCGAGAGAGAAAATGTGGGGGCTTTTGCTCCTTGCATATGCGACTCTGCCTAGGCACTACGGAGGAGGTTTCTTAGCGCGTGTTCTATGCGTTTGTCCCATAGACATAGAAAGGAGTTCATAACGAGCTCCGCAAGTCGTGCAGGCTGCGAGGCCGATCCCCCGCCATTCTTGCCGGAATTTCTGAGAATATAAATGTGTGCCTTCTTGGCTGCGTTGCAAGATTGCGCAGGCGATGGCTGGCAGCTCAGTTTACGCACATCACACCCGCCGTGGTTGCTCAGTGGCTATGGTGTTGGGCTGCTGAGCACGAGGTCGCGGGATCGAATCCCGGCCACGGCGGCCGCATTTCGATGGGGGCGTAATGCGAAAACATCCGTGTGCATGGATTTAGGTGCACGTTAAAGAACCCCAGGTGGTCAAAATTTCCGGAGTCCTCCACTACGGCGTGCCTCATAATCAGAAATTGGTTTTGGCACGTAAAACCCCAAATATTATTATTATTATTAACTTTACGCACATCACGACCTACGGCGAGCCCATCTGCAGTTTATGAGAGCAAACACGTATGCGGCTTTATGGGAATCGGTTTGCTTTAGTGAACACGTTTTCGTGCGGCCGCGCACCCCGGAGTTGTGACGGGCCACAGCGCGCCGACGAAGAGGCCAGCAGAGGAGAACGTCGGCCGGAGGTATATCGTTCTCGCGGTAAGTGCAGCTTCACGGAAACAAAGTTCTGCGGTGCCGAACAGCTATAAGCGCGTACGGGTGCGGCTAGCGCGTTGACTGGGCCTGTAATCAGCCGTTCGATGTGCGATCTTCTGTCGAGCCTCGTTCGCTCTATAGCACCGCATCCGCGCCAACCTTCACTTGCCTGCGTCCCTCGAGCTCACAGATATCTGCGGTGAGGAGGGTTCGTAACACTTAATTTCTCGCAGAAGCCGCTTCTTTCCCATTCTTCCGCGTGGCTGCTTTACGTGCCACATTTAAACGCGTCGTCCGCTGTCAAAAGCACGAACACTGCACAGCTGGCTGTCCTGCAACGCGCTTATCGTACAATATTCTGAAGCAGAGCGGTTTCGGCCTGCGATGACACGTTAGCATGAATCCACCGATGACGGGAAACATATTCCCAAAACGTCCTTCGTCCGGGGCGTGGTACGTGTGCTTTATGACATTCGGTTGTCGTTTGGATTAAATTGAGTGGCGCTTTGATTAATATGACTGGCAGTTGGATCAATTTGAATGGCGCGCTGGGATTAAATTCGCCGGTGCATGGATTTAATTGTCTGGCGCTTGGATTAAACTGAGCGGGAAAACTTGTAGTTTTTCTCCGGGTTCGCGAAATCTCACGAGAGTGAAACCATCTTCGAATGTCGGGGAGGATGGATGGATGGATGGATGATTGTGGCTCAACCCTTTGAATCGGGCGGCGGCGGCGCGCGCCACCTAGCCTTTAATGGTTCTATATGCATGCATACCTATGTATTTACTCCTTTACTTTTGCGTTGATATTGTCCACCAATCAGATAGCCTCCGTTTAGTTATTTCTACCTGTTCAAAGTCTATTCTACTTTCACTGTCTTTAAAACCCAAGGCTTTGAATAGTTCCCCGTTAGATTCAACTGCAGGGTGAAGTTGTTTAAGTATAAACCCCATGCAAGCGATCTTGCACGCGACAGCGACAGGCGACGCGATGGAGATGGCTGTCGCGTTCGCTCGTCGCCTACAAGTTGCACCCCATGCGAGCGATGACTTCGAGCGACGTCTCCCCAGTGTTGTCGGTATGAGGGCAGCAATATAGGCGCCGAAACTAGCGTGACGCGTGCTTTATTAACTTAAGTTGATGTATTTTACTGTAAAAAGCAGCATAAAATATTTCTGAAAGTCTTGCAGTAGGTTCTTATCCTTGCACCTATAAAAATTCAATCGTTTGCTCGTTCCGTGCGACAATCGGAAGTACTGGAGTTATGTACATCCAGTTCCGGCTTTGCGCTATTGACTAGTCGCTCATAGCACTTCCGGGCGACGAGCGACGAATTCTAGATTTGCAAAACCGAGCGATCGCGCGACAAGACCGAGCGATCTGTGCGACGGGTTCGCGCGACGGATCAGGCCGTCGCTTGAACAGATCGCTCGGTCTTGTCGCGCGATCGCTCGGTTTTGCAAATCTAGAATTCGTCGCTCGTCGCCCGGAAGTGCTATGAGCGACTAGCCAATAGCGCAAAGCCGGAACTGGATGTACATAACTCCAGTACTTCCGATTGTCGCACGGAACGAGCAAACGATTGAATTTTTATAGGTGCAAGGATAAGAACCTACTGCAAGACTTTCAGAAATATTTTATGCTGCTTTTTACAGTAAAATACATCAACTTAAGTTAATAAAGCACGCGTCACGCTAGTTTCGGCGCCTATATTGCTGCCCTCATACCGGCAACACTGGGGAGACGTCGCTCGAAGTCATCGCTCGCATGGGGTGCAACTTGTAGGCGACGAGCGAACGCGACAGCCATCTCCATCGCGTCGCCTGTCGCTGTCGCGTGCAAGATCGCTTGCATGGGGTTTATACTTTAGCCTTTACAAGCAAGTATCAGGTGTTCCGCCGTTTCCTCCTCCTCTCTACACGCCTCGCACACCAAATCTATCTCCTGGTATCTGGCTCGGTACGTTTTAGGCCTCAGTACACCTGTCCTGGCTTCGAACAACAATGAGCTTCCCTTAGAGTTATCGTAAATATTTTCTTTGGCTATTTCTTGCTTAAACGTCCTGTATGTCTCCAATGCCGATTTGGTTTGCATCTCTGTACTCCACATACCCCTCTCTGCCTCCTTAACCTTTTTCTTGACAGATGATTCCTTACTTGTTCCCCCGCTACTGCCCAAGTATTTACTTGTCAATTTTCTAGTTCGCTTCCTCCACCTCGTGTCAACATTCCTCGTGTATAAGTAACTGAAAACCTTCCTAGCCCACTGAATTTCCCCCATTTTTCTCAATCGCTCCTCAAATGCTATCTTGCTACTAGCCTCTCTGCCCTCGAAAGAAGACCATCCCAGATCCCCCTGCACTCCAAGATTTGGTGTCTTGCCATGTGCTCCCAGAGCGAGCCTACCCACACCACGTTGCCTAATTTCCAACTGTTGCCGGGTCTCTGTTCTAATACATAGAACTGCATTGGCAAAAGTCAGGCCTGGTACCACTACCCCCTTCCATATCCCTCGTACTACCTCGTACCTATTGTAGTGCCACAGTGCCCTACTCTTCATAATCGCTGCACTTCTGTTACCTTTAGTCGTTAGATATTTTTCGTACTCTGTCAGATACTCAATGCCATTATTGATCCACACCCCAAGGTACTTGTATTTATCGACTATCTCCAGCGTGGTCTCCTGTATCTTATGCTCGCCGCAACTGTTATCATTAAAAATCATGACTGCTGATTTTTCTTTGCTAAACTTCAAGCCTAACCTGTCTCCTTCTGTACCACATATGTCCATTAATTCCTGCAGATCTTCTGCATTGTCAGCCATTAATACAATATCATCCGCGTACATCAGTCCTGGTAATGACTGTTCAATCAATTTTCCTTGCTTGAGAAATGATAGGTTGAAGCCGAGTCCGCTTAGCTGTATTTTGGCCTCTAGACCTTGTAGGTACAGCATAAACATCAGAGGTGACAATGGGCACCCCTGCCTAAGCCCCCGCCGAATCATCACAGGTCGCCCGAGAATAGCGCCCTCTAGCGGCGTAGGCGGCGCACCCTGCTGTCTGCCGCGCGCTGCTCGAACACGACGGACTTCGTTCGCATCGCAGCGTGCTATAGCTTGTTCCCGTCGACCGCGTCGCTGTTTCGCCGGTTTCAAGAATAGAGAGCTTTAGTTTAGGGGACGCAAGCGGCTTGCGTACGCAAGTCTCTTGCGTCCCCTAAACTAATGCTCCCTAATATGTGAGTGAGCCAAGTGGAAAGCGCATGCGAAAGGCCATCACATTGGAACCTAAGGACGCCGTAGCAACGGATGTCGTGTTCGGGTGCTAAAGAAGTCGCGTGTTGCACACGCCGGAGAGTTTATTGTTGTTGTTTTGTTCAATTTTCATCGCACACGCGGCCGCGTAGTGGTTCGGTGGGTCGCGGGGCCGTGTAGTGTTCTTTGGATGTTTAAAGCTGTGCATACAGTTGAGCGCAGACTGCAGTAAATGCCAATAGCCGGCACAACGAAGTAAGGGATATAACGAAATAATTTTGGCTTCCCCTTCAACTTGCGAGTATCTGTGACTAAGAAAATGTCATATTTGTGTATTGAAGGAAGCTGTGGGTTAGCCTGGGAACTTTCGGGGACCTTCTAGCGGCAGCGAAACTGGCATAATGCACTGAAAATTCCACAAAATTCCTTGAGCACGACGTCATCGACGCCGTGGTCAGAGCGCGGAATTCGAAAAACGGGGAGTTCGGTGCTCGGTTTATTCGCCAATAATTTTTCACCAGAGCTCGCAGCCTCACAAGGCAGCCACCGGTGTCTGTAGCTAGAAACACTGTTTTTTTTAAAAAAAAAAAACAACTTCGCAGCTGTTGTCGCAACAACTTGCCCAACGCCCGCTTCCGTAACCAACGGGGCCGTCGACGTGCCTCCGGGAACACTGGGCGTGAATACGAAAGTGCGGTACCAGTGCAACGCAGGATACACGCTGGTCGGAGTGACGGAGCGCGTCTGCCAAATGGACGGCTCGTGGTCGGGCTTGGAGCCGTACTGTCAGGGTGAGTGGAAAGGAGGAGGGGTGGAGTTATTGCTGCTTAGACAAGAAGGAGGCAGGGAGCGGGTCGCCTGAAATAAACTTGTAGTACTTAAAGAAGCGAAATGAACTCGTGAATTTAGAAAAAAAAAAGATGATAATGCCCTGCCCTAACGATGGCCCGTGCGGGAGAATCGGCAACATTTTCATATTATCCTATTTGTCGCCGTTTTGCCCTCCCCCCCCCCCCCGAAAAAAAAGAACCACGCAAACGCACACTCACGCACACACGCACACGTATATGTAATAAACGTACGTACGTACGCACGCACACGCAGTGATTCTCAGGCTTGAATAGCCTGCGCCCATTGGAGTAAAATTTAAAGGAGCTCAACATATACGTAGCTGCGGTGCCACCTGTCATATTACAGCGGGTATAACGTGAATCCTGATATCCTAAAGTGTGCGCGAATCTTAGGAGCATCGACTTTGCACCTGGACCTAATGAAAAACAACCGGAATGCATACGATTCCGCGTGATGTGAAAAAAAGAAGCAAAAAACGTGCGTCTTCGTACATGTTACCGTTTTCAGAGTGTGTACTGAAACGGCATTCTCTACGACGTTGCTGCGATCCCCCGGTCGTCTGCGTTCGCTGAGGCATCCTCGAATCTTGCAACTTAACCGATATTAGTTTTTTAAATTGTTTTAATACCAGCGCTAGCTCAACCGTACAGGCGTCCATTGCACAGTTATGCACGCCAAAACGCGCATCAAAGGCACAAGCACAGAGAAAAACAATCACACTTAAAACGTGTTGCACATATATATATATATATATATATATATATATATATATATATATATATATATATATATATATATATATATATATATATTGAAACATTTCTATTAAAATAAAATAATAGGTGCTGTCAATTTGGGTAGTATAGGTAAAGTCTCTTTAGGAAAATGTCTCGAAAGGTAGAAGGCTGGACGTTTGCTCTCGGCGTATATGCATCTTCGAGTAGTGGGTTCACTTCTTTCATTGTTTTTCAATATGTTTTTCACGAGGCACGCTTTACAAGTGTCTGGATAGGTTCTTTCCGAGTAGGCTACGGCCTAGAAATAGGTGACGGCCCGATAGCTGAAGTTCTCGCGGACAGCTCTCGCATGGAGTCCAAATTTTTAAAACTTAATGTAGAAAACTCACTGAAAAATTGAAGATTCTTCAGTGCGCATTTCGGTGAATTTCTCAGTGAGGTGAGCGGGGTTAAGGAGAAATAAAGTGAGAGGAAGGCCCTTCGACGCGGCCTCCCTCCCGGCTACACCGGTATGCCGACAAAGCCCAATGCTGATTTACCTCGATGGCGAGGTGGCAGATATGGCAAGAACAGGCGTGTTAAGCATGGAGCGGCCCGTGGCCATGCTAGACCACGGCGCTGCCATCATCCATGTTATGTTGAACGCGGCGTATCTCTACTTCCATGCTGGTATCTCTACTGAATCGAGCTCGTTTTCGTAATCTATGAAGGCCGTCTAGAGGTGTTAGAGATGTTGTGCGAACTTCTCGGGCACTTGAGCAACGAAGTCGATGCTGTGCGTTGTACGATATCGTTTTCTAAAGCAATCCGCTTTTGTGGGCTGTTCCAAGTCGTGTGTTGACCCGTTTCTATTCCAAACGATCTGAGTAAATAGTCTGTACAAAAACGGAAGCAAGCTAATGAATCTAACATTCTGAAAAACTTTTCTTCTTCTTATGGATTGGTATTCATGTGGATATTATGGATGCGGATCTGTATTTTCCAAGCCTCCTTTTTTGGGATATATGAAGCCTCCGGCCACCTCGCACGAAGTGTCGCAAGTTCTTTTAGTAAAACATGCCTGCCCTCTTTTATCAGATTCAGCGTTATTTTATCATCTCCTTCAGTATTTTCCTGGGTATATCTTGCAAAGAAAGCCTTTACAGAGCTTTGCAAGATGTACAGTCGAGAGCAAAAGTTAGCAAAGGTGCCGCTGAAAACTGTTTATTATTCGCAGCCGAGGCATAAAACCTGAAATCGGTTGGCGCACTGCCGACGTGCACCTGTTTCACCAGCGTCATGCGTTAAGACAATTAATATCACGTTGCGCGGATGTGCCAGGGTAAATATTTTTCTTTTCTTTTGTTTTTGTTGGTGTAATAGTCTCTAGACTTTTGCTCTCGACTATATGCGTTGCAAAGTGGGACCTGCTAATGGCCAAGGTGTCACTTATGCTACGCTGTGTTTCATAGCTCAGAATTTCGATTCTAGCCCAGGAAACTTGATGTGCATCATTTAATAGCATTTTCTATGCGCTGGAGAGAGTGTTGAGTTATGGATAGTTCAGGAAACTTAATAATACTTTGAAAGATGCTAGGTATGTTCTTACTCAAATGATATATATATATATATATATATATATATATATATATATATATATATATATATATATCATCATCAGCCTGGTTACGCCCACTGCAGGGCAAAGGCCTCTCCCATACTTCTCCAACAATCCCGGTCAGGTACTAATTGTGGCCATGCCGTCCCTGCAAACTTCTTAATCTCATCCGCCCACCTAACTTTCTGCCGCCCCCTGCTACGCTTCCCTTCCCTTGGGATCCAGTCCGTAACCCTTAATGACCATCGGTTATCTTCCCTCCTCATTACATGTCCTGCCCATGCCCATTTCTTTTTCTTGATTTCAACTAAGATGTCATTAACTCGCGTTTGTTCCCTCACCCAATCTGCTCTTTTCTTATCCCTTAACGTTACACCTATCATTCTTCTTTCCATAGCTCGTTGTGTCGTCCTCAATTTGAGTAGAACCCTTTTCGTAAGCCTCCAGGTTTCTGCCCCGTAGGTGAGTACTTGTAAGACACAGCTATTATATACTATTATATAGTATAATATATATTATATATTATTATATAGCTATTATATATATATATATATATATATATATATATATATATATATATATATATATATATATATATATATCCACCGTGTTTGGGAATTGCAGAGTTAACTTGATCCCTATGGTAAATTTAGTTACAGTAGGTACCACAGTAAAACGGTTCTGCGTTGAGGTCACAGCTACGTACGTTACGTCGCTCGGCGCACTCCATCCTTTGCATCGCTGTGTGCGCTTTTCGTCAGCAGTCAACAGCGCGGTGATCGCAAGCGAGGATCCGCATGCTCTTTGCGAAGCGCTTGCTGTTTTGCGCCAACGCGGCGGCGCCTCGCAGCCATTCCCGCCGTCACCTGTCCGGCGCCCGGTGCCCCAGCGAACGGCGCCGTCGACGTGCCCGCGGGCATGCCTGGCGTGGACACCCGGGTCCAGTACCGCTGCAACGCGGGCTACACGTTGGTCGGGATGATGGAGCGCGTGTGCCAGGCCGACGGCGCGTGGTCGGGCGCCGAGCCCGTCTGTCAAGGTCAGCCGCGCGCCCAGAGCGCATCGCCTCAGCCGGTGGCGCATCCCAGGGGTCTCTTACGTCCCCAGGTCGCACGGGGCACGCCAAGAGACCTCCGAAGTTAAAGGGGCACTAAAGAGAAAAATGATTTCTTGTGCGTCGTTAAATTATAACTTTCTACAACACCTAAAACACCACTCTTACCACGATAAGGCTCTAGATAAGCCAGAAAAAGCGCAAGAACCGCAGACGGGTGGCGATGCCTCCTTGAAGTTCCCGCACCTGGTTGCTATGACGTCATGGATTTCGATGGCATCTTCTAGGGCCTGCTTAATTATATAGCGGTACAGACTGACTAGATTGTGTTCCAAAGGAACCGAGTAATAAACATGGCAAGTTTCGGGAACCTTTACTCAGCTAACATGGCCTAAATGCGAAAACATACTTTGGAATCCCTGACGTCACACTGACGTACCGGCGTTGGGGTTTCGGCGCGAAATTCAAATACTGATACGTCGACCTTCATTTTCTCATCTAATAATCAAACTATTATTTTGAAAGACTGTCTGCAGGGTTCTCAAACAATGCTTTATTAGGCTAAACTGATTTGTTTTTTCGCTTTAGCGTCCCTTGAAGGAGCATGCAGCGCTTTTCAAAGGAACATTAGTTCTACGGATATGCGTCAGTGCTACAGGGTATGTCTCCTGGTGGGCTCCGCTGAACTTTTTTTTAACAGAAACTGCAACGTATATTCTGAAACGCAGAAGTGGCGATGAACGAAAGAAAGCTACCGATGCGGTAAAAAAAAAAAAGAAAAAAAAAAGACGACGACACTTCGATGCGTTGCAGCTGATAACCAAACCGCACATGGCACCCATGTTGCGTCGATGTTGCCTTGATGTTGCTGGTAGTGACAGACCGTGCAGGCGCTACGGTGCCGACACATTAATCATTGAGATTCCGGGCCTCACGGAACTGTTTAGTGCGTAGGAGCTTGTGTAACACGCTGAAACTTGTTTTTAACAAGGAAAAAATTGAACATCCGTATTTGTATAGAATTCTTTTTTCTTCTGTCGGACGCTTACTGGGTTCCAGAGTATTCCTTTGAGATTTGAAAGGACAAACGCGCACTATCTCGACTCAAAGTTCACTTCAACTATATATGCCTCCTCTGAAGTACACATGTGACAACGCGCGTATTCCCTTGAAGAAAAGGATCTTTGGCTAAAAAGACTTTGAAAGTGACCGTGTGACTGGGGTCCACTGCAACGGAATTCTGGAGCGCGTAAAGGAAACATATAGTTTAAGAGAGTGTAGATGTGTAAAGCAGCCTCAAAATCTTACGTTTAAGATACGCTCGAGTGCGCGACAAAAAGTTCGCAATAAGTTGGAGGGTGATTCAACCTTGTGGGGGTTCTACTCTGCGTGCGGCTAGGGCTGAAGGCGAGCTCTGGATCTAGCCCCACGCAGTCGCTTTGTGTTACTCCCCAACCCGTTGCGCGGGAACCGCGGCTACGTCGGGTTCGGACGAATAAGGCAACAAGCGGCGTCAACTGTAAGAACGTTTATTGCTACCGGCAATAAAGAACACTGGCAGAGGGACGTCCTCTCTGTAACAGTAATAAATTGGCTGGCCTCGTTGCCCGGGATAGTCAGACAAACGTGGTCACTCACGGGTTGCGGCAGGTGCTCCAGTCCGGCAGGTTGAGGGTCCGGCCTCAGAGAGAGAGGGAGATGTGGGCTTCTCCTCCGGCCGTGTTCTTGGGACAAAGGAACGACGACACAGTAGTGCAAACAATCACAAGGGCATTTATTGCACCTTTCATAGATCAGTGCCTGCTAGCCGAGTTGCTATCCACAAAACATGCCGATGGGCGCGCGACAAATCTAGGAAGTCCGACTCACCGCGACCGGATAGCGAGCGAATATGTTCGCCCCATGCTGGATCCCAACGCCTGGTCGTTCGAGTGTACGGTCACGCAAACGGTGGCGTGTTCGAAGGCGGCCACGCGAGACGGTCTCTCAGAAGAATGGATCGGCGCACGCGCGGCACAGCACGTCCGCACTGCTTGCTGTCCCGAACCAAAGAGGGAGCGCCATGTCTCTCCCGCACCCAAGTAGCCCCGCAGCAGCGCAACACTCGCGCCATCTCTCGCACTGCGCTTGTACCGCTCCGACCGCCGCGGGCGCCAGGCCACGCGGCGAAGCCGCACCGCAGGAGCTATGCGGGAAAAGAAGATATCAGGGGACGCGTGAGAGTCGCACATCCCCACAACCTTTATAACTGACGTCGATTAAACGCAGCCTTCCCGAGCCAGTTTTGGTGAGAATGGGGCGAATTCACTGCGCACGGCACTCTATCGCGTCATCCCTCGCGTGAAGTAGAGTGTAGGAAAAGCATCGGATGGCTTAAATTTCGTGACTATACGCTATCCTCTGGATGGGTTGATATTTTTAGACTGCACTATATATCTCTGGGATCTGCCCACGAAAGAGCCTATATAACCATACATACCCGGTACGGAAAAGGGAGCAACTCGTTGCGAAAGACGCCATTATTCCTAAAATAGATGTTTTAGTGCGCATTTTTAGGGTACTTCACACACATTCCGGGGACCAACTATATACATATATATATAACCGTTTTCCGGCCTACGTGGATCATTGGGTCGTCCGTGCTCGGATGGCTATCGCAAGCAGGCAGAAGGATCACAGGGTTCGAGGCGATCCATCGGACCAGCTTGGATCACCGAGCATGTGGCAATGTGTGCGTATACGTGCCGCTCTGCAGTGACGAAAGAGATCTCTTACGTTTATCCGATGCCGAGCAGAATCGAGCCCACGTAACAGAGGTTCCTCGTGGACAACAACCTGACGCATTAGCGGGCCGCTAATGCGACATTATTATGTGCCGTTTTTCAGTGAACGTCCTTCACGCCAGCGCTTTACAGCGAGCTGCGCCACATGAATGAACTGGGTATGCGCCGCTCTTCAGTGAACCTCTCGAACAACGTGGGTCGCTGAGTACGGGCCACTGAGTTGTGCGGCATGCGAGGGAACAGGTCTCAGCGCTCGCACGCACCGGCGTGCCACGACGCTCGTCTCGGAGGCCAGGCGCAGGCTTCTCGGCGGTGCCACCAGATGGCGCGGCTTGTTCAGAAACTGTTCAGAGGTGTATGAATACTTTGGCATATACGTAAACGAAGGAAATACTTACGCAAGTACCCATCAAGGCAACATTAAAATAAACAGGAAGCGGAAGGCAGCAGAGCACTTTTGGGCCACGATAAATAGGAGGTGGTGCGTGGAATCTGGAACAAGAGTAACGGTGCCAGGGCTAAGGTTCGCTAATGCGCCATTCTGCGCTTGAAATAGGATATCTTGTCGGGGTTCGAAGTTAACCAAAGGTCGGTAGGCCGGTTGGCTTTGGGAGCCCACGGTGAAACCACAAATGAGGCAACGCAGGGCGACACGGATAGGGCCTCGTTTGAAGCCGGAGAAGCGCAGAGCAAAACTAGTTTTGAAGAAAAAGTCAGGAATATGGATCAAAATAAATGGGCGGTTAAAATGCACAATTGTTTGTACCTGAAAAGCTTGGACACAGAATGGAGGAAGAGGTCAAGAAAGCGGGCAACTAAATACAGGGTGATTGAAAGCGTAAATAAACTTCCTATGTAGCAATTGCTACGAACGGGTGGATGTCTGATTTTCCCTTTATTCATTACTTCTCTCCACCTTGCGGGTTTCCGCAGAACTACTACGTCAACAATCAAACCCCGGCCCCCAGTTCCCAGCAGCTGCGAAGCAACTGACCACGGCGGCGGTCAGACCTGTGACGCAGCAGAGAGTGCCAAGAATCTCTGGATCGAGACAGGCCGCCATAGGAACCTGATCCTGGCAACGTTTAACGCTAGAACGTTATTTAGTGAGGCGAGTCTAGCGGTGCTATTGGAGGAAATAGCGGGCATTAAATGGGATACAATAGGGCTCAGGGAGGTTAGGAGGACAAATGAAGCATATACAGTGCTAAAAAGCGGGCACGTCCTGTGCTACCGGGGCTTAGCGGAGAGACGAGACGAGAACTAGGAGTTGGATTCCTGATTATTAAGGATATAGCTGGTAACATACAGAAATTCTGTAGCATTAACGAGAAGGTGGCAGGTCTTCTTGGAACCTAATAAGGGGTACAAGTTGAAGGTCGTATAGGTCTAGGCGCCTACATCAATCATGACGACCAACAAATTGAAAGCCTCTATGAAGACGTGGAATCGGCGATGAGTAAAGTTAAAGCAAAATGGACTGTACTGATGGGCGACTTAAATGCCAAGGTAGGCAAGAAGCAGGCTGGAGACAAGTCAGTGGGGGAATATGGCATAGGTTCTAGGAATAGCAGGGGAGAGTTATTAGAAGAGTTTGCAGAACGGAATAATTTGCGGATAATGAATACCTTCTCCCGCAAGCGGTATAACCGAAAGTGGACGTGGAGGAGCCCATATGGCAAGTAGAAATGAAATAGACTTCATACTCTGCGCTAACACTGACGTCATGGACGTGCTCGCCAAGGTGCGCTACAGTGACCATAGGATGGTAAGAACTCGAATTAGCCTAGACTTGAGGAGGAAACGGTAGAAACTGGTACAGAAGAAGCCGATCAATGATTAGCGGTAAGAGGGAAAATAGAGAAATTCCGGATCAAGCTATAGAACAGGTATTGGGCTTTAACTCAGGAAGAGGACCTTAGTGTTGAAGCAATCAACGACAATCTTATGGGCATCATTAAGGTGTGTGCAATAGAAGTCGGTGGTAACTTCGTTAGACAGGATACCAGTAAGCTGTCGCAGGAGACGAAAGATCTGATCAAGAAACGCCCTACAGCTAGAATAGAACTGGCAGAACTTTCCAACTTAATCAACAAGCGTAAGATAGCTGACATAAGGAAGTATAATATGGATAGAATTGAGCATGCTCTCAGGAACGGAGGAATCCTAAAAGCAGTGAAGGAGAAACTAGGAATAGGCAAGAATCAGATGTATGCGTTACGAGACAAAGCCGGCAAGATCTTACTAATATGGATAACATAGTTTAAGTGGCTGAGGATTTCCATAGAGATTTATACAATACCAGTGGCACCCACGAAGATAATGGAAGAGGGAATAGTCTTGAGACATTTGACATCCCACAAATAACGCCGGAAGAAGTAAAGAAAGCCTTGGGAGCTATGCAAAGGGGGAAGACAGCTGGGGATGTTCAGGTTACAGCAGTTTTGTTGCAGGATGGTGGGCAAATTGTTCTAGAAAAACGGGTCACCCTGTATACGCAATGCCTGCGCAATGCCTGCGCAATGGGCATGTAATGAGGAGGGAAGGTAACCGATGGTCATTAAGGGTTACGGACTGGATTCCAAGAGAAGGGAAGCGTATAACAGAGGGCGGCAGAAAGTTAGGTGGGCGTATGTGATTAAGAAGTTTGCAGGGACAACATGGCCGCAATTAGCACATGACCGGGGTAGTTGGAGAAGTATGGGAGAGGCCTTTGCCCTGCAGTTGGCGTAGCCATGGTAATGATGATGAAGATGATGATGATGATGATGATGATGATGATGATGATCCCGTGTTTCGCGTCGACTGCCCACCCGTCTCCACTTTGAGTAGCTCAGCCGCAACCCACTCGACGCCTGCACAATTCCGGCCACGGAACTCCCACACGTTGCACGGTACTATGGTGATGCGCGAACTCTGATATTTTGGTTTGCGGACTCGTTTTCAGGCGTTATAGCAAATAGTGTTTCTATATTGTATTTAGTTTATGTGCGATGGGGTCTTGTATACTTACAAAACGTGTGTGAGGGCGCGACAAAGACCCTATGCTTCGCCTTTATTTCTCAAGTCTGTTCCTACTGGACACGTTCAAGAACCTGCTACGATGAATCGGCCAGCACCGTCAACATATATGCAGTTATATCTTTAATTATAAAACGGATTTGGCCACCTTTTGGAGAAACATCTGCTGGCGTCCGTCACAATTCCTCGTTTAAGTCTGAATGGCTAACGAGTGAAATGGCGCAGGAAGGAGCTCCACCGTATGTTGCCCGACAAATTGAACCGACAGTGCTATGACGCGTTAGCCACTGTGGACGTATATAGATGCCAAGAAATCACCTGGGGATGATTTTCCCCCTTTTCGCCGGACCCACCAGGAGCGCATTCGCCCCCCCCCCCCCCCCTCCCCATAGCCGCAGCAACAAATGAAGCATCGAAATGAAGAGGACCCGGACGCGCAAGCATCGCACCATAGAGTAACAACAGTCATGAGGCAAAATGCTTGTACGTTACAATGCCGCCCTTCCCTCCATCACGTACATCTATAGGGTTTTCAGTATCGCTGGTGATGTCTTCACAAGAAAACGAGGAAAGATGGCGGGCGAAGATTTTGAAAAGCAGTGGATAATGAATATAAATAACGTGTGAAGGGCTGCAGACCACGCGTTGATGTACAGCCGAGCCAGTCCATTCCATTTACTGTATTTGAGCAGTGCTAACAAAAACATTAGGAAGGAAGTAACTTAAAAGTAATCGATTACACTTTAGAGTTGATTGATTACACCCGTAAGGCAGTAATCGGTCCCTGGGATCAATTACATTTTCTTAACGAAGTAATTGTAATCGGTTACCTTCTCTTTCTGTAGCGTGTAGGAGTCTGGTGGCGAGTGACGCTTTTTCCTGTCCCGCACTTATTTCACATTGTTTCGCGACCTAGCTATTACTCCACAATTTGCATAAAGAATGATTGACTAAAGATATCCCGCTAAAAACTGGCTTCTTCGCGTTTTCAGCCACTGGACAGGCTCCGCAACCTCCACAACCTCCGCAACCGCCAGCGGCACCTACAACGTCACAAAGCCCGATGCCAGGCACGTATGGTGAGACCTGATCACAACGAAGCCTGATGTATACCAAATCCGCAAGCTACTCTGCGAATCTCATCTACGCGAAGCGTACTGCGTTTCTTTTTTCTTAAGTGTATCGACATCGCATGTATCGTGCTTGTAAGCCGTGCTAGCAAGCGTATCACAGCGAGCCTGTACTCTTCACCATCGACCATGTCGCGATGAATACATCGGTTCCCGTCACTTCATATAGATAGTCCGCTAGATCACTGTAGCTTCGTTTGCACGAACTTCAGCCCCCTAGATCACTAACTTCGACGAAAGCGAGTCGAGCCGGAAGTCGAACTGACCAATCCCAACTCGGCCGCATTTGCACGCACCTTGGCAAGCGCGTTGGGTGAATCAATCCAGCCCTTGCAGGCGGGTTGATTTAACTCGCCTCGACACTCACTGGGCCCGACACGCCAGCGTTTACATGAACCCGACGACCGGGTTTTTCGAACCGACAAGCCGATTCGACACGACTGTATCGTGCTTAAGCTACTGCGTAGTTTTCGGGCTGGGTCAGGCCTTGGGCTATTATGCCTTGGGTGGGAGGCATAGACCAGTGTTCCGAGAAAGAGATTGTTTGAAAGTGGGAAGGGTTTTTGGAGCCGCAAGTCTAGCGCGCGTCTGCCGGCTTAAGGATAAAGCCCCGCTATCAACTGGCGTCCTACTGTGTATTCAGTCGGCGTCAAATGTTGCTGGACCACTGGACCTGACAAAATGCTGAATATTTCCGCAGCTTGGGCACGCACCCTGGTAATCGGATTTCAAGTCTGTACTATAATACGCGCGAAGAACATAGTGTTGTAATGCGGTTTCATTTATTGCGGTCGCAAGCTGCTCGGAGATTCAACGTTTTCTTAGATCCCGTGGTCCCTAAACTTTCAACGCCTACTGTACATCGGTCAGCAGTTAATTTACGCGAATGCGGCAAGTCGCGCATCGCATTCTTGTAAACGGCCGGTAATGTGCTATATAGAAAAGCGTATACCGCATCGATACGACGAAACCGATGCATGTAAAAGCTATATAGCGTATCGCACTTGGGGCACCGTGTGTGTCTGTCTCCACTAACTGGCTGGACGCGAATAACCGGAAACAGGTTCCACCTTGTTTCCGACGAAGGGTGGACGTATCGCGTGTAAACGCCTTGTCGCATAAGTATTAGCTAAGAAATGGTAGGGTATGGTTTATTTCCAGAAAACAAAATACAGTTTCGCGGGGCGGGGGGGATGTGAAGAAAGCTGCCATGAGCAGCTTTCTGCCACGATAGCAATAAGTTATTGAGTGATCCGTGTTTTCGTAGATGCCGCGGTAACAGGTTAATTGTTCGAAGAGAAAGTAAAGCTCAAAGTCCTATTTTTCGAATTTCGCGAAAAGACTCCTGCGGGGCTTATACGTCAGCATGACGTCACGGATTTCAAAGTGCATATCTTCTCGCATTTGGGCCATCGCGGTTCCGTAAATTTTCTTGAAACTTGCGAAACTTTGGTCTTTGGCGTTTTCATTGTTTAGTCCACTTTTACCGTTAAAGCATTAACTTGTCGCGAACAGACGCCGTCAAAATTCATGACGTCACGACGAGCTGGTGCGGGTACTTCAAGGTGGTGTCGCCACCCGCCGTTCGTTCTTTTTTCTCGCTTCTTTTCTGGCTTACCACAAGTGCCTAATTTCGTGGTAAGATGTGGCCTTGTTTTGTTATTGTAATTAAGGGTAATTTATTAATGCAGCTAGCTATCTTTTTCCTCTTTAAAGCGCCCCTTTAAAAACCCAACTGTTTGCGAATGTGTGAACCGGCGTGCACAAGAGACATTTAGCGTACCCGCTATTCCGGCGAAAGGGGGCGGTTTGGGCGGATAGCCGGATGGAACGTGAGCGGCTGTAACGGTGCAGCCGCCTGGTGGTGTAGAGCTCAGCCAGGCAAACACCGAGCTAAAATTGCAGTAACCTACTATGTTCTGCTTCGCTGCTGCTGCAAATTTTCGGCAGCGGCGTAATTGTGAAGACGATTACTCCGCTGTCTAAAATTTACATCCTAGCTAAGAAGAATATAGTAATTGGCTCTGTGTTTATGTGGTTGAGCTTTGCACCACCAGCTGGCGCCACCAATCTGGTCGCTCACGTTTACGCCCCCGCTCATCCGGCAAACCGCCCACGCTTACAGTAATACCGGATGCACTAATTAGAGACTTTTAGCGCGTCCGCTATTCCGGCAAACCGGGGCGGTTTGGGCGGATTACCGGACGGTCGGGGGCCTAAACGTGAGCGGCCAGATTGGTGGCGCCAGCTGGTGGTGCAAAGCTCAACCACCTGAACACAGAGCCAATTACTATATTCTTCTTAGGTGGTGTGTAAGTTTTCGACAGCGGCGTAACTGTGAACACAGTTACGCCACTGCCGAACATTTGGACCAGCAGCAAAGCAGAATAATGCAGGTTACTGGAATTTCAGCTCTGTGTTTGCCTGGATGAGCTCTACAACACCAGGCGGCTGCACCACTCCGGCAGCACACGTTTACGCCCCCGACCATCCGGTAATCCGGTAATAGCATCCGGTAATAGCGGACACGCTAAATGTCTCTATTCTCGTATATGATTGCTACGTTGTCGAATTCCGCCATGCTGTCGACTTCGCCATCTTGTCGGCTATGATTGGCCGACAGGGCTGCAGCGGCGCTTCTGATTGGCTCAATTAATGCCGCCGTTACAGAGAATATGGAGAGCCCCCGCGTGTCTGAGCGGCGCGTACTTCTCGCGTACAGATGCTCATCCACCGGGGGGCGACGAGAAGCCGTCCGACAGCAGCAGCGGCGAGGCACAGACGACGTCGTGGGTGGTGCTGTCGCTGCTGGGCGCGCTCGTGGTGGCGGGCGCGGTGGTTCTCTACATGTTCTACCGTAAGCACCGGCGGGCCAGGGATGCCTCGGGCTCTAGCAGCACCAGGACGCAGTAGGCCGCGCACCGGTGTGTGCGCGCTCGCGCACGTGCAGCCGCGCAACCTGCTGAGCCGCACGCGCTCGCGTGTCTGCACATACGTAACCCCGGAGAAGCGGCATATCTTACTGGCGATGTCAAGTTGGGCGTATGTTGAGGCTAGTCGGTTGTACGCGTGTTGAAATGAAACGCGCCGTTGAGGCGGCGGCAACGAACGACCAACGGACGCATGCGACGCCCGGACAAGCGCTTGTCCAGCTGCCCAGATGCTACAACGTGAAGTTGTAGCAACGTTCACGTTGTAGCAACTCTACCGCACGTTTCTCACGCGTGAAAGGATGACACTTAGCAGCTACGGATGTTAGATAACGATTGAGATATCTGTAAAAGAATGTGAAGGTTTGGTAACGATTAGAAGATATTTTAATAGGCTTCCAAATCGCACCCCCCCCCCCCCCAGTCACGACTCCCTCGGAGTAGCGGAAACTTGTCCCGAAGGCCGTGCTTTTGAGCGCTGCAAGCGCCGGAAGCGATTGCAGGAGACAGAAATACGTCGTGGTCGCCATGTTGTGGACACTATTTATGTTGGGTACTAACGTTGCTCTAGAAATGCCGGACCTGGCGTGATCGACATTATCGTCACATCAGGGCAGAACAATATTGTTGGCGCTATGCTGCAATAAGGCTAAGATTGCGTTTCCCATAAAAAAAGGCTGCGCGCGTTTGCGCTCATGGGTGACTGCCGCAACGATTGCATGCAAGAACGGAACAGCGAGATCGTATCACGACGTCATGGAACACTCGTGTATTGGATATCGAAACTGAAAGCGGATCGCGGAAACAAGTATCGTAATAGATTATTGAGAGTGTTCTGACGCCGTCAGCATATTTTTATATGAATTGGAATGTTTGGACATTCACTTGAATAAAAACAAATTACAAGTCTAAAATTTCATGTGAGTATATTCCTTTAATGTTAGCACTGGTTCTTCAAAACTCTTTTGAGTGAAGCTCCGTGCGTGTCATATGCTCCTTTCAGGCGGCTGCTCACAAAACGGACAGTTTTGTTACCGGAGTCGCATCGGAGTCGAGAATTCGATTTTAGAAATTTGCGAGTATTCGTCTATGGCCAAATAAATAGTACGTGATAAGAGTGGTTGTTCGTGCCTATCGAGGCTAAAAAACGCTGCAATGTGGCCTCAGATGTGCGTTGTTAATCCGTCTATAGCCAAAATAATGACCCGATACTGATGGGTGCCAGTCTCTGAAGTAACGCAAGGAACAGCTTTTTTTTTGTTCTCTCTCTCTCTCTCTCTCTCTCTGTGTGTGTGTGTGTGTGTGTGTGTGTGTGTGTGTGTGTGTGTGTGTGTGTGTGTGTGTGTGTGTGTGTGTGTGTGTGTGTGTGTGTGTGTGTGTGTGTGTGTGTGTGTGTGTGTGTGTGTGTGTGTGTGTGTGTGTGTGTGTGTGAGAGAGAGAGAGTGAGATATCGGGGCAGTCACTTATCAGACCAAGGATTTTTCTTACATTGCGGCATCAACATACGGGCGCTCGAAGCGTGTTTCCACCGTCGCCTTCATCGCCCTGCTGTCTCTTTAATTATCCAACAATCCACAACACTACCACATCTGGGCAAGGCCGCACGGTGTTTTCTGGAATACTATAGTATACACTATGCCAGTCATTTCTTCGCAGCAAATCGTGGGAGCAGAACGTCCTGACGTTTTGCCCATGGCGGAAGGAAGGAAAACGTAGGAGGGAGCATTACGTCACGCAGCCAGCCTTGGCAACCGAACGCTCCGTGAAGCCGCAGTGGTAGCCCAACGCGTGACCTCTTGCGCGTCGAGATCACGGAGCAAGAATCGAGATTTGCTGGGACGTTTGGTTCCCAGTAGCCATGCCAGCAGTGTTCATTCGGTGCGCGCTTGTTTAGCTGCCCTGCCGTGGCTCTGCCTGCAGGACGGGAGCAATAAAACTAAACGCTAATTTTGACGTGCCATCACGCATTGGGCCACCAGGTTTGACTTCAGTCGCGTTGCGGTATGCTCCCTCCTATCTTTTTCCTTCCTCCGTGGTTTCGCCACTCGCTCCTGCTCGCTGTCTCGTATGCTATGCAGTTATTACTCCTTGCGCGGTCCAATGTAGCGCCGTAGCAGACGACCAAGCGAGTCGAAGTGAGTGGCGAAGAGTCACGATGTTTTGCTGTCACGTGACTACCTTCCGCATCATGACGTCATGACACACGCACCTCCTGCGGAAGGAAACTGGTTCGCGGAAAAGCTATTGATACCGAACAAACTTTGCCTCGAAACAGTTTGTTGTTAGTGGACTCGAGTGCATAACATACTAGAGCATAAGCCATCGTTAATCCTGTCATACGCTTTCTTGAAGGAAAGCACAACTATAACGAACTTCTGTTTATATCGAAGTCTTTGTTTCACGAAACAGTGCGTTGTAAGCCCACTAAGGTTTACACCCAAATATGGGGGACCGTGCGTCTACGCTCTGACATGTTGACTTCGTAGCTATATTTTAAAAGCATGGTGCAGTGCTCAACGATTGAAAAAGCGATAAAACCGGCCCGAACGGAGGCCGGAGCTTTTCTCAGCACCAGTGATCGTCAGAGGCCAAATGCCCTCACAGAGAGTCACAAATAAACGCCTTCGCTTTCATTGCGTGAGCAAAACGAGAACAAGGTGAAAGCAGGATCATCATCATCATCATCATCAGCCTGGTTACGCCCACTGCAGGGAAAAGGCCTCTCCCATACTTCTCCAACTACCCCCGGTCATGTACTAATTGTGGCCAGGTTGTCCCTGCAAACTTCTTAATCATCCGCCCACCTAACTTTCTGCCTCCCCCTGCTACGCTTCCCTTCCCTTGGAATCCAGTCCGTAACTCTTAATGACCGTCGGTTGTCTTCCCTCTTCATTACATGTCCTGCCCATGCCCATTTCTTTTTGTTGATTTCAACTAAGATGTCATTAACTCGCGTTTGTTCCCTTACCCAATCTGCTCTCTTCTTATCCCACTTAACTTTACACCCCTCGTTCTTCTTTCCATAGCTCCTTGCGTCATCCCCAATTTAAGTAGAACCCTTTTCCTAAGCCTCCAGGTTTCTGCCCCGTACGTGAGTACTGGTAAGACACAGCTTTTATACACTTTTCTCTTGAGGGATAATGGCAACCTGCTGTTCATGATCTGAGAATGCCTGCCAAACGCACTCCCCCCCCCAGCCCATTCTTATTATTCTGATTATTTCAGTCTCATGATCTGGATCCGTGGTCACTACCTGCCCTAAGTAGATGTATTCCTTTTCCACTTCCAGTGCCTCGCTGCTTATCGTAAACTGCTGCTTTCTTCCGCGACTGTTAAACATTAGTTTAGTCTTCTGCAGATTAATTTTAGACCCACCCTTCTGCTTTGCTTCTCCAGGTCAGTGAGCATGCATTGCAGTTGGTCCCCTGGGTTACTAAGCAAGGCAACATCATCAGCGAATCGCAAGTTACTAAGGTATTCTCCATTAACTCTTATCCCCAATTCTTCCCAATCCAGGTCTTTGAAAACCTCCTGTAAACACGCTGTGAATAGCATTGGATGAATCGTATCTCCCTGCCTGACGCCTTTCTTTATTGGGATTTTGTTGCTTTCTTTATGGAAGACTACGGTGGCTGTGGAGCCGCTATAGATATCTTTCAGCATTTTTACGCACGGCTCGTCTATACCCTGATTCCGTAATGCCTGCATGACTGCTGAGGTTTCGACTGAATCAAACGCTTTCTCGTAATCAATGAACGCTATATATGAGGGTTGGTTATATTCCGCACATTTCTCTATCACCTGATTAATAGTGTGAATAGGGGCTATTGTTGAGCAGCCTTTACGGAATCCTGTCTGATCCTTTGGTTGACAGAAGTCTAAGGTGCTCCTGATTCTATTTGCGATTACGTTGGTAAATACTTTGTAGGCAACGGACAGTAAGCTGATCGGTCTATAATTTTTTCAAGTCTGGCATCCCCTTTCTTATGGATTAAGATTATGTTGGCGTTCTTCCAAGATTCCGGTACGCTCGAGGTCATGAGGCATTGCGTATACAGGGTGGCCAGTTTTTCCAGAACGATCTGCCCACCATCCTTCAACAAATCTGCTGTCACCGGATCCTCCCCAGCTGCCTTCCCCCTTTGCATAGCTCCCAAAGCTTTCTTTACTTCTTCTGGCATTACTCGTAGGATTTCAAATTCCTCTAGACTATTCTCTCTTCTATTATCGTCGTGGGTGCCACTGGTACTGTATAAATATATAGAACTCCTCAGCCACTTGAACTATCTCATCCATATTATTAATGATATTGCCGGCTTTGTCTCTTAACGCATACATCTGATTCTTGCATAATCCTAGTTTCTTCTTCACTAATTTTAGGCTTCCTCCGTTCCTGGGGGCATGTTCAATTCTATCCATATTATACTTCCTTATCTCAGCTGTCTTACGCTTTTTCAATAACTTGTAAAGTTCTGCCAGTTCTATTCTAGCTGTAGGGTTAAAAGCTTTCATACATTGGTGTTTCTTGATTAGATTTTTCGAGTCCTGTGATAGGTTACTGGTATCCTGTCTAACGGAGTTACCACCGACTTCTATTGCACACTCCTTAATGATGCCCGTAAGATTGTCGTTCGTTGCTTCAACACTAAGGTCCTCTTCCTGGGTTAAAGCCGAATCCCTGTTCTGTAGCTCGATCCGGAATTCCTCTATTTTCCCTCTTACCGCTAACTCATTGATCGGCTTCTTATCTACCAGTTTCTTCCGTTCCCTCCTCAAGTCTAGGCTAATTCGTGGTTTTACCATCCTATGGTCACTGCAGCGTACCTTGCCGAGCACGTCCACAACTGGTATGATGCCAGGGTTAGCGCAGAGTATGAAGTCTATTTCATTTCTAGTCTCGCTATTCGGGCTTCTCCACGTCCACTTTCGGCTATCCCGCTTGCGGAAGAAGGTGTTCATTATCCGCATATTATTCTGTTCTGCAAACTCTACTGATAACTCTCCGCTGCTACTCCTAGAACCCATGCCATATTCCCCCACTGACTTGTCTCCAGTCTGCTTCTTGCCTCCCATGGCATTGAAGTCGCCCATCAGTATAGTGTATTTTGTCTTGACTTTACCCATCGCCGATTCCACGTCCTCATAGAAGTTTTCGACTTCGTGGTTATCATGACTGGATGTCGGGGCGTAGACCTGTACGAGCTTCAATTTGTGCCTCTTATTAAATTTCACAACAAGACCTGCCACCCTCTCGTTAATGCTGTAGAATTCCTGTATGTTAGCAGCTATATTCTTATTAATCAGGAATCGGACCCCTAGTTCTCGTCTCTCCTCTAAGCCCCGGTAGCACAGGACGTGCCCGCTTTTTAGCACTGTATATGCTTCATTTGTCTTACTAGCCTCACTGAGCCCTATTATATCCCATTTACTGCCCTGTAATTCCTCCAATAGCACTGCTAAACTTGCCTCACTAGATAGCGTTCTAGCGTTAAACGTTGCCAGGTTCAGATACCAATGGCATCCTGTCCGGAGGCTGCAGCGGTGGCGTAGAGGTAGAACATCATCCTCGCGTGCAAGAGGGCCGTGGTTGGAATCCCGGTGCCGCGCAATTTTCCACCGGATGAAAAAAAAAGGCCACGTGTTGATATAATTGCATAAACCGGCCTGGAGTGCGGCCTGATCCCGGTGACCAGAACTGGTAACGCACTCCCTCACCAGAGCAGGATTGGCTTCCCTGGTGTGCAGTTCTTGGCCACAACCTCCTATAGGAATACAACAATTAAACACCGGCCCCTTAGTCCCCAGCAGCTGCGAAGCAACTGACCACGGCGGCGGTCAGACCTATGACGCAGCAGAGGGTGCATTCAGACTGTACATTCACTGTAAATTAATTTACACCCTTAAAAGGGAATAAGGGTGTAAATAAGATCTATGTATTGCACTACTACACCCTAAAATGGTGTAAGAGTGTGAGTTGTAGGCCGATTTACACCCTCAAAAGCCAATAAGGGTGCAAATCAGATCTATGAATCACTATACTACACCCTATTACGGGTGTAATAGTGAGTTGTAGGCCTGTTTACAACCTTAAAAGGGAATAAGGGCGTAAATCAGATCTATGAATCACACTTTTACACTCTAAAAGGGTGTAAGAGTGAGTTGCGGGCCGGTTTACACCCTTATTCACTTGTATTGGAGGAGGAGAAAAAAGGAAGGAATGGTAGGGAGGTCAACCAGACGCCCGTCTGGTTTGCTACCCTACGTGGGGAAGGGGTCTAATGGATGAAAATAAGGAAAGGAGAGGAGTGGAGGAATGTACCCTCAGTGCGAACACGTGCGATTGTTCATCGCTTCACGCCTATGATTGGTCTAGGGTGGTTGCTTGGGCTAGTTGGTAATCCATGATCAAAAATAACGTACAGCGCGAAGGACAAGGACAGCGACGGTCCTGACGCTTTTATACCGCATCAGGACCGACTCCGCATACACCCCAGCTTGGTTATTCAAGACTGGGCTTCGCGCTTCCCCACTCTGTGTTTTCTGTGGTGACATTGGTGAAATCGAACATTTCATTTGGCTTTGCCCACAGTTTGACACAGAAAGAAAAGCGTTGGTCGACAACCTGCAAAAAAGCGGTCTCACGCACAGGACCTTTGAAGACGTTGTTTTCCCCGGAGGGCCCGCGGCATTCAGGAAGAGAGCGCAACGCCTGCTGATAGCCTTCGTGCGAGACACGGGGCTCATCGACACCTGGTGACACATCCCTGCTCTCAACTTGAAGGAGGATCAGGCGGAACAATTGCCGGCTATGTATGCCAGGCTAACCCCGCCTGCTTCAACATCACCACCACCACCACCACCACCAAGGACAGCGACAGACGACATACACAGACGACATGTCGTCTGTCGCTGTCCTTCGCGCTGTACGTTATTTTTGATTATGATTGGTCAGTGAGGCCAGTCGACGTCATGAAACGTAGCAGTGCCCGCGCCGCTTTGTGAGCCTGCGGCGCGTGGGGCCATGGTCGAAGAGTCTTTGTCTCTGGAAAATGGTCTGCCGTCTAATTTATTTAAGGGAGAAATTTCTTTACAGCGTGGCGAACAGCGTTTGCTTCTCGAAGCATATCATTGTATACGCGAGCTCAACTGGACACCAAAAGTTGATGATCAAACGTTGATCCTGTGACTTGCCGTCTTCGTCACGAGCTGTTTCTAAAGGCAGGTGCAACTATAACGAACTTCTCTTATATAGCGAACTGCACGGTGGAGCTCGTTAATGGCGCGATCGTTGCTCCCCGCAGCTATGGCGGGCGCGACCGTTCTTCTTTTTTTCTCTCTCTCCTCCCACTGCCGCAGTTTCGAGATCGGGCGGCGACGACGACGCGATGGCGTTGATGGACCGTCAAGGGGTGGAGACCAAGTCGGGGGTGATCCCATGACGACCGAAGCTGTGCCAGCGTGACTCGGCGTGCGAAGTGCGAGGGCTAATTAAATACCGCGTGCCACTGCGTACGCCGCTGACAGAACAGTTGCGAGCGACGGAGGCAAACTCGCGGCAGCTGTGCGCCATGCGGGCCGCTACGGAGTCCGTAAACTGGAAGGCAGCTGAGAAGTTTGGTTCCGGACCAGGCTTCTGCGTAACTCCAGTTACCTAATGAACGTTTTTTTTTTATTGCCACGCACCACTTATTAGAGATAGATCACGATTCGTTCTTCTTCTTTTTTTAACGTTGGATTATCGCCAGTCAAGCACGGTGTTTTCGTTAATATACTACTACGGGCCAATGTGTTTAGTTTGCAGTTTTCGAAGTAATTGATTCATTGGAATGCGAGGGCTGCTTTTCCCCCTCTTGTTTCGAAGTTTCGTTTATAGTGATAGATAAGTAAAATAGCACAAAGAAATATTGTAAAGCGTGCAAATCTTAAATGTGTTAGGTTTACGATTTCCGCACCGACAGGTTTAATTGTTCATGTTGCGAATGCTCTCGCAAAGTCTTGCCTTTGGTGTATGTTGACTGATGTTAGCGAAGGACGCTATTTTCAGTATCTTAAAAATAGGTATTGTGGCGCATATATACAGAGATGCGAGCGGAAGCCCTGCTATAACGTTCCTGTACGTTACTGCCTTCAGAGGCTGCGTATTATTGGCAGTGAGAATTGAAAAGAAGTTTTTATTATTTCTCAGCATATGTTTACCTTTCAAGACGCCATCACTCGTGCCTGCATGCAATGAACGTGCTCACGGAAAAAGTTTTACGCTGAGCATCTCGCTTTGGCTGTTCGAGAGACATTCGATCTATTTTCCAAAGTTGTTCCTGTAAGCTGCCGTTTAATGTAAAAATACAAGTGCGCTTGTTTTGTGTCGTGTGTGCCTTGCTCATCTGCCAGTCACTTATCTGGTCTTTTAGCGCCGCAAAATGTAAAGGAATAAATAAACGAAGACGGAAAATCGAGACGCGAGTGACACAAGTGCCGTGTGCAGCGCGTGTCTACCGTGTCAGCTCCCGCTTGACTATTTTTTTATTAGTGATTTGGCCTTTATTAGTAGATTACCCATCTACATTTCCAAAGGACGACAAGAAGAAACGTACCCAATTGGTAAGCCAAAAAAGGGGTAAAAAGTGAAGACGATTGGTCACGCTGCCTTGGGAGTACTCGCCGTGACGTCATCGCAAGTTTCGCGAAGTCTTATGGACCCCCCAATGAGGCCCAAATAAAAAAAAAAAAACTTTGAATTCAATCTGTGACGCTAGTACGTCGCAGTGACGTACTAGCGCTGCGAGTTTCGGCGCGAAATTAATAGAATCGAACTTTGAGCTTCACTTCATTATAACAGTTACCAATAACTAATATCGCCCCCCTCCCCACAACTGACGAAATAAAGTTGTTTATCTTTCTTTCTCGCTCTTAAGGGCAATAACTCCACAGTTACGCGCATTGAAACTGCTACGCATCCGGTTGCAAAACGCTGCGGGCACACAAGCTAAGGCGTACCAGCCGCAATCGCGCCGCCTTCTCACGCAGTAATGAAAGTTAAAAAAAGATGGCAGTGGCTTAGCTCGGCTATGCCAGGATGTACGTAGCGAAAGCTAAGACATAGCATGGTTAGCCTTGGTTAATCTTGATTGCAAGTCCAGGCTATTCTGGTAGTCTAGCTATGTTGCGGTGTTTAGCCAGTCGTTCGGCGCGCTGTTCGTGTCTTTCCTGGACGATTCGTTTCCTCTTCATCGCCTTCCGATGTCGATTCCAGTCCTCCTCCTGCTTATCATAATTGTCGCCGTCACGCGAGCTCTCCTTTTCAATCCTCCGAACTCCAGGCCGTCCAGCAGGTCATCGAAGCGCTGGCTAGGCAGGAGCCTGGCGAGCCGGCAACGGCGAGCGGGCATCCTCGCAGAACACCCGCCACGATGACGACGTAGGCCATGTCCGAAGCGCGCCTGCGCGCTTTACTGCAGGCTCAATAAACAGTTTTCCCAATCCAATCCGACATGTTATCAGGCATGTGACGCAGCTGGCGAAGCGAGCGGAGGCGAACGCAACGACGAGGAACGTGGTGTGACGTCATATGCCTCCTCGTAGCCCGGCCACGGCGAAATCACAAGTTCGCGGTCAGTAAAGCTTCCGCTTTAAAAAAAAAGTGTGCGTTCCTGTCGGTCCTAATTTGTTCCAGTTTCGTTTTTTCGACTGTCACTTGGCCGTTTCACAACGCGCTTCTGAAGACCAATCGCTTTCATCCATTCGCTACTCACGTGACTAAGTACGACTACGCTGCCAAATCTACGTCATCGCAGAGTCTAAGATGGAGAGATGTAGAAAGAAGATAAGTACGCATTAGGAGATAAATTAAAGGTAACGTCTCTGGTGCTTTCAGCGAGCTGCCTAAATTAAGTCGATCGTTTTATTACTCGGCAGGTGTAACAACCCCAACAGCAGTGTCCTATAGAGCCAGATTTTAGAGCTCCTGGATTCACATTGCTTTTCTTTGCTATTGGCCACCAATCAGTCTCCGCGCGAAAAATTCCGACTTAACTCGTATCTCACGATGACTGTCTACGTTAATGCGGTTAGAATTCAAGCAATGTATCGATCGACGCACCGTATCGCCACCGCCGAATCGCGTCATGTGCGAGTGGCGTGCTGCAGCCAGGTTCCTCTCTCACGCTTCCTTCGCGACGCACTGCGCCGTCTAGCGGCGGGCACGCAAAGTCTCCCTTTTGCGTGGCCTCCGAGATTGCACCGGTTGCGAGCCGGTGTTTGCCGACTGGCGCTTACATTGTGAATTGATTCCTCGCTGCCCGGGGGCGTTTCTATCTCAAGCGCTAAAGTGTCGGGATCGCGTGCTTGAACCCGCCCGTGTGACGCGGGCTCGAATCCACCCTGCACCGGTTAAATTTTAAAGTTTTATTGAAGTGACAGCGGCATAAAGAGGCTGTATGTGTGGACAGATTGACGCAAATGGCTAAAGTATGGGCTAACAATGCTAATCGTAGTAGAAATGAATCCGTCCTCCATGCTTAAAACAATCGAATTCGCATTCTCTCAGCTACGTCCTTCACAACACAGCCACCGTGCAGATTGCATTAGTTGCGCCACTGTATACCCGTGACCAAAGTGCTTACAAGATGTCCGATCAGCAGCCTTTGGCCAGCTGTCGATGAAACGCGCAATTGAAGGGCATGAACGCATTGTGCCTATAGTGCTGAGAACAGCACTAAAGAAAACAGTTCCAGTTAAAGATTCTCCTAAACTGCGGGTAAGGTTACTCGCGTTCGTATAAGTCTACATGATGCACTATCAGCGTCAAATGAAACGTGAACGGCGGATTGCGTGGCCCGAGCATTAGTGAAGGTATAGTGCGCGCCGTCATCATCATTGACAGGCGCGCACAACCGGTTAGGCCGCTCTAAGAGATCCCCTTACAGTGAGATAATTTCGCTTCTCTTCTGGTTCCTATATTTGAAAGGGGGAAAAGAAAAACGAAAACAGGAGCTAGAATATTGCAGTTGATGGCGAGTATTGTCGCACAGTTCACGGAAACTATATAAGTGCTATCGGGCGTCAAACGGGAACAGCGGTGCGCGTGGTAGAGTTTGCACCGTCATCATGAGAGATAGATTCGCTCATGCTGTTTGCCCCTTGTGGAGCCACATCTATTCTTTCGATCGGCAAACCTGCGCAGCGCGGTATCGCTGGCAGCTGCGACGGTGGCCGGCGTCGGCGTGCCGAGCGCGTTTGGCTGTTTGACTGGTTTGACTCCCCAAACGAGCGCAGTGCGGCCGAACCGGATGCGTGTGCCTGTCGCTGGTCACGACTGGACAGAGCCCACTATATACCTTCACTAATGCTCGGACCACGCGCTCCGCTGTTCACGTTTCATTTGACGCTGATAGTACGTGCTAACGTTGGTACGTACAGTGCGGCCAATGTCGTACGATGCGCTTGTTTATATCGCCGAGCATGAACGCAAAAAAGTTTTATTTCTTTTTTTTTTTGCTTTGCGTCTGCATGCGCACTGAGCGGTCAGCATGGGTCAGCCGCTCTCGCGTCCAGTTCGATGATGACCGGTACGCGCCAGTTTCTTCTATCATGCGGTCGATTCGTCAGGCGCGAACTTGTTGCAGCGTGAATTTTTGTAGCCTACATAGAGGCGCCACGGGTGGAAACCTATAGGCTTCTGCTGTTCTTCCTTTTTTTCACTCTGTGGAGCCTGAGTTCGTCGCAGTTTTCAACGCGAGAGGGGCCAAAGGTAAGTAATTTTTTGTGCTACGCTGCGTTTCCAAATGGGCTTATACGAAGCGCAGGTATGTCTGTGTTAAGGGTATATATGCGAGCTGCCTGGGAAAAAGAAAGTATTTTGCTTACTCCAAATAAATGCGAGTTTCCTATACTGTGAGCCATCAACTCGCTAGTCATATTTGATAAATACGTACGTTTACTGCGTGAAAAAAATAACGAATTCCGGGGTTACGTCTTGTTTGTTGGGCTTGTAAGCGTTGTCGGACGATCCCACCGCTGGCATACAGTTGTAGGAGTTGCCGGACGGTCTCGCCGCTGCCACCATTTGTAAGGGTTGAAGGTCGTAGAGAGGAACTTCGGAGGAACTAGGTGAACAGGGCTTATTTACAGTATTTACATTTTAAACAAGAGATACATTCAACAGTCTAGCGTGACTCCCAAATGGAGCACGCAAACGAAGCATACAGCAAACGAGCACACAGCTCACGAGTACGAACACGAGCACAGAGCACGACGACGAGCACACCAAGCAGCCGACAAAAAAGAACCGTTCGACGTCATCGTCAACGCAGTCGACCCGCCGGTTGTCCATTATCTTGAGTCTTGAAAGGCGCGTCGGTTCCCCGAGCTGACTCCCGCAGCGCGGCCGCCGGGTGCCCATTGTCTTGCGCCTCTAAATTCCAGAGCTGCCTTTCTCCTGTAGTCGCCACGAGTGTCAGCAGACTGTGACGAATCCTGGGGCCCCCCGTACCGCAAAGCCCCCCTTTTGTGAGGGAAAGCTATTCTTGCTTTGCAGAAGGGTTGAAATCTGGGCCAGTTGGTACATACTTGAACGAAAAAAACCAGTCAAAAACACAAAGGACAAGAGGAGAGGTTCACACGACAACGAGTCGTTGTGGTGTGAACCTCTCCTTTTGTCCTTCGTGTTTTTGACTGGTTTTTTCGTTCAACTATTCTTGCTGCAGAGAGACCATGACGACCCGGCAAATCAACCAACAATACGTTGGGTGCCAAACGTGGCCCGCCCTGCTGTCGTCACCGATTCTCCGAACGAGGTGCATGGTGGATTAGCACTGTCGTCCTCGCTGGTTCCCCGAAGGGCGCCAGTACCGCGGGTCGATCGAAGCGATGCAGCGGGCTGAAATAGCTTTGCAGAGCAGTACCCCTGCAGGCCGATCCTAACAGGCTCCAACAAAACGGAGGGCGAGAGTGCAATATGCATAAGCGCACGCCGTCCGCCGCTTCGGGGTAGCATCGATCGTGTTCGGTCTCTTGTCAGCGACGTGCGCTCCTCACCATGTTTAAAAGCGAAGCGTGGGAACCTCGCCGGATTTCGTGACCGTGGGAGCTGTGGCCTGGCTGTTCCCTTGCCGAACAGGCCAACCAATCACAGCGGAGCACGCGCGCCACTGGGTTCCTTGCAGCACCACCAGATGGCGCTCGCCTCCGCATGGTCAGTGTTATGTAAATTTACTGTTAGAAAATCAGGTGTTATGGTATTCAATGAAAACAGTGAACACATGGTGGCAGTACAGGGCCAGGAAATACCTCGGGCTAGGAGCAAGAAACATTTAGGAGTGGAAACTCCGCTGTTTGCGGCGACCAGAAAAAGTCACATGCCCGCGAAGCCGTTATCGTGCTGGCGGCGCCTGGCGGCCTGGAAAGAAATCACCGCCGTTGAGAGCGCGCTGCCCGGGCGCTGCATTTCTTTTTTTCGCTGCGGCTTCAACGACGCGCCGCATGGCGCCGCCACTGTATATGGCCCCGTCGGCGCATACAACAATTGTGACCTTTTCTGGTCACCCGCGCTCGCTCGCGCTGACGGGAGTTTCACCTCCTATATGTCTTACTCCGTGACCTCGGGTAAGAGAATATAAATACCGCGGTATATGGATAAACGAAGGCAGTAGATATATGTAAACAAAAAAAGAACAATAACAGTGAACGGGAAGAGAAATGCAGCCATAATGAAGCACAGAGCGCTATGGGGATAAAATAGGTACGAGGTGCTCCGGGGTATGTGAAAAGGTGTAATGGTTCCAGGACTTACTTTTAGAAATGCGGTCGTTTGCTTGAAATCGGGGGTACAATCAGGACTCGATGGGAACCAAAGGTCAGTGGGTCGCCTCGCATTGGGCGCTTGCGGGAAGACTACAAATGAAGCTGTGCAGGGCGATATAGGCTGGACTAGTTTTGAAGTGAGGGAATCTCGCAGTAAAATTGAGTATGAAGAACCACTGAGGAATATGGAAGAAAGTAAATGGGCTGGGAGAGTATTGAGGTATCTGTACAGGAAAAACATTGATTCACAGTGGAGGATACGAACTAGGAAGCTTACCAGCAAGTGTGCGGCTTGTAGGGTGGGCAACACAGAAACAAAGAACGTCAAGCGAAAAGTCAGAGAGGCTGAAATGATCTCATCGGTGGCGGCAATGGAAAAGAAACCTGCTATGATTAACTACTTAAGAGGAAAAAGTGAAATCAGGAAAAACAATTTATGATAACTCAAAGGGAAGCTCATTACTTTTCCAAGCGAGATCGGGATGCCTTAAAACACGAAGCCATCTGGCCAGCGGTAGATTTAGGCAACACTGGCCTCCTTGAAGCCCTTGGGCTCAACGACAACAGGGGAAAAGTAAACATGTCTGCAATAGAGATTAGTAAGAGGCGATTGGAAGATTGGTTGAAGAAAAGTAGGGAAACGGCAATTAACGAAGACGTACAAAAGGAAAGTTCGCAATAGGGGATCAGAAAATGTGGTTGTGCGAGTTCATTGTGGCTTTTTTTTCTTTTTTAACTTGGGTAGGACATTAGGCAGTATAATAGCAAGAGCTTGGTGGCGCAATAACGCACCGCCGCGTTTCAAAGGGGACGCTCATAGCATCCATCCATCCATCCATCAGAAACATCAACCGGTCGGCAGTCGAGATAAGCAAGAGAGAGAGAGACAACTTCATGTAGTCGCCTGCAGAACGACACCATGACTAAATGGTGCCGTGACGCGGGCCCTGACGTCTTCTCAGCGGGTGGTCTCTACTAAACTCCAGCGCGTGTTACTCCCGCGGTCGGTCGCCCTGAGGGGCAACGTTCCGTCGGTTTCGCTCAGCCTTTGTCTTTCAAGAGCCGCCGAGACCTGCTGGACGGCCCAGGTTTGACTTTCGTGGTCGTAACATTCCGCGGCAGCCGCGAGTCGCGGCGGAATCGTTGTACTTGTCGAAGCCTCATTGGGGAACTTGGTGCAATCCCATAGGATGTGCGTCAGGGTGGCCCTCTCCCGCTGGCACACGCGGCACACATCACTCACATATAATTTAGGGTATAGATGAGTCATTAACACTGGGGTGGGTAAAGAACCAGTTTGCAATTGTCTGAACAGCACCGCCTCCGCTCGGCTCAGCCCCGGGTGCGGGGGTGGGAAAGTCCTTCGAGCCAGGCGGTGGAACTGTGTAAGTTCATTGAACGTTTAGAGTATTGGTGGGGAAAGAAAGTGGGAAACAAATTGATACGACCGGATCCGCTGTAGGCATGGGTAGTGATACAAGGTAGAGCAAGTTTGAGGAAATAAGATTATAGAGATGCAAACAAAAATGCCAGAGTGAAAAACATCTGCAATGTACCTGATTAAATTAAGCAGGCTAGGTGACCATGTGCCGCCCCCCCGTTTCAAAGGGGGTGCCAACAAATAATCGTTGTCATCACCACCGCGGCAGCGGCGGCGCGGGCCGTGTGGGGTACAGAAAGAAGAAAACCAGAAAGCTCGCCTTAGTGCATCCGAAGCTGCGCGCGTTCGTGTTTCGATTCTTTATGCACAGACAGAAAGCTTCGCTGTATATAGATTCCAACTCGTTGGACCCGCTGCAATCTTTTTCTGGAAACTGATCAGTTGACTTCCTTCTTTTGCTCTGGCTGTCCTTCATTGTCTCGCTCGTCTTCATTTCTTCGGCTATCTGCGGTATAGTGCAAGACAGTAGCGCAAGTTAATTCATCCCATTGCGATGGGTGAATGCAGTGTGTGTGCGCGTGTGTGTGCGTGCGTGCGTGCGTGCGCATCTTGACTTTTGTGGCATACCCAAACATCGTAAAAATACACGTGGCAACGGCTAAATCCATCCGTGGCTTACAATGATATTGGGCATCGCGAGGCATCCTGTGAGGGAACCTTCATAAAAGCATGCTCCGGCAACGATTTTCCAAGTTTGGCTCTGCCAGTTATTGGCTTGCCATCACACCCAAGCAAAGGCAGTTTGGCGTCTAATTTCCCAAGCATGGAAACAAACATTGGCGGCTGATAATTTGCTTCGCCTGGGCCTTCTGAGCACGCGGTCGTAGATGGCCTTCCGGCAGAGACAGTCGTTCGGTGCAACGACTAAGCTCTGTATCCCAGGAAGGCTAATGCTTTGCAGCCCTAATGGGCCAGGAGACGTCCATAGCAGGTGGTGCGCTGCGCTGTGGCTGGCTTTCCCTTGTCGCAAGTGCCTCAGGTTGGGTCCAGCGACTTGTCAAACTACGGACAAGTAAAAACCGAAATATCGGGCCAAGAATGACGAGCTTGCTTTGTCCACCGGGTTTTCGGTGTAGTTTAACCGAGGTACAGCGGATATTCGCACTGGTATTCAGTCATTGCGTATAAAGATATGTTCTTGAGAGTTAAACCAGCCAAAAGACGAAGAGACAAGTGGCGCCTGCTGCATCAAACTATCTAACCGTACTGCTCTAGCTCATATACTGTATAGGTTGCAGAAGGAATCGTGATGGTTATACTGCGATTACGCGCACAATGTGCGTAATGTCGTCAGTACGATCCTGAGCGGGATCGCGGTCAGTCAGTGGCGCTGCTTCGTCGCTGCTGACTCAGCGCGGCGACTCGTGCATATATGCGTGCACTCAAGGCAGTATGCGCACGCTTCGAGTGTGGTCTCGGACAAATGTCGAGGCGTTTTCAGGAGAGGATATTGCTATGCATCCGTGTCAGCTCGCTCAAGTGCAAATTATTTTTTTTGTTTGCCACAGGTACGCTCGTCACGATTCCCTTGTCGGCTATTTCCGTTCTCGAACGTCGTGCGCCTGACGATTTCCCGTCACGAACCTTGACGACGTGCATAACGCTCCCGACATGAATTACGTAACCGTCTTATCAAGGTAGGAGCCCCATGTTGGGATAGCGGGTAATACAAGCTAAGGCAGTAAATAATACCTGTATATGTAGTTAATACTATAGGTAATATAGTTAATAATATAGTTGTTCCTCGCATGCATGTAGATAGTGTATTGTTCCTCGCACGGTAGCGTGTTTGCACAGTAGCGTTGTTGCAGTATGGTCCTTACCTTTATAGTGCCGAAGCTTTGGTACATGCTTGCCATCTTCAATAGGTGCTCGTATTTTTACGCTGGCTGCTAATTGTTTGTACTTATTAGTTGCCCGCGATGGTATCAAATTGGTCAGGACACTTGTTCGTGTGCAGTGTTTGCGCTCCATGCAAGCGTCACGCGCATGTGTATATATGCTGCTATGCTTTTACAGCGAAGCTGCATATGCCTAGCGGATCCGTCCGTCCGTCTGGCGGTCGCCTGTACGCCGGAAACTGCTCCGGCGCAACCCCATGCGCATGCGCGAAGAGAGAGAGAGAGAGAGAGAGAGAGAAAGGAGCGCGATTAGCCAACACTACCTAGATCACTCCGATCCATGACGTCACGCTACCTGGCCCGAAATTTCCATTGACATGGCTGGCGTGATGAAAGCGGTGACGTCAAAAATCACTGTTGCCTACTCAGAAGTATCCTCATTAGATTCTATGGCAGTCGGGCCAGGTAACATGACGTCATGGATTGGAGCTGAAAAGGCCTTGTGCTGTCCACGTGGCGTTGGATTAGCCGCTCCAGTAGCGACGTCGTTGCTCTCCGTCGCAGCGGAGCGGGCGCGCAGCAGATTCTTTCCGGCTATGAAATGGAAAGGTCATGCGTCATACGTACTCCTAAGGAGCAGGCAGCTTTCGATCAGCAACGCCGCGAGAGGAACCGAGAACGAGCTCGTTCCTCTACGCCGTGCCACAAGAACATGCCCGTGCAGCCGAGCGCAAGCAGCAACTGCGCGTACCGAGGATCCGGCAGTCGACCAAGCCGTCGTTTAATGAACCGTCGGGATTAACCCAGTGGTACACAGCGGGGCCGCATGATTCCAGCTTTGCTGGTTAACCGTCTGTACAGCGAGCTTGGGCGGCGATTTTTTTTTGAAGAGTTGGTGAATGCAGTGCAAGGCATACGTGCGTGAGCTTGGGGTCGATAAATGATAACATCACTCTTTATTCAACGACGTACAGATATGGCGCTTTGGTGTCAGATCTGAGACACACCTGGAGGGAGAGAAGGCATGATGATTGCGAAAATTTACCAAATGTGCATTCAAATAGCTGGCGACGAGTCGATCACCAACCTATAAGATCAATCAAGCCGGACAGAATACTTTGCCACAGATTGTGGCTTGTCATCTTTACCGTCTCAACACATTCGTACACCATTCACTATATTTGGTGATAACAATCTACTCAATGGTTCGGTAACTAATTTCGTATTTATCATCATTCCCCTCGGTGTTCCCAGAGTTCTGACGGCTATTAAAAAAATATAGTGTGCGCGTTTCAAAGCAAAGAGTGAGTTTCAGGTACCATAACAACAAAGCATAAGAGGGCAATAAAATAATAATTACAACAGCAGAATGAAAAAATGTTCGTGGGTTCGAAATATCAATACATACATACATGGCATGCACTGCACAACACTCGCATTTCACGAAAACCAACATAATACATAAACGCTCCACGGTTCCTTCTGCCGCATGGAAGACTTCCCCCCCCCCCCCCCCCAGTTTGATATCTATCTCTGTACTCTGACGAAAGCTAGATAGTAGTGGTTACATCTACATTATTGCTAGCACTGTCCTGCTACGATCAGAATATGATTTTTTTAATAGCTAATTCCGGGTGTCTGTGTTACACACCATACGTGAAAAGCTTACTGGTTGCTTAACATATCCCCCCGAAGTTGAACGCGCGGCCAGAACTTCTTTAGCGGCACGGAGGCTTGCGGCAGCACCATTCCATGCTTGTGTCCACGCCATGGGGAAACTTGGGGCTTTCGGATTGCAGTGCGGCGAAATCACCGGTGGAGACGTGGGGACGGGGCGTCGCGCGTCTAGTGGTCGATGATGTTGGTCACTATCTGGACGTCGTCCTCCTTGTCGCCGTTCTGCTCGGCGCCCATTTTAAGGCCCATGGACAGGCCCAGGGCGAAGGTGTAGACGCGAGAGTCGATCACGAAGCCGTCCTCGCTGTATTCTGCAGTCCCCGTGATTGCGAGAACAAGAAAAAAAGTGCGTGAGGACTACCGTGTCCCGGAAACGAGAGTCTCCCCATTTTGCGCAATTACGTTTCCAACGATTCAACAACTGGATTTTTCTCCGAGGTTCGCCAACTACCCGGTCCTATAGCAACTGCGATACATCCAAAGCCTGTCCTGCGTATGTACCGGTTCCCGTCGCGTGGGGCTTTTTTCTAGGCAAGCTCCTTTCTCGCTACACGGGCACGCGTCGAGAGCCTCGACAAGTTGATGACGTCATGTAGGAGATCATGCCCGCAGGTCCCGCTGCGTTCTCTACTCTGTTGTCCCGGGAACGACGTCACAGTAGAGCGGTGCAGGGAGGACGGTGGAACTCGTTCGAGGGTGGCGATATGGACTTGTTGGTCGGTCATCATTGAAAGGTATCTGTATAGCGGAACAAAATAACACAAGAAGAAACGAAGACAAGCGCTAACTATCAACAACGCTGCTGATAGAAAGTTGATAGTCTACGTTCCTTCTTATGTCTATGTTTTGTTGCGACATACAGATACCCTTCGATGGAACTCGTTCACTCGAGCTCTACAGTCCTCCCTGCGCTCTTTACAGACGTGCCGGGACACCGCTTCTGCCGCCGGGGTCATGCCACGTGACACTAGACGAGGTCGAAGTTAGTAGCCACCGGAAGGAAGACGACGAAGTGCCTTAGTAACCGGGTGCTGCCCTCCATCTCGTGGGAGTTTTCTACACTCTAAAGAAGCATCCACCCTTTGTAGCTTATTTTGTCCCCAAACAATAGGTGGCGTCCAAATCCACGCCGCAGTGGTGGCGCCCTCTGGACAAAGATGCCGATCCCAGAGGCTACGCTTTGCCGGTCGCATGCGATTGCGGGAGCCGGTAACACATTTATAGGTGTCGCGTTGTGGACACCACCTATAATCGTCTATCTCGGACGCCTTTCGCGCGTTGTCGGCGTGACAGCGTTTTCTAGAAAGGAAATGCAAGCAATACAGGTAACGTTTATTGTTTGGCGACAAGATACGCCCCAAAGGGTGCTGGGCGACTTCCAAGTAACAATATTTTTAAGGGATTGAAAATGAGAATGTACAAGTTAGTGAAGATGGTCACTTCTTTTCGTTAAGGAACCACCAAAATAAAATTTTATTTCTATCTCTCTTTCGCTTAGGATTAAAAGTGTACGAAAGAAATAAAAACATTCCCGCAATGCATACAACAGGATGAACACGAGCTAGCTTCACGAGACTCAAGTGGCTAAACTTTGCAAAATTGCATGTGGCACAAATTTAACTTTACAATGTTTGCAAAAAAACTTTCATGAATAAAAACAAATTTGAATTCAAATATTTGTGACAACCCAAAGCACCAGCTTTCGTAGGTGCATCTATTTCGAGAGTTTCAGAAATATTGGGAAGTTTTTACATTGAAAAACATGTTTAGCATAAAACCATTGTGAGAAGTTTATCTCTTACGATTTCAAAGGATTCTTTAGCGTTTCCAGTTATTACAAACCAATGTGAAGACAAGGGAGGGCTTACCATTTAACCGCTTAAGAACGTCGTTCATGGGAACCTGGACAACTTCGTAGAACTCTGCAAAACCAAGTACGAAAATGCGTGAGCATCAGGAATCGTGTTGGTTCTGTATTTATTTTATTCCTATATATATATCACCAATTTTATAGAGAGCACTATTATAAAAAAGCACAGGGCGCTGGTAACTAATAGGCGCCATATCGCGTATGTCGGTTAAGACTTGTTAACGGCCAAAAATGCGCATCGTAATGACCTCCACATTTATTTTGACGAAGGTATCCGTTACTTACGAACAGTGTCCCAATGAAATTGCGACATAATAAGGCCGTGCTCTTGGATATTTGACCAGCCGTGTCCACTGCATGTGCGATGAACGCGACCTCGTAACATCCGAGTTAGTTCATTCACGTGTAAGGCAGAACTACGCGTGTTTTGCTTGTGGAACGACTCCAGAATGGATTATACGTTTTCGGCTGGCAAACTCTGGTCGACGGTTTGTAAGCTTTTGCGCAACGAAACGATGTTCTGCGCATGCTTAACGTAGTGACAGGCCCAGGTATAACGTCAGCGCAAAGAGCTAATGCACGAGCGATAAGTGTGTACGATCGACTACCCCAGTAGATATGGCCGATACGTATACGAAGAACTTTATTAAAGGGTCCCGAGAATCGCCCCCCTCCCCTTAGGGCGACACCGCGACCCGCTCCCACGTGGGGACAGTTAGGCCTAACCGAACCGCCGCATCGCAGGCTCTCTGGACAGCCCAAAGCAGACGACGGTATTCCGAGCTCTTGATGGCAGAGTTCTACTCATGTTCAGTGGTGTTATTATCCTGTCGCAACGAGGATCACCGCCATAGCTTGTGATATAAATTCCATGTACCCCCGCAGCTAGGACAGTGTGACCTAAAAACTTCCGGGAATAAACAGTGCATGAAGGCCAGACTAGGCTAAGAGCTAGTCTGAATCATCCTAAGGGTTATAGTGTGAGGTGTTGCGAGCTTTTTATGTGGTGGAGGAAAGATTCTTCTCTCCACATAGAAATGTCTTGCGAGTTCATTAAAGGTGAATAGAGTGTCACGGAACCCTTGGATATTTAAAGATTTAGATATCGTACTTAAAAAAAAAAGCGTTAGGATGGCCTCTCAAAATGTCATTCATATACTAACCTCCCTCGCCGAACTTCTGCTGGGCGTTGAGGTTGCGGAGATCATCGCCGTTGATCTGCAGAGAAGAGCGTCACAGTGTCGGTAACACGTCTTTTGCTCAAGCAACGTATCTCAACAAAAGAAGGCACCCAAGAACTACAGAGGAAAAGATGAAGACAAGCGCCACGACAAGCCTGCAGTTTCGTTCGACGGAAAGACCACGTGTGCTCAGAGTCAGAACATGACAAATATTAATTACTTTAACTTAAACTGAAATACTAGCTAAATGACGATTAGTCGTCAATTAAAGTTTATACTTAGTGGACATTAGCAGTTCTAAACCGTTTGATCGAAGAATTTCATCGACGATGATAGCAACTTTATTGTACCGCCGGATAAGGCGGCCCCCGTCCCCGGGCCGTGACCACCGCGATTAGAAGCAAGCAAAGAGGTCTTCACTCTTCGCGGCTTCTTCCGCCAGGCGGATGGCGTGTTGGTGTGGGTTGATCAGTCGTCGTGTCGTTCGCGACATTCAAAGCAAAAAAAAAAAAACACTAATTCTGCTCTGGAAACGAAGATGTTCGTCGCTACAGGAATGGTGTTATGTATAATGGCGCTGACTGTTATTGCTGCTAATTCGGGCATGCATTCGCTGGGAGTGCTGCGATCGAACTGATTCCACACAGGGCAGATTACTTGAGCAAGGAGAGCATCTCCAGACTAACGAAGGCGATAATTGCGAACTTGGGCCGTTTTACCGCAGGTGCTTTTCGATCGATTAACTTCTTCCAAAAATTCTTCGCGATTTAAAAAAAATGATTGTTTACTCGAACGGCTGATCATGCGATCGCCCAGCCCTAACATGCATCAAAGTTTATGGTAAACACGCGTAAAGAAATACGCAGTGAAATGGAAACCGCTTCATCACTTAAAACATTTTCATCGGTACTTGAACTCCTACGCATTTTGTGCGTTCCGCGCGATTAATGGCTCATTCTTACACAGGTACACGCCAAGTCGCTCGAACTTGGAAACAACCGCAAAGCTTTTCCATTCGCCGCTGCACCGTCGATTGGCCAGTCGTCGTCACGTGATCGATTCCCGCGATAAATGGTTCACGCCGCGACACAGCGCACGCGCAGTGACTTTAGGTACAGGGCATTAGAACGTTTTAGAATAGGGGGCGCAAGTGACTTGCGTACGCAAGTATAGGGATCGCGGCACTGCGCATGCGCAGACACCTACGTCTGGGTCTGCGCATGCGTAGTACCGTGGCCCCTAGTTCTGGCGTACGGAAGCCCCTTGCCGTACCCTGATCAAAAGCTCTCTGCTAGCACTGAAGGCATCGGCAACAACGCAATGTCCTCACCTCGACCGACACGAGCTTCGTGGTGCACGCCGTGTGGACAGGGTCAGAGGCCGTCACTGCGGAGGTGAAAAGGCAGTAATTAGGCCACTGGTCAACACAGCTGTCTATAAATACCAACTTAAAAGCCTCTAGTGGAAAGGAGAGAAGAAGGGGAACTGAGGGACTCGGTTCTGGTTAATCGAGACCACGTAAAGCCAACGGACAACTAAGGAAAGCATCGGGGAAATTACCCCGTGGCTTAAATTGAAATGTGGAAAATAGCGAAGAAAGGGGAAATGGAAGTGGCCGATAACTTGTCACTGGTGGGAACCGAACCCACAACCACCGCATCACGTGTGCGCCGCACTACCAGTTGCGCTACGGCGACGGCCATCAATTCATTCACCAACTTGGGTGCTTGCGTTTTACTATAGATATAGCCCCAGGAGTGGTAGCCAGCGCCACTCAGAGCCAAGGCGGGCGGATGCGCGAGCATCCATATATATATATATATATATTTGCCCGATGGCGTCACGTAACAAGTGATTTCAGGAGAGCGCACACACGTGGCTAACAAACCCTCGCACGCTGCATATAACGACATCCAAGGCTGCCAGATCCGAGACCCTCGCAATGAATGAAACGAGAGCAGAGGGTGACTCACGAGGGCTCGTCTTCTTGAGGCCGGTACAGGTGTAGCCCGTCTGCGAGTTGAGCCGGCGCAAAGCCGCGGCTTCTGACGTGGAGTCTGGCGGCTCGACGACGCCTGCGGGAAAAGAAACAAGGCACACGTGGAAGATGGCGAACGCGGTCGATCGAACGCGTCAGTACATAATGAACGACAACTTTTCGACTGGTGCCATAGTTTCGTACGACATCATTCGGTTTTACTGCACTGGTTTCAGCACGAACGACAACCTAGAAAGGGTTGTGCAGATGGTACTTTTTATTTTTGACACCGAATTGAATGTGAATAGAATAGTGCCGAGAATCGAATATTTTGCGAATACTTCACAATTAAAAGCAAGATGAGCAAAACGAGAACAAGGCGAAAGCAGGAGCCAACGTTTCGACAAGTGGACTTGACGTTTTCAAGACAAGTGGACTTGCCTTCTTCAAGGCTTTGAAGAAGACAAGTCCACTTGTCGAAACGTTGGCTCCTGCTTTTACCTTGTTCTCGTTTTGCTGAACGTCTTGAAATTCCATCTCGCGCCTTCCCAGTTTTCCCCACAATTAAAAGCAGTCATTTTCGTGATTAATATAACGTGATGTTCAATATTCCAGTATTCTTCTGTTTTAGCAAGTTTCCTTCACACCAAAATGCACGTCATGAACCGTTTGTTTATTGAAAGTCTAAGTGGAGCATTGGGAACAAATCGGCAGTTTGTACGCATATGTGGGAATTTTTCGGGCAGGGAAAATTACCGCGGTTTAGAAGCGAAGGTCTGGTTTCCTGAGCGATGTACGCGTGCTCCACAATACCCTGCCGTGGTTGCTCAGTCGGTATGGTGTTAGGCTGCTGAGCACAAGGTCGCGGGATCGAATCCTGGCCACGGCGGCCGCATATCGATAGGGGCGAAATGCGGAAACACCCGTGGTGCTTAGATTTAGGTGCACGTTAAAGAACCCCAGGTGGTCGAAATTACGTACCAGAGTCCCACTACGGCGTGCCTCATAATCAGAAAGTGGTTTTGGCACGTAAAACCCCATAATTTCATAATTTCATTTCCAAAATACATAACTTCTCGAACTTTAAGTCTGCTATGGCCGCCGGGATAAAAATTTTCGCGTTTTTACTCCAATTTTATGTTTGCTTGCAATGCACTGTCTACGAGACTGAATATATTCTAAAAATATTTGCATTTACAAATTACGACTATTGGATTCGATTCCTCATTAGAAACATTCGCACACGTCTACACTAAAGACGAGCCGAGAAGGACGATTGTGCGTACTTATCCTTCCTTGTGCTGTAGTTTTTCGTTTGCAATCGGCAGTGCTGGAAGGCGAACTTAATGCGGTAGGTTGTAAGTGAGGCTTGACCTGTATTTGCGCACATTTAAAGGTAAGTATCGCCTCACTAGATCCTATCTAACACATGAGAACTGCGAAATCTTTTTCGCGGCATATACTGCATCGAACTTGAGGAGGTTTGTTGCGCTTAAATGGGAGAAAGTTGGAGAGTGTACAGGTTACACGGTGTACGTTTTTACTTTACGCCATCAATTTTCTAAATAAATATTTCTGTGAAGGACGATACTTCGGAAAACTATATCAAGTTTTCAACTCTGCAACAAAGAAGCTAAATCACAATTCTGTCATCTGAACCTTTTAAGACAAGTAAAGCGAATAGACGTATACTATACGTAATCGTGTAGTAAATTAACAACAGATTTGTGAGAGCTTTTGAGAAACCCTCGTAACCATAGAAACAATTTCGTGCTAGCCGTAAACTCTTATCACATTTATCCGCTTCAGGTGCTCCAAAGTTGACAGAACTGCGACATCTGTTCTTGCTGCCGAGTTATGGATTTTTAAACGTTGCGTTGTAGCACTCTGTGAAGTTGCCGATTACCGGCAATTCTTGTGAAGCAGCTGATGTTCTAAATCGATACGGTATTCTTCCTGCAGTTGCTGGAATTTAACTTTCTCGTTCAAGTGCAACAAATTCCATTCATATCGGTTTTAGCGGTTGTGATACAACGCTATTTCCGAGTTTTACGTGTATTAGAAGGGGGAAATCCTATATGGGCCCCGCTCCAGCTAGCTGGTATATAAAAAGAAGGCTATACATATGAGAACGCGCGAGCAAAATTCAGTCATCATATCTCACCAGCGGGAAACTCCAGGGTGAAGGCTTTCATGGAAGGCCGGTACTGCTTGACGAGAACCAGGCAGTCGTACTTGAGCATGCGGCGCAGGATTGGAATCGCGCAGACAGCTGCGACAGGAAAATCACACGAGTTCATTGAAATACCGGTGGCGAGTGCGACGCCACAGTGACAGAAGTGACGTCGCTTTCCAGTACAGTGCACTTGTAGCAACGAATTCGTTTAGGTCACATGTAAAGCGGCATCAATAGCCAGGTATTTCGATGGCAGAAAGAAGCTTTGTGCGAGGAGGAATTGGTGACTGTACATATTTTAAGGTGCACACAGGTGTGTTACGACGATGGTTACCTCGTTAACAACATGTACCAGCGGGCGAAGAGCGGGTTTATCGAAAGCAAATAAACACACACACACACCAGCGCGCGCCCAGCAGGTTATAAGAGTCCAGTGCATTTTTAGTTTATAGTTTGTTGCGTTATAACTGCTGGGACATGCCAGCTTTTCAAAAATTGAATGTTTGAGAACATGCGCGCCACGTAAACTGAAATTGAACTTATAGTTGAGGCGCAGTGCGGCGCATACAGTTGTAATGGTGAATCATGTTCGAACGGAAAGGGAACACAAATAATTAAATGCAGGAAGTGTTTCTGTGCTTCCTCCCTGCGACACCCCGCCTTTGCGCGGCGCTATGCGATTCAGCATATCCATACTGGACTGCATCGATCTTACGCGGTCGTACTTACAGTCAGACTCGCTGCTCTTGGCCTTCTGGCATCGTTCGGCCACCTCCCAGATCCTGCAAAAAGGGCCAAGACACTCGTTCACTCACAATCCAATCGAAGTAACGCAAAAAAGAAGAAAAGAGGGGGGATGGAATGAGCGAAGCAATGAAAGCGATAGCAATTTAAGGTTGTTAGCGTTGCGCTCAAGCCCCACGGACGCTGTTCTAACAATACGCGGAAGCGAGGCACGCGAGACAAAGTACTGGTGCACGCTCCGCATAAACAGCACCCTGGAAGATATACCAGGCGTCTCACAACGCTGACGCGATGAGAAACGCCTGCCGAGGCGGCATGCAGACGTCGTGCCTCGATGGCGCACGACAGGGAGCCTTGAATGCAAGCGCTTGCGCGAAGACCCCTCCAAAGTGCACGAGACGACAGACGAAAAACCGCCGACGTCTGTCGGTGCCCCGCGAATGGGATCAGCTCGCTTTAAGCTTGTCGTCTGCTGCGTCCTTCCACTCAGACCAATGCACGTGCTACGGCGTAACGTGCTCGCAGCTTCTCAGCTGTAACGCGAACGTGTGCGCGCGCCCACAACGCTCGCGGCAACAGGGGAAGGCAAAACGAATCGTTCAGGACAACATTCATTTGGGCTAGATGGTGCATACTTGAATTACGAAGGAACAGCGCCAACGAAGACGATCACAAGTGGGGAGAACGACACAGGACAAGCGCCAATTGGCGCTTGTCCTGCGTCGTTCTTCCCACTTGTGATCGTCTTCGTTGGGGCTGTTCCTTCGTAATGCAAAACGAATCCACGGCTCCGCTGCAGGGCGTGACGTTGCGTCCACGGGCTTGGTCGTTTTCTTTATATATTTTTTTTAAAGCCAAACGCACTGCCCGTCTCAGGAGACGCTATCCCGAACACGTGGCGTCGATAGTGTGACAGCACGACGACGGCACCTCTTGCGTCCGTACGATTTATATCGAAGTAAAAAGAAAAAAAGAATATAGCGCGGCAGCTTGGATTGGATACCGCAGCACACGCGGTGACTTGGGCGCGCGAACGAGCACAGAACGGCGTATGGACTCACTTTTGACTGCCGGTGGCGTCGACGTACTTGTACTTGGCGAGCGACATGTGTTCGCCGCGGGCGATCACCTGCGTACAGAAGAAAAAGACCCGAGGATGGACGAGTGAGTACACGATGCCAACACACTGCGTTGGGCGTGTTGGTTTTCCGTTATACGCGATATACCAGTTCTGTGGGAATGGGACAGGACCGTAGGCGACACAACCGCGGCGCTGAACTATAACGACTGACGCTTTATTCTTATATGCACACGTATGATCACAGGCCTGAATGACAAGTGTGTAAGCAATCCTATCGTCAGCCTCGCGGAAAGAACTGCGGTGGCTATTGCTCGTTAATGGTGGTAACAGTCATGCCTTCAAAATGAGCTGCTCCACTGCGCAGCAACTGTTAGACGTTTTTTTTTTTTCGTCTTTTTCCCAGCTTTGTTTTGGTACCGTTGCAGATATATTTATTGGTACGTGCACTAAAATAAACCTTCCGTTGCTAGTTTTGGCGCCCTGCTGTGTCAGCTTCGTCACCTGTCCCGTCCCCATAGCGCTGGCATCGCATACGAGTACACCGAGTTCAACACCGTGTCGTGTACATGGTCATCCAGTCACCCGACTGCATTTTCCCCGCTCGTCAGGTCAGCTTTCCAACAAAAACGTCTGCTGTCGCAACGAGATACGCAGGTCGTTTTCTAATTAGGCGCCAATACACTCCGACGTAACGCGCGCGCGCGCGCGCGCTCGTCATGGCGACGTTACGTTGGCGAAAACACGACCCCCTACAGTCCGGCGGCATCTGGCGCCGACGCGACCGGCGGCATTCGGCGCGCTCGGACGTCGTCCGGCGCCGAATGCAACCGACTGCATTTCGCGCCGACCACGCCGAGCAAGTTAGCGCCTAGCGCCCTCTCTCGTCGACGTAGAGACTCACTACTCGGCCGCAGCCAATGACAGTGTGGCTGGCATGTGACGTTCTCTGACGTTCCCTCCACGGAGGCGGCACTGGCTGGCCGGTTTCTCGCAGTCCTTCTTTTTTTTTTTCCTTGCCTGCTGCAGTTTGTTTCCGACACGAAATAGTTACCACTTCAGTAAAATTATCTCGAACGTGTGCCTGTTATGCAAAGCAGCGCCTAATACAGTAGCACCAAGCTACTGGCGAGATCGGGAGCCGCGACGTGTGGGCATTTCACGGGCAGACAGCACACACCTACCGTCTGAGCGAGGCTGCTCGCTTCGCTTGCACGTTTGCCCTTCGCAACGACTGCGTCTAGTAAACCATTGTATTTAATTACGGGCGACCTAAATGTAAAGTGTTAATTGTTTTGGCAAAAATAAGCGCTCTTTGACGAGCTCGCGTTGGATCGCCAGCGCCGTCGGCCGCAGCGTCCGCCTAGCTAGGCCTACCGGCCCTATCACTGGTTGTTGGCGGAGCCGTCAGTAGACAACGCGCCGTCGTGAAGTGTTCCGTCACTCGCAGGGGCATAATTTTATTGACAGTATTCGCGTAAAGCAAAGCAGTGTTGTGCAGAGTTGTTTGTATTGTGTTTTTCGGTGTGGATATGAAGTGAAGCTGGGGGGCTGTATCTGGGCGGAGCTTACGCGCCGCTCAATCTTTCGGATGCACGCACCGTGTGCCCCGAATCGTAGTATGCCGCACGTCGGATCGGACGCCGAATCGTACCGTGTGTCTCCTGCTTAATTTCGTCTTGCGGAATGTGTCTGCATCCGTGCCAACGCCGAGCAACAGTCCGGCCCGCGGTCGCTACCGACTGAGAAGCGCGCGAAAGATTTGTTTCGATGTTCCACGACAGGCGCCACGGAGCGGCGCGGTGTACTGCGCATGCGCTACTACAGTTGCAGCAGGGGCGCGGCGTTGTACTGTAGGGGGACGGATTACGCCTGACGCGGCGTAGCCGACCTGCCGTGACGTAGCGCAACCACCGCGCGCGCGCGCGCCGGGTCACGTCGAAGTGTATTGGCGCCTTAACCAACAGCATAGCGCGCGCAACTACGAGCGGGAAGGTGTCGAAATGTACCCTGTTTGCGAGGCGACATCACGTGCAACTTGTTGTGTACGGCGTGCTGTTCGTAGCGCTTTTAACCAGAGCTCCTCGACCACTCCAGTTGCGAAACTCGAAACAGGCCACCATGTTTCAAAAGCGGAGCTCAGCGACTGTTGCGTCACCTATAGTCAATAAAACTAACTATAAAGCGCCAGTCCTTCAGACCGATAGAGAAAAGAAAGAATGTCGCAGTTTTGCTCATTATTGTCAGCGATAGCAAGCTATTAGAATATTGAACGAAGCGAGGCTCGCAGTTTTATGTGCAGTATAAAATGAAGTGAACTTTCGCTTACTAGAGGTACGTTCGAGTGGTTCCTATGTACCTTGCTCCAACTCCGTTCACAGCCATGCGGAGCCCTGTCGAGATTCGAGTCGGAGAAAGCCGGGCCCTCCAGCCGAGCGTTCAAACTACTCCCACACCAAAGGGAGCAGTTTCAATGACGACCGACCGACCATTTCGATGATGATCGACCAACAAGCCGCCCTCAACGGGAGGAGCCGCGTGACCGGGATTCTGCCAGATCTCGGGGTCAGAGAGTCACCCGAGTGCTTTGAGCTCGATTGCGGCGCCTTGAATGTACCGGGCGAACGTGTTCTATACATAGCACTCGCTTTCGACCAACCGAATGTAGAATGTGCCGTAACACACACGAACATAGTTCGATCAATCGATCACCGGAAGCATTACGCGGTCACACAACATTGGGTTAACAAGGGGTGCCGGCAGAGGGAAGCTAGCGTGCTTGTCCCAAAAAGCGAACCTTCCGGGATTTTTATAAGCCCCAATGTTTATGTTGGCCGCTATAACCAGCCGATCAATTAGGATTGCTAAACTCAGAAGAAGCTTGTTCTGTACAGTTGAGTAAAGGACATGTCTTTTTTCCTGGACAAAGTTGAATGCAAAGTCATGCGACCGAAAGTTTTCTTTTTTTTCTTTTTTATTGAGGGGGGGGGGGGCTCGGGCAAGCCTCTATGCCAAAACCTGTGCGCAAGCGTCCTTACATACACGAGGCAGCCAAGAAGTAGGCGGTGCATTCAAGAGGTATCTAACTTTACTGTGATAGGAAGCATGTTCTTTGGGCCCAGCAAACTTAATGCCGACGGCTCGCACGCCCGACAGCCCAACTTTTGGTAAAACAAGATGTTCCGTGGATTTTGGCAGCCCGACTTGCATTGCGAATAGCCGCTAAGTCAGCATTTGAGCAGCGCATTTGGCAGCGTGCGACGCCCAGTTGCAACTGTAACTGCCCCTCATAGATAGGGTGGCTGGACATCTATAGCTGGCGCGACGGAAAAGAACCGACAGCATGCAGATGTGATAAGCGTACATCTTAGGGGAGCCGAAAGAAAGTACACACCAGAAGAGCGTTAACTGGCATCTAGGGTTTAGTTTACTTAAGTTGCGGGGGGTAGCGTTTGTGTTTTGCCTGCTTTCAATTTTTTTCCTTCTTGGTCCCGTCTAAAGTGGGCTTTTCTTAAATCTGCAAGTGCGGGCCCAACAACACGTTCTATTAAGTGACAGCGTAACGTCCTGCGGCCATACGTATGCCACCCCCTGCACAAGTATGCGTCGACCTTTCGACCCGAATAGTGCGTTTGACGCATGCTGCCCACGAGTATACGGTCGTACACGTCATCGCTGTGGACAGCAGCTAGCCCTTTGGAGGCGGCTCCGTCTGCTGACGGGACGTCCTCTCGCGAATACATAACGGGCCTCTCCAAAGATACAACCTATTCGGTTTCGGTTCGAGTGCGTCGCTGCTGTCTTATCCGAGGCTTATCGGTAGTGCACTGGTCGGCGCCGACGAGTGTCCAGGAAGCGTATACACTGCAAGCGTTTATACGCGCTTACAGGCCGTGTGCACGGCGTATAATAGCAGCCCGCGCTGAAGTGCTGTACAGCGTCTATCGGGAACACAATCCGTAACGCGGGTGCTTAAGGGCGAAGTGCTACGCAAACCTATTAGCAAGTCAAACGGACTCCGCGCGTTCGTCGAGTGCCCGGCCTTTTTTTTTTTTTCGATGCTTTAATTTTTTTTTCTTGGCCGCGTGTCGTATGCGGATGCAACGAGGCCAGTCCGAGCTGCTCGGCCCGGATGTGACAATGGTCGCAGCCCTCGACGACGCGGCGCGGTCCGCGGCGACTTCGGCGACCCGAGATAAGCTGCGGGGACCCGCGAAGCGAGCGTATTCGGTATCGCCGCCGGCGTCTGTCTCTTGCGGCAGCGAGACGGGGAGGAGGAAGAGTCTGTGCCGCTGGTCGTTTTGCATGTCCTTATTTTCTTTTTGTTTCCTGCCGAGGTAAGTGGAAACCGCTCGTCCAGAGCGAGATACCGCGTACGCTCCACCGAAGGCCGTATCCCTTCAGATCTCCTTCCTTCCTTTGTTTGTTTGTTTTTACAGTGAATCTGCGCTAACAGCGCTCTTGCTGCGCGCGAGAAAAAAAAAAGAAGAAAGAAGAACGCTCCCTTGCCAATTCTGACCGACGCGTGACCGCGTATGCAGATACAGGACGTCTGCGACCGTCTACGCAGACGTTGTATTCCGCCAGATTGCGGGAGGCGCCTAGCAACAAGGCATATCAGCGAGACAGAGTTTCCCACAAAATTTACTAGAGGTAAATCCGGTGCTATAGTGCCTATGGGAGCTGGCAGCTCAGCCAGCGAGGTAATGATGGCTAATGATGGTTAGTACATAGTGGGTTTACCGAAGTTTCGTCCTTCTGGCTTCGAACGGCTTTGCTAGGGTAGTCAACATGCATGGCCGATTTTCCACCGACGCGGCCGGTCTTTCCGCCGCCGTTACGGCTGCCGGTTCGACCTCTCCCCCCCCCCCCCCCCCCCCGTTCTCATACCGAAACGCCATTTGGCGGTGTCTTTTTTTCGGTTCAGCCGAAATTGGCACATTACGACCTCCATCGCAGGCACGCTACCGTGCTTTCCGTCCTGTAGCCAACAAATGTACTCTCGCAAGTGGACTTATTCCTACTTCCTTAAGACTTTTCACCGTCGTGTTATACGACTTTGCGAGACCGGTGAACGTTCATACTCTCGCGTTTCTTCCTAAATTCTAACACGCTCCGAACACCCTCAAAAGTGACAAATATAATGGGCACATTGAGTACGTATGTTCGTTTTGGTGGGAGTACAGCATCGTGGCACCTCGGTCAGGCTGCTTCCACGCATTACTGGGTGGTTAGTAGACTACAGTGACATGCTTTACTATAACGTGAAAGGATGACGATTTTAAAAGCGAACCACATTTTATAAACAAGGCCTTTTCCAAATCTAATCAGTAATGCAAAGTTAATACGCGCCGTATTGCAACTTGCTTTTGATTTCATTCATCCATCCTGTCTATAATATTACATACAATGCTTTTCACACACACACACAAACATAAAACAGGTAGAAAACTTCATGCAAGGAGCAACTTGTTTTTAACACATCAGCGGGAAGCGGCTTGTAAGATCAGTTGGGATGTTTGTAAGACCAGACCGCAGCTTCACCCCGCGGCAAAGCGCAATGGGATCGCTCTCGTCTGAACGCTCTAGCTTCGCGACCTCCCTTGAGTCGGCACTATATACGCCAACGCCGCCGCACCGCGTGCAATCTCTAAATGGCAAAGCAAACAACCTGAAGTGCGCCTATCGTACATCCGAGCCCTTCCTCTTCGCCTCCGGCGTATGCTATTACAGAAACGCTGTCACGACACGCACACGCACGCACACACGCTCTCTCCAGCTAGGCGACGTTATCCGCACCGCGCGCTATGCGGCAATCACGTGCCGCCTCCGTCGCGTCTAAACTTGGCCGACGCACACAAACACCGCGCGCCGTCACCCTCCTAGCACGTGATGCGCAGAGAGTGGACGTGGAGGGGCGGTCAAGCTTCCTTCCGCAAGGCCTTGGCACTGGGTCGCGTCTATAATGTCGCCGGCCGCCGAGATTCTCGTAGTCGCCGAGCCGGTTCGTGCTGCCTTCTAATCTGGGCGGGATAATACCTCCAGCGGGCAACCTTGACCGCGACCATCCCCTCCGTCGCCTGCTCTTCCAGCAACGTTGCAAACTTACAGTCTTACGCAATCGGTGCAGAGAGATAGATAGAGAGAGAGCTCAAGGCCTTTCTCGCCCCCCCCCCCCCCCCCGTTCCACAACTACGCGAAGTGTTTCGTCATTGTTGCTGTTGTTGTAGGAAATAATGACACGATCGAGGCATGCGATATCAGTCGGTTACGGGATGGCAGGCCGTTAGAGAGATTGTGTAGTACGGGCTTGTTTGCGAGCGTAGCGGTCATGATGGAAGCCGGAGCGAGCCTGCTCGACAAGCGCGTGTTCGTTTAGGTCTAGCATGGGTATGATTATAATTAACGCTGTTTCAACCTTCCGATGCAGCATTTGGGGCCGTACAGCGGAAAATATCCACACGAAGTATAACGAGAGTGCTTTCTTGCAGGGCGCGCGAATACTCCGAAATTTCGTATACGAATCCAGTAGTCATCCAATATTCGTTTCTGTTCGAATCCAAGAAGAATACTGAATGGAGTCTACACGGAGAAAGCCATGTTACGCAAGCGGCGACTGTTACGAACGATTCCGCTGCACGGGAGGAGTCGCGGTTTCTACGAGGAGAAACCAGTCGACGGGCGATCGCACTTAGTAGCTAAATTCGTCTCCATTATTTCCAGCCGTTCAATAAAAAACGCTTGGCCTTCAGGCAGCTAACAAACCTGTTTTCTCTTGTTATGGGCAAAACCAATCATAGTGCATTTGGAGAATCTCACCATATTTACGTCAACGTGCTGCTGCTGTAGCATTACGCTTTCCCCCTTCAATGTACGGAGACTTGCTGCTCCTGTGCTTCATTTACTGTCACTGTGATGCTGCAACACATGCAATCAGCTTTTCGGTTCGAGCTCCCATGATGGCGGGATTCTGTCCCTTTTAGAGGACTGCGTCACACTTATGAACAAGCAATTGCCTTTATTCTTATCGGGATAGCAATTATACGGACACTGCAGGCGCATTTTTGCCGTCGCCGTGCGTATAAAGTCCAAGGGCGATAACACCGCCGCCGCGCGTCGTGTGCTGTATATACGAGTGAAAGCACGCGAGGGAAGCCGACAATCGCTGCTAAAATCTGGCGCGCGCGAAGGAAGAAAGCGGAGAGCAAACGCGCCGTCTTCCGTCGCGCGAAAGGCCGTGGGGAGATGAGAGGGAAGAGGGGAGGGCGGCGTTGTGCTACGGCAGCAACTGTGCATTTCGCCACCGGGCGCAAAGGGAACTGCGTACGTCAACGTGTTGCTGCTGTAGCATTACGCTTTCCCCCTTCAATGTTCGGAGACTTATGCATTCCATAAGCCATTGTGGCATATGGAATGCATACCAATGTGTTCGCCCTGCCCCCCCCCCCCCCCTTGCACCGTTTACGGGTGCACATGCAAGAGCCAGGATACTTTTTCGAGCCAGTGCGCGTCTGTGTTTTCTGTGATAGTGAATTTTGCGAGCTTTGTTCGTAGAGTTCCGTTTCCGTCCCACATATCAGCTGAAGGACGTAACCGTAGAAATCTTTTTTTTTCCGACACCACCTTCATGACTTCAAGTGCTCGCTCAATCAAGCGATAGCTGAAGGGGCCAGCGCAATGAAGATTCAATTACACGAGAGATAGCACCCGGTATGCGCGTCCCAATACGGATAAAGGAGGCAAGGGCAGCACCATGATAAAAGAGATAAAAAGCTTGAGAAGAGGACCACTACTGCCTCTATTCGGGTTGCCATCGCAGTTTGCGACACCACCTTTTTCTCAGGCGCGCAACGAAGGCAGTGGAAGCGTGCAATAACGGCAGAAGTGAATTTGAGTGGAGTGGCGTGTAAGGAACAACCGATAAAGCACCCCGATACGTGTACTCGGTGCCCACGATGGAAGTTGGCACCCCTAAAAGACTGGCGCCGATGCTCTTGACACAGTAGCCGCCTTCGCCTTTCTTACTTTATTCCCACTCATAACGTCGCCTGCTCTTCATCCACAATGGCTACAGCGCGAGATTGAGCAACGTAGCCTCAACTCGATTTAGTGCACATTCGTACTTGCGATTGCGAATAGAGGCCAACGTCGCTTCAGTTCTCATTATAACCAACCTAGTCGCGGCCGCACAATAAATGGGTCTTTGCTTGGTGTTCTAGCGCGTCAGAGACTAATGTGGAGAACAATTCAAATTACGGTTGCGCACCTTTCGTGCATTCTCATTTTCGGATACGGCGGTGAAGTTACAACTCGTGGCCCAAGCTTCCGCTGTGGTCATGGCGAGAGTTGCAGCGCCGGTTCGGTTTTCCCCTGGCTCGCGCAAGGTTTCCAAGCACGACTTACTTTCGCGTCAGCGCGCACTTAAGTCCAAACTCCGTGGCAGTCAGTGAGCACAACTTTAGCTCAAGACTTCCAGAATGGCCGTTACACCGCAAAAATTTCTATCAGGGCAGACTATCGTGCCGTTTTCATTTGAACCTTTGACGCCATGGTCCCTCTCGCGTGACTTCTGCGCGGGATGACTTCGACTTGGGCGGCCGTCATGGTAACTTTTCTGTTCCTACTGATTGATTTACGTAATGATATTGGCAATGCTGGCAACTTTCTTCGCCGTCTTTTTAATTTTTTTTGCAACATTTGATCGTTTAATGAACACGCAGAAATGCCATGATACTAAATGAACAAATAAAAACGCACGCACACAATGACGAGCGCTTAGCGTCAACTCTTCCGCAAGCTCCTTTGCTTACCGCTCTTTCCATTGTCAGCTAGCGCCAGATTAAACATTGCGAGAGAGCTCCGAAATAACATTGGGGAATCGTATTCATTGCCAACATAACGCTGGAGGTCCCTACGACGGAAAAGATGCAGCAGACACCTTCAGTGTCCGACGCTGGTCCTGGCCCATACAGTCAAATGCAGTGACCGCCTCATGGTAAGCGAAAAAATACAACTAAGCCAATAAGCGAAGACGATGACACTATCGTTTTGGGGTGCAGACAGATGCGTATACAGAAACGCAACACAGTAAACGAGAACAGCACGTGCAGCAGAATCTCCAATTTGCCCCGAGTCAAGTTACACCGCGAAGCTGCGGTGTAGCTTCTGAACGTTATGTCTAACCGAACATCATTAGGAGTGTTTATATTTACATATTAACTGTACCGCTTCCAAAGCGCAAGAGCTCTGATGCCGGAGTTGCGACAGATCCGGTTTCATAGCTTCTAAGCTGGCAGGATTAAGGCGCGAATGTACAGTACGAACAACTTGCACTGCAAAACTCAAGCGAAGGGGTTTGACAGTGGAAAGTGTCATCACAAAAACATGAGCATTGCACATGCTAGGAGGGAAAGAGGCCTAAGCTATATCAAACACACTGCACAATAACAGACGGACACACTTCGCGCTTGGAGACACACACGCGCATCGTGGTGGCGTTATTATCAGTTTTAAAAGTATTCGAGCGCTTTCTATTCGTTTTCAGAGAACAGCTCGAGAGACAAAACAGAGACAAGCTGGCGACTGGTTCCCAAAAGCGCGTACCAGCATCTTTGTTTTTTAGCGCGACGATCAGTTCACAATTTACAAGGTTGGGATGAACTCGAGGTGCTATTTGTCATGCACACCGACCGGTATACAGCTGCCTGAACCAAGTTTTAACGCCGCAATCAAGTGAACCCAGTAAGTCACGTAGCAGTTAATTATGTAAGTAACCTCTATCAGAAGACTGCACCAGGGTGCAGCGTTAAAATCACCCAGCACAAATACCGACTTGCACGAGGATGCGAGCTTTACAAGGTTAAGTCCCATCAGCGAACCGTGGGAAGTGATTCGCATCACTAAAACCCATTATATAATCAGCCAGAATGCAATCTCAAATGCGGGGGAAGACACACCGTGGTTTACGCTAACCCAAAACACAATGGTTGCAAATGCTCAGTTTCAGGATGACAGCGTAGCAAAGTCAACACCAGCGTCCAACACACACGCAACACGTACTGCGGTAGACAAAGTCGCCAAAGCACAGGGCCCGCGAAAATGACTGACCTCTTCCACGATTGGAGGCATCGCGAAGTCTCGAGGGAGGACACCAGAGTCGAGTGTCTTTCCAGGGATCTATCTCACCGAGGACCGCGGCTCTGACACGGAGGAGGCGCCGACTGACGGCGGGGCCCGGCGTACCCCGAAACTTATACACACACCGCTGGACTGGTGGCAATCGGTTCGTGACGCTCGCGACAGGACGCCTCGTCGTTATCATAAGGCACCGACGACCACTCTAATCTCCCCACCACAACCCCCCCCCCCCCTCCGCTAACTCCGAAGGCGCTTCGGCGGCGAGCGCGAAGTGGGGGCGAGGGGCCTAGCACGAGATTACGCAAATGCCTGAGAGACTGGAAAGCCAAACAACGCGACGCGCCACGGATGACGGCGACCCCTTGCGGCGTGGGCGAACCCAAAAGGAATGAGTCTTCTCGCGTCCTGCCCGTCGTAACTGTTTTTGGAGGCAACGATTCTTATCTCGGGCAAACTTCTCTGCACCGTCATGGTGTCCCGTTTCTCCGCCCCGCTTTCGGCACCGCGCCGCGAGTTTATCTTGTTTCTTGTGAAGGCTGTGAAGTGACGGCGTGCTTTCTTTCTTGCGTGTCATCGACGCGAGCGATGTCTCACTGTGCACACTCCCTCGCGGAAAGTGCTGCAGTCTACACGCATGCTGCTCGGAAGCTTTCCATGTCGAGCCTCTGCACCGGGTTGCAACAACATGACGCAGACGGACAATGACGTCAGAGGAAGCATAGGGAAAATCAACTGTTATTTGTAAAAATAATGAGGAAACGGGAAAGTGGACGAAGATACATATTGCTCTTGCGGCAAGTTGCCGATTGCTACACTTTCAGCCCCCCCCCCCCCCCACCGTTTTTTCTCGTTGTATTTATATTTGAATTAAACGCGGCAGTTAATTTCCCCTATGCTTTTACCTGGCTTCGTTGTCTGTTGGCGTTACATGGTTGTAACTAACAAAGCTCCGATCCCCTCTGTTCCCTTTCTTTTCGCTCTCTCCAGTGAGAATAGCATGCCTTCACTGGTACAGTTCCCGTACACAATCATTCTAACATCCCATCCTTGAGAATCAACGATCCTTTAACTACATTCAGCGACGTATTTGTCGTCACTTCTCTCAACGACTGATGACGGTATGCTAAAATTTAGCGCAGAAATACTGACAACAAAGAGACAGACGCGAACACACAGAACTGTTCTGTGGCCAGTCCTTTGATTGTCCCTGTTGTTTGTCCTGAATTCTAGCTAGCATTTTTTATGAGCAATGAGGCAACTAGCCCTGCACTTTTGCACTTCCTAATGATCTTACTATAACTGGTTTGACCCACGCTCTAACTCAGCTTAAAGAGTATCTCTTGTTATTCACTGCATCACTGCAGGGAGAGTTCAATGTGCCTGAACACGCCTTCCTGAACCCACTCTTCAGGAAGGCCTGTTGTGTATAGTTTCGCGCATGGACCGTCCCTCTACTCGCTGCTTCTGCGCGAACTGGGACCAGGTTTTACAACGATTCCTTTTACATCCTGCCACTTCGGCTGCCGCTGCCGCATCTTTCACTCTCTCGCCCCCACTCTCAGTTCCCTCTTCCCTCTGTGCAGCGCGGTTGAGGTGTCCTCTACGGAGAGACAGTCACTGCGCTGCACTTCATCCCACATTTCTGTCCCCTTCTATAAGAATCTCATCGCATTTTTCATTCTTTTCGCCCCTTCGCTATTGGTTCGCACGCCGTCGCACCGCCGTTATCATCAAGATAAGGCACACTGGGCGTGACCGATGTGACATGACGCGAACAGGATGGTACGAAAAGAGTCTTCAGAAAATGCGGCCCCGTGTTGTCAATCGACCCTGGCATTTTCATTGTTGGGAACGCCGCTTCCCTCCCTGCTCGCTTTTCTGGCGATAACAGAGGCGCGTTCCTGACAGACCGTTCGGCCGCTTTGCGATAACAACTTGCACTGCCCCTGCCCCGCAGTCACCGTATTATACGGCGTCACGCCGCCGAGCAATTCGGCGACGATAACGGATTCCGTGCGAAACAACCGTTGACAAATGTGTCAAGGAGGCCGGGTCAATCAAAAATGCATTGTCACGAGAAGAGGAAAAAAAATGTAGTTCTTCGCTCGCGACAATATTTTGTTCCTTTCATGTTGCGAGACTTATAGACATATATATATACATTTTTTACCCTGATGATTTACTTCTCTCCATTTTGCGGGTTTTCCGCTGAACTGTTAACGTCAAACTCTTGCCTTTGCTTCTGAGTAGATAAATTCGACTTCGCCTGCCATCTACTAGCAGCCTGGTTAGCTCACGATGGTAGAGCGGCTTCCCCGGAAAGGCGGTGGTCCCGGGTTCCAGTCCAGGGCGAATTTTTCTTCAACTGCGAAACTTTTCTTTCGAGGAACCCGTATGGGTTTTCTTTGTAGCACTTGGCTACGTTTGGGTGGACGTCTCATTTTCCCTTGATTAATGTTGTGGGACAGCACTTTCAGTAAGATGCGAAGCGTTTGGTGGGACAGGCGACGCACCGCCACAACTTCCGAGACATCCCTTCAATACGGAATGTTTTAGAGATATGACAACGCATCAAATTGTGATGATATGTGCAGATAACACTGTGGAAAGTTGTGAAACATTGGTCACGGTATTTCATTTTTCCGTTTTCGTAATACCAACAGATTCTTGGTCTATGCATCACAGTGAATTTGTGCCAGTTTTGAGGGAATTGTCATCGTGATGTGGAGGTCCTTCCGAAATGAACGCAAACTGAGCCTTCTCTTGTGGGCCCTCTCGACAAGCAAGAAGTTCAGAGCTCACGTCCAATTAGCACCACGTTTACAGTGCGTCTGCACCCTGTCACGTGCCGGATTGTAGCGCGTTCTAGGGCGCAGCCCAATGAGGGGCAGATACGCTATGAGGGGACATACGTCGCGTATTACCAACAAGGCACGGCAGAGGATATGATGTGGTAGTGTTCGAGACGTACTCCAAGCGCGTCCCTTTAAACAATACTTACGAGAAACTAATCCAAACAAACTAGAAGGTTGCCTTTGAGTTGAAACATGACAGCGCATAATATACGATATCGGAGTTCAAGCCACGTTCTTCTCATTGAAAAGAATGTCGGTAACATCGCAACATGCATCAGTTGGGGCGAATTCTAGCCTATTGAGTGGGACAGTCAACCGAGCGATGTGACGCTTTATTTCTTTTTTTAAATCCAGCATACTTCCTCACTGATTCGGCGAAAAATACGTAAAAAAAAACATATTCGCAGGAATCATTCGACAGCTCTTTCAGGTGCTAAGACATACGTATGTTACGGATGCCTCAATTGGACTACAGTCCTCAAAGGTCATCAGACGACATCCAGAGCCACTACTAGGGCAGCGGTCGCGCGCGCGCACACACACACACACACACACACACACACACACACACACACACACACACACACACACACACACACACACACACACACACACACACACACACACACACACACACACACACACACACACACACACACACACACGTACGCACGCACGCACGCACCACGCCGACTGACGCGTCCCTGTCAATAGAACGTCAAGAGTGCTTCTTTTCGCCGCAGATTGAACGACAGATGCCCGAGTGAGAATAGAACCCTTGACCTCGTGCTCAACCGCAGAACGCTGTAACCACTGAAACACTGCGGTTGTTATCAATCCTAGAGTAAACTTTTCATTTCTAAAGAGAACGCCTAATTAGTATTCCACTCGTGATTGCAGTTCAGTTTTGATATGATGGCCCGGAGAAGCACTTCTGTCAATAGGCCTCTGTTTAACGCACCTTTTGCGTCCTTTTACCAATTAAGTTGACGAAACGCTGAAGCTATGTTGGCCTGACTACTAATTATATGTTCCATTTTTCTCGCTCATCATATAGTGCGCATTCAAGAGCTAAATATGTGCTCGACTATCAACGATAACGGTCTGGAGAAGCTCCGGCTGCAAGGTCTTCCAAAAGCACGGAGTCATGGGGCACAATAATTTCCATCGGTCCGCGCATGGAATAGGTTGTACGTGTTCCTTTGACGCAGCGTGGTCTACGCGAACTGATCTAAGCGCAAAATTTCAGTGTGATGACTCGCCAGTGCGCCCCCACTGTAACGTCCCTCAATATGTGTAACATGTTCTGTGTGACTGCAACCGCTATACACAACCTCTGCAACGCCGCACTACGCAAGTGCGTGCTGCGCAAGTTGAAGTGCGGCTCGAGCTTAAAGCTGGAGTGACATTCTCGACCCGTGGGGAAGCACAACCTGCGCCTTGCATGCTACGAACCCGCCGTGGTTGCTCAGTGGCTATGGTGTTGGGCTGCTGAGCACGAGGTCGCGGGATCGAATCCCGGCCACGGCGGCCGCATTTCGATGGGGCGAAAACACCCGCGCACTTAGATTAACGTGCATGTTAAAGAACCCCAGGTGGTCAAAATTTCCGGAGTCCTCCACTACGGAGTGCCTCATAATCAGAAAGTGGTTTTGGCACGTAAAACCCCATATATATATATTTTTTTTTGCATGCTACGAAACCGGTGCCGGCATTTGTAAGCCCTACGGGCCTTCAGAACTTCGTGTCTTTATCGTGTCTATGTGCGTCAAATGGGTGTGCTCCATTGGGCAAAAACTATTCGCGCCAGTATTCCACCTGCGAATGTCAATTGAAATTGAGGGCAACGGTCGAAACTTGGCATTGCAACTTTCCAACGCACTAGTCAGTTTCAGTTTGCGCGTGTGAATCACGAAGAATTTTTTTCCTTTCTTTTTCAGCAATCCTGTGGTCCGTATACCTTTGCTGACGGGTGTACCTGCTGCTCGTGTGCTTGTGCGATCACTGTGTGTCACCGTAGCTCTCCCGCACAACCTGGAGTAGCGCGAGCCAGGCGATTAGACGGACTAACGTCTTCAGCGCATCGTACAAGTAAGCATCCCTCTTAATTTTCATGAAGGATGTTTCTCCTAACGCAAAAGGAAGGCTGCGCAAACGCTGATTACCGAGTCGTACTCGTAACGCATACATCGCGTTTCTTGGCACTCGAAATGCACCGAGGCGTCGGTATGTTAAAATAAAATGAAAATGAAAAAAAAAAGGGAAAGCGACCACGCTACGCGACCCCACGACGACCTATACTGTCACCGATGGGTCCATGAAAGACGTGAATGGGGGTGTTCGTTTTATGCCCGTGCGATAAGATTACGCAGTACAGACGGCGCATAGTGTTTCTATAGAGGCCGCCGTGCCAAACGAAGCAGCAGCGTACGTGAGCGACTCCACGCGACCGCTTTGGCGACGTCCGAGATAAGCGCCGTGGAAGTGCGCCGCACACGGCCAGCCTCGATATCGGATGCCGCCCGCGTTATGTATAGCACGTGTACACGCCGACTCAGTCCATCCCCTCCGAGTTTTCTTGCTCGTTTTCGTGCTTTTGTAGTACGTTGCAAGCACGCAAGCAAGACTTCGAGCACGCAAGCAAGGGAAGAGAAAGAAAACAAAAAATGGAGTCGCCATCCCGGCCCTGCGAAAGCGGATGTCCAGCGAAGCTGTTGACAACCACCACTATATAGAACTGCTGAGCGGGCTATGCAATGCTTTACGGCCTGGCGCACTTTCCAGCGCATCGAGTTGACGCTGTGCGCCACCCTGTTTTGCATGTGGTGGGTCACACCTCACGGTAGACGTCGTTATGTAGAAACAAGACGGAACCTCTTTTTGGGCGAGTATAGTGGTCCACTCGACACGATTCTTGCCGCGCTCGAACTGTTGTTTGCAGCAACGCGGAGCTCTCGTCGGCCTTGGAGCCACAGAGAGGCTGCCCCCTGCCGAACGTTCGGTTGGATATCGGAGCAATTGGAGTATAAGCGACGTGATCGCGATTCTGTTGGATCTCGCGGTTGCGAGCTGCCAATCTCGAAGGTGAGCGTGCCTCCGAGCGATCCGCGCTGGAAACACGGCGTTCCGAATGACTCTGAGTGGAGGCGAATGCGTTCCGAGAGCTCAATTTTCCTACCAGCCGAACGTAAACCGCACCGCGGGAGCGCTCTATATCGAGCGCTCGAAAGTGAACAGTGGAAGGTGCCACAAGTCTTCGCGGCGAATGGAGCTGCAGGAGACCGCGTCGACTGTCTGACAGCCGGGTGACCAGGATCTTGTCAGGCTCCTGCCATTCTTTCTTTTTTTTTTGTCTTGGCGCACTCTTTTCGTCGAAAAGGAACAAACTTTCGCACGCTTTCGCACGCTTTCGCTCTCTCCTTCCTCACTCTCTTCAGTGCGACACAATGCGCCAGTGTTCTTCTCGATTTGCCATCGCGTGACGCACTAATGCGCTTCGCCTCTCTAGCCCATTGCAGCTCCGTTTTTCGCGGATGCAATGTGTTCAATAACTGTGATGCGGTCGCATTCGTGTAAAACGCGACATATGAAACTGCGCGCTCGGCCACTCTCATATAACTGGATGCTTTGCGGTATGGTATTTCAATCGCACTGAAATATGAAAAAATGACTGGGTAATACGACACTTGTATGTTACAGATGTCTCAAGTCGATGAAAGCGTCTTCAGTCACACAAGAGGCGTGCGCCACAACGCATTTCAAGCGACGTGACGTTTAACCTAAACGTGGACGATCTTGTGCAACTCGCTGGGAACAGGTAATGCGCGATTCTGAGAACTGTACTAGCTTTTACGAGCTTACGCACCTCAGTATACTGAGCCTTGGCCGGCAGAGAATACACGCAAGCTGCTGTCTCGAAGTTTGTCATCTTTATAATTCTTTCAGCGAATTGTTCGTAAGGCGTGCAGGGAGGATGGCGTCAATGAATCATGCTCAGCCGTTGAACACGATCGCTCGTCGAAGAGCTTTTTATTGTTCAGTTAGGAGATTTGCACATTGTTTCATACATTTCGCTGCACCCAGAAACGCACTAAAATTCAAGTGAGGGATATTATTGAACCACGACCACCTTGAACACGAGTGAAAACATGTGCATAGCCACGCGCTGATGTTTGCTGACGTACAGAGTTGTTCCAAGCCTGAAAAAATAATTGACGGTGCTGGCCACGGGTCGGCGGGCATAGAGGAGAGGTTGTAGTCCAACAAGCAAGCACTTTTGCACGCCGTCTATCCGACAGGAATCCAGCCACCATGGTCGGCAGTCGAACCGCCGACCTCGTGCTTAAGCCGCAGAACGTCACTGCCATTGAAACACGTTGTAGCTGTCAACCATATACATCTATCGATACCACTGGAATGTTTCAGCGAAAAGGTAAAGCTAATCTCCTTGAGTCGTCATTGAATACTGAACCTCGCTCATCTCAAGTTAGCTTATAGTATACGCTGAAGATGAGGGGACCTCAGATTCCTTTTGCACAAAAAAAAAAAAAAAAAAAAAAGAGCACGTTGATTCGGTAACTTCTCGAGAAATGATCTTGGACGTGCGAGCTTGCTCACAAGCGCGTTGTAGGTTAGAAATATCGCTGATAATTACTTTTTTTTCCCCAGAATTATATACGAAGTCATTTCAAGCAGCCCCGTGGATTGAGCTTGCAGGTTAAAAGTTCCGCACAAGCATGCAGCAGCACTGCAGGAACATATCGACGACTTCGCAGCGTCGAAATTTAGCAACATCGCAATACAAGAAATGCAGGAAAAACTAAAAAAAGCTAGACGCCCCCCTCCCCCCTCCATCCACCCACTCCTCTCGCCACCTTTGGCGCCCGTCACACACACACAAAAAAAAAAAAAACAAGGAAAGGAAAAACAAACTTGTACAAACTGCATGATTTATTTCCAGTGAAACATGGGTACAACTTTCATATTTTACTGCAGTTGCAACGATATGCACAGGAACTACAGCCAAGCGCTTCTCTAAGCCACTATCCAATGCAGTTGCAGACGAAGTCAAACAGTTTCACGAGAAGCAAGCAACATGTACGTTTCCCGTATTCGGTACCATAAGCGAATTTAAATTTTTGTCCCACATAATTGGCTTAAGCGCATCCCCAAGAGTCACATGCAATGTATACATAACACATATTGGAGCCAGGTCCCGGCGTCACTTATGCTGCTTTTTTATGATGGAGATTCTAACGGAAGAGGGGATTCTGGGGAAGAGGGGAACTGGGGATTCTAACGAGGCGCGCAGGACAGGAAAGCCTACCGCATTGCATATCCACGCTACACCGTCTGGCGTCACAGCGCCACATTGTCACATCACGTCGCAACCCTCACATTTACATTACGTACGTCACGGTGGTTGGCGTAATTCGTTTGCGAGCCTGAACCCACAACATTAACGCGTCATTGAAGGTATATATATATATATATATATATATATATATATATATATATATATATATATATATATATATATATATATATCTTGCACTTTACAATAACCGCTCTCCGCAGTCTTCTACAGCACAGTATGACCGCTCGATTTTTGCAAATGAAAGTTCGCTTTAGAGAGAGCAAGGAAAGTGAACACTGCAGTAAAGCGTGCTTTTCTTTCCTTTCTCTTTTTCATTTAAACATAGGTGGCCCCCGTCAAAAATGAATTATTTTTCCAACATATCACATTACGCTGCAAGGTTATGACGGGAGGCGTAGGACGATTGTCGTCGTTAATCGCTGCGTTCCGCACATATGTCAGTTGACGTTATATAAGTTGTGCAGGTGCAGAGGGAAGACATCGCATTGCTGTCGGACAGAAAGTACACATAGTCGTTCGCGGACAGGTCTCAAAAAGACTCGTCTTAAAAGCGCCGACCTGTTCTCGAGCAAACACTATATGTATTGGAGAATCCTAGAGAGTCGACGACGAAGGATATTGCTAACAAGCATGCGACAGTGTACAGGACTTGACGATTTGGCAGTGTAAAAAAGTTGGCACTCTCGCGACGCCAGAAATTGCGGAGAAAAAGGAGAAAGCCTCGAACTTCCTGGCGTACTAGCTGTACGTTTAAGCTGCACACAAAGGCCCATAACACGAGGGCAGACAGCGTCGCGGTACGCATACATCCACGAACCTTTTGCATAGCCGCGCAAAAGAAACCAGTCGCCTGAGTCGCATATACGTACCAACAACCACACCCGAGAACTTTCAGAGACGTCCTAATAGTTGTGCGTAGGGCCATATCTTTCCGACGGGCCACACGTCGTAACGGATGCCGCTAGACTAAACGCTTGCCGAACTAAAGCAACGTGCAATTTAAGCAGTATACACGATTCGGCGTCCGATCCGATGTACAGTCAGTCGTATGCAACTGCGTTCAAGTTTCGGGCTCATTCCACGGAGCCAGCCATCTTTCGGGCGTACGCATGGTGTCGCGCACACGAGATCGCACATGCAGCCGCTCCGCGGGCGTCTCCCTCTTCATTCCCTGCCTATTTCGCCGGAGGAATTGAGCAGCGGCTGGAAGAGCATGCGCAACTGCAGGCGGAAGTCAACCAGCCAGCCGTGTCGGCCATGCTCACGCTGACTCCGCTGCTGCTGGTGCTGCTGCTGCTGCTGCTGTTGTTGTTGTCGCTGTCGCATACCGCGCCCAACGAGTTCGCAGAAGCGACCTTCGTCGGCGCCATCAGTGCAGTCGCTCCTTCCGTCGCACACTTGGACTGGAAGCAGACACCGGCCGTCGAGGCACGGGAATTCACCCTGGTCGACTTTGCAGCCGCCGGGAGGGGAGGTCGTGCCGGTGGGCTGCTCGGCTGCAACGCTGGAGACCGGTGGCGGCGGCGTCTTCCGCGTTGTCGTCTGCTCGGCCGTCTTCGCCGCAGTAGCGGCAGCGGTTGCCGCCTCTGTCGTTGCCACCTCTGTCGTTGGCGCGGGATGCTGCTGTCGCTGTCGCATCCCGCGCCCGACGAGTTCGCAGAAGCGACCCTCGTCGGCGCCATCAGTGCAGTCGCTCCTTCCGTCGCACACTTGGACTGGAAGCAGGCACCGACCGTCGAGGCACGAGAATTCACCCTGGTCGACTTTGCAGCCGCCGGGAGGCGAGGTCGTGCCGGTGGGCTGCTCGGCTGCAACGGTGGAGACCGGTGGCGGCGGCGTCTTCCGCGTTGTCGTCTGCTCGGCCGTCTTCGCCGCAGTAGCGGCAGCGGTTGCCGCCTCTGTCGTTGCCACCTCTGTCGTTGGCGCGGGATGCTGCTGTCGCTGTCGCATCCCGCGCCCGACGAGTTCGCAGAAGCGACCCTCGTCGGCGCCATCAGTGCAGTCGCTCCTTCCGTCGCACACTTGGACTGGAAGCAGGCACCGACCGTCGAGGCACGGGAATTCACCCTGGTCGACTTTGCAGCCGCCGGGAGGCGAGGTCGTGCCGGTGGGCTGCTCGGCTGCCACGGTGGAGACCGGTGGCGGCGGCGTCCTCTGCGTTGTCGTCTGTTCGGCCGTCTTCGCCGCAGTAGCGGCAGTGGTTCCCACCTCTGTCGTTGTCTCGCAGTTCTTCTCGTCGGAGGACACCCCGTCGACGGCGTCGTGGCAGTCATCGTCGCCGTCGCAAAGCCAATTCACAGGCACGCAACGCATCTTGTTGTGGCAAGTGAAGCTGCGCTGGGGGCAGACGAAGAGACCCGGAGAGCATACGTTCTCGTCCTCGTTGTTTTCGCAGTTGTCTACGCCGTCGCACATAACGTGCGGCCTCACGGAGTGGCCGTTCCCGCAGCTGAAAGACCCATTCTCGACAATGTCGTCAAAGAACCATGCTCCCGTCACTTCAGCTAGCGAACGAAGAACGAGCGCCGCCGCCAGCAGAATGTGCGCGACGGTGGCCCGCTTCATGGCGGCGACCGAGCTTCCAATTCGCACGGGAGAACTCGACGCTTATTAAGCGCGCGACTTGAGATACAGAAGGGCCGCGGACGCGTTTAAAAGTCGGGTGCGCTGGACACTAGAGCACTATCGGCGCTTCGTTCGCAGGAGAAGACCACTCGAGAAGTAGACGCTGCGACAAACGTCCCCCAAAGTGACGAGCAAGCCGTCCCAGGGTGATAAAACGGGGCGACGCCTGCTTCTTGTATAGGATAGCGGGCAGGACATGTCTGCCAGAAGACAGAGAGAGAGAGAACGGAGGATTGCAAAGGGCAGGAAAGGATTGCAGGGCAGGGAAGAACGGAGGATTGCAAAGGGAACGGAGATTGCAAAGGGCAGGGAAGGGCAAGGCCCCCCTCGCACTATAGGAGCACGTGACTGGGGGAAAGTGACGAGTGCCTAGGAAATATGAGAGAAGGGCTGCGTCGAAGCTAACGGGCGCGCGTGTGTCACGTGGCTTTCGTGTCGTACTTGCACTACTGTATAGACGGCATTCCGAGAAAAAGAACATAGGGGAGGGGGGGGGGGGGGCTCAAGCGCATATACGGTAGGCACTCGCATATGGTGGCCTGCTTCTTCCTGATATCATTAAAAAGTGCGTAAATCAGTGCCATGCTGTCAGTACTAACCTACGGAAACTCAGGGAGAGGCAATGAAGCTTGAGAATGGGCTAAAAAGAGGCACCAAACTAGCGATGGAAGGCGAAAAAAAATTATAGACGTAAATGTGAAAGGGAGGCCATGGTAGCTGATGTTCTATGCAGTGACAACCTATATAGGAATGCAGCGGTAAAAATAATGCCATCCCAACACTGCGAGTTTCTACATGTGCACCAGCCATTTACACGTTGGCTCGCTTCTGTGACGTCACGTCTCGCGGGAACTGTGTTTTCGAGCGCGGAGGCACAAAGAGACGGTGCAGTTCGTCCCCGAATTTAGCGGGACATGTCCCGGCGCACGTGTAGAAGTCCCGAACCCCGACTTCACCCATTCGGGACGGCCAAATGTGCCGACTTTTTTATTTCCCTACCGAATAGGAGTAAAACCATATGTGCCCTCTTCATAAAGCCTGACATCTTGGTTGCACCTTTTTTTTTTTTTTCGTGTTCTGTTCTATTCTCGTAAACTTAAAGGCGATTTCGTTTTTTATTCGTGGTGATAGTTGTATTTTAGGCTGTAATCGGCCTCAGTACTTCTATATGTATTGGCATTGACGTTATAGACAGGCAACCACACTGCACCTTTCTTGTCATAAATCGAGACAACGCCCACCCCCTCCCCGGTCCAGAAGTTCGTCCACTGAGTTGGCAATCCTGTAGAAGATGCTGTGCGGTTTCGCGGGCAGAGCTTGTACTGCATTGTTCGGTTATCGCCGAGCCTACACATTTACTAGAAAAATAGAAGTTGGACTTGCATTACAGCGCATACTGCAGATAAGCGGTTGTCATCTATCGTAATGATAGGATGGCCGTCCAGGACGAGAAGAAGAAAAATTCGGTGGCGTGATGAGATCGGGAAATTTGCAGGCACGAGGCCGGGTTCAGCTGGCGTTGGACATGGGTGAGAATAGAGATCGATGAGAGAGAGGGCTTCGTCCAGCAGTGCGGCATAAGATTGGCGAATGATGGGAGACGACGACGACGCGTCCATTATACCATTTAGTCTGAAGCGGCATACTTAAACTGGTATTGATCGTACTTTTTTTCTGTAGATAACCCCTTACCCAACGCGTAGTTTGGAGGTACTCATTATGGCATACATTTTGCGGCAGTGACGTTTAACAGAACGAACGCAATGACGAATACGAAAAAAAAAAAAACACGCACACATGGCTGCCAAGTGGGTTTGCACCAGATGATCATCATCATAATCATCTAACCATTTCATCTTGGTCGATGCTTTGCCTCCTGTATATATGCCTGGGTCTCTTCGTGTAAACAGCATTTTATGCACGCAAAAGTACTGCGCACGTACGGGGCGACGGTCATTGCGATGTTGAGGGATTCAGCTTGCTACAATACGCCAGCGAACCATTGAAACACAACCGAGAGGAACAAAAGAAAGACCCGATATCGAGGAAAGCGCTGAAGCTGCGTGAGCACTCTGAAGAAACAAGGTCTCCCTGTGGCGTCTTTACTGGCCGTGAACCACAGGGACGCTTGCGTTGTCATTAACAACTTGCTCCGCGACACAGAGCGACTGCCGCGTTAAATTCACGAGCATCTTCATTGGATATTCTCTGAAATTCTCACTCCTCAAAACTCCTATAATTTTACTAAAATTATTCGAATATCTCCAGCTTCTGTGTATTTTTTTTCTCTCTTTCTTAAAAACATCACTGGCAACTATGCGTACTCTTAATTTGATATACCGAGCTCCGTTTAAGTTTATAGTTTCTTCATAGTTTATATTGAAATCATTTCAAAATCTCGTATAGGGGGAAGTGTCATTGTATACGGGCGCAAAAACAAGAAGGAATGTGATGGAAGAGACCACAGAAACGTTTGTGAAGTCCTCTGCAACTTTCTGCGCTAGACAAAAAAAAAATTGAGTGTTAAAATTGTTCTTTCTACATCGTATATAATTCTACTGTAATACTTGGATATTTGTTCAATAATATCTGTAACAGCAGACATTTTAATTCTCATTTACAAGATATTCATTAAAATTATAATTTGTTTCACCGCCCGATTCATGGTCGATGCCCCAGTGTGGGTTGCGCCATTTCACTAAGGAACAAAAACAAGATGTGTTGGTGAACATAAGTCTCGAACATCCACCAGGCACTTCTCTCCCGGCTCTCGATTCATCGATAACCGATAAGCTGTGGCCAAATATTTGTCTACCCAAACTTAAGACATGTATGAGATAGTGTAGAACGCAAGAGAAATGCTCCTCGTCGTCGCTCTGGGAAAAGTTTATCTCGATTGTGCGACGCTATTAGCACTTGTGTTTTGGCGGCAACGTGGCTTCTAAAGTTGCATAACTTCGTGCGCACGTTTTCACGCGTTCATTAGGGAAAGTAAACTTTCCTCCTAAGTAATGTTTTCTGCCCTTCAACTGAAGCGAAATCCAAGGAGTGATCGCACCAAAGTAATATAGTTAACCAGCGTTAACCAGTTTAATGTTAACCGGCCAACCGAGCAGTCCAAACGAGGTAAAGGGGCCACACATTGACATGCAGAATTGAAACGATCAACAAAGGAAGGCGCAGCCTGGAGCCAAGGTTTAGGCCTGGCTCGAAGACGTTATCTCTAAAGCGTGCTTAAAGCACAAGAGCGCCTATACTTGCTCAAGGTTCCCCTAGCAACGCGATAAGAAAGGCGGGAAGGCAAAGATGAAGCAAAATTACCGAGTGCACTTTCGCGTTGAAACCACTGCGCGTCATCACAAGAGTCTTTCAGTTTCAGAATGACAGCCAACGCGACGTGTGATGACCCAGCAGGGAAGGCGAACCAATGCAATTATCCATCTTCCGACCGCAAAAATTAAAAAAAAAAAGATGAAATAACATTCAGTTTAACGACCCGCTGCTGCTCACTTACCAAGAAATCGCCTCCCACTATCGGAAAGGCAGAACCAAATTCCCGCTCCCACACGCCAAACTCGAACGCGCGCAGGCGGCCGCGTTTCGAATGCTACAAACTGACTCGTATCCGTCACGAGGCCTACTAAGTCACTGTAACTCAGAAATACCGGCAAATTGCCCAGACTGCCCAGAACTTTATTGCTCACTCTCGCACATGCTGTGGCAATGTACCGCGTTACCAAAGGGCCCTCTCTCCAGTGAGCCCGAATGGGAAGAAGCCCTCAAAAGCCCGGACCTCAAACTACAACTCAAGGCCGTTCAGTGGGCCCCAAGAACTGGCGGAGCGTCACCACGTTCCCGTCCCGACTTGGGCGTCGCCTACGGTTTCGGCCCGAGGAGCTCCCCGCGTGGTATCTCCAACGGCTTGAAACTCCTCAGGACTTCAATATAGTTCTTGACTGACTGACTGAAATAACAAGGTTTCAGCTGTGTATCTTTTATCTGCCAACATGTCAGGGCTGACAACTTATTTAGGACATCAATCACGAACTGGCTACTTGTACCTCATAATCTCAGTCAGCTTCTAATTCCGCGGTATAGATTGTCAAACTAAAATAAAACATAAAAAATAATAAAAATAATATTTTTATATTCGATTACTAGTTGCATCCGTAACACCAACGCACCGTTGCATCTGAACACCGATGCAGGTAATAGATGATGGAACGTCAGAGGTCCGGATGCACCATCTCGAACTAAACGACCAGTTCCTGGAGCAAGGTTTAAGGTGTATACTTTTCTTACACCGTGGCCTAGAGTGACAACTGGGAGGAGAAGGTTCGTCCTCTGCCGTCTCAAAAGCCGTGCTCTAGTCTCAGAAACAGGCGAGCGCTTATCAACAAGCTCATACAAGTTATATGGGTCAAGGGGCGAAACGCGCCAAAGCCTAATCCGGCACTTCAGAGCGCGCGATTCGTGGAAAGAAACTTTTGCGATGACTCGGCGATTATGACGGCTCGTTGCCGAGAACGGACGTCGCAGACTAGAAACTCCCAAAGTGTCACATCGGGGGACCTCAGTTGGATATAAGAGGCAGAAGGCGAAACGACGGTTCGGCGAGCCTCACTATATGGCATCCCGCAGCCACGTTGTAGACGTGGGACGTCGAAAAACGGGAAAACCCGTTGAGGACAGCATCACACGAATGTCGACTCACCTCGCTGGAGACGTGCGTGAACTTCTTCTTGTCCAGCCTCTTGGAATGGGACGGGGTCGGTGATGGCGCCATCGTCAGGCGCGTCTGGAACATCGAGGTCATGGTGTGCGCACTCGTCTTGGCACCGAATAATCGCTTGACCGCAGGGCGGACAAGCCGGACGACCTCAAAGAGAAGTTAAAAGCGACAACTGCCGGAGGGGTCCCTCACTCTCTCTCCTTCCCAGAAGGGGTCTACTCTGCACCACCAAACAGATTCCTCCTGGTTTCGCAACAGCCTGTTGGGTGTGCTCTGATCAGGGCTCGCAGGTCTACAAGATGCACGGTCCCGCACGGGCAGCTTCACACGTCACCGATGGGCTCTGTTCTGGCGAGGGCGGCGCAGCGGGCTCTAGTTTTTAAGGGGCGGTGGCGCCACGGTAGGAATCGGCCCTACTACGACGCAAGCGCGGCCGCCGGGCAGAAGCAGCAGCGGGATGCCTTATCATTTGCCGCACTCCGCGTGGGTCTGTGAGTCGTCGCCCGTTGGCTGCGTTCTCTCGCCATGGACAAGTGGGCGAGGAGGTAGCTCGAGACCTTTCAGCAGGGCAAGCGGGACAGGTGAGAGAGTGAGGAACGGAGCCGCCAGTTGAGGTCCTGCTGTTTGGCTTCGCGCTGGGACTTGCGCAAGCGTTGAGAAGGGGGGAGAGGGTGGGTGTCGCGGAGAGATAAGGGCCCGCGGAGGGGGCGCCCGTGTTTTGAGAGAAAGGCGCCGTGGAGGAAAGCGAGTCGCGGCGTTTGGCCGGTGAAGCACGTGCTCGCGACATGATCGCTTCCGTCGGACCGATCGAGACCGAGCGTCCCCCAAGTGCTCGCGTTTGCGCGGACGGCACCGATCTTCGGCGAATGCCGTCGACGCGACGTTCGCGTTTCGAAGGCAAGGTTGCGGGAAAAAGCAAAGTGTAAGAAAGCCACCAAGGTAGCCACCAAACCGGCCGGCTCGCGCGAACGAACGCGCGAGAGCCGTGCTTTTTCCAGGGTTGCGGCGCCAGCGCGCCGGCGTCGACCGAGGATAACGTGTTTTCGATGTACGTGTTTGATTTTGTTTGGCGCTGCTCAGGGCTTTGCCGTAGTCGACGTGGATCAGATGACTTCGTAGGGGAGAAAGGTATTCTTTCGTCGTGAAAAAAAACAACAACATCCATGTTTACGAAGCCAGCTCAAAACGGTGTCTTTCCTTAGTACATACCGTCGCCACCACCTGCCCATCTTATAGTTTGCTCAAGGCATGTTTAGTAATTTTTGGAACTGGCCCCTCCACGTGGCAGTACGTTTACACTTCTTGGGGGGCACTGAGAAAATGGAACATGTTTATATTCGGCTGACTTTCTCGGTGCTCATGATGTTCAAAGCCCTGCCTGCTTGATACAGTTTGCTTGACGCCTCTCGAAAAGAACGCTAGGCGTTTGTTCATTTTCTTTTCTCGAGCGGATAAATCGAAGCCGACTCGACTATGAGCCTTGAGAACAGCATGCTCGCCTGAGGAATGCTTTGCTTAGGCTGACATCGGTTGAAGCACTAGGGGATTGGCATCGATCATGCGATATATGGAGTATCTTTTTCAACTACACTAACACGTCTTAATAAATATATGCCTGCTCTGATTTTTTTTCTACTGTTTACCTTCATATATTCAATGTATTATCCATTGTATTTTTTTGCTTCACTGACTGTATTTCTGCTGTATTTTTGCATGTCTGTTCAGTCATCGAAGTTCACGTGTCTCTATGCCCCCCCCCCCCCCCCCCCCGCTTAGTAATGCCTTCGGGCCTTTAAGGGGAAATAAATGAAATGAAATGCGTACTAACTAACTTAATTATGCGGTCCATTTATGACGTCACTGGCAAGGAGTTCTAAAGTGGCATTCGCAGTAGGGTTGCTAACCGTCCCAAAATTTGCCGGACAATTCCGACTTTTGAATAAAATTCCCGAGTACCGACTTGACCCAGACGCGATGACCAAATGTTCCGACCATTATTTTTTTTCTACTGATAACAATCGATAATCCAGGGCTCGTCTTCATAAAAAAGTTCTTACACTGAAATTTTTTGTGAGAACATATACTAGCCAACTGTGACTTCGGACATATTAGCGAAGGCACACAGCCAAAGACTAACAGCACTTATGAATGGAAAGTTTTGTGAATTTAGCCCCACTTTTATTTCCTTCTACAGCGAAGCTGTTAGCCTCTAGTTGGTCTGTATCTTTCGGCAGCTGGTAAAGGGGTTTCCGTTTGAATTGTCTCTTAACAGAATTATGTTTTCTTGTATATTCGAATTACAATCCGATGCTATCATATCTGTAGGCTGTGCGTAAGTCGTACTTTACGAATGTTCCGACGCATTTTTACTCTTAAACATTAATTTAGTTCAGTAACGCACTTGCGCTAGGCGGACGGCCTAGAAGAATGAGGATGTGGGCTGTACTTTCGCACACGTACGCGTGCGTGAAGTACGTCGATTGTGGTGGAGGCGCTTGCAGAACGTTGTCTACCGTGCGCACCAGCTTTGCCGTACATCCACTTTCACAGGATGGAATGGAGCCAGATTTTTTTTCATAATGCGTGACAGTTCGTTTGCACACTCTTCTTTTGTCTTCCGCGACGTTGTCGTAAAGGCGGTTTCGCTTTCGTCGTGTTTTCACTTCTGTTATAAGGCTTAATCGTTCACAGTACCCCTATCTGCATTGGTACAGCCGTGTAAGCCAGGCAACTATACTGTGCCTTCCTTAATGTAAACCGACACATAGTAGGACTAAAAACAATGTGTAGCATTGTTAAAGGATTGGCAGCTCCTGGCACTGATAGGGTCATTCGTCGCCACAGCCACCCCTTTCCCTACCTCTGTCCCTTCCCTCAGCAGCATGGTCGCCAAAATATGACGTCATGACATTCTACTGGTAACTCCCTTTGTCAAGCCCAACGCAACACGTAGAGCGATTTGACGCCAAACGAACGGACGTAAACAATGTGGCCAGCGTAAACAGTGCTCTGAAGACTGGAGAGTGAACGGGCTGGCGACGGTGAATGCCGCGGTGGGGAGGCCACAGCGAGAGTCGATGGATCAGCTTGCGGAACAGTCACACAACAGCCGCGCCACAATCGCCACGCGCCGTACTCGTGCATTCCTTCGGCCAAGGAGCAGAGCGTGCCATGGACATGGGAGAGGCGTTCACCATCCGGCCACTTGCAAGACCGCTTGCAAGGCGTATTTCTGCGGGGGTAATCATCTCCAGACGACAGCGTTTACGTTAACACGATGCCAGAAGAAGCCGATTCCCAGAAATGCGCGCCACGGTGGCGTTCGACAGTTTATACAAACAAGGGCTCCCAAGTGAGAAACCGAAGACCCCGTGTGCGGCCGCTTGTTGTGAGAACGAATAACGACACCGACGTAGCAGCTGTTGTTCTCGCGCTGCTCCCAAGTGTGCGAGGGCGGAAGAAGGCGGCCGCGATCGGTGACCTACAAGAACCAATGATTGTTGCGGTCGCGCCCTGGTAAAGACTGCTGCTCATGTCCGGACCAATAGACAATTTCTGAGAAAGGAGAACTGTCACTTGATCGGACAGTATATTGCGCCCTGCAGTACGAATTTATATTTAAGGAGAGGATCCAACTTTTGTGGAAAGAACGGGACAGAGAATAAAGATCTGACCACTTTCCATTTCTTGCCTGGTGAAGTCTTCTAATTGAGCCGAGTGTATACGGAAAAGAAGCACTGTTGCGAACAGGAGTCTCGGAGCGTAAATTGAATTACGCATAAGACCACCTAAACAGTCGCATCGAGCTTCATCAGCGTAACTCCCGTACTTACATATTTGTGCCATAGGGAGGTGAAAATATCACTGAAAGTACTACCGCGGTCGAAAACATGGCCGCGATACGGATGGCCCAGCTAACAGATCCTGCATGTTCCGGCCCATATGCTCCTCCCCAGTCTTATGAGCCATCTACTTAAATAAAGCTTGTGCACCATCGTGCTAATCACCAGCATTACTATTTTCTTCTCTTGATCAAAGTTTATAGCGTTCCATTTATGCTCAGCCCAGTCGTACTGGTCTTAGTTTGTTTCACGATTTTCTTTCTTGCTTGATTATTTGGAGACCAACGTCGCGCGGTCTGGGGCTACTTGGGGGGTAATAAACTCTATTTTCTGGACAGTCAGGTTAATTTTATTTCGATATCAATTATATGCACGCAACAGGCGAATTTTCGCCGCCGGCGTCGCCGTGATGTTCCGCGTAAAGTTTAAGTGCGCTAAGATCGATCGTGCCGCTAGGGCATTGTTGCACAAAGACCGGTGCACGTAGTAAACTTCAGCACCGACTTCCACAAAGAGATAACATCTCCTCCGATTCAGTCTTTGTTTCTTTCTTGCCTTCTCTTGTGGGTGGCGTAGGGGCCGGTTCCAGTGTATTGTTTCTCAGCGCAGCAGACAGGGGAGCACACGTGTGGTCCGTACCACCCCGAAAAAAAAAAGAAAAGCAAGTTGCGCATAAATATGTCCCTTCTTGGCACTCTCGACGAGCTGTGGCACTCGGCGCACAACAGCCACGAGGGCGATAATCAAATGAGGAGCGACGCCAAATGGGAAGGCATCGCAAAGTGCGCGCGATAAGTTCGCGCTGGCTGCGGCGACGGAGCCTCTATCACTACATTATTATGCACACTGGCGTCCGGCTCGGGCCAGTGCAAACTCCACTCTGAGCGCTGGCCAAGGTCGCGTCAACGGAGGCCGCCATGTCGGAGCTCTCGAGTGCTTGCCCATGAGATCCGATTGCACGCCGCCATGCATAGAACCGGTGTAGCGGTGTGCGAATGCTCGAAAGTTTCGGACAGCGAATCGAATGTGGTCCAGTGCGATTCGGTCGTCGAATCGAATAGCGGGCATTATTAGTGAATTAGTGAGTATTAGTGAATGAGAATAATATTTTTTCCCGAAAGTTTTCGGTGGTCAACTGGCGTGCTTTCAACCTTAAAATCGAAGCGAGATCGCGACAAATTTAGACGTAAAAAAGTCGAGAAGTGACGTAGTCGATCACGTTATACGTTACTCGGGGAGTAGGGCTTTTCGGGCTGAACTGCTGCCATGCGCACTCATCGACGAGTTCTGAGTATGCGAATAACGTTTTTTTTACTGCTTATTTATTCCATGTGCTCACTTGTGCTTTTAGTAGACTGGAGCCCTTTATAGTGTGCAGTGTAGCGAGAGAGCTTGCTAACGTTGTCAATAAACTAGGATGTGAGCATCGTTTTATATGAATGGTGAAAACGGCTGTTTGTTATTCGAATAATAATCGAAACAAATTCGATTCGATTCGCTCCTGACGCTATTCGATTCGTATTCGGTTTGTGTCTCAAACATTTCTATTCGCACAGCCCTCCCAGGAAGGTTAGGTCATCTAGCTGGTTGCAATCGTGAACTCCAAGGCTAAGCTTCAGTCCAAGGGGGGGGGGGGAGGGGGGGAATAATGTAGAAATTGTAAGGTGCATTAAAGCGGTGTAAAGTGCCATTAGGATTAAATCAAGTGGAACAACAGCAGAAGACTTGCAACTACTTGTCCACAAGAAGTCTTGTCTTCTAACGAAAACTAGTATTCTTGTCAATACGTTGGCTGCAGGGCTGATATTTCCTTTCTTGGCCTACTGAGAGTGAGAGACAGCTTTATTGAAGCAAACCGTCTTCTTCTCTTTTTCTTTCTGTTTCGCCCGTTTTCGTGGTTGGTCGGTGGACGGACTCGCAAGGAAAACTTGTGTTCGTTCCTCTGTTCGGGCTATACGCTTACATTGACAACGATCGTCGATGGTATCTGCACAGTTTTTCTTTTTTACAAGCAGAGAGGTTTGCCGTCGCAAAAGTACCCGCCGACATGCCACTCTCCAAGGGAAGGAGTAAGGGGAGCAGAAGCTGGTTCTAGAAGAATAAGGGCAGATGAAAGTGATAAAAGAACAACAACAACAAAATGTTATTGTAAAGGATGTTGACAAATGGCATGGTGGCTAAGAAGTAATTTCGCCCCAGAATTATGGAAGATCGCCGTTTTCGGGCTTCGCCGAGAGCAAAACCAGCTGGGCGCTTGGTTAGTGAGTTAGCGACAGGTTAACGACAGGTTAGCGACAGGTTAAGATGCCCCGAGGCGTCGCCGCCTCGGGGCATCTTAACCTAGCTGTCGCACGTGTGGTCTGGAAACGTGGGCAAAGGTGTGACGCTGAGGGCTCTTTGACCCGGAAGCGCGGACGCAGGCCTGGGACGGACCACGGGCAAAGCGTAATTAGGGCGTCAATGGGCATGCCTGGGGGACAAAGGGGCAACTTGAAAGCCAGAGGGATCGGGGACCCGATGCGCGGTGTCTTGAAAGACAAGCTGGCACGGGAGGCACAATCCATCTCTGCACTTACAGTTTTAAGGGCCCGCCGGAGGAGACGAACCACGCACAAGACGGCACCACGGTGAATCGGCGGGTGCGCTTCGGCAGGGGTGCCCTTTGCGGCACGCAGTGCGCGATTGTTTCAATTAAGGTGCGAGGACGGGGCGACGCAGATGTTCGTTCTCCGTAAATATTCTTCAAGGTGTCGGGAGACTTTCCCATGCATGTAGCAGAGCAGGACTGCTGGGATGTTATTTAGTGATTTGTCGTTTGGCGGTTTATTTCTCTCCCTCTATCTCTCTGAATGTACCGAGGAACGCAAGGAGAGGGTGCGAGAGAGAGAGAGAGAGAGAGAGAGAGAGAGAGAGAGAGAGAGAGAGAGAGAGAGAGAGAGAGACCGGTGAGTGACAGCCCAGTTGACTCAATCAGGTCACTGGGGTGTGGTGATTTGTCGCGAGGGGATTCGGGAGGAGCAACTGAAGGTTTAAGACCTGGCTCCCGACCTCTCACGGGGGTTGCGGACGCAGGAAAGGTGCTCTGCACTCCCGGCTCTGCCGAAAGGCGCCGGTCCCAGTGTAACTGAAGGGTATTGACGTACGAGCGGTGTCGTACACAATCGGCTATGCCAAGTCGATACGTCAGACTCACTGTAAATAGCTGTCGATGGGAATATTGTCTACATAAAGTCCGTTTTCCAAACGCAAACGTCTATGCCGTCCCGTCTCTGATGGAAGAGGAGAAGCGACGACGGCAGCTGAAGAGAAGTTCTCTACCTAGTAAGCTGGTTACGCCAGCTTGGAGCACTCTACGCTACGAGTGTAGGAAGGTAGAAAATTTAGTGTTACGTAGATCAAACGGCACATTTTCTTTATCTATGCAAAGAGAAGCTTCAGTGAAGCGGTAAGCAATTAAATGCTATAAAAATAACGGCGATGAGTACACTACAGTGTTTACTTTCATCGCACAGGTCACAACATTATTCTCACGCAATCTTTATATTTTGCCTCTATGACGTTCACAAGCTTATGCAGAAATGAAAAAAAAATGCCGAATCGTGCGAATACGCACTGCATGGCGATTTCACGACAATAGTGGGGACGCGTGACGTTTGTCGAGCGCAAAGTTGCGATGACAGGTGTAGATAAGGTGATGACAGGTGATAGGACCCTGTCAAGTCCCAGCGGATCCTTCCAGCGTGTTGTCTGGCATATAACTTTAATTGAATTGAATATGCGCAGTAAAGTATAGGGCACATACCTGCCTACATTAATTACATACCTCTTGTGTCACAGTGGCGCGTACATAGTCTTAAGGATATCTCATTCTTAACGCAGACCTTGCAGTGGCACATACCCCACTGGCTAAACGAAAGCAAAATCAAGAAGTTCAAAAAAATCCATTGAATATTACTTGCTGTTGCTACGCGTACAACGCTTTGTGACCGAAGTTTTATCGTTCGTTTATGTTCGTTTATGTTCATCTTATTGGATGAGCGGTCTCGCATTTCAGAGGGTACACACGACGACGGGTTGCCTATGAGATCACGATCACTGCCTTGGCTAAATGGCACTGAACATCATCTCAGAATTCATCCACTTTTTGAGAATAACAAATACTTCGTTCTTATCGTTACATTGCTTCGAAAATTTTTGTATGCAAACAAAAACCGTTATGAACCGTTACGGACCTTTTTTTTCGTTCCAGAGCAGAACCGGAACTGAACTTTTTTCAGTGGAACGAAAATAAAACCAGAACGAAAAAAATATGTATATATCCCAGTTTCGCCCGAAAGGCGAAGCATCGAATGCGATATCAAATTAGTGGACAGCTATGCCAAGTAAGGATAGCGGTTTTATCGGCCGTACAAAGGTGTCAACATAGGCACACGAACTAAATTAACAAGCGTGGTGTCGCGCGCGCACAAACAAGCGTGAACACATCTGACTCGATGACCGCGGAAACTCGCTGTCAAAAGGTTGGCGTGACGAAACGCGGCAGCAGCAGCAGCGAGCGAAGCGACATTCGTGCTGTCTATCGCTTCAACGATACGCACAGCACACACAAAGCCACGAGCCGCCGGCGCAGTTTTAGACTCTGCCCCCCAACGCGGACAGCTCTCAAGAAGCGGCCGCGCGACCACGCTGCTGCCACATGCGCAGTTGCAGCCGGGGTAGAACGCCGCCCCCCTCTCTCACCTCCCCCGGTGCCTGGCAACGTTGGATGCCTCGCGCACGACGGAAGACTACGCGCTTCCTCCCTGCTTTCGCCTCTCTCGCACGAGCGAGATTGAGCCGCGATGGTCGGCTCCCCGCGCACTCGCACATACAGCGTAGGGCGCGCGGCGGCGGTGTTATCGCCCTTGGACTTTATACGGAACCTCACGGCGACGCTGACGCCCTCGCCGCCGGCGGAAGTGCGCTTGGCGTGTCCGTATAATTGCTATCGCAATCAAACATTTCGTTCCGACACCCTGGCACTGGCAGCCAACCGGGCGCTTTCCTAGTTCTCCCGTTATTTTCTCATCACCCCTTAACCCATGCAGGGTAGCGCGTAGGCAGCTATAGACGAGCTGGTAGAAATATTTCACTCCCTAGAGCTTTCTCTCTCTCTCTCTCTCTCTCTCTCTCTCATCGACGACGTAAGAAACTTAGTCGAAAAGTGAATGAGCCGCATCATATATTACGCTTGCATTGCTGTCAGGTGCACACCGGCTAGGAAGAGCTTTAGATAAGTCGCAACTGTACGCCGTAACTGCACCATTATTTCCCACCTCCAGCTAAGGATTGCCTCAACATTCCTTTTCCGACTTTTTCTCCACCCTAACGGGAACGCTGACTGATATGAGTGTAATTGATTGAAGTAGGCATTCCATCATCAGCAGCTACTACGGCGACAGCGACGGCGACTAAGAGCTCGCTCCGTGTTCGTTAGATGATTTTATTGCGATAGAAATTATATGGAACCCCAAGCGCATTTTTGCCTTCGCCGCGATGTTCCGTATAAAGTCCAAGGGCAGCAACACCGTCGCCGCGCGTCGTATGCTGTATGTGCGAGCGAATGCGCGCGAAGGAGAAATCGGAGAGCGAACGCGCCGTCTTCCGTCGCGCGAAAGGCCGTCTTCCGTCGCGCGAAAGAGAGGGAGAGAGGGGGAAGAGCTGTGCTCCGGCAGCAACTGCGCATTTCGCTACCGGGCGCAAGGGAGACGATCGCGGCTCAATCTCGCGCGTGATGTATGGAGGAAAGTGGAGAAGCAGCGCGGGAGGGAAGAGGTGAGACTTCGACTCCGCGAACACGTGCGTACTGTGTGCGGTCGCTCGCGCCGTATCTCGAAAGGGATCTTCAGACGACTCGTACCTCTGTGAGCGCTTTGATCACGACGCTCTTGCGTTGAAGCGATAGACCGCACGAAGGTCACTTCGCTCGCCGCTGCTACCGCGCTCATCGTGCGTGATGTGTTCATGTTTGCTTATGCGCGCTGACACCATGATCGTTAAACCAGTTAGTGAGCGAATGTTTCCAAGTTTACACGGTCAACAAAACTACTATCCTTACTTCGTACAGCTGTCTACTAATTTGCTATCGCAATCGATGATTCGCCTTTCGGGCGCAACTGGAACCTTTTTTGGTTACGATGCCATGTTTTTAGGCAACAATAACAACAATCCACGACACGTTCTATCGTCCTTGCTTCGGTTCTTCTAGCAGCGAGCGCACATCTCTTCCAGTGACATATCCAGATCACGTACCCTCCTCCCCTTCTCTCCCTCTTTTTTCACTCTCTCCCGGCGCTTGTAAACACCGCGCGCCAGGGCTGACAGCTCTAGAACCGCTGGGCGCTCGGAGGGCATAACGGTGTCGCCTGTGCGTGCGTGACGGAGGTCACGTGCTGCTGCTCCGAACGCCGACGGGCTCGCGCAGGCGAGTGGAAAGGGCGTCCTTTACGTAAAGCCCCACTCGCCTCACTCTTTCTTTCTCTTCGCAGCACGCGGGAACTGTTACTGCGAAAAGCCCTCGACCTCTGCTCGTAAGGCCCCCCTCGCTGTCCATGGATAGAGACCCGATAAATGTCCGCGCCTCTGTGGAGGTTGCAGGAGAACGTGCCTTCCTCCGTCGGAATGAACTAAAGTGGCCCTCGGACTGGCCGGATGGAAAAAAAAAAGGAAACGGTCCGATAATAAACTACGATAGGCGGCTGGAAAGAACCGGTGTGAGAGAGCGATGGCGGTAGAGGAGAAGCGTAATCGCACGTATGCATGGACGACGAACCACGTGGTGGTTATTGCCTTTTCTTTTCCTCATTTCTTTTTTTCGATGGAGGAGTGTCGACGACAAAGGTATCTCTTCGAGGACTGCGGAGAACGTTGATCCGGATGCGTATTTTTGCATACGCTCTATCTGTGTTGCGCAGAAAAGTCGACTTTGGAGGCCCCTCACAATAACAAGGCTCCTTATCCCAACCCGCGCGGCATAGGGAAGTATGAAAACACGTCGGTCATAGACACATTGCCGGCATTGAAAAGGTTGGTGCGAATGCAGTGGTCGTGACCTCACGCTGTGTATCTGTCGCTGCGCCACCGTATATACGTGTGACATTTGCGAGCCGCGATTCGCTGAAGCCGTTCCCTGCGAAGCACGATCTTTTTGCCAACGCAAGCTGTGCTGCGGTGCATTCACCTGCACGGAGAGGCTGTCAGCAGACCCGTCGATCAAGGATACTTCACGTTTTATTTTTCTTCTCACCTTCTTTCTGCATATCCCCCCCTTTTTTTTCTTTTAGAACAAAAACTATGGCGGACACTTTGCAAGAGCTTCTGAGTTGTTAGGGTGCACGTAAGCGCTGACCATTTCGCGTAACCAGCTTAAAAGAATGTTAATGACTGTAAACGCGGATTACGACCTTGAGGTTAGCTTATTTGTCACAATACGGGACGACATGACAAATTTAGGAAGAAAAGCTGCGCTAAGGCAGTGGTCGACCAGCCTCACTCTCTCAAAAACTAAGCAGCGTAGTATGCAATCGTCTAACGTACATTTAAGAAATAAAATGAAACTCAGCCCGGCAATGAAACATGTTGCATACATTGAGAAACCAACATTATCCAGAAAACTAAGTACAGGTGCCACATCCTTAGGTCAAATAAGCAATAAATTCACGAAGCGCATGCTACTGCCGTAAATTTCGGTTAAAAATAATAAAAGGAAAGGAAAGCTAGATGTGCATAATACAAATGAAGGTCCTGAAAACAGCACGTTATCACAAGCAAGGGTTTTTTGACAAAATGCCGGCACAGGATAAACTTATTGTGTTCAGGATAGGGCAATGTAAGATCAGAAAGCTGTAATTATAGTGCTGCTGCAAACCAATGCAAGGAAGCGGGAGGGAGGAAGCGCGCCGTCTTCCGTCGCGCTTGGCACCGGGGAGAGGAGAGACGGGGGTGTCGTACTTCGCTCGCGCGGGCTTTGTCTTGAACGTGACCTGCTCTGGGGGCACAGTCTAGGTGGACCGATGACTCGTAGTTTTGCGTGCGCTGTGTTCTGGCCGCTCAGTTCGCGTCGCAGCGACAGACAGCGCGAATGTCACTTCGCTCGCTGCTGCTGCCGCGATTCCTCACGCCGGCGTTTTGACAGCGAGCGTCCGCGGACGTCGAGTGTAATGTTTTCATGTTTGCCTGTGCGCTCTGACACCGTGCTTGTTAATTTAGTCAGTAAGCGAATGTTTACAAGGCGGCGTTCTACTCCGGCGGCTGCTGCGTACGGTGCGGCCGCGCGTGCCTTGTCTTGAATACGATCTGCGATGCGGACAGTCTAGGCGCACCGAGCGCCGATAGCTTCGTATGCGTTATAGCACCCATACGCTTCCGCGTCACCCGCATTCACGAAATGCAACGTCACTGTCGCTTTTTGTTTCCGCCTCTTTCCATGAGTTATGTGCGCCGCAGGCCTCCAGCAAGGTGCCCTGATGAGCGTGCATTGAGGCGCCCTAATCTCCAGGATCGTTAGCGGTGGCGGTTATACTCCGAATGTTCGTCTTATCCGAAAGTACGTCTGAGGCGGTTCGCCTTAAGCGGATTCTTTTTATTAGGTTTATAGAAAACCAAACAAACGTTCCCGTGTTGTTCGTTATATGCTAGAATTCGGCTTAACCGAGTTCGTCTTAACGAGAGTTCACTGTAATTACTTTACAGCGCATATTAGAGTTTACAAATTGCGGCCGGTGGGATTGCAAGGCGGAATGAATTTCCAGAATGACACCAGTTTGGAGACATCCACCATCAAACTCGTCATGAGCATGTGCTGTTGTTCCACTTACAATTTTAGCAACACGCTCTTTTATGCATCGAAACCAAAAAGTAGCTGGAACGCCCACGTATTTCGTCCCACACTTTGTAAAAATATTATCTCGAAACTGGTGCCATCCTGTAAATTAATTTCAAGTGGATACGTCTTGCAAGCTCACGGGCTACAATTTGTAAATAGCAATATGTGCTGGAAAGTAACCAGTAAGATTAATTAATGGATTTCTGTTAGTTGAATATGTGTTGCGATTTTTTGTGTTAGTAATGTCTGTCTCTTCGAAGAATCCAGCTCAAGGAGACGAATTAGTCTATCTGGTACAGGCACTCTTTTTTTTTAATTCCAGGAAACTTAGAAATGATCACCCCGTGTAATGCCCTGTTGCTGGTATACAATGTCGTCCTAGCTGTTATTGTATCGTCATCCTGCGTCGCAATGTTGCTATCGTCATTCGTCAGCTAAATATCGTGCGAACACATCCTCTTTGACAAAGAAATGACTGATTGCAGCAGTAAATTGCAGCTTTTACTTTTAAATGCAACAAACTTCTGCGTTTCACGTGTGTTTGAATAGGGAAATGAGAGTTTGAAACCGAGCTAGAGCTTCCTCTTAGCTGTGGTGGTTGCCGATTCTCAGGGAAGACTGCAGATTAATTTTGACGTCCGCCGATCGGAATACCGCCGGACCACGTGCTGACATTAGTTCAAACACGGTCGTCCAAGTCGTCCAAGTCGGTCGTCCAAGTCGAAACCCCCACGAACGAAGTCATCTGATTGATCAGTGTGTCCTGAAAGGCTACTCTGCCTGACAGCATGTAACCATCACTGATACAATCTGAACGTACGCTACAGTATCTTGCACGTACTTTTTAGCGCTGCAACAAATGTAATAACCAAGCGAAAATAATTTGCATTGCGCGGCTAAAGAGCGAGGGCTGAGGATATTTTTTTCTCTTTGCGCTGCAACTTAAAGGCAGTGCATCTTTTTTTTTTTTTTTTGAGCCATGGTTAAAGTATCGAACATTCGCAAATCGGAAAGGAAGGACTATTAAATTCGTATTCGAAATATTGAATATCCGGGGAATGCGGAACAAAAACCAGCCTGAGAAAAAAATGAATTATTTGTTCTGCAGCCTTTGCCACGAGCCTCACTTTCTTTTTTTAATTGCGATAAAGACTTACCCTTAAGGCATAATTCATGATCTGTATATGTGCATTATGTGTGTGCTGTGAGGCATGCGTCGTGCATCAGTTGAAGAAGTGTTTTGTGGAATCTGTTATCGCGTATCCAGCGTTCATAGTGACACTGTAGCCGGGGGCCGTATTGAAGTAGGAGACGCGAGACTCACTTGAACTTGCGAGTTCCTGTGGAAGCTTTCAGCCTTCAAGAAGGCAATTACGCGATTCGCTGATGTTCGAAGATTTCAGGCTCATACCGCAAGCGTTAACAACTCCCACGATTGCGGCGCCGTAAGGATAAACGGCTTGCGCGATGATATCATTGTTGGCTAGCGTTATCCCCTATACGCGGAAGCATGTCGACGTGCGTCATGAAATACGAACGAACCCAATAAGACAACGACAGAAAACAAGTACGGAAAAAAAAAAGGGGGTAACCGATGGGGAAATTGCCAACGGAAAAAAACGCAGCGGATAAAAACAGCACCGCATTGCAGCACGTATTTGTATTATAGTGCCTGGGAGTTGATCCAGAAAAGGAGCATTTTGCTGTGAGCAACAGGTTATCTTCTATAAGACAGTTTGCATCAACCCGCTCTCTGTGCCAACACCGGACAAAAAACAGCCTCAAGTGTTGTGAATCAGCGGGAAAAACAGTCCGCAGCGAGCGAACAAATAAGTGGTACAATTCGCTTTTTTTTTTTATATGCGGGACTATAATTAATTTCAGGACCAGAATAGACGAATCCGGAAGCTATAGCTGAACGGAATGCGAATTTCGATACATCTCGGTGCACTTCGACAGTGTCTTGGTTAGAAGAGGTCGTGGGTTCGGCTCCCTGCCGCGGAGGCCGCGAATTTGGTGGATGCGGAATGTATAGATGCCCGTGTGCTTAGATTCATATGCGTGTGTTGAGAACCACGAGTGATCAAAATCGGTATGGAGCTGTTCACTGCGGTTTCTTTCATAGCCCACGTACCCGTTAAACCCAATCAATCAATCAATCAATCAATCAATCAATCAATCAATCAATCAATCAATCAATCAATCAATCAATCAATCAATCAATCAATCAATCAATCAATCAATCAATCAATCACCTGATCAATTTATGTACTATTGAAAACTTGAAAGTGAACAAGAGTTGAAATTCGCTCCAGTGGTGAGGCAAGTTTCGTTTATGTTACCAGTGGGAGGCGAACTCACAAAACACATTTCACATTTTAAAACTGAGCAAAGAACAAGAATAACGGCTGCCTGGGGTATGAAGTGAAAAGTAGACGTAGAAATTCGAAGGATATAGGACGGCTGGTAAAATTTCTCTTTGCCGCGTGGTTTCGACGGCATGTGAATGTGTTCGCGTTTAAGAATCAACTTTGGACGTAAACCAAAATGCTCCAGAATTGTTTAAATCAGCGCCGACGATGACGTAACTTCTTGAGTCACGCACATCTAAAGTAAAAGGTTGGAAAAACCTAGCGATCAGAAGAAATAGGGATCCGAGCTAACACGTATAGTGAATGGTTGAACCGCGCTTCGCGAATTATATATGCGGTTCTGTTGGAGGCGGTCGTGAAAGCGTGCTATTCGAGCACACAGCAGGATATAACAGGCACAACAGACGATGCGCATCACGGGCCGGTTATATCCACGACTCGCAAAATTTAGACACGAACCTGTTGTATTATTTGACTGAGCATGAGCGGAGAGGACGCCACGTGTAATGAAGAACGGCTACTGTAAATTAGTTGTTGCTGGAACGTGACATACCTGACTGTGTATCTTTTGCTTGGTGTCTTTCTTTTTTTAAGCGAATGACGCAGAATATTTATCAAGTCGTTGTCAATTTTGTAGAAATAGTGCCGAAAGCGCGCGATATTGTGCCACTGCGTATGAAAGCATTTCACTGAGGCTTCAGTTTTGTTATCTTAAGCGATTGCAGCATCCCAGTACACAAAGCATACAAATGCACAAGAACAAGTATGGCTGGTTCCTATGTTTGCTAGCATATGTTACGTGAACAAAGTATATAAGCAAGGGCGAGAAAAGAAACGGAACATAATGGCGCCACGTGACTAGTCTGCTTTTCTTTTTCTAAATATCAATATGTGCTGAAGAGCGCCTCTGACACCATTTAGTATCTCTGTATCTCACCGTTCCGGTGTCAACGGAAAGGAGAAAAGAAGAGAGAGAGAAACAGTTATGAAAGCTTCTAAATATTCAGAGGCAACAGCGGCTGGTATTTCTACGCTTTTATCTATACGCGCGACTAGGTGAAAGCATTTGAACACGGTATTGAACGTAGACGCACACTTATTGCTTTCATAAGTGAACCACGCTTATACTTCACACGCATTGTGATGCTGGCATTTATGCAATAGTCCGTAATGGCACAACGAAGCAGGAACACAGGGCACAATTTTTTTGTTAGCTTTCGATAATATCAGGAAATCTGGAGTGCGTTTGTATTTTACAGCAGCGCAAGAAAAAGGAGCGGGAAAAGTAAAAAAAAAAAAAGACAATACGCGCATTGATATTAATCTTAACCTATCGGGGAAAGAATTGACATTGTGGTCACACAATACGTCTGCACAGGAAATGGCATTGAAGAAAAAAGCATGCTGAAAAAAATCTCAATTATTCAAAATGATAAACGAACAAAAAAAAAAAAGAAATATGTTCCCGGTTTTGTTAGTGCGTACCTTCCTGTATTGCAGCAGCACTTATTTATCGTGCAGATCCTTCTGCTCGGAACAATAAATAGCGGGGGTATCGGCTTGTCTTATCACTTGACTCGAAGGAAGACAACATGTGTTGTAAAATTTTAACTGATAAGTAAAAGAGAGGAAGAGACACTCACCTGTTTGGAAAACAGTACTAAAATCCAAGTTTCGAAGAGCAGAAGCAGACGAAACCAATTTCGTCCAAGCAGCAGACAATTTGCAGACGACGCACACTTGAAAACGGCAACAGAGACACCATGCAAACTCTCGAGAGGCGCGGAACGACCAACTTTCGCGTGCGACGGTTCGCCTTCAACCGTCGTTGTGTCGTAGCTGCACCCGGTATATCCGACGTGGTCGTGTCTAGCAGGCGGTAATAAAGTGGGAGCTGGCAAAACGCGAGCGCCAGTTAAATAAGCCGGGTAGCGCGGCCTGGTCGCCGCAAGGAGGGCGCGAGGGTGTAATACGTGTATGCGCCCCAAAAATAGTATTTTTATTTTTCGTTCATTCTTTCGCTCGTCTCCTTTTATTTCTTTTTCTCCTTCCTCTCGGGCCCCCCTCCGCTGCTTTCCGTTTCGTTCGGCCGGCTTGCTCCTCTCCCGAGCGTTATCTGAAAATTGTGTACGTGCCTCCCGTAGCGTTTTGCGGTCCCTCTCTCGGCGCCGCTCCAGGAACGATGTGTCGCAACGTGCCGTGCAAGAGCCCGCCCCCTGCGGCATGCCGCTCCGGCAACGTGGTTGTTGGTGTGGACGCCGCGTAGCTGGAGTACATCTTGCACGGAGCTGCAGTGCGTCGAAAAGGGTGAATGCGTTTCTGCTTGTTCGTTACACCGGAAACGGGGACGTTATGATGTTGATAATTGAATTCCTATTTGAAAAAAAGGCGGTGGCATGTGCCTCCGCATTGATGATAATGCTTTTTTTCACCCCCATTGAAACGCAGTGGGGACAACTAATCCTCTGGCCAGCTCCATTTATCCAGGTTTTACTATCGCTATTTTTATTTATCGCTATCCAACATTTTGCCTCTATGCGATCTCCATCTTAATTTTCGTATTTAAAACATCTATCACTATATTGTATCATTTGCCTACCTTGCAGTGACTCCGTTTCTATCAGACTCTTTTCTTCTGTTTCCCGCCGGTGCTCTAATGGTCTCTTATCTCGTCTGCTGACTCGTTGGCCCTTCCATCTTCTTTGAATAGCAACGGTTCTGGAAAGTGGACGCTCCCTACGGGTCTTGGCAATAGCTTGGCATTCCGCTACGACGTGCCGCGCCGTTTCCGGGCGTTTAATGCGTCGGCGTTCTTATCGTACCTCACGCACTTTCCGGGGGTTCTTTTGTATCTAACCGTTTTCCCACCGACCTGGAGGGAACCCTGAGGCCAACCGTCGGACCAACTTGGGTTACTGAGTACGTGGCAATGTGTGCGTATGTGCCGTTTTTCAACGAACGCCCACACTGCAGACGCAGGACTTGGTTACATGCCGCCGTTCAATGAAACTCTTTGACGCCAATTTGGATGCACCGAATACGTGCCACTCGCTATGTTCCGGTCTTCGATGAACCTCTTTTATCCCAACTTGGGTCACTGGGTACGTTGTGCCAGTAGTTGTGCGCCGGTCTTCAATTAACGTCTTCACGCCGACGTGGGTAATTAGCTATCTGCCACCCCACAATGACGAAAAGGATCCGTTAAATTTCTCCGGTGCCGAGCAGAATCGAACCCACGTCACAAGGGTTCATCAAGGACGGCAACCCGACGCTTTAGCGAGCTGCGCTATGAACGCACGGCCATGTTGGGTCACTGAGCGTTTGCCACTAGGGGTGCGGCCATTGAGGAAACGATTCTCAGCGTTCGCAGGCACCGGCGCGCCACGGTTCTCGTCTCGGAGGCCACACGCGTACTTCTCGGCCGCGCCATTAGATGGCGCAGCGTGTACAGAAAGAAGCGCGAGGGAGGAGTCCGGTTGCCACATGACGCGTTTTTTTAAGCGTTCGCACGCGCTGGCGCGCCATGCATTTCGGAGACCACGCGTAGGTTTCGCGGCGGCGGAGCTAGGTGGCTCCGAGTGTTCTTAGGGAAGCGCGAAAAAGGATTCCCGCTGCAGTACACACCTCATACGTAACTAGTTCCGACGGTGACATTACGTTGTCTCGTTAGATTGATTCAATGCTAAACGTCTTACCATCTACAGTCATCGCAAGATGGCTTCTGCCGAGTTTTTTTTTTTACAGCACACACATGTCTCATCTCGTGACCTGTATTTGCTCCGGTATGTTTTCACCCTCACGCAGCCAGCTCGGGCCTCAAATAGCAAGCCACTTCCCTTTGAGTTATCATACAGATTTTCCCTCCTGATTTTTTTCTTGCCGTTTCTGTACATTGCCGTGGTCCTTTAGAGCGCCGCTCTTAGGCGCCCCTTCCTGCGGCAAGTGTCGGCGTTGTCCCTTGCCGTAACCGAGAGAATGAGCATAGTGAAGGATGGAAACGTGAACGCAGAGTGCAGCTGGACATGAAAGACGGCGATATTGAAGAGAGCGCGAGGAGGGAAGCGGAAAAGGAGGGTGCAGCGGAACCATGAGGCGGAAATCGAAAGAGGAGGGTACGGCGAAATGTGGGAAGAAAACCGTAGTGCCGCGCAAGACGGGCTTTGCGGCGACGATGACTACCAGATGGCGCAAGAGTAGCACGCGTCGTTTGTATAGAAACAAAGCGCTGTATGAACAAAGGTCTGTCCGCGGCGGCTGCTGTGAATCGCGCCCTCGCGTCACCCACGCGCTGCCTCTCGCGATCTCCCGATTAACGACGCAGTCACGCCACACTACGCTCCGTTTGCAACGTGCCGCACGAGACAGATGGTCCGCGCCAGCCGAAACGAAAACACGTATCGAGCTGCGCTCAAATTTCGCATTAGGGAGCATCGTGATCACCGGTGTATTTTTTATGACCCCTGTTTATTTAAACTTTCAATACCATGTGCTTGGTTGTCAACCTTCTTGACTTCTTCCTCCATTCCGTGTCCATGTTTTTGAGTTACAGATATTTGTGCACGTTAGACTGAGGAACAGGGATGAAAAGAAATGCCCGGCTTTCAAAACTAATCTTGCTCTCCGGTTCTCTGAATTCAAAGGAAGCCCAGACCATGCCACCTTGGACTGCCTCATTTGAGGTTTTGCCGTTGGCCCCCAAAGCCAATCGGCACTCCGGTCTCTGATTAATCTCCAGCCCCGACAAGATTTCTTATTTATAGCACAGAATTACATTTCCGAACGTTAGAGCCGGCACCATTACACTCTTCCCAATTTCTCGCGCCACGCCTAGTAATGATTGTAGCCCCAAAGTGCTTTGTTTCATTATTGCTGTATTCCGCTTCCCTTTCATATTTATATCATGTTAGTGGCTGCTTGAGTAGGTATTTCCTTCATTTTATGTATACACGCAGGTATTTATATTTCTCGACTCTGCATTAATGATAATAATTCACAATTTCTCTGCTAAACTCGAGACCTATAGATTCGACGCTGCATTGTCACTTGTATTCGCAAATCCCTTACCTTGCCCGCTAGTAGCACTATGCCGTCCGCATAGGTCAGCCAAGAGACCTCTGCTGCACCTACACCTATGCCTATGCCTGCACCTATATATATATATATATATATCCCTCTACAGCTCCACGAAATCGTCGTGCATGTCCTCGTGCTTGAGAATATTCCGCAGCAATTATCTGTCTACGTTGTCCTAAGCTCCATTAACATCTAGAAATGCTATCCATAATGGTCTATTCTAAGCTATTCAAATGTCTATGCACTGCGTTAGTACGCAGATATTATCCTCTAAGCATCTGCCATTCTACATATTACCGGCATTCTATACATCACCAATGAAGGTAGCGTGGCTGCTCTGGGTACTGTACCGACCTGAACAGGATGTAAAGGCTGTTTATATAACTAGCGACGAATTTAGGAGGACCTTGCAAGACATGTCCCGTGGAAAAGCGGCAGAAGAAGATAGAATAATAGTCGTACAAAGATGGAAGAGATATTATACTGGAAAAGCTTGCGGAGCTTTTTACGCACTGCATCACGACTTCAAGTGTACCAGAGAGCTGGAAGAATGTCAACATTATACTAAACCATAAGAAGGAAGACGTTAAAGAATTGAAGAATTATAGGCCCATTAACTTGCTTTCAGCCTTACATAAGATATTCACCAAGATAATTTCCTACAGAATCAGAGCAACACTTGACTTCAATCAACAAAGAGAACAGGCTGGCTTCAGGAAGTGACATTCAACAATGGCTCGCATCCATGTCATCAATCAGGCAATTGAGGAATCTGCGAAGTACAATCAAACTCTCTATATGTCTTTCATATATTATGAAAATGCATTTGACTCGGTAGAGATACGAGCAGTCCTGGCGGCATGTCATAATCAAGGACTACATGAGGCACACGCGAATATATTGGGAAATAACTACCGATTCCACAGTTACCTTCGTTCTCCGCACGAAAAGTAGAAAATTACCTATCGAGAAAGGGGTCAGGCAAGCAGACACAATATCTTCAGTGCTATCCACTTCATGCTATCCGCTGCATGGGAATGCTTAGGAGTCTGGATTAACCGCTAATATCTCAGCAACCTTCGGTTTGCAGATAACGTCGTCCTGTTCAGCAACACTGGAGATGAATTGCAACAAATTATTGAGTGCCTTAACCGAGAACGTGTAAGAGTGCGGTTGAAGATCAATGTATAGAAGACACATAGAATGTTCAATAACCTGCCAAGAAAACAAGGATTCAGGATCCTCCGTCAGCCTCTAGAGTCTCTGAAGGAGTACGTTTATCTAATTCAATTATTCGCAGGGGGCGCTGATCAAGAGAAGGAAATTTTCAGAAGAACAAAAATGGCATGGGGTGCATACGGCAGGCTTTGCCATATGCTGACTGGGAGCTTACCACTATCATTGAAAATAGAGGTGTACAATCAGTGCATCATGCCGATATTGACATATGTGGCAGAAACTTGGAGACTGACAAAGAAGCTTGAGAACAAGTAAAGGCCGGCGCAAAGAGCGATGTAACAAAACATGTTAGGCGTAACGATAAGAGGCAGGAAGAGAGCGGGGTAGATCAGAGAGCAAATGGGGATGGCCGATATTCTAGTTGACATGAAGAGAAGGAAATGGAGCTGGGCAGGTCATCTAATGCTTAGGGTAGATGACTATGACTGGTGGAGCATTAGAGATACAGAATGGGTGCCGAGGGAAGGGAAGTACAGTCGATGACAGCAGAAAATTAGATAGGGTGATGAAATTAGGAAATTTGCAAGCGCTAGTTGGAATCAGCCAGCGCTGGACAGGGGTAATTGTAGATCATTGGGAGAGTCCTTCATCCGGCATTGTACTGCAGTGTACTGCTGTAATGTACAGTATGTACTGCAGCGCATCATCTCCTTCGAAGATGTTAAAATCTTCATTCCTTATAGTCGTTTGCGAATTTTTAGTTGCAGCTCCGAGTGGCTCTTACGTGGTTCCAGAATATCTTTAGTGCGCCTTTATTGTTGTTTTCTTTTGCGAATGTCATACACCGAACTTTCACTTGAACATTTACTTTTTTGTTGTTGTTGCGCAAGCTTGCTCGCGAATCTTTTCTTTTCTCGGCATTTGTTCCATCCAAGGAGCACGTCTTCTTCGTGCAATCCCAACATCTCGGCTTCTCGGTGATCCCCGTAGATGCCTGCTCGCGCTCTTCTATAGCTTGATTTATTTCCTCGTTCCACCACCTGAGCGGTTTCCTCTTTCCGCTTCCAACGATTGTTTAACCGTGTTTGTCTTATCTCCTGCTGCATAACGTCTACGAGTTTCTAGTAATAGCTCCAGGATGCTGTATACGAGAGGCCTCCATTTTCCCCTCTCCACGCTTCTTTTGCTATTACAATCTCAGGACTTCAGAAAAAGTCTGACTCGCCAGCATCAGCACTCAAGCAACTTACTTTAATCCTCTTGTACGAGAAATGGAGCGACTGCACACACGTCTACACTGATGGATCAACCACACCAACCAGTTCCGGTGGCGCTGTAGTTATACCGGCAATGGGAATAACCCGGCGGTTCAAGACTTCCCATATCACCACGTCTACAGTCGCACAGCTCGCGGCTCTCCGCGACCCGCTTCATGTAATAAATGCTGAAAGTCCTCGAAAATGGGCAGTCTTCTGCGATATGATCGCCTTGCAATGTGCGCAGTCGTTCCCCCGACATTGAACTCACGCCCAGCTCACGTGTGGAATTGCGGAACATGTCCATCGCTTGAGAGAAAAAGGCCACGATATCTCTTTTCACTGGAAACCAGGTCACTGCGATATCACTGGAAATTATGACGCAGATAAGGCAGCTCGGACGTCAAACAAAGACGACCGCTGCGTCCCCGTTCCTCTCTCAATGACCGACGCTGCGAGACAACTTCTCATTCTAGCACGCACGCTTAGCACAGTGGAATACCGCACATACAAGGCGCACCATACTGCACAGACTAAACCCGTCACTGCAACTCGGACCTCCGGCCGGTCTGCACCGACGCGACGCGTCTCTTCTGTGTCGCTTGTGGCTGGGAGTTGCTTTCACGAAAGCTTACTCTACACTAACTGGAACGGCTCATAGTCCTGCATGTGACGTTTGCGTATGCGAGGAGAACATTGACCACTTGTGGTGCCACTGTCCTCAATTTCGAGCACAGAGGCAATCTTTGTCCAACACATTGAGGAAACTAGATGAGCGTCCTCTGAGTGAACAGACAGTACTAGAGCACCGTCCCCACCCATCGTCGGCTCAGAAGGCAGTGAGGGCACTTTTGTGCTTTCTGGGAACGTTTGGTTTGCACGAGCGGCTTTGACTCAAATGATTCTGCACGTCTCTATACCTCCCCTCTCTCTCTTTCTCCCCCTTCTCCCTTCCCCCAGCGTGAGGCAGCCAACCAGGCTCTTGAGTAGAACTTGTTGCTGGCCGAGTTGGTTGGGATCTAAAGAATACATTGTTTCGCCAAAAAAGGAAAATAAAGACTTGGGAAGGAAGAGTACGAAAAGACAGCGCTCAATCTGTCTTTTCGTACTCTTCCTTCCCAAGTCTTTATTTTCCTTTTTTGGCGCAACAATGTATTCTTTAGAACCAGGCTCTTGACTGGTTAACATACCTGCCTTCCTTATATCCTCTCTCTCTCTCTCTCTCTCTCTCTCCGCTATTTGCTTTTCATTTAGCTTTAAGTATTCTGCTGCTGTCGCTTCCCGTCTTCCGTCGGTGTCTCTTCCAAAAAAGTATAAAGGTCACACGCTTGTGATCGCTACCGAGGCTATGTCTGCGCACTCCACGGTGCTTGCGGTGCCATGTTCAGTTCAAACTGAACGTTCACAGCTAGCGATGTAGCGACGAGGCTACGCGCTACGCTCGTTCGCTGCTGCGAAGCCTTCAGGAAAAGTGCGCTTGCGAATGCACACTATCTCTTATAGTCCTTATTTCTTTTTATTTTTCCTTGTGCAGAAAATAAAGTGGAAAGTGTTTCTGGCGCACTGTCTCTGAACAAATCACCACGAGGCGTCGTAACCAGCGTCACGGTCTCCGAATGCACGTGGTCCCCGGTGTCCGTAAACTACAATAGATTATGCGGACAGGTTAATGCTCTCTAAATCCTGCGAATAAAATAAATAAATAAATAAATAAATAAATAAATAAATAAATAAATAATGTATTTTCCGATCCAATCAACAGATAGCTAACAAGAGAAAAAAATATAACTTTGCTTGAGAACCCTGAGCCTACAGAATTCGACCGTGGCGTGATCATCAAGGCATGAGGACACAAAAACTGACTAAATTCGAGGTTTCCTAGAGGCTTACAACAAGTGCGCATCGCAAAACCAATTAGTAAGAAGGCAGCTTGTCTTAACCGAAAAGTAAGATAATAATAATAATAATAATAATAATAATAATAATAATAATAATAATAATAATAATAATAATAATAATAATAATAATAATAATAATAATAATAATAATAATAATAATAATAATAATAACGACGATAATGATGATGATACAGATTAGAAACGTAAATTCCGGTAAAATACAGCATTTCGACTTACCTGGACAAAAAAAAATAATCATAAAGTGGAAACCAGCAAAATGTGCATTTGCATTCCTGCGAAGATAAAACATTGCAGAATAGCAGCCATTTTGCGGAACGACAACGGAGTTCAGCATCACTACGCGTGCCGTACATCAAAGCGCGCGAACACAATGGTGTATTGAGCAGATTAGTTAAATAGTGTTTCGACGTCCGTGGTCCATAGTTTCGTACGCGGTGTGCCAGTGCAAAGATCTACAGAGCGCAAGGGGTACGACGGCATGCGAAGGGCAAGTGCAGCTGTGTCAGAAATATTTGACACGTTGGGTCGGGAGTCGCCGCACTTTAGTCAGCCGAGACCTACTGAAACTTGCCTTTTCGTGCCAGTTGCCGCGTGCGAGAGGTTCAAACAGCAGCACAGCCGCTCTGTAACGACGCGAGTCACCTGCTCAGCAACGCCGTCGTCTGCTGCACAGCTCAGTTGCGTGCAACGAATAAGCGGTGCGGAAAGTTTTCTTTCACCGTAACACGCTTTCATTTTTTCTTCCCGGTCACTCCGTGAAGGTAATACCAGTGGTGTCCTCTCACTGACGCTCATTTTTTTTCCCTGGCACCCGTTGCAAAATAGCTGTGCCCGTGGAGCAATACAGAGAGAGAGAGAGAGAGAGAGAGAGAGAGAGAGAGAGAGAGAGAGAGAGAGAGATCATAACGATACACGCTTTCTCCGGCCTTCTCTGTTCATACGATGCACGCGTCCCGCAAATGGTTCGGAGGAAGCGGGGGTGTGAGAGACGTCGCTGATCGCTACTTCAAGATATTTAGCGTGCGAGAGATTGGAAAGAGGTTCTGCACATTTCTTTTTACTTTACACGCCGCCGCAGCCGTTGTCGACAGCGAGTGTTGCGCCCCTTCCTGCCATCCAGTCTTGAAATATTTCGCTTCGTGGTAAGTATCAGTAGCAGTGGTAGCAGCGGTTAGGGTCGTGGCAGTAGTGGCTGTTGTTGTGGGTAGTAGCAGTAGTGGTAGTAGTAGTATCAGCACCAGCAGTAGTAGTAGTTGTAGTGGCAGCAGTGCTGGTAGCAGTGGTGGTAGTAGTAGTGGTAGTAGTAGCGGCACCAGCAATAGAAGTAATAGTGGTAGTGGTCGTAGTATCAGCAGCAGACGTGGCAGTAGTATTAGCGCCAGCAGTAGTGGTAGTAGTATCACCACCTGCAGTAGTAGTAGTAGTAGTAGTAGTAGTAGTAGTAGTAGTAGTAGTAGTAGTAGTAGTAGTAGTAGTAGCAGTAACACCACCAGCAGTAGTGGTAGTGATAGTAGTATCATCACCGGTAGTTGTGGTAGCTGCAGTGGCAGTAGCAGTAGTAGTAGTAGTAACACACATTCGACTCGGGTGTTCTAGTGCACCCGCTGCGGTAGTGCCCTGCTACCCGAACAGGGAGGGCCGGTGCCCGGTCGCAGCCGCTGCATTGTCTACTAGTCGGCTCACCTTGTCGTTTAAAAATGTGAAACAGACACGCTTTGCTAACTTGACTCTATCAGCCGGAGCAAAGCGTCGACGAAAGTGCGGAAATTATTATTTTCTCTTCCTTTTCTTTTTCTTAATGCTTAACAAAAAAAAAAAACCCATCTCCGGGTTTGCACGTTGTAAACAAACAAGCGCGACGAGCAGATCCCGCGGTGACGATTGTGTCCGCATAGTGGTCCACCTCCGTGCGCCGCGAACACCGTCTGAAAAGTTCAAACAGGATAGACCACGCGCCTTTCCCGAACGAGGCACTTCCCCTCTCCACCAAGAGATGACGTCACGTGCGTGGCGCCGGCGCGCCACACGCCTATACTGCCTGCAGAGCGGACAAGCGGGCGATGCCGGCGAGACGCAAATAAATTTTGAAGGGACACTATATAAAGAGAAACACGTAATCAGTTTAAACGGAAAGAGTATTCCTGGAAAACGCTATAGTTTCGTTACTCTTGCGGTAAGACGTTGATTATTGGAAGATGAAGCGAAGGCCAACGGTTTCATTTCTTGAATCTCGTGCCCAAGCTCCAGCGACCGTGCGTGTGCGACGTCAAGGATTTCGAAGCATTCCCTCGTATTTGGGGCGCTGTGGACCAGCGAAAGTTCTTGAGGCATGCCAAGTTCGGTCCTGGTTGCTCCAGAGTACAAAGCAGTCAATATATTTTTTTTTTGCGGGGGGGGGGGGGGGGCGAGGCGGTAGGGGAAGGGGTGGACATAAAACTGAGGATAAGAAACTGAGACTATACGACACCTCAAAAGCACATTTTCGGTCCGCGTTAAGAAAACAACACAAGTCAAATTGAGAAGAATAGTTTCAAAATTCGGTGTCCGTGGTAGCTCGGTCATGGACAGGTTTGCGTTAATCCAAACGTATGGAGGACTCTAGCTTGTCCGCAAACTCATTACCGCTTATGGATTACCGATTTACTGCCCCTGTGGACGGCAGCAGTGCCGCTTGTAGCGATATCTGGTGTCCAGCTTTGTACAGCCGCGATGCATTTGAAACATCTTTTTTAAATTTTGCATGAGGGTTCTCGTTGAAGGAAAATTATAAAAAAGCACTGCAGGTCAACAAGTGTATCGCCACCAATGCTTTACGTCAGCAGTTAAGCAGAATATGATAGGCCACGTTAGTATTAGCTCTGTGTGCTATACCTTGCGTCACGAGATGTCGATACCAGCGTATATGCTGGCGGTAGAGCAAAACTAGTCTTGAAGATGCGGGAACATGGGTCAAAATAAATGGGCGGCCTAAGTACGCAAGTATCTCTACCTGAAAAGCGTGGGCACAGAATGCAGGAAGAGGTCGAGATAGCTGGCAACTAAATACAGTGTGATTGAAAGTGGAAGTAGACAACCAGGAGTCATCAAAAAGAAAGCGAGGGAAACAGAGACAGGGAAGTGGATGCAAAGAATGTATACGATGCAGATTTACAAGCGTGAGAAGAAAGAAATTAAAAGGGAAAATCTATACGATAACAAGAGGGGCAGCGCCTTGCCATTCGAGGCTCGAGCTAGTTGCCTAAGGACAAAAACGTGTCGGAGCAAATATTCGCAACGAGATGAGGCGCGCATGTCTGTGCTGCAGGAAAAATCCCGAGACCACACAGTACGTCATAATGGAATGCGAAGGTATTTACCCAGTGAGGTCCGTAGGTAACGTACCCTTTCCAGAAGCGCTTGAATTTGAAGTGGATGAAAGCATCAACCGCTCAGCAGCCAAGAAAAGCAAGATACGTTTAGAGTATTGGCGGTGGTGAGGGGGGGGGGGGAGGGTATCATGAAAGAGCTTGATACGACCGGATCGGTTACAGGCATAGGGGCATTGGTAGCGGTACAAGGTAGATGAACAAATTTTGCGTAAGAGAGAGAAAAAAAAAGAAAGGTCGAGGATATGTATACAAAAATGCTAGAATGAAAAGCATGTATAGTATACCTGATTAAATCAAGCAGGCTAGGTGACGACTTGGCACAGCTCAGGTTTCAAAGGGGGTGCCAACAAATCATCATCGATCATCATCGTTCGTACACCTTTCCGGATAACTCGGTAGTCTCGCGCGCAAATAGTAATACATAGGTGCTCTGTTGTAATAAGTTTACGGACGGGTTAAACTGTCTAATCAATCATCCCCGTGCTAGATCCGCCGCGGTGGCACAGAGGCTACGGCATTCTGCAGCTGATCTCAAGGTCGTGGATTCGATTTCCTGTCACGTCGGCCGAACTTTGGTTGGGCCAAAAAAAAAAAGAAACGAAAGAAAAAAAGAAACGCTCGTGTACCCAGATTTTGGTGCACGCTAAAGAACCCCAGCCGGTCGAACTAAACCCGGAGCCTTCCGCTGTACTACCTCTCTTCTCGCTGCCGTGTCGCTCTGGCACACTTGAGCCGGTGACTCAACCAATCGACTTGCTGGAAAGCCTTATTTTTGTTTTCAAGCTTTTTCAGTAATTCGAAGAAACCCCCGTGCAAAGCGAAACCGCTAACAGGGCTACGGCGATATCTATAGCTCGGGGTATACTGCGTGCTTGCGGGGGGTAACCGTTTCTGTGGAGTCCTCTCTCTCACAAGAGCCTTCGGTTTATCGTGATTGATGTTTGCACGAGCTCGAGGCGTTGTCAGTTGTTGCATTGCGCAACAGACGACGCATTGTTGTCCCATGCTCTCGAAGACAGCGCGATATCTGCGACGCTTAGAACTGTCACGTAAACAGATGAACAACAAGTTATATGATAAGAGCACTGTTTCTTTATGTGTATTGCTACGATGCTATAGAAAGACGACGTTTTCATTCTGACTACCGACTGGCTCTCCAATAAGACAAACTTCCAATGTAGCGGAATCGCAACTTTAGCAATAAAGAATTATACGTAGAACTCTACCTGACAGGCAAAAAAGAAATTCGCGGGGTCTCTTATGTTATCCCCAAGACGACTTGAAGGCGAAAGCCCAAGTGACGATGTATTAAAAAACGGACACACGACATCCCCCTTAAAATCTACTTCGCTTGTTCATCCCTCTTAATTCACTTAGTGTACTTCGCTTAGTCATCCCTCTTGATTCCAGAGGTAGAGGGTTCTACATCCACCCAGGGTCGTGGGCTCTAGTGCCTTAATTAACTATATCTTAATTACCTGTGCCTTAATTAATGTCGTATACAGTACTACCAAAGGTGGTGCGTTCGACTCCCACCAAAGGTTGAGGTTCGAAGCCTTTTTGTACCTTTCGCGCCGTCGACGCGTTTTCGGTCAAGGACGACGCGTTTTCGGTCAAGGTCGACTAACCCGATGAGACATATATGGCTTTCGAAGGCATTGAGAAAATGAAGTCGCGGAGCTGTGAAGAAAGAAAAAGAAATACGACGTTCCTTTTACTATCGTCGAAAACGCCGCAGAGAGGGAAAGGGAGAGAGAATGCGCTTATAATAAACACGATGCAGCACCCCAACAGTCGCAAAATGAAGTTAAGGCGGTGGGAGAGAGGATGCGCTGGGGGGTGTCGCAAATTACACCTATAAACTAAACGCAACGCTTTGTGAACTACGTATTTGCAGAGCTCGCGTATCCTAAATGAAGGGGGGTAAAAAATAAATTTAGTTTCTCTTTTCAGCTATCTTCAGATTGGCAGCGGCGACCGTCGTCTGTCACTCGATCGGTCTGTGCCACTGCTGTTATACAGCTCCCACCAGGCGAACGGGGAGGCATTTCCTGCGTCCAGCCTATGTATGTACAACTCGTTACGTGCACGTTTGCAGCGGGTGACGCAATGGGACGCTTCCCGGTGCAACTTCAGCGACGTGCAGACGCTAAGAAAGAAGGGGAGGAGAAAGGGGTGACGAAACACCCAAGAATTGCGCTCACGCTGTCCGGTTAGTCGTCATCCTCTGCCTACTTTATGACCACTGCCAGGACGAAGGCCTTTCCCAGTGATCTCCAATGTCACTCGCATTGCGTCAGCCCACGCTTCGTCCCATGCCTGCAGTTTTCTTTTTACGATTGCGTCAGCCCACGACCTAGTTCTCCGCCTTCCTCGATTTCGTTTCCCGTCCCTCCGGTACCCATTCCGTTACTATAACAAACCGCTGGTGTTATCTGGTTTCCGCATCACATGCCTAACTTTTTCACTACTCCTTCTTTATCTCCACCAAAATATATCAAGTTTCGTCGCTCGTGGCGGTTTCTAGCGTGTTCTACAAGCTTCCTTGTTGCGTCGCAATTTCGGGCCCCATGTGTTGGACTACCATTAGAACGCGATGACGCTGCACTGCTCAAGGATAAGGGTAAACTGTGCTGCACGACTTCCTAATTGCTGTCGTATGCTCTGCACTCATTTTTTATTCATATGGGAGCCTTCTTCTCGTGATCTGGGTCCCGGTTAGTTGGCCTGAATAAAAGCGGTGCTCCTTCGCAGCTCGAACTGGTTGACAACCAGTCCCGAACTACCCTTCTCTTGTCAGGGTTCAATTAACAAAAAGACGAAGAAGAACGCGGACAGGAAATGAATTGCCCAGACGACACGAGCGCAACCTATCAACTGGTTTGTGCGTTTCTCGCGCAACCCGAGGTAGGAACTAGTACCAAGTTACCACACGAACTCGCCCGACTTTCAGACTTTCAGTTGGGCAGTTATACCTTGTAGCCTTAGCATTACGAGCATTACTTTTCGTTCCATCGCTATTTTCAGAGAGAGAGAGAGAGAGAGAGAGAGAGAGAACTTTTATTGTCAAGGTTGAGTGGAGTTTTGTTTCCCAGCGGTGTGGGATATAGCGTGGCGTCTGCTTCGCCGCGACGCTATCCAGCCCAATCCGCCAACCATATCTGGTCTTGCGGGTTGGAAGTTTTCGTCTTCATCTGCCACTCTTCGTGTGGAGGAGCTCGCCTAAAGGGTTCTCTCGGGGGGAGGGTTCTTTTGGCATCCCCACAAGATGTGATCTTGGTCCGCCAGGGGGCAGTAACAATGTTTGAAGTTTGGTGGATATTGACCGCCGGTAATTGCAGCTAGTCTTTTTGGACTAAATACAGACCTAGTCTGTACTCTCGTGAGGTTAGTGGTCTGTATTTTAAAATAAATTATGGGGTTTTACGTGTTAAAACTACTTTCTGATTATGAGGCACGCCGTAGTGGAGGACTCAGGAAATTTCGACCACCTGGGATTCTTCAACGTGCACCTAAATCTAAGTACACGGGTGTTTTCGCATTTCGCCCCCATCGAAATGCGGCCGCCGTGGCTGGGATTCGATCCCGCGACCTCGTGCTCAGCAGCCCAACACCATAGCCACTGAGCAACCACGGCGGGTAGTGGTCTGTATTCGTGTCAGTGTCTCGTGCGGGGATGGATATATTCGCCGCGATTCGCGGTAATAAACGGTCATTTCGTTAAAGGTGCGGATACCTTCATGTCGGTCAACCCCGTCGGGCAAGCCCACCTCCCGGTTACTAGCTGCTCGGGTGGCTAGGTGGGCGGCCTCATTACCAGGGTTGGCCGCATGAGCGGTTACCCACACCAACTTCAATTGGTTGAGTTCTTTGTTGATGATTCTGAATGCTCGAGGGGAAATGAAACCCGAGGTGTAGTTACGAATCGCTGTTTTCGAGTCGGTTATAATAATCTTGGTGTCCGGGATGGACGTGCCAATGGCGATGGCGGCCTCTTCCGCCTCCACAATGGAATGTGCGTTTACCGTCGCACAGCTGGTGGTGTGTCCGTCGCCAGTAGTGACGGCTATGGTGTGTCGACCATCACTGGTGCGAGCAGCATCTACGTATATGGCGGGTTGGTTTTTGTAGCATTGCTAGAGTGCCACCGCCCTAGCTTTGCGTCTACCGCTGTCTTCAGTGCTCATGTTTTTCGGAAGCGGGGGATAATGATCTTGGTCCAGATAGTGTTAGGTATCCGCTGTCGTTGCGCGATGTCTAAGGCTGGGCGATACCCCAAGGTGTCCAGGATCCGCTTTGCCGTGTGTGTGCCGGATAATCGAACTGTTTGAGCCAAATTGTGGGCCTCTATGATTTCCTCAACGTTGTTATGTACCCCTAGATTCAAGAGTGCCTTCGTATTAGTCCATTTTGATAGCCCAAGAGCCTGTTTGAATAACGTTCTGATTAGACCGTTAATCCGTTCCAAGTCCCTCTTCCTGAGATGCAAGTAAGGGCAGACATACGCCACTCGGCTCAGAAAAAAAAAAAAAAACCCCGGATTAGTCTGCAGGCATCTTTCTCCTTAACTCTGTGCCGTCGGTCTATTTTCAGAACTAAACTTCCTGGTTACTCTTGCCTCGTTTTTTAAGCGAATAGCTCTTTACGGCTGTTTCGCTCGCTTTCGTGATCATTAGTTGGCGGCGGTCTCGGGGCGTGTAAAAATGGTTTACATGCTTTGGGCGGAGCAGCCGGGGGAAAGACGGCTTCTGTTCGTCTCCCGCAACCCTGTGGCGGTCCCGGGCCTCTCACGCCGGCGCTCGCAGCGCTGGCGACAACACGCACGTGACGAAACAGCTTATACGTTATAGCCACCTAGGTTCCTATACTGCCGCCGCTGATGTTCTGGTTAACGGCTCCGCTCTCTGCGGACGTGCGCAAGCAAACAAGAAAGGCTACCTAAATATCCGCGCTGCGACGAATGTAAGCCTTCCAGCGCATCAATCCTTTATCGAAGTGCACAGTTTTCTAGAAGCGTTCGGATATTCGCTTACGTCGACCGTTATCGCCGACGGTTTATGCACAGTTGCTACGTCTATAGTTGTTCGCTTCGTTGCCCATATATGTACTCGGCTGTTCATCCGCTCTTCGGGCGAACCGCGTCTTAATAACACGCACTGCGCGGTGCCGGAGCTCGAGGCGAGGCTAAAATTATGCCGACGTCTTGGACACGTCGCGGTATCCAGCGTGCACGGAGCAATTAAGCCGCCCGCCGCGGTTCTCGGAACGCGTCGCGCAAATATCGGGGACGGGCCATCGGCGAGCAACCAACCGATCGAAGCCCTCCTCGCGCGCAGGAAGGTTTCACCGCGCGACACGGCGGCAACACGTGCGCAGTGCGTGGTGCACTGCCAGGGGCAGCAGCGGCCGGTTTTGTCGAGGGGCCGCCGCGGGATGCGCGGCTCTGGCTAAACGAGCGCTGGCCTTGATCAAACGTTCAGTTGGTTTACCGCTGAGACGTCGTACGGTGAGGTATTTTCACGAAGTTCGCCCCGGATGTGTAATGCAAGAAACTCTTCCCGATTTGGTTGAAATTGGCGAGTTTCTTCGCGTGTCGGAGAGAGTTCCTTCCCGAGTCTGAAGCGGTTTTGTCGCACGAACCTTTTATTACGTGCTCTTATGAGTATGCGGCGGGTGCTAAACAAATGCACTGGAGATAATAAACACGGAAGACGCATTCTTTTATCATCTTTATGGCTGCAGAATTTTTTTCGCTGCGTACTCGCTACATTCGGAGGTCTTTCCGACAATGAAAACCTTCTTGGATCCTTCATATTGAAGGTGGCAGAGCTCCCATAGAGTTTTCTATCTTGATGATACCGTTGTATAAGGGGCGAAGTGCAAGAACTCCCGTGTCCCGTGCCTTGGGGGCGCGTTAAATATCCCCTGGTGGTTAAAAGTATTCCGGAGTCGGTGTGCATGATAATCAGATCGTGATTTTGAAGAATGGCGAATTATTTTACTTCGGTTTACAGGCTTCAAACCAAGGAATTAATGCTAACAACTGTACACTACCTGACCACAGGGGCCTATCTTCCCTGGCAAAAATAAATAAATAAATAAATAAATAAATAAATAAATAAATAAATAAATAAATAAATAAATAAATAAATAAGTAAATAAATAAATAAATAAATAAATAAATAAATAAAAGTTAGAACATGGCAATTATTAGGGGGGGCACGTGAAAGTGCACCATTTAATTTAACTTTTATCCTTGTATTATAAGGCACAACATAGTGGATATTAATTTGCGGAATAAAAAGAAAGCTTCACATAGATAAGTTTTCTTCGTAAGCAAGTACGCGGGAATATGTGGGTATAAAGCTCTCTTATCGGCGATGATATGTGCGCGTGGAATGATGGGATATGCGCCACTGCATTGATTGACTGCTTCGATTTATTTATTTTGATATTGGGTTCGTCGGCATCGAATATATGTCACCGACCTTTCAGCGAGGACAAATTGTTGCACGATTAGAGCGATAGTACAGAAATGCATCACTAGACATCTTACCCATGTGCATGGCATCGTTCTTACCAAAATTTGTTTCGTCGCCTGGCATTTTTCGTTTTTTTTTATTTGGTAATAATCTTTCACACTGTCCGGTTTCAGAATTACTATCGAATTTAGGATTCAGTTAGTGTGTCTACTGTACCTTTTTTTGTACACTTCAACTATAGCACAGCGTGGCCACGATATGCACAAATAAAATGAATGAATAAATAACTTTAAAAATGAATCGTAACAGCACCTAAGGCAGTTGTTTTTTGCCGCCGGTCATAATGAGAAAATAAACAAAAAGAAAACTGTATAAGGTTTCCAAATCTTCCACGAACTATAGTCATTTGCATGAAATAAAGAAAATACCACGAAAAAAGAAAAAGAAACCTATAGCGATTTCCGTGTAGTTTCGATAGGACACAGCATGAAACAGACTTCGAAGATACACGAAGGAGTCAGTTTTCGGGAAGAAATATATATATATATATATATATATATATATATATATATATAGATATATATATATATATTCATTTTAATTATATTACATGTGTAATATTACCCAGCACCCAGCTTGCAGTCTTTTACATTTGTAGTGGAAGACGTTTGATTAGCTTTATTTACTGCTCCCGACTGACACTATGATGAATTACACAGAATTTACGATGAATGACACCTTCATAACCAGTACAGAGGTATATTTATTGCATTGTTGAGTATCCTTGATCTTTAATTAAAACACGACCTTCATTTCAAATTTGTTGTTCTATTTGCGCGCTTGAGTGTTCCCTAAGGATAGATTGCCATATTTTAGATACCTCACATGCCTCCGTGGGTAGCTTAATTCGAATAAAATATTGCACCAATATGCTGCTCAATCATCGAGCTTTTCTATTTAAGCTCTGAATCAAAACTGGCATACAACGTCGAGTGCACTTAATTATTTGCATACCAAGATTACGGAATTGGGGAGTAGGGAATAACGTAAATGGTCGATGTCCTAACCAAGTCTAACAGTTCATTCTACAGAAGAAAAAAAGAAACACGGAGTTCGAGAACTAGAGAAGACACGGAACCGCATTTACACTTTGTTTTGCCATAATACCACCCAGTTCTTGCCCACAGTGTGTTTGTGCCACTATAGAAGGAATCATTGTTATAATCATCCATCGTAATCATCAAATGATTCAAAACTAAAGAAACCGCGATGACTTCATAAAAAAAGAGCAACTTTTTATTTCCAAAATATCTAACATGCATGCATCACTTTAAACGCAGGAGTAAAAAAAATATTGAAACACAAGCACAAGAAAAAACTAAAAGGACATTGACACTTTGCGCATTTTATACATATAGATTAGCGTCAAGCCCTCGCTCATGGGCGCACATTTATACTCTCGAGATAGAACAGCGGTCGAAGCTTGACAATTCTTCTTACGACTACTTTTGAAATCCTAAGTTCTTCCTGACTCGTTCAGCCTTTTGTCGAGTCGAGTTTCGTTTAGAACACCCTATTTATCGACTACGCTTTCTAAATAAGTTAGCAATTAATGCTCTGTTAAATGATGGTGATGACACGATTCTCTTGGCTGTGATCGATGGTGAGGGTAGTTGGTCGTTGTTGACACTCTCAAAGCGTAAACAGCTCAGTGCAAGTGCAGTTTCACATTTGGCAGTGCTTTTCGAAACGTGGTTGACTCGGTCGGAATGACCATATATGTTGTATGGTTAGGGTTGTTTACACTTGTTAACACTTTCGAAAAGTAGACTCTCATCTCTTATCTGTAGGCAGTGTGTCTAAGTATATAAGTTAGTAGTACCTTTAAAAAAAAGTTACACTCAGCTAGTGTGACTATGCTCGATGGCAAGGCTTATTTATATATATGCAGCCTTTGACACTGTCAAGACGTAGAAACAGCTCAAACGAAGTAGCTACAGTCCCACCTTTAAATGTTAAAGCACTTTTTCGAAAATATAAGTTTTGTCGGTTTATTTATTACGCTATCGGAAATCATGGCAACAAATATGTAGGCTTTTCCGCAAGGTCAAATTGTTGCATGACTAAGAAGATTATGTCAGCGAAAACAGTGCAATAAAGCTAGACAAGGACGAGAGGCAAACAAAGCGCTGACTTCATTGCAAGTGGGGGCTGTGTCCGTCTCTCTTTCTTTCCAGCTTATTGCGCTGTTTTCGTTTTAAATACCTTGAACCGACTAGCCCGACAGCAAAGACTCTTGGATATCGTGCGAGTTGAACGGAATGACTCGGTTAGTGCGCCCACGGCCTGCGAAAACGCTCCCGCGTGCCTGCCGATTTCGGAGGACATGGTATAGCGTTGTTAGATGGTGATGATCGTTGCATTTGTTGACACTCTCAAAGCGTAGAAACAGGCCAAAATAGAGCATCTGCAGCGTGCCCTGAAAAAGTCGCGTTAAACATGCGGGCGTCAAGAATTTTTCCACTGACCCGCTGTCGTTCGATGCAACGTCCATTTTCCTTGTTACCCTCTCTCTCTCTCTCTCTCTGTCGAGTCATCAAGGGATCGCTACGAATGAAGCCGAGCGGAAATTCGCGATTAGCTGTTTCCAAGGGCACACACACGGCAGCTCAAGGGGCAGTGAGTGAGTGATGACCGCTGCCGCCGCAATCCACGCCGATAAGCACTCGACTAGAGAAGATGGGTACACAGCCAAGAAAGGCTGGTGATAGGCGTAGCACGAAAATGCTGGTGCTATCTATATATAGGGTGCCGCTCGGCTCCAGGACGTTCCTCGTCCGGATCATCTGCGTCATCTTTCGGTAACGGTGGGGGAAAAAAAAAAATACGTCATTAGCGGTTTTCTTCCTGAGAAGGGGAGAGAAAGATCGCAATCGTGTTGTCTGTCGAAAAAAAAAAAAACGACTTTCTGCGTCCGTTTCTTGCCGCAGTATTCGAGAGATATCAACCGGCGGTACGCTGAGCCGATCGGACTTCTTCGCTGTCTTAAATTACGAATGTTCCCTCGCGGTGATCTGACTGCGTAATCTTCACCACTGATTACCCGCTGGTTGACGAGAAAGATTTTTTCAGCCACCTTTTGTAAAGACTTAATTACACCGTCCACCCGTAACTTCTCACTACACGGCTCCATCACCGTCCTCATTTGATGGTTGTATCTCTGGTGAAGGGGGCGGAGGGGCTATCGCATGACTCTGGGCATGGGAAGACGCTGCAATTCAAATGTTTTGTCTGCTCCAGGTAGTTACAAAAAGTCCCTTACGTCAATGAAGACCTTATTTTATACGCAATACTCTCTTAAGTGCTCTTTAATTTTGCATACAAAGCTACCAAGCTGGTTTTCTCAAAAAGAGCAGTGCAAATCATATGTTCAGCATCTTGAAACCCTTGATATATTTACACCGAATCCAGAGGTGGGGGGGGGGGGGGGCGTCATCTCAAACTTCACTATGAACGTCACCTTATCGTTTATGTGCTCCTAAAGAAAGTGATGGCTCTCATCCATCGCGCCGAGATCATCTTTAACGTAACACACGCATTGCAAGGGCCCAGTTGGAAATAGTCAGACAGCATTAACTTATCATTCAGCAATGCCACGCAAGCATAGGAACAGCAGAAAACACTTTTCAGTGACACTCGAACTTTTCAAAATGTGTGTATTGGTTCACTACAAGTTCAAGTTCGGAACTTACGTTCTGTGTCCATTGATTTGTGAAGTAAACATGTCTCGAAAGCAGTGTTCGTGCTCCTCAGAATACGCTCGATTAGATCGGAAACATTATACGGCGTTCCGAAATCCTGTAATTCCAATCGAGCACAAATGCTCTTGTGTTCAGGCTGTAATACAATGTAACGTTTTGCTGGGCGAGATGGTACGTATTAGTGAGCGAACAGGAAGCCAGTGAGACATGCAGACGCGCACACAAGGGAAGCAGTGGACTGGATTTCAATTTCAGTTCACGTTATTTACCAGATAGTTCTGACTGGATGAGCGCTGTACTTGTAACCCTTCTCCCCCGATGCCCTACTCCAACCCCGCCCCCTCCTCTTTTTTTTTTTCTCTCATGGATCGAGCGCTCGTCGTTTTTTTTTTTTTTGCGCATGCGTCTCACTGGTTTCCCTATTGCAAACACAGTCATTGCGCGATGCGTGCCAACCAAATAGAGAAGGTCGTCGAAAATGCGCGCCACGCACGTCACAATCCAAGTCATCTGCGCCAAGTATAATACCACACGCAGTCACGTGCCAGCAACTACACGACGCGTAAATTTAATGCGTGTAACTAAGTGTAGGAGCACTTTGCCAACCGTTCCCAACTGAGGCAAACGTACACGCGATATCACGTCGTGACCAAACAAGAGCTTATGTTAGAGCGGGAACGTTATAATAGGGGCGCCTGTACTTTACGCGATTTGTGCAGCCATGTGACATACTAAGACGTTGTAATATCCTCGGAGAGCATGTCACAATCGGACACTGAACCGACTTCACACAGTCAATAAGCACGACAAGCGCATTCCACGCTGTGCAATGGCGGCTACTCCGGTTCGGGATTTTTTGCCTCTAGCAAGATGGCGGCGACCGGCTTCACTTTTTTGGTGAGCCACCTCCGTTACAGAAGTCTGAATATATAGCCTCATTGGGCCAGAACGATTGACTCATGGTCCACGCATTCTAGAACTTCGCCACGCTCAGCACTACAGCTCGACTCAAAAAAATCCCTACTAAAAAAAAAACTCCCTATTCCCCATAACTGCCGTATCCAATAATATACTATGACATTTGGGGAAAACGAGCTTTTATATAGGATACTGCATGCTTCATGTCGGATTATTGTATATGGGAGTTATGGGGCATGAAGTTCTTTTTTTCAATATAGAGAGAGAGGCGGTCACTGCACTTCGTTGACTCACCACCGCAATTCTTGACAATCATAGCGTCTTCTTCAGTCGAGAGGTGCTCTACTCGGTGGAGCGGATCCGGAAGAACTACTTCGAGTCGAGGATGCTTTGAGAATACGGGGGTGCGAGGGCGGAACACCTTGCTATACAGCTGAGATGTTGTGTCGCGACGCATCGCAGACCACTGTAGCGAAACGTTGTTTATTTCTCGTCATAAACATACGGGTGATTTATTCGCGGGTCGTCTCATTCAATCCCGGGCTGATGCCACTCATGTATGCTTAACGGAGGCCGCACTACGCGCGCTACAAATAGCGTAGTTTGTGAGAGTGGCCTGTTGGGCTAGTTGGTACATGGTTATGCTAGGAGAATGCCAGCAAACATGAGAGTAGGAAAAAATCGAGAGGCAGACATAGACAAAGAGACAGGAAGGTGGCTGGACTAACAACAGCCACCTTCCAGTCCAGCCACCTTCCTGTCTCTTTGTCTATGTCTGCCTCTCGATTTTTTCCTACTCTCATGTTTGCTGGCATTCTCCTAGCATAGCGTAGTTTGCGACGCAGTGTACTCGTAACCTTCATTTTTTTCAAAGCGCACAAAACGACTCCTCGTGTTGGCGATATGTTTGCCACACCTTCGAAGTCTCGTACGTGTGAAATTGGGACCGACGGCGTGGCACAACCATTTTTTTTTTTTTGCAGTGCGTCGTCGACAGCAGCTGCGACTAACCGAAACTTCGCATATAGAGTGCGAACGTTTGTGGAGAACGTTCGCTATACGGCTACATTGAAATGTTGCTGGACCCGGTTGTGGAGTGTTCGACGTCCCGTATAATTTTCACGCGATCTGGAATATTAGCTACATCTTACCTTTCGTACAGAAAAGCATAGGTCTGTTGGCCGCCATGACGGCCGCGAGAAAGCAGTCGCCGCTGCTGAACCTGCTATACTGGACCTGGCGAACGTGTTTTACGCGTTTTAGTCTCGCTGCTGGCGTTATAGAACGTGGCTCTCCTAATTACAGCGGAAGGGTCCAACCATCATGCCATGGGTTCAACTACGCGCACCTTGGGGAAAGGGGAAGTCAAATTGCTCCGTGTGGAACAATGCCCCTGTGCATGCCTTAATTATGTCAAACCGTTTTGTGCCGATTTGTGGCCCAAATATGACGTTACCAGATTCCTCGGACGCCAAGGCGGTACAAAACGCCGTCCCCCACGTAAGCCGTAAGACACCGGGACCACGGCGGTAAGAACGGCACGCGTCCCGCACGAATCGACACGTCTGGTCACCTTACCTCTAAATAGCGAAGAATATCGCGACAGAACTCGTTCACGTTTTTATTGCATATTTGAGTTCGCTGATCATCAGCCTGGTGGGCTGACGAGACCCCTGCAATAGTTGACTGAGGGACCCGGCCTGACTTTCCCAGACATCCACCATACCCTTCAACTCCGACTATGCCACCGTGACGTACGCCACTAGCACAACAGGCCAGATTGCAAGACGGCTTAGGTTATCGCCGTGAAACTTTCGAGTGTTCAAATGTTACAAGAACAACACGGTGTGTATGAAGTGGCGATGGGGAGGGTGGAGGAGGGGGGAGATGCTGGTGCGTTGAGATAAGCATGTGCAACGAACGATAGACACTGCGGGAAAGCTGCGCGAGAGAGGGGTGTCAGGCGCCCGATGTTGGTTGGTCAGTGTGTCCCGTTTCGACGCTGTGGCCGCACAAGGCAAACACTCGAGCGCCGTGTGAAGAGCCCGTGGAGCATGTGTGACACAAGTGTGCGCGCGGCCACGTCCATTAGCGGCGTGCGATACGGCTGGCATCCGCTCTGCGATTACGAACGCGACGGTCCGAAGCCACCGCGAGTGACCGCTGATGGGACGCGGCGAAAAACAACGGCAGGGAGAATGGAGAGATACGAAATGAAGTCACGCTCAGGGCTTTCTACTTGCACAGCTGGGCGCTGCAGCGCCACCTATCGGAGGGGTCCAAAGGCGTCCGGTTTCTTCCTTCACGTGACATCACATACGGTGATGAGAGAAAGAGAGAGAGAGGGGGGGCTGGCAGGGGACTTCAATGGAAGGGTACACCTGGAGTACTGTTATGTGGTATCTGTTCTCATAGGTTCAAGCTGAGGGGAGGGAGATTTGAGGTGACAAAGGAATGATAAGAACTGTGGTAAATAACGAAGATCACGATTGGAATGACCATCGTGAAAGGACTGCTAAAAATACCCGCAGGAACCTTTCGGAAAAGCTACATGGCTTATATAGACGGCCACTATCCTTAGGAAAAAATTTAGGTCCATGGCCAACAGAAAAACTTCAAAACTTCGCTGCACGCCTTAGTAACTTTTGGAGGAATCAGTAATATCACAAAAATAAAAAGTCACACAATAGTCATTCCTCGCATTGTTATTATTAACAGGCGCCTTTAATTACATGTTCATTGTGTCCTCGTGTTCATGTAGCATCTGTATTTGTTGTATTTAGAGTGCGGCATTCAAGTGCCTAACATCTTCTGTAGGAACATCTTGATTTTGTGAACATTAATGCTGTGTGAACTCATGTGTTGCGCGTGAACATTTCGGTTTTGTGAGTATTTATGCTATGTGAACTCTTCTCTTGCGCGAACGTTTATGTATGTTGCAGTACTGAGACTTAGCACGTGAATGTTCGTTCATGTGTTTATTAGTCCAGTTTTGTGATTGTTGACAACTTTCCTGCGATAACTATCATGTAAGAGGAATAGCCGGCGCCACACATAAGCACCAACCTCTCCTTGAATACAGTTAATAAAAAAAACTGCTAAAAATGAAGTCCTACGTGACTTCGATTCTTCGTCGGGCACATTTCGATGCGGGTGAAATGCAAATACGCTCTTGTGCTTAGATTTTTTTGGTGCACGTTGAAGAACTCCAGGTAGGCAAAATTAACCCGGGATCCCTCCAATATGAATTTCTACAAGCCCTTTACTAGCCTTCGGCTACTGGCTCGGCAGTGGCACTGCCTTTCTACCTTGAAATAATGGAGAGATAAAGAAACGCATCTGAGGTCCACCGAGGATGGGTGGATGTGATTAGGTTAAAAATTTGCACGCGTAAGGTGGGTTCGACTGGCACAGGGCAGGGGTGACTGGAGGCTAGCCTGTAGTGGACTTAAATTCGAATGATGATGACGACGACGAAGATGATCACTGTAATTCCTCTCTTTAATTTTATGTTCAGAGGGCTCTCGCATTTTATGCTCTCCTGTTCGATGGTCATGCACTGCAAGATTTGCTGCCACCTACAAACTGCGAATATTTCGCGAAGTTGTGATAATGAGGATGTGAATATGTGTGTTAAAGGGACGACAACCGCCCTGAACGTGTAGTGAGATGTTACTGGAAATAAAAATATTCACCGACGATCACGATACTCCCTAACGCAAAACTTGAGCGCAGCTGTATACGTGTTTTAATTTCGCGACATATTGGCTGGCGTGTAAAACCTGTCTCGTGCGACACGTTGCAAACGGAGTGAAGTGTGGCCCGACTGCCTCGCTAATCTGGAGATCGCGAGAGCCAGAGCTAGCATGGGCGACGCGTGGGCGCCATTTACAGCAGCCGCCACCTACAACACCCCCCCCCCCCCCGCCAGACGGCGCGCGCTACTGCTGCGCCATCTCGTAGCAATCGTCGCCGCACTACGCTTTTCTTCTCACGCTTTCGCCGTACTCTCCTCCGCTTTCTGCTTCATGGTTCGGCTGCGCCCTACTCTTCGCTTTCCTCCTCGCGCCTCTTTCCTCTCGCTGCTTTTCACTTTCATCTTTCGCTGCGCTCGTTCGCTCGGTTACGCCGCCGCCGACGACGATCGTCGCAGGAACGGGCGCCAAGAGCCACGCTCTTAAAAAAAAAAAACATGATTTGCAGTGATAGAATCGAGCCTGCTGTTCGCGATTTGAGTATATGTAATTTCAAGTTAGCGGAGAAAGTCGCGAAACACCCTAAGTGGCGCAAACTGGTGGTGAAGACTTGATATTTGACATGTATATACCAGCGTTAGGCAAGCACAACAGACGGCGTTACACAAGTACTACCGCCACAACTTAGGCGATCGGAAGATTGGTGGAAATAGCGAAATGGCAAACAACGGAGGCGTGCGAAAAGAAAATCCCCCATAGGGGTTCGGAAGGTTCGGTGATGAAAATTCTTCGTGTGTTTTTTTTTACAGCGCAGCTGCATATGGCTAAGTTCTGGAAAAAATTGTGGGCGTCTATCGCGCCATATAGATCGATAATTTCTCCCCATATGCGGGCCGATCCCGAAGATAGTGCAATACCGGGCCGACCCGCGGTGGAGATGAAGCAGACTTTAAGCACTCCGCCGACTTGCAAGAAGAAGTATTTTAATGACTGGAAAATGTAGAGAGGTGGGGCGGATAATAGATCATCTGGCCTGATACTATACGTAAGGGAAGGGGAAGAGGGGAAGAAAAAGGGTCACAATGGGGGATGATAATGGGAGGAACGAGGTGAAGGACACATTATACAACTGGTATCACAGGCTTGAGTCCAGGCCCGTGTCACCTAGGAAACGTGAAAGAGCACGCATTGTCTCTGTCGTCTGCCAGCTCTGTGGCCATGCGCCTAGCAAGATGTCCTCCGACAGTTTTCCGTTGTGTAAATGTCTCAAGGTATCTGCCATTGCCAGTCTTTCGTGCGCATACTCAGGGCACACCACGAGCACATGGTCTATAGTCTCTACAGTGCCACACACTGAGCAGTCCGGGGAGTCTGTCCGTCCAATAATGTGCAAATATTTTCGCGTGAAGGCGACGCCTAATCGCAGTCAGTCGCTCGGCCGGAATGGATCGGGGAGGTAGAGGAGCCGACTTGCAAAAATAAGCTTAATAGCTTAGGTCCAAATACAACCCATATCAGATAGTATGATGATAAGAACAGATACTACACATTGACCCGCGTCGGCCATGTCTACGTTCGCACCGCCCTCTCTTTGTCGGCGTTCCAAGCGCTTGCGTATCTACTTTCCTTCAGCTCTCCCGTAGTGCGGGTTCCGTATGCGTGCTGCCTGCCAGCACCGCGAAACCGAAAGAAATGCGCACCGTCCATGTGGCCCCAAAATCGCAAACTTGGACCGTTTCACCGGAGCAACGGCCAGCTTCCAGAGGGAGTTTGTGGGGAACCAGTTTTGCGCGGCCTGTGTTATGTGCGACCGCTTGAGGCATTCGAGTGACCTTGAGGTATCTTGAGCTCAAAATTTGCAATTTTTTTGCGGGCACGCGATTGTACTTGTTCGGACAATGGAAATGTGTCGCCACTTCTTTTCGCGATGTATAGCGCCCGTTCGGTTTCTCCAAACCACGACACGCGACAGGGTGCGCCCATCGCGTATCTACAGCTGGTCGCCTTCACTTGAATATCGCGTGCGCGTGGTTGCTTCTTAAACAAGTAGCTCTGTGGCATACATTGTGACGAGCATGCGCACTTGCCGTTCGGTAGGGATTAAAAAAATATCGGATTTTACGTGCTAAGCCACGATCTGATTATAAGGCACGCTGTATAGTGGGGGACTCCGGATTAATTTCGACCAACTGGGGTTCTCTAACGTGAACCTAAATCTAAGCATACAGGTGTTTTTGGAAATTGGCCCCGTCGAATTGCGGCCGCCGTGGCTGGGATTCGATCCCGAGACCAAGTTCGTGCTTAGCAACGCAACACGAAAACCACTAAGCAACCACGGCGAGTACTTGGTAGGGATTGGACGAAGATTCCAGTAAAGCAGTATTAGTGCAATAGACCGGCAGTAGCTTGCGTTGCCGTTAGATGGTCCAGCTGCGCGCCTTGACCATAGTCAGCCTTTTCACCCCCTCCAGCAAAGCACTGTTCTGCACACGGTCGTCGGCCATGAACTGTGTTACTTGCTGTCCGTTTGAGGCAGTAATTCAGTGCCGAAACTCTATTTGTCAAATGGCTGTGGCTAAATAAGGTACGTCCGTCGTCTCCCTGCAACTCTTATTTTACAGGTACGTTAGACGGATCCGTTAGCGTTTAAAGCATGAAACGCTTTTACCTCCGCTTGTCGTCGATCTTCAAGTGACCTTGAGCCAAAAGCCAGAGCCTTTATCCGGCCAAATTGCAAGAACTAAACGAGATCATCCGGAGAACAACTGGCGGGCTAGTTGGTACTGCATCACTTGAGGCAAAGTGCAAAATAGCACGTAGGGCAGCAGAATGGAACGAAGGCACAGCGCTACTAACGATTGAGTCTTTATTGCATGTGGTTACCCCACATATTCCATAGAAGAAAAAAAGGCCACCATCGCAACATAGATTTCTTTTCTGCAAAATCATCCACCATAGGCCGCTACCACGACAGGAACAAGATTTCCTTTTTTTAAGGCGATACAGATGGGCAACCTACAGCGTTATCGCTTCTAATCATTTCGAATGCCTCGATGATCTCGCTATAGTCACATGATCTGTGTTTCTAGATATCACTTGTGATTTGTGAAACAAGAGTTTACAGCCACAACTCAAGCAGTGTTCGGCTAGATGACCAGTTTTTGCCAGATTATTGACATTGTTCGAATGTTCCCGTAAGCGATCACTGAGGCACCTTCCCGTCTGACCAGTATATATATTCTCCTTGCCGCAGTCTAAAGGAATACGGTACACTACATGCACGAAACAAACAGTTCTCGGTGTTTTTTAATAGCAGTCATGGCACCTCTTTATTGTATCTTAACTTTCGCGCACAAAGCTATACACAAATTCAAAGGGGCTGAAAATACGGCTTCAACGCCAACAAGTTTCCTAATTTTCTTTATGTTACGTCTATAGCTTGGTGCAAGTACGGCATAACGGCCACTTTGTCGTATTGCAGCGCGTTCAACCGTCCGTTGCGCCTATCGCTTACCAGGGACGACGGCGCTTCATTTCCCTGTGCCACCGCCAAAGATGCTGACTCATTGTGAAGCCGATTAGAGAGCCGCGGCCACGCACTTTGCCCGGTGCGAGCGCACACTCATCTGAACGCGTGAGCGTTGTGCTCTTGCAGTCTGGTTTCCAACACGCCCGTGCACGCGAGCAGAGAGAATAGAGAGTTTTAGGGGACGCAAGCGGCTTGCGTACGCAAGAACTAGGGGCGACGGTACCACGCATGCGCAGACCTGGACATAGGGTTCTGCGCATGCGCAGTACCGTGGTCCCTAGTTCTTGCGTACACAAGCCGCTTGCGTCCCCTAAAGCTTTGTAATGTTTTTTTCATCCATAAATTTGGAACGTACGCTAAAGGAATTAATTGACAGTTTTAGTTGGGCGTCCGCAGCAGCTCTGCGTACGCAGCAAACCGCGGAGGCGTCAGTGCGCGTGCGCAGTACGCAGGAGCACGAACGGTATCCTGCGTGCGCCCGCAGCTTTTCAAAAACTGCGTAGCGTCCGCTGCAGGCTCGGCGGCCTTTGCGGGACGTTCTCGCATGTTCTCGTGTGTCCACGAGAGCGCACTTTTCGATATCGCTCTTGCCGAAGATGTGACTCCGGCTAGTGGTCTGACTTCGTGGCGCCTGATGTTGGCTACGCAGTTTCAGAAGGTCGCATATGGCGGCGCTGAGTAGCGCACTACTGGTTCGTACGCGTGCAAGTCAGCAATTCCCTTGTCAGCTTTTTGCGTCCGGCCAATGATTTCCGTATCGTACGCGCGCGCTACGCTACGCACGCACAACATCGCGCCCTGCGCACGTGGGTGGTTCCGGACGCCCAACTAAAACTGCCTAACGAGAGTACGGGGTGGCTGACGTGCCTCCGGGATACGCCGTGAGAGTGCATGGGAAGCGCGAATACATGTTCTCGACTCTAAAATTGAGACGCTGGCCACTGCTTGCTCCACCCTCCGCGTGCGCCTCAAGGTGGCGAGCGGAAGACTAATAAATCCAGTTTCCTCCACACCGCCATTCAAGTAGTCATTCTGAGTGACATATTGCCCCTTTCTGGGAATCCGCACGAGCTGACGTGATGTCAGTTGTTGGTTAAACGTTCAAAAACCGGACCACAAGGAGGCTCCTTGACTCGGCTCCCTAAACCTAAGCCCAGGGGCGCACTTGCTTTGCGAATCCCACGTATGTATTATTTTCTTTCATCATCATCATCATCATCAGCCTGGTTACGCCCACTGCAGGGCAAAGGCCTCTCCCATACTTCTCCAACAACCCCGGTCATGTACTAATTGTGGCCATGCCGTCCCTGCAAACTTCTTAATCTCATCCGCCCACCCAACTTTCTGCCGCCCCCTGCTACGCTTCCCTTCCCTTGGGATCCAGTCCGTAACCCTTAATGACCATCGGTTATCTTCCCTCCTCATTACATGTCCTGCCCATGCCCATTTCTTTTTCTTGATTTCAACTAAGATGTCATTAACTCGCGTTTGTTCCCTCACCCAATCTGCTCTTTTCTTATCCCTTAACGTTACACCTATCATTCTTCTTTCCATAGCTCGTTGTGTCGTCCTCAATTTGAGTAGAACCCTTTTAGTAAGCCTCCAGGTTTCTGCCCCGTAGGTGAGTAATGGTAAGACACAGCTATTATATACTTTTCTCTTGAGGGATAATGGCAACCTGCTGTTCACGATTTGGGAATGCCTGCCAAACGCACCCCAGCCCATTCTTATTCTTCTGATTATTTCCGTCTCATGATCCGGATCCGCCGTCACTACCTGCCCTAAGTAGATGTATTCCCTTACGACTTCCAGTGCCTCGCTGCCTATTGTAAATTGCTGTTCTCTCCCGAGACTGTTAAGCATTACTTTAGTTTTCTGCAGATTAATTTTTAGACCCACTCTTCTGCTTTGCCTCTCCAGGTCAGTGAGCATGTATTGCAATTGGTCCCCTGAGTTACTAAGCAAGGCAATATCATCAGCGAATCGCAAGTTACTAAGGTATTCTCCATTAACTTTTATCCCCAATTCTTCCCAATCCAGGTCTCTGAATACCTCCTGTAAACACGCTGTGAATAGCATTGGAGATATCGTATCTCCCTGCCTGACGCCTTTCTTTATTGGGATTTTGTTGCTTGCTTTATGAAGGACTACGGTGGCTGTGGAGCCGCTATAGATATCTTCCAGTATTTTTTACATATGGCTCATCTACACCCTGATTCCGTAATGTTTCCATGACTGCTGAGGTTTCGACTGAATCAAACGCTTTCTCGTAATCAATGAAAGCTATATATAAGGGTTGGTTATATTCTGCACATTTCTCTATCACTTGATTGATAGTGTGAATATGGTCTATTGTTGAGTAGCCTTTACGGAATCCTGCCTGGTCCTTTGGCTGACAGAAGTCTAAGGTGTTCCTAATTCTATTCGCAATTACCTTAGTAAATGCTTTGTAGGCAACGGACAGTAAGCTGATCGGTCTATAATTTTTCAAGTTTTTGGCGTCCCCTTTCTTATGGATTAGCATTATGTTAGCGTTCTTCCAAGATTCCGGTACGCTCGAGGTCATGAGGCATTGCGTATACAGGGTGGCCAGTTTCTCTAGAACAATCTGTCCACCATCCTTCAACAAATCTGCTGTTACCTGATCCTCCCCAGCTGCCTTCCCCCTTTGCATATCTCCTAAGGCTTTCTTTACTTCTTCCGGCGTTACCTTCGGGATTTCGAATTCCTCTAGACAATTCTCTCTTCCATTATCGTCGTGGATGCCACTGGTACTGTATAAATCTCTATAGAACTCCTCAGCCACTTGAACTATCTCATCCATATTAGTAATGATATTGCCGGCTTTGTCTCTTAACGCATACATCTGATTCTTGCCAATTCCTAGTTTCTTCTTCACTGTTTTTAGGCTTCCTCCGTTCCTGAGAGCATGTTCAATTCTATCCATATTATACTTCCTTATGTCGGCTGTCTTACGCTTGTTGATTAACTTCGAAAGTTCTGCAAGTTCTATTCTAGCTGTAGGGTTAGATGCTTTCATATATTGGCGTTTCTTGATCAGATCTTTCGTCTCCTGCGATAGTTTGCTGGTATCCTGCCTAACGGACTTACCACCGACTTCCATTGCACACTCCTTAATGATGCCCACAAGATTGTCGTTTATTACTTCAACACTAAGGTCCTCTTCCTGAGTTAAAGCTGAATACCTGTTCTGTAGCTTGAGCTGGAATTCCTCTATTTTCCCTCTTACAGCTAACTCATTGATCGGCTTCTTATGTACCAGCTTCTTCCGTTCCCTCCTCAGGTCTAGGCTAATTCGAGTTCTTACCATCCTGTGGTCACTGCAGCGCACCTTGCCGAGCACGTCCACATCTTGTATGATGCCTGGGTTAGCGCAGAGTATGAAGTCTATTTCATTTCTAGTCTCGCCGTTCGGGCTCCTCCACGTCCACTTTCGTCTATCCCGCTTGCGGAAGAAGGTATTCATTATCCTCATATTATTCTGTTCCACAAACTCTACTAATAACTCTCCCCTGCTATTCCTAGTGCCTATGCCATATTCACCCACTGCCTTGTCTCCAGCCTGCTTCTTGCCTACCTTGGCATTACAGTCGCCCATTAGTATAGTGTATTCTGTTTTCACTTTACCCATCGCCGATTCCACGTCTTCGTAGAAGCTTTCGACTTCCTGGTCATCATGACTGGATGTAGGGGCGTAGACCTGTACAATCTTCATTTTGTACCTCTTATTAAGTTTCACAACAAGACCTGCCACCCTCTCGTTAATGCTATAGAATTCCTGTATGTTACCAGCTATATTCTTATTAACCAGGAATCCGACTCCTAGTTCTCGTCTCTCCGCTAAGCCCCGGTAGCACAGGACGTGCCCGCTATTTAGCACTGTATATGCTTCTTTTGGCCTCCTAACTTCACTGAGCCCTATTATATCCCATTTACTGCCCTCTAATTCCTCCAATAGCACTGCTAGACTCGCCTCACTAGATAACGTTCTAGCGTTAAACGTTGCCAGGTTCATATTCCAATGGCGGCCTGTCCGGAGCCAGTGATTCTTAGCACCCTCTGCTGCGTCGCAGGTCTGACCGCCGCCGTGGTCAGTAGCTTCGCAGGTGCTGGGGACTGAGGGCCGGGGTTTGATTGTTGTGTTCATAGGAGGTTGTGGCCAAGTACTGCACCAGGGTGGCCAATCCTGCTCTGGTGAGGGAGTGCGTTACCGGTTCTGGTCACCGGGATTTCTTTAATTATATATATATTTTCGCACCTTAGCTGGACCACAGAGTTGCCGGATCGGGCCGTGCCTTGTATATGTTGCTACGTTTCGCCTCCGACGTGCGGTATGCAACGGACGCCGGGGCTTCGTTCACAGCGGCGGACATTTTGGCCCGTTCAGCGCTGTCCCAACGCCTCCTGCTGTGCGCGTCCAGGCATGTTTCAACGCCACGTGTCTTCGTGTGTGTGTGTGCACGTTGGTGCCCACGCTTGTCAAAGCGCGGCAGCCGGGGAGAGGAGCTCCCCAACTGTGAAGCGAGGAGGTCTGACCGGCGCCGGCCCGGCGGATACGTCACTTCTTGTCACAACGTGTCCGTGCGCCGCCGTCACGTACGCCTCTTCGGAGGCGTTCCTTCTTGCCCTCGCCTCCGAGAGTATAAAAGCAGCTGCCCCCGGACGCCAAGAGACAAGCTTCGATTTCTTCACTCGAGTAACGTGGTCTCCCGTTTCTCCACTTCGGTCGACCTGACCGGCCGCTCTTTTGCGATGCTAGAATAAACAAGTTGTTCTGTGAGCAGTCGACTCATCCTTTGCCAGGACCTTCGGATGCTTTCAGGTGTGCCCCAGGCCGCCAGGCCAACGCTACCCTTGGGGCTTGCGACCCATTTTGCAACAATGTGCACTGTGACACTGTGTTACTTTCCCGCAAGTTTCCGCTCTTCTGTCTTCTTTCTGGGCCCCTTCTCTATTGTGCCCGCCGCCGCCCGATTCAACTTGCCGTCTCTCTCGCTACAACGGCGGCACGCGCACTGGTGCTGCGCAGCGACCGTTTTCTCCCTCCTTGCCTCGTGTCAACGGGAACTTAGCTGCGGCTACTTCCCGCCCCCTTTCACTCTCCGACTTATGTCTCCCTCCTCCTGTGTTTTTCTTTCTTTTTTTTCCTTCTTTTTTTTCACTGACCTCCTTTCCTACATACATACGACTCCGCCTCCCTCTTGCCCTGCATTGTTGCCAATAAGGCAGCTGTATATCTGCCAAAGCACCGAGAGATATTCAATCACTGTCACAACTGTCCCTTTCGGTTTGATGTATCTGAGTACGACCGGGAACCCGGTCTGGTGTGTTCACTATCAGCGCCGAACTGCCATTTTCATGTAAACCCTGATGAAGATCAGTCCACCGGTCGAAACTGTTAAAATTAAATACTTATTCTGATTACCTTGTAGCACCGCTCAAGTTCTTTGCGTTTTAAATGTAGGCCGAAGAATACCTCTTTACCTGTATATATATATAAATATATGTATATATATATATATATATATATATATATATATATATATATATATATATATATATATATATATATATATATATATATATATATATATATGTGTGTGTGTGTGTGTGTGTGTGTGTGTGTGTGTGTGTGTGTGAGAGAGAGAGAGAGAGAGAGAGATAGGAAGGGAAAGGTGAAGGCTTATCCTCCCCCCCCCTATATATAGTTGGTAGGCCACAGGTGTTAAATTATGTGGCTTCAGAAATACGGTGTGTCACTACACTGCTTAGTGTGACCGCCTGCGGTCACACTAAGACTTTTGCAAACGAACTCCTACCCAAATCCGGCGTCCCTTAATAGTATATATCCCGAGATTTATCCGAATTGTTCTTGCGTGGCCTGTGGTGAGGTAGCTACGTTGCCTCATATGCTCTGGGAGTGCGGGTCGCTGGGCCCGAAGTACACCAAGGAAGAGTGGAACGCGCTCCTGCGAAGTCCCGTCTTTGAGGACCAAATCCTGGCCGTCCAGCGCGCCCGCGATCGGGCCGGCAGACTAGATCTGTCAGTCCCGTCGTGGGACTAGCCGGGTGCGCGTTTTATCGCGCTTTGCTGGACCAAATAAAAGTTTATTCACTCACTCACTCACTACACTGCTTGAATGCTAATCGCATTGTCGTCGAAAGTCAACGTAAAATGAGGGCAACAATTTTTTAATTAGAAGAACGGGTTGTTTATGGGAAAAAAATTATTGGAAAGAAATTCCAGACAAATAAACCCTCTGAATCTGCATCTAAAACATCAGAATAAATGCAGTGGAGTGATTAAAGTTTTTCAGGTATCACAAATGGCTCAGCAAGTCGTGTGGGATGCCCTAGTGAGTGCGAATAGTGATATTTGATACCGAATCGAATAGTGCCATAACGCACGGCGCTTCAGAACATAAACAGCAAGTCAGCGCCGGGGCCAGACGGCATAACTAACAAGGCACTTAGAAACCTCGACGAAACCTCAATCGAAACCCTCACAGAGGAAATCAACAAAATCTTGAGGAATGGAGCATTATACCCGAAGACTCGAAAACGGCACTCATCGTGCTCATCCCAAAGCCTGGCAAGGCGCCCAACATCAATAACCTCAGATCGATCTCGCGGACGTCTTGCCTCGGCAAGGTAGCCGAGCACGCGGTCCTAAACAGGCTCTCGAAACATCTCGAAGAAAAAGATATCCACCCCGCAACAATGATCGGCTTTAGACCCGGGCTATCCACCCAAGACGCCATGAAGCTCCTCAAGCATGAGATCATTGACGCAGACACTAGAGACGCGAGAGTAATCCTAGGGCTAGACCTCGAAAAGATCTTCGATAATTTATCATATGACTACATACTCGACACGATCTCTAACCTTGACATTGGCACTAGACTCTACGCTTATACAAAATCGTTCCTGAGCGACCGAACGGCCACCCTCCGTGTAGGGGGATTTAAGTCCCAGAAATACAAACTGGGCAGCAAGGGCACCCCGCAAATTACCGTCATCTCTCCAACGCTTTTTAACCTTGCGCTATTCGGCCTAGGCAAGAATCAAATCGAGAACGTCAAATACACCATATACGCAGATGACCTAACGCTCTGGATCCCCGGAGGTAGCCTAGGATCAATTGAGAGCTCTCTACAGCAAGCGATCGACGTGATCGAGGAATACCGTGCTCCCACGGGCCTGTGATGTTCGCCCGCGAAGTCGGAGCTCCTCGTCTACAAGCTAATCGAGAAGCGGTCCCGAGCCAAAGAGCGAAATCAGAGACACATACGCCATTACTCTCAGAACAAAAGACGGAGGAACCATTCCGCACGTCAGCAAAATCAGAGTCCTCGGGATACTCATTGAGAGCAACGGCTCTAACGCCGCGACAGTGGAGAAGATCGTGACAAAGACGAATAATGCCATGAATCTCATACAACGCGTAGCAAACAGACAACACAGACTTAAGGAAGAAAATCTCCTGAAGCTAACACATGCCTTCGCGCTATGCCACTTCACGTACACAGCGGCCAAGCATACATGGAAGGCAGCGGAGAAGGACAAACTCAATGTACAACTGAGGAAGCTAGTCAAACTAGCGCTGGGAATGCCCAAGAACATCGAGACAGAGCTCCTGCTGCAACTGGGGGTGCACAATACACTTGAAGAAATCGCCGAAGCTCAAGGACGGGCTCAATGGACAAGACTCTCTGGAACCAAACCAGGTAGAGAAATCCTAGCCAAACTAGGTCATGACACCACAGTAATGGAGAATCTATATCAAAGCGTTCCAACGGACACACGCAACTCCTACACGGTTCGCCCACTCCCGCGGAACATGAACCCCGCGCCCCATCAACCCAGAAGGCTGGCACGCGGATCGTTCATCCTGCGCGAAATACGTGATAGGAAGATCTTAGCCTGTTTCGTAGACGCGGCACAGTACCCGACCAGGAAGGCCTTCGTTGCCACCACGATCAATAAGCAAGGTCAAGTCACAAACGCTCTCACAGTCAAGACCCACAAGTCCGAGATAGCAGAACAGGTCGCCATCGCACTCGCGCTCACAGACCCGACCACTACCCACGTATACAGCGATTCATGCTCGGCCGTCAAAGCCTTTCAGAAAGGAGCCGTTGTAAGACAAACACTACAAATAATCAGTACATCCGCACCGCTGCAGAATCACACCGTCTGCTTGTTCCCGGCACACCTCGGAGAGATCGAGGGCGCCCCTCCCAACCTCGATGACATGGCTCACAGGAACGCACGCAACCTAACCCTCCGCGACGCCACCTATTCTGGGCGTGACCATCCCAGCGAGAATCGGGACCCTCCCTCCACATACAACGAGGTCACAAAGTACTTTTATTTAGACCGCAGAATATACAGTACACCTCACAATAAGCTCAAGCCCTCACGTTAAGAATGCTTCAAACCAACACGTACCCCACGTAGAACAGACTACATCACTACATGCCTGACCTATACACAACATCATATTTCGAAAATTTCCTTAGTACACTAGACGTACATCACTTGCTCTGGTCATGTGGTTGGACCCACGCAAACAAGAATCGACTCCGCCAGGCTACAAGAAGCATTACGCAGCACGGATCTGGCGGAGCAGCTCTGGGCCGCCCAGCGAGCCCACGATGCAGCCAGGGAGTTAAAACTCCCGGTCCCAACAGTAGCCCGCTCTATGGAAACTTGCGCCGCGTAGCTCGCAGGACCTTTCAGTGAAGTTATTCTATCCATCCATAACCAAATCGAATAAAAAAATAATACTTTTCGAGTAGCATTCGAACGATGAACAGTGTCTATTACAATTAATATAAAACGAAGTTTACATCCCAGTATTCTTAAAGTTAGGAAGTTTGTCATAGTACGTTATGAAGCGTTGTTTATTAAAATCGCAAACGAAGCATTATGAGCGAACCAGTAGTGTGTTCAGATGGACAGGCTCCTCAGAAAGTGCGAGTGACCGCTGCATAGCCTGTATTGTACGGCTACCAAAGTGACGTAGCCTTGTGTTCTCACGTTTTGTGCCCACGCGGGTGTCAATTTAGCGCATTTTTGCTCCAACTTTATATTTATTTGGGCGCGCTTCACGTTCTGAAATATTCGAAAGGTTTTCAAAAATCTTCGCATTTACGAATCGGGACTATTCAACTCGGTCTTCGAATCGGACACTGATTCGTTGTTCGAAAGTTTGGAATGTTCACAGAGCCCTAATACGTAGTGCACCAGACCGCTACAAAAGTGCGACCGCAATACATAATTGACGCTGCAGTATCGAGACATTTCACGAAGTATTCTAAATATGATACGGCGCTTTTTTTAGAGCATACTTAAACTAACCATGCATTAAAGTGGCCTATTATAGTGCTGCGATGCGCCGCAAGCGTTTAATGAGCCGCATGCGCCAGAACATGGAATATTACGAAACATATGCGAGTGAATTAAGCCAAAAGAAAAAGAAAAGGAAACTCAAATCATATCTCGCGCTCGGCGAATGGCACCTTGCACCGGAACACTGCTGAAAAGTCTGACAGCTGCTTAACAGGCTCGTTGCAACGGCGCCTCGACTCCCCGTACAACGGGTCCACGTAGTGGCTGCTAGAGCAAAGCGCGTAGCACGATGACACAAAGAAAAGCCTGTCTTGAGCGAGGCTCGACAGCCTGGCGTGCGCACTGCTCAAGTCCTGCACGACCGCTAGCCTGTACGCAGACAGGGCGGCCAGGAGAGCCTTGGTATCCACGTGGTACGGCGGCCAAAGCGACGGCAGGGTGTAGTTCGAATGTCGAAAGAAGCCCGTGCGGCCTCGGTTGTTGCGATTGTGGCTTTCGTTGTGAGCTAGCTCGTGGAACAATCCCCTGAGCACTTCGTCAGCAATTAGTCGGCCAGCGCCGCCGTAGTTGACAGCTGGCGGCAGGTCGGAGTGGTAGAAAGGAAAGACGAAGTAGTCCTCCGCAAGCGTGACTGCACCTTGAAAACTCCATCGATGGCTGAGCAAAGAACCCGGCTTGAGAACATTCGTGACGTCTCGCTCCTGTAGTCGCCAACGCCCGGCCATCAGATTGAGCCACTCGACGAAGAAGCGAGCTCGGCGTGACGGCTCTGGTAGCACGCTGGCCATGAAGCTGTCACTGTTCAAAGGGGCAGCGGTACTAGGGCCACGGAGGTGAAGAAACGCCTTACTTCGACGCGCCACGGCATCGATGAGAACGTCTCTCACGTCTCGAACGAAGGGCTCGGCTTCCCGATGCTTGGGAAACAGACTGAGCCATCCGACACCCACGGTGCTTTCGATGTGGACCAGGCAGCGGCGCGTGTGAGCCGACGGAGGCAGACCTGTGAGCTCGAGCGTGACGTCGGCGATTTCTCTGTGGGCCATCCAGCCCAGCTCGTGGGCGACGCGAAGTCCCAGGCTCAGCGTTAACGCCTCTTGTGTCTCGGGTTCGAGGCCCAGGATGTAGACGACGGACCGCAACAGACCCAGGTTTTCCACTTGCACGATGTCGCTGGGCGAGAAGCGTCGTGCCCACATGAAGTGCTCGTTGAGGAGGAGGACCAGGCGACCGGTTGCAATGCGGAGAGTCGCCGTCTCGGTGAGGTTGCGGATCGACGTGCGCACTATTCTCGGTTCAGGCACGTTCATGGAAGGTCCCAGCGTTTCTAGTGTAAGCTTGTTCATTGCCTCGATGGTTGAGACGATTTCGCCGGAGGCCGACTCTGAACCGTCGAAGAGGCGCAGCATCTTGCGAACGTACCTGCGGTAGCGAAGCCACGGCGCCGACCCCGTTGGATGGCCGGCGAATGCACGCATGGCAGCCATCCACGAGCGAAAGGTGGCGCTGGGAACAATCTTCAGTACCGGCTCGGTGCTACCGACGCGAAGTGGAGACAGCCTGATGGTGACTTGAAACCAGAGATGAACGTTCCAGTTTCCAGACAGGTCGAGCAGAATCGCCAGTGGGTCCCAGCGAGATTTTTCGGGCCATGGCAGGTGGCGCTCGAACATGAAGCTTCTCAGATCTTGCAGGCTGCTCTCCGAAAGTTCCACGCAGGACCTGGCTTTGGCGGCCACCTTCTTCTCGACGCTGGTCGCGGACGAAGCGGATTGAGCCTGGTTGTGGCTCTCCAGGGAAGCCAGCTTGATGGCGTTGAGAGCACGTTCGTACATCGTATCTTCAGCCGCGTCCACAACAGAGAGCAGACGTTGTTGATGCTTCCAGCCGTCGCAGACGAACCCGTAGAAGTCTTCGCAGGGGTCTTGAGACTTGTTGATGGAAGTTCTTATAGCAGCCATGTAGAGCTGGCACGCCATTTCGTCGCAGCCTGAAAACAGGGGAAGGTCCGCACGTTCTGCATAAGCCCTTCGGGTGCTGGCGCGGAGGAGGTCGCGGTACTTTATGCCAATACGTAGAGTCGAGCCAAGGTAAAACAGAAGAACGACGCTGCAGAGGATGGCCGTGGCGGAAAGCACTGCCTGGAATCTCTGGTTCATGTACCAATTCCCTCGTCGAACAACTACTTCGACGTCGTTGCGTTCCTGCGAATGTAAATATCGGCGTAGAGACGTCACTTTATATAGCAGTTTATGAGAGTAGAGGTCTGTAGGATGGCCAACAGTATTACGTGTTTGGTAACAGCTGTGACAGTCTTATAGTAGTAGCAATGGTAGTTTTCGGGTGCACTATACTGTTAGCGGTGATGAATGTTAACAAGCCAAATAACATAGAACACTTATTCGTTTTCAGCTACGCCATGTCCATACGACATTGGTGTGATACGGGCCTGAATGACGAGCTCTGGCGCAACGCACCTATCCAGCTACACACTGACAAAGGGTCGTCTTGACAAAGCTTCTATGAAGTAAGTGCCTTTCGTGATTAACCATAGCCGCGGTAGCCTCTTATGGCTACGGAATATTGTGCTGCTGAGCTCGAGGTAGCGGGTTCGCTACCGGCCACTATGAGGGCGCAGACGGGATATTAGACGCCAGCCAATTGCTATGTAGGACATAGAGCAGCTGCGACCGAACAATGGTAAGCAGCAATTACGAACGAAAACCTTTGTGAAGTCGCATTGCAATTCGCCAGAGGGTCACAACTTTTACTAAACACGAGAATCTGATTCCGACGCCCAGATACTGAACGTAACATTCACTATATATATATATATATATATATATATATATATATATATATATATCGTCATCCTTTGGCATGCTCGTTCGCTCGGTTACGAGGGACGCCGACGCTCGCCGCAGGAACGGGCGCCTAGGAGCTGCGTTCTAGTGCTATGGTGCCATCTCAGTCTCGTGCGGCACTCTGCTTTGTCCTCACCCTTTCGCCATACACTCCTCCTCGCTCTTTCCACCTCATGCTTTCACTGTAACCTCCTCCTCCGCTTTCCTCCTCGCGACTCTTCGCTATCGCCGCCTTTCATCCCCCGCCGCGCACCGCGTTCGCTCTTTCCTCTCTCGCTCTCCTCGTTTTCTCGGTTACGGACGCCGAGGCGCTCCGATGCTCAACGCACGAACGGGTGTCTAAGGGCTGTGCTCTAAAGTTTCCTGTGGGTGAAAGCACATTTCAAATCATTGAACTAGATCGCTCGATGAGGCGGACATCATTTGCGCAATAAATCAAAATGCGTAATTGACTAATTTAGAAAACTACATTGATTAAGTTTTTAACTGGAGACGTTGTCGTACATATTGCAATTTACAAATTGTAGCCCGCAATCGATCTTTTAATTGATTGATGCTTGGCGATTAACGTCCCAAAGTAACACTGGCGCTGTCGCATTGAAGGGAACAGCGAAAAAGATGGGACAGACAAAGACACAATTCTCCTAAAATATGTTGTATTACCATCTATAGACCTTAATGAGCATTGCAGGGCTATGATAGACGCCGCTGTAGAGGTGACATCCGGACCACCCGGGGTTCACGTAACTTGCACCTCAACGTTTTTGCACTTCGCCCCCTCCTAAACTCGACCGCGGCAACGAATTGAACCCGCAGTCTCGAGATGTACGCTGTCAGGCAGGCATTCGGTAAAAAAATGCACCTGTTCCACATACTGTTCTAGCAAACCTCGTTCCAAGTATCTTTATGAGAAAAATAACTGGAAGGCAAATTTGTTTTGTCGTATGCTTTAGGGATCTTCGAAAGAATTTCGTCCTCCGAATTTGTTCCTAGTAGGTAGGCCTTGCGGATTCACCGGCTACAATTCGTAAATTGCCACTTGTGTCCCAAAGTAATTAGTTGTAATCTCAATTATCAATTTCTGTATTTATTCTAGCGGATTATGAATTTCATGTTAAAAAAATCATGCCTTTAACGTTCAAGCAATGAATAATCCAGCCTAAAGAGAAAAAGATTGTGGTGTCTGCCACACCAGATGTGTTTCTCTTTAAATTTGGTCAGAAAATTGTGCCAGAAATATCGGATATTATTGTCAAAATCAGCGATTTGCGTTTTTGTGTATCCTTCTGCATATCTCCATGCTATCCATCAATCAAGAAACCTTGTGGGCTCTTCAGCACACACGTGAAGTGACAATCTCGCTGCTAGCCACAATGCCGAACGATACTATGACACACTGTATCATGTTGTAATCACTGTTCCCCAATTGAAACTCCCCAGCATAACCTCCATTATCCCTAGTATCCTGGCTGTAACTTCGTTGCAATAGCTATCTATCGAGCGGTCCCACTCGACGCGGAGTGTTCTGTTCCAGAGACAGCGCTTTCGCTTCAATCAATTTGAAGCTATATGCGCATTCCGTCAGGTTGGCGCATTAATTCTGGAGTATTGACCGAGAATTGGAACATACGAATATCACATAAGCAGTGCCCAAGTTGTCTACGAGGCCAGACAGCAGCTATCGGCAAGTTGTCTACCCGGGGCACATATATATCCCCAGGGCCCCATATTGTCTGCTCGGCAAAACATCAGCCAGCGCGTACTTAGTGGCCCAATTTATAGTTGACAGCTTGCGTCACTGGGTGCGGTACCGCTGTTTGTTGTGCAACATCGTCCAACCGTTCATATTGGCTGGCCAGAGAAGCTAAAGAAAACTATCGTTGTAATAAAAAAAATAAGAAAATTAGGTTCCCGGATTTTACATGCCAAAACCACGATCTGATTATGAGGCACGCTATAGTAGGAGACTCCAGATTAATTTTGGCCTTCTCAGGCCCTTTAACGTGCACTGAATGCACGATACACAAGCGTTTTTTTTTTTCTTTTTTTGCGTTTCGCACCCATCGAAATGCGGCTGCCGTGGCCGGGATTCGATCCCGCCACCTCTTGCTTAGCAGCCCAACACCATAGCCACTAAGCAACCACGACGGGTGGCGTTGTTTCAACGTAAACACCCGACATCGTTATCCCACATATATGCTCCAACATGCGCACACGAGAAACACTCGTTTAAACTTCCTCGAGATAGACCAGGCATATCCGACTCCCACCTGGTTCATCAGCGCCGGCTCCGGTAGGGCTAGTGGGTCCAGCGCGGTGCCTGTGTCGTCGCCACTAGCCGCCGCGTCGGTAGCGCGGCGCGCCGCCGTCTGCAACTGGCGCACTTCGTGAAGCTCGTGCAATTCCAGGCGCCGGAAGCACGGCCGCCTCGCCGGCCGTGCGATGCGCCTGCGACCGAACGCGTCCGAGCCTGAGGAGCCCGAACTGCTGCTGCTGCTGCAGGAAGTGCTCGTCCCGGTCTCTGGCATCGCGGCGTTCTTCAACTCGACCCGGTCTCCGGTGCGCCTGAACATCGTTCGGCGAGTGAATGCACTGTTCAGAAAGGACAAATCGCTCCGGGAGCTGTTAAAGAACGAGCTGTGGCGAAGCCGATCCGCCTCCGATGCCGGCGGTACTGTAGGCGCTGCACCGCGTGGCACGTTCGAAATGCAGCGCGTGATTATTCCTCGTGCTCTTCATCGTGTGCCTCGATTGGCAGGTTTTAGTCGCTCTTTGTTTAATAACTTTTTAATTAGCTTTTACAGTGACGCTCTGTATGGCTATAGGGTTCCGTGCATTTTTCGTGTCCGTAAACAAATCTGCGTGAGAAAAAGTTATCGTCATCAGCAATGGCTCACGCGTTCGTCGTCGTCCTCTTCTTCCACAGCTGTCTCCGTTCCGTTGCCGCTCATATCGGCGTTCCTATATTGCCCCTCCCTCTGAGAAGGCGCTGACGGCACTGGCCCACTGCCAGTCGGTGCGGTGATTTCGGTCTCAAATTATTTGCCTCCATATAACGCCAAATGAAAACACGAATGTATATTACGATTGTATAATACGAATTAACGTGGATTTATAAAAATAAATGTCTGTCCGTACCTTTCGTCTCGATGATCACCGATCAAGACAATACATGTCTTCGTACCTGTGTTCAAAATTCCGTGTTACTTCCTTGTCGTATGCTACACTACTTCGCTAATTATCTCCCTTCACAGATTGGAATGGCTCACGATGTTTTCGTTCGTGTACATCCAGATAGCTGGAGTTCTGTCTATCACCCGTAATAAGGATGTGCAATATAATTAATAGCTTCGCCACAGTGCAGGATTTTCTAAAGAGGCCATAAGCCAGAGGAATCGGCAGATCAATACATATAGAGCTGGAATAAGGCGAATGATGATGATGATGGTGGTAGAGGTGGTGATGATGATGATGATGAAACATTATAGCGTTTTACGTAGCAAAACCACTTTCTGATTATGGGGCACGCCGTATTGGAGGTCTCATGAAAGGACAGTACAGCGAGTTTTCGTTGTTTTGTTCTCAGCTCGCATCGAGCCTATGTCCCACTGTATACAGTGAGGACGCGTCGCCGTGGAAATGTGACGTCAAACAAGCGTCAAACTAAATCGCTCCCCAACTCTGGGCCATCCAGCAGTTCCACGACGCCGCCAGGACACTCAACCTCCTGGTTCCGTCGTGGGAGACGCCCACTCCGTGAGAGCCCAAAGCTCTCGTAGCCTGCAGGACCTTGACTAAAGTTGATTTCCTTCCTTCCTTCATGTGCAAATATTTTCCTAAAGGGAATCAGGGGGAAATTAATATCACAAATCCAGCATTCAATTTAAAGTGTGGCCTTCCAACCGAACAACGCGTTATATAGAAAAAGTTGCCCAACTTTCGCACGTCCACACAACGTGGGATAGGGTTGGTCTACCGCCACACCACGGTCATCTAGCTCGATATTGTGTAGGTTTTAAGAGGTGCGGATAAACATCATTCAGCCGAACAGAACCCACCAACAATCAGTAGCGGAGCAGTGGGACCGTTCGACAGCTGGCACCTGCAGTGTTCAGAGGACAGTCCTCCAGCAAGTCCACAGGGAGGCCAAGGCCAGTGAAGCCCTAGACTAGGGGAGCCACCCATCACTCTTTGACCCCTTTCCCCCTACTCCCTGTCTTAATAAAGTTTTACTACTACTACTACTACTTCTACTACTACTACTACTACTACTACTACTACTACTACTACTACTACTACTACTACTACTACTACTACTACTACTACTACTACTACCCAACTCTGTTCTGGTTCTAAAGCGTTCGTGTGTGAATCAGATCACCTGACCCAAACTACATATAGCGTAAAAACTTTTTGACTAATTTTTGTCCCTGGGTCTCCCTGTCACCACCTCAAAGGAGAAGTTTTTTTTTTTTATTGCGATAAGGCTTGCCCTTAAGGCATAATTCTTGGACTGTATATGTGTATTATATGTGTGCTGTGAGGCCTGTGTTGTGTATGAATTGGAGCATTGTTTTGTGGAATCTGTTGTCATGTATCCAGCGGTCATAGCTGGTTGTCACACTGTAGCGGAGGCCGGCTTCCAGTAGGAGACGCGAGCGTTCCACGACGCGTCTGTACCCAAATGTACCCAAAGGAGAAGTTAGCCGCCCTCGAGATCCACAACACCTTCGCTGAGCTGTCGGACGCGGTTATGGCTTCACAAAAAGCCAGACTACAGAAGACGGCGGCGGGCAGAGCCATCCTCCACCGGACCGGAATGGCAGCGGAGCTCCGTGCCCTCGATGGGCAGCGATCACTCCCGCCTGAGGTCAGAGGCAAGATGAAGGCGAACCCCATACCGAAGCGCATGAGTCATGAACTCCATGAAGGACGACGCAAGGCTCGCGTCGACAGACAACGCCGACAATTCAAGCGTGAACCGTACGTAACGTACGTAGACGTGGCGGCGTACCCTGTAGGGGGCCTCTTCGCGGTAGCCGCCGTGAACTGGAGAGACAAATCCTTGACCGTCGCGACCTCCGTCAGGGCAGCTGCGGCTGAGACCATAGCCGCGGCTCTAGTAATGAAGCAACAAGACAGGGTAGGCAAAGAAGTTCATGTCGTTACCGACTCGCAACAAGTCCGCCGTAACTTTAGCAACGGACTAACACCTCTGCTGGCGGCTCAGCTAGATTATAGGCCCGAGGCTGCAAGAATCTCATCAAATCACGTGGACGCCGGGCCACGCGGGACTGGAGGGTAACGAAAGGGCGAACGCCTTAGCTCGAGCGCTAATCAACCAAGCGGGGCAAAACCAATCGTCTCACCAATCCCCATCCTTTACCTTCGTGCCCCTGCCATCCAATTAGTGCCACCTACTCGAGATCCAGCGACATAACCGCAAGATTTATCCTCCCCCTCACAGAAAGCTCAGCACTGAAGAGGCAGTAGCTCTCAGGCTTATTGAGACAAACACATTCCCAAACCTACGGAGATACAGCAAAATGTACCCACATATATATCGGGGCATCTGCCCCTGGTGCGGCGACACACGCCCTACACTCTTTCACATCTCGTGAGAGTGCGGGGGCAAACCTCTACACTTAGACTTCTAGCACGTCATTTGAACAGCGGGAGGTACAACTGACCAGCGATACCCTGGCTGGATAGAAAGCTGTCGTCCAGCAAGTACGTCGTGAAGCCATTGGCCAGAAGAGTCCAGCAATGAGGACACCACCCACTCGACATCAAGAGCAACGACCTCGATGATCCAAATAAATGTTCTCTCTCTCTTGACTAATCTGCTCGAAGATCTAACCACCACACAGAAAACTTTGACCAATAGCAAGCTATTCTTAATCTGCATTGATGCAGTTCCCTTTACACTCCAGACTGCATCGTTTCGAACCGCAAGCTAGATCTGTAAAGAAAATTGTGTGTCCAGTGGCCATCTCGTGACAAAATTAGTCTGCCGCTTTTTTTTCTTTGTTCATTTTTGCAGGATAAAGCTGCCCAATGCAACGAATAGTGAACCAAAACACCAACTACTTTGCTTCGGATTGTGACGTTTTCACCGAGGCAACTAGTGCACCGCTTTATCAGCTAAACGTGTTTTGTAATTTGCTTTTTTTTGCTGCTGCTGTTGTTGCGCTGTTGTTGGGTTCGTCGTCGTTGTTATTCAGCGTAACAATAGCATTCAAGCAATAACGCCGGGCAAAAATTTTAATAAGCCACGCGTGACCACCATCACGAGCCAACCACAGGCTTGAAGTAAAGAGAACAAGTAATGCTCATGCGAAGCCTATCGCAGAGCTTGTGCTTTTACGCACTGAAACGCTGCCGCAAACTCGGGCAGTGCCTTGACGGGCACGTTGCAGCGTTGGCTTGCATCTCCGTACAGCACGTCCACGTGGTTGCCGCTGGAGCATAGAGCGTAGCAAGAAGCCACGAAAAAGAGCCTGTCTTGCGCGAGGCTCGACTCTTTGGCGTACGCACTGCTTGTGTTTCGAGCAATGCCAAGCCTGTAGGCAGCCAGGCTGGCCAGGAGAGCCTTTAAGTCCACATAATTTGGCAACCACTCCTGTGGCGCAGTGGAAGTGTCGCTGGTCTGCTGAACGTTCTCGTTGCGGATCTCTTGCTTGCGAAAGGGGCTCACGTTGACGAGACGATCGTGGTACAGGCCCCTGAGCACTTCATCAGCGAGAAGTCGTCCGGCACCGCCGTAGTTAACGGCCGCCGGAAAGTCTGGATGGAACAGCGGGAACACAAAGTAGTTTTCGGCGACCGTCAGCGCTCCGTGAAAGCTCCATCGGTGGCGAAGAAAGGAACCCGGCTTGAGAACGTTCATTACGTCTCGCTCCAGGAGGCGCCAGCGCCCGTTCATCAGGTTCAACCAGTCGACGAAGAAGCGAGCTCCGCGCGACGGTTCTGGCAGCACGCTTGCCAGGAAGCTCTCGTTGTTCCACGGCACAATGGCGCCCGGGGCCCAAAGCTGGAGCAAGGCTTTCTTGTGGCGCGCCACCGCGTCATCGAGAACCTCCCGCACGTCCCGAACGACAGCCTCGGCGCCTCGGTGCTTCGGGAACAAACTGAGCCATCCGATGCCCACCGCGCTTTCGACCTGAATCAGGCAGCGTCGCCGATGCGCCGACGGAGGCAAGCCAGCAAGCTCCAGCGTGGCATCCGCGACCTCTCGGCTCGCCATCCAGCCCAACTCGTGGGCAACGCGAAGGCCTAGGCTTAGCGTGAGCGCCTCTCGCGTATCGGAGTCGAGTCCCAGTAGGTAGACGACGGACCGAAGCAGGCCGGCGTTTTCCACTTGCACGATGTCCCGAGCCGAAAAGCGGCGTGCCCAGATGAAGTACTCGTTCAACAGGAGCAGCAGCCGTCCAGCAGCAATGCCCGGAGTCGCCGTGTCTGTGAGGCTGCGGATCGACATGCGCAGAATTCTCGAGTCCGGCTCGGCCATCGCGGGGCCCAGCACCTGTAGTGTGAGCCGGTCCATTGCCTCTATTTTGGCGATGACCTCGTCTTCGACCGCTTCGGAAGCATCGAATAGCCGTAACATGGCTCGCAGGTACCGTCGGTACCGGCGCGACGCTGCCGTCTTCGCTGGCTGACCGGCGAACGCCCGCGTGGTGGCAATCCAGGCATGAAAGGCAGCGCTGTGGCCAATCTTTAGCACGGGCTCCCCGGTCCCGCCGCGAAGAGGAGCCAGTTCGAAGCTCACGTGGAACCACAGATGCACGTTCCAGTTGCCAGACAGATCGAGCAGAATCTCTAAGAGATCCCAACGAGACGTCTTAGGCCACGGCAGATGGCGCGCGGCCATGAACTTCTTGAGGTCGGGCAAGCTGCTCTGCGAAAGCTCCATGCACGACTTGGCAAGGCCGGCTACCTTCTTCTCGACGCTCAACGGCGACGGCGCTGCGAAATACTGGCTGCCGCCGTCTTCGGTGCTCCACTCGATGGCGTTTAGAGCGTGGCCGTACATCGCATCTTCCGCGGCCTCCACGACGGACAGCAGGTGGTGTTGGCGTTTCCACCCGTCGCAGACGAAGCGATAGAAATTTCGGCACGGGTCTTGAGATCGATTAATCGAAAGCTCTATAGCGGCCATGTACTTGTGGCATGCCGTTTCATGGCAGCCAGAAAAAAGTGGTAGATCCGCGTGTTCTGCGTGCGACGTCCGGGATCTTGCGCGGAGAAGACCCTGGTCCTTGACGCGAATCCACAGCATCGATCCCAGGTAGAGGAGAAATGCGATGGAAAGAATGACGGCCATCGTCTCCATGATGGCGATGTGCCTGGGGTTCATGCGCCAGTTTGCTCGAATGACGACTACATTAGGCCCGGCGTGTTCCTGCGGGTGGGAAATGCGAAGTGAAAAGCTTGTACCTTGTTGATTGCAGCCGTGAACCTCTGATAAAGCGTCTAGATTATTGCTTTAACTATATTCAACTCACTTTGAGTTACAATTTCTAATAGTGCGCCGAAATGCTGTCTGTCGCTATAAGAACACGTACCGTCCTAAGAAATACAAACAGGTTGCTATAGTAGCTTAAACACACCTGCAGCCTGATTATGGTTCTGGCTACACTTGTGCTTCAGGTTCCCAAGCTCAAGTGAAAACACCAGCTTCAGCACAAACGCGTTGAGATAAGTGTTTTCCGGAAAGGCTGTAAGAAAGTTGAGAAAAACCACACTGCAGTCACAAATATGACGTTAAGCCCGTCGTTGGCACGCGGCGACGCGAGAGTAGTTCGATCCTGTTTAACAACATACATGCACTAACCCTATTCTACGATAGCGTCCCTATATGTGCTACAGGACGATAACAGGATCACTGTGTTACGGATGCAGATGCGTCTACGGACGCATCAACTTCTCTATGACATGAATCAGAGCGTATAGCAATATGGAAGCGGAGTTTACACTTCTTCATATTTGCACAAACCGGTTTGAAGAAAAATACAACTTTGCCTTTCTTTATAATTAAAACATTTCGGTGTAATGCGCCGCGAACCGCTCTTAAATACCTGTCTCTACGCAAGAGAGTTCCCGTCATGCCACGTGTTGTCATAGAGTGCATGCTTCTTCGAAAGGCGTAATCACCCAGCCTGCTTCCCTCCTGCTAACTCAACCTGCGTTTCTTACACTGCTTTGATTAAGTCATTGACCTAATGCCAACAAGTACGACTCTCGTTTGAAGTTGCTGCTCACAACCGGAGCGTGCGAGTTCTCAGCGAGTTCGTAAGGTCTCGACAAACGCCCTCTCAGGCATAGCCAAAGTGGAACTACTGTGGCCGAAACGAGTTAAAGCACGCTGGGTAAGCACGACTGAAACATACGGATCAATACCTTCTGACTGATGTTTTGATGTGGTTTCAACATGCCTTGCAAACGTCCACCTGTCAAAAAACGTCGGCCACCTTTTCTGGGTGAGTCTGACTAGTTTCGACCCTCTCTTCAGTTTCACGTATAGCGTATAATTTGTAAATCAAGAGTACGATGTGTGGGCAAGACTGGGATAGATACACTAAGCCGATGTGTGACGGCACGTCAGCCGACTCCCCTTGTTTTCCGTTGACACCGACAACAGGTCGGCCAGCCCGATTTTGGCACAAGGTTCGCTTGCGTTAAGGCTGTTGGCTGTCGAACCATAATCCCGCCACCCAGTCCATGTAACGTTTGAGCAGGATAACGAGAATGAATGTTGGGATGCGTTGAATGGGACCGCCTGTAGCAGTTTGACTCTAGCCTATTAAGCCACATGGGAAAATGCATCTCAACAAGAATGCCATATGACTGATGGTTAGGGAGTATGGGACACTTGGGTACAGCGTCAGATGCTCTTTCTACACATTAACGCCCACGTAGGATGGTATCTTCCCCTCTCCCAGTCCTCCTGTGCAAGGCACAAAGTTGCTGTCAGACTCGCGAGAATTGGGTTCGTGTAAGCACGACAGGTGAACAGTCGGCTTGAACTCGCCAGTTCAGCACCTATCGGGTTCCCGCATGTTAGCCTACAGACAGTATACGAGAAGACAAAGACCACATGTGAGAGAAGTGCCCCCACAGTCCTTATAAAGACTGTGGGAACACTTCTCTCACGTGTGGTCCTTGTTTTCTATTACCGCAATAGCGTGAATAGAAATACCGGTTCTTGTCCACCTCTTGTGGCTGGGCACTTCCACACGACTAGAACTGCATTCACTTCGCTAGCTTCATTTAATTGAACCCGACGCGAATGGGTAGAGTCAGAAGTCACCCCGTGCACCCTTCCCAGTCCGGCTGACGGTCCATTCCGACGCTGTATACCTGGGTCCGACCTGCTACCGTTCGCGTGAAACCGGAGAACCGGATCTAGTCTCGACAAGGCGGCTTGCCTCGACTTTATTGGCGTTACGTAAACGTATCCGCCTGCACCACCCGAGACAAGTCAACCCGCCTGCTACTGCTAAGCCTACTCGACCTGACACGCTGTGGTACATTCACGTTCGCGCCCCTCTGCGCAGCAGCCGCACATCTGCGCGTGCGCCAGCTATCGTCTGTTTCCCATTGCTCACCTGTGCTGCCGTAGCCAGATCCGGCAACGCGATGGCAGGCGTCGCTGAAGAATCGAGCGCGGTGTCTGCGCCATCGCCTCGGGCGGCTGCATCTGCCGCCCGCCGCGCCGCCGCCTGCATCTGGCGCACCTGAAGGAGTTCGTGCAACTCGAGGCGCTGGAAGCCCGGTCGTCCCGTCGGACCCATGGTGAGCCTCGAACCGCCTAAGGCGTTCCGCTCCGAATCCGAAGAGCTCGAGCTGCTGCTGCCGCTGTAGGAAGTGCTCGCCCCAGTGTCGGCCATCGCACCGCTCTTGAACTCCGCCCTGTCTCCGTCACGCCTGAACGTCGCCTGCGTGTGAATGCCGTCCCTGACTGTCAGCAAGAGCGAGACAAGCCTGCAAGCGCCCAGCTACTCTTGCTCTGTCGTTCCGCTCGTGACGGCAGCCGCCGCAGCTGCTGCTGATTCTGAGCTCGCGTGAAGAACACGTACTCACGATGGGGATTGCCCACACCATAAGGTCAAAACGACGACAAAGATGTAAGTCAGGCGAGATATCCAGTTCATCGATATTCATCATCATAATCACCACTATAATCATCATCATCAGCCTATTTTATGTACACTGCAGGACGAAGGCCTTTCCCTACGATCTCCAATTATGCATGTTCTGCGCCAACCGATTCTAATTTGCGCCCGCGAATTTCCTAATTTCATCGCCACACCTATAGTATTCTGCCGTCCTCGACTGCGCTTCCCTTCACTTGGTACCCATTCTGTAACCCTAATAGTCAACCGGTTATGCACTCTAAGCATTGCATGACCTGCCTAGCTCCATTTTTTTACTCTTAATGTCAATTAGAATATCGGCTAAACCCGTCAGCTCTCTGACACAAACCGCTCTCTTTCTGTCTCTTAACTTCATGCCTAGCATTCTCCGTTCCATCGCTCTTTGCGCGGTGCCTAATTTGTTCTCAAGCTTCTTTGTCAGTCTCCAATTTCCTGCTCCATATGTCAGCGCCGGTAAAATGCGCTGATTGTACACGTTCTTTTTCAATGATAATGGTAAGCTTCCACTCTGGAGCTGACAATATCTGCCGTATGCGATCCAACCAATTTTTATTGTTCAGTGAATATCCTTCTCATGGTCAGGGTTTCCTGTGATAAATTGGCCTAGGTAAAAGTACTCGTTCACCGACTCGAGACGCTGACTGGCGATCCATAACTCTTGTTCCCTTGCCGGGCTGGTCATAATTATCTTTGTCTTCTGCATATGAATCTTCAACCCCACTTTTACACTCTCTCTGTTAAAGTCCTCCATCATTTTTTTGTAACTCGTCTCCAGTGTTGCTGAATCGGACAATGTCACCTGCAAACCGAAAGCTGCTGAGATATTCGCCGTTCATCCTTACTCCAAAGCCTTCCCAGTTTAATAGCTTGAATACTTCTTCCAAGCACGCAGTGAATAGCATTGGAGAGATTGTGTCTCCTTGCCTGACCCTTTTCTTTATGGGCATCTTCCTACTTTTCTTGTGTGGAATTAAGGTAGCTGCGGAATCTCTGTAGATATTTTAAAAGATATTTACGTAAGCGGCCTCTACTCCTTGATTACGTAATGCCTCCATGACTGCTGGTATCTCTACTGAATCAAATGCCTTTTCGTAATCTATGAAAGCCACATAGAGAGGCTGACTGTGTTCTGTGGATTTCTCGATTACCTAATTGATGACAGGGATGTGATCCATTGCAGACTATTCCTTCCTGAAGCCGGCCTGTTCCCGTGGTTGACTAAACTCCAGTGTTGCCCTTTTTCTATTAGAGATTATCTTCAATATTTTACATAATGCTGGAAGTAAGCTAATAGGTTTATACTTTTTTAATTCTTTAACGTCTCCCTTTTTGTGAATTAGTATAATGTTTGCATTCTTTCTGTTTTCTGGAACCCTTGAAGTCGATAGACACTTCTTATATAGAGCCGCCAGTTTTTGAATCATTATGTATCCTCAATCTTGGAGCAAATTGACTGTTACTCCATCTTCTCCTGCCGCTTTACCCGTTTCATGTCTTGCAAGACCCTTCAAACCTCATGGCTAGTTCTAGAAGGAGTCTCAATAACCTGTTGATTACTGCTTCGAATGGAGGTATTGTGGCTTCTCTGGGTATTGTACAGGTCAGTATAGAATTCTTCGGTGGTTTCTGACTGTCTAATTCTTTAGTAAATTGCATGTCAAGTACACGTAGTTTGTTGAGCGCCACAAAGACGCGAGATTCCATCCGCCTCCTAAGTCTCCGGAGAAGCGCTCTTCCTCCCTGAGTCTCACTTAATCGTGATTGCCCATAACAACATGGGAACACCTGGGCTACCCAGGCCTCCTACTTCAGTCTGAATTATCTCTTGCTACTTGCTCTCAGTTATGACAGCAAGAAATAAACGGTAAAATCAGCCTTCGCTTAGTCTCATCTCACGCTGAAGATAAAGTATTGACGTCCTGTCGTGGTTATCGAGAGCAGCTGCTTGTTTATGCACTTTGAGCCGCGAAATATTTTTTATTTCTTAAAGCTCTTTTTTACAAGCGATGACGGAACATTAAAAATATGCATGAAATACGCAGCACTTTTATCTCGGCAGGAGAGACTTTCCTCTTCCACACAGGAAGCTAAATAGAGCACAGGCACTGGCCCTCAGAGTACTGCAAACAGGCTCTTATCCCAGCCCGGCTTTATTCCACAAGCATTATCCCGACACCTATGCCACTAGTTCTTGCAGGCACTGCAATGACTTAGCTAGCATAGACCATACGCTCTGGCGTTGCCCCTAGTTACGAGGCACAGAACAAATCAGTGAGGACAAGTAGCCCTCCGCTATCAAGAGCCCCGATGCCGGGGCGCAACTATGTCCAGAGGGCCCACGATGCGGCGGTCGGGCATGGCCTGACTGTCCCAACGTGGGAGTGGCCCGCAGCGCGCAGAGTCGCGTACCTTAGGGCCTTCATTAAAGTTTTGCATCCATCCATCTGTAATACACTCGGGTTAAGACGTTATACTCGGGGCACATTTGCAATCTTTTGCCGGCATGCGATTGTACTTGTTCGGACAATAGAAATGTGTCGCTACGCAATGTCGCGGTGTAGCGTCCGTGTGGTTGCCCCAAGCCGCGACACGACGGCAAGACAGGGTCCGCCCGTCGCGTATCTACAGCTGGTCGTCTTCATTTGAATATCGCATGCACGTGGTTGCTTCTTAAACAAGCAGCTTTGCGGTATACATTGTGACGAGCGTGCGCTCTTACCGTTTGGTATAGACTAAAAAGAAAAATACGGGATTTTACGTGCCAGAACCACGATCTGATTATAAGGCACGCTGTAGTGGGGGACTCCGGATAAATTTGGACCATCTGGGGTTCTCTAACGTGAACCTAAATCTAAGCATACAGGTGTTTTTGGAAATTGGCCCCGTCGAAATGCGGCCGCCGTGGCTGGGATTCGATCCCGAGACCAAGTTCGTGTTTAGCAACGCAACACGAAAACCACTAAGCAGCCACGGCGAGTACTTGGTAGGGATTGGACGAAGATTCCAGTAAAGCAGTATTAGTGCAATAAACCGGCAGTAGCTTGCGTTGCCGTTAGATGGTCCAGCTGCGCCTTGACCATAGTCAGCCTTTCCACCCCCTCGAGCAAAGCACTGTTCTGCACACGGTCGTCGGCCATGAACTGTGTTACTTGCTGTCCATTTGAGGCAGTAATTCAGTGCGGAAACTCTATTTGTCAAATGGCTGTGGCTAAATAAGGTGCGTCCGACGTCTCCCTGCAACTTTTATTTTACAGGTACGTTAGACGGATCCGTTAGCGTTTAAAGCATGAAACGCTTTTACCTCCGCTTGTCGTCGATCTTCAAGTGACCTTGAGCCAAAAGCCAGAGCCTTTATCCGGCCAAATTGTAAGAACTAAACGAGATCATCCGGAGAACAACTGGTGGGCTAGTTGGTACTGCATCACTTGAGGCAAAGTGCAAAATAGCGCGCAGGGCAGCAGAATGGAACGAAGGCACAGCGCTACTAACGATTGAGTCTTTATTGCACATAGTTACCCCATGTATATCATAGTACAACACGAAGAAAAAAAGGCCATCATGGCAACATAGATTTCTTTTCGGCAAAATCATCCACCATAGGCCGCTACCACGACAGGAACAAGATTTCCTTTTTTAAGGCGATACAGATGGGCAACCTACAGCGTTATCGCTTCTAATCATTTCGAATGCCTCGATGATCTCGCTATAGTCACATGATCTGTGTTTCTAGATATCACTTGTGATTTGTGAAACAAGAGTTTACAGCCACAACTCAAGCAGTGTTCGGCTAGATGACCAGTTTTTACCAGATTATTGACATTGATTGAATGGTCCCGTAAGCGATCACTGAGGCACCTTCCCGTCTGACCAGTATATATATTCTCCTTGCCGCAGTCTAAAGGAACACGGTACACTACATGCAGGAAACAAACAGTTCTCGGTGTTTTTTAATCGCAGTCATGGCACCTCTTTATTGTATTTTAACTTTCGCGCACAAGCTATAGACAAATTGAAAGGGGCTGAATAGACGTCGTCAACGCCAACAAGTTTCCTAATTTTCTTGATGTTACGTCTATAGCTTGGTGCAAGTACGGCATGATGGCCACTTTGTCGCATTGCAGCGCGCTCAACCGTCCGTTGCGCCTATCGCTTACCAGGGACGACGGCGCTTCATTTCCCTGTGCCACCGCCAAAGATGCTGACTCATTGTGAAGCCGATTAGAGAGCCGCGGCCACTCACTTTGCCCGGTGCGAGCGCGCACTCATTTGAACGCGTGAGCGTTGTGCTCTTGCAGTCTGGTTTCCAACACGCCCGTGCACGCGAGCAGAGAGAATAGAGAGTTTTAGGGGACGCAAGCGGCTTGCGTACGCAAGAACTAGGGGCGACGGTACAGCGCATGCGCAGACCCGGACATAGGGTTCTGCGCATGCACAGTACCATGGTCCCTAGTTCTTGCGTACGCAAGCCGCTTGCGTCCCCTAAAGCTTTGTAATGTTTTTCTCATCCATAAATTTGGAACGTACGCTAAAGGAATTAATTGAAAGTTTTAGATGGGCGTCCGCAGCAGCTCTGCGTACGCAGCAAACCCGCGGAGGCGTCAGTGCGCGTGCGCAGTACGCAGGAGCACGCACGGTATCCTGCGTGCGCCCGCAGCTTTTCAAAAGCTGCGTAGCGACCGCTGCGGGCTCAGCGGCCTTTGCGGGACGTTCTCTCGTGTGTCCACGCGAGCGCAATTTTCGATATCGCTCTTGCCGAAGATGACTCCGGCTTGTGGTTTGACTTCGTGGCGGCTGATATTGGCTACGCAGGTTCAGAAGGTCGCATATGGCGGCGCTCAGTAGCGCACTACTGGCAGGCCCCGCACACTCTCAAGTTCAACAAATGGCCACAGAGGGCGAAAAATCAATCGAGGCGCGTTTCAGCGTAAGCGCGCAAGTGGAGCTACTGTAATTTGGTCGAATACTTTAATTGGTGCTTTCTCTGCTAGGGGCGCTGAACATGCTGATTTTTTTAATTTACACAAACCATTGACATGAACAATCGAGGTGTCTAAGGATGTTTTTTTACCTCAGGCAAATAGGCAGTTGATTTTTTTTTCAATTTGATTGTTGAAGCTGCTTTTTAGTCATAGCGTCAAGGTTTTTGCACTTTATTAACCACCGACAGCCGACAGCCTATTGGTATCGATGTGTTTCCTGGCCGTTGGCGTTCGAATACTACGGCGGTAAAACATTTTCGAAAGCATGCTGGTTTCGTCTGCGAGTCGTTACACAGACTTGCTGTAAAGAGGTCTACTCTTGGCAAAAAATAGTGCCTCATTTTGTTTAGGCGTTGATTATCATAATGAATGCGGCGGAGGTTGACGGAATACGCTTGAAGGTACGTTTTTACGCCGTTGATCTCCATAACACCGTAAGTACGCAAACCGATGTCACAGAACACCCGATGCATCATTGTGTGTTCTCCGTCATCGCTTGTTTGCTGTACGCCTACTAATTCTTCCCTTCTTCTTCAAGTGTTTCATCCTCCTTTTGTCCTTGTTCTCTTGTGCTTCACTTACAGTATGTCGTTCCGTCAGCTGTAATGCGCATTTGCAAAACCAATACGTTTGATAAGACGCAGTGGTTATCATAATTTCACTACACATGTATTAAGCTGACATATGTGGTTCAGATACAGATACCTGTATGCGGACTTGCACGACGTTGATGCGGAGATTAGGATAATTATGACACCCGTAAGGAAGAGGCAGCTGACGGCCGTAAGCTGTTGCGTTCTTTTCGCCAAATTACCCGGCCTGGTAGTGCTCTAAAGATGCTGTATAAAAGTGACACGCGGTGACAGGGAATTTATGTTTAGCAGCCGACTGTACGTTTTGTAGCTTAGGTCTTCTTTCTTGTGCGTCTGTGCTACCCTTATTAATGAGCCATTTCTTGACTATGTTCTTGACTATGTAACCGCGTTTGTGTGGATCCGTAGACGTGTGCTTTTTGTTGTACTTGTAAAATGCAAATAAAATATTTTCAAGCTTACTCAATCTTTGGTGCGTGCGTTTATTCCAGTCGAGGCCATCGTGCAACCTGGAAACCGCACTCTGTCAGTAGCCCTACACGAAATGCAACAGCTGGAGCGCGGCGGCACAACTCGGGGTAACGGCGGCGTAATAAACGAAAAACCGCTCGGGATGCCCTTAAAAGTCAGTTCAGAGTGTGCCTTAACTCGATATGACTCAGCGCTACATATATTCTGCTGCGCCTTGATCGTGCTCCCGCCAGTTTGGTTGCTGTGTGGCAAACGTAGCGCCTACATACGTATGTAGGCGCTACTTTTGCCACACAGCAACCTAACTGGCGGGAGCACGATCGATGCGCACTAGCCAGAACCCAGTAGGTAAAGCGACCATACTGTGCAAAACCCCGTTTCCGTTTCCTGTTGTACAGCGCCACCCGTGGTCACATACTTTAGTTCACGACGCCACCGCTACGCTTATTTCCGTAGCACTGTGGAAGGTACAGTTTCCCTTCTCTAAGTTTGTATAGGTGTTCTGTGCTACTGGTTCGTACGCGTGCAAGTCAGCAATTCCCTTGTCAGCTTTTGGGTCCGACCAACTGATTGCCGTATCGTACGCGCGCGCTACGCTACGCCCGCACAACATCGCGCCCTGCGCACGTGGGTGGTTCCGGACGCCCAACTAAAACTGCCTAACGAGAGTACGGGGTGGCTGACGTGCCTCCGGGATACGCCGTGAGAGTGCATGGGAAACGCGAATACATGTTCTCGACTCTAAAATTGAGACGTTGGCCACTGCTTGCTCCACCCTCGGGCGAGCGGAAGACTAATAAATGCAGTTTCCTCCACCCCGCCATTCAAGTAGTCATTCTGAGTGACATATTGCCCCTTTCTGGGAATCCGCACGAGCTGACGTGATGTCAGTTGTCGGTTAAAGGTTCGAAAACTGGACCACAAGGAGGCTCCTTGACTCGGCTCCCTAAACCTAAGCCCAGGGGCGCACTTGCTTTGCGAATCCCACGTATGTATTCTTTTTTTTATTGTATATATATTTTTCGCACCTTAGCTGGACCACAGAGTTGCCGGATCGGGCCGTGCCTTGTATATGTGCACTGTGACACTGTGTTACTTTCCCGCAAGTTTCCGCTCTTCTGTCTTCTTCCTGGGCCACTTCTTTATTGTGCCCCCCGCCGCCCGATACAACTTGCCGTCTCTCCTGCTAAAACGGTGGCACGCGCACCGGTGCTGCACAGCGACCGTTTTCTCCCTCCTTGCCTCGTGTCAAAGGGAACTTAGCTGAGGCTACTTCCCGCTCCCTTTCACTCTCCGACTTATGTCTCCCTCCTCCTGTGTTTTTCTTTCTTTCTTTTGTCTTCTTTTTTTTCACTGACCTCCTTCCCTACATACATACGACTCCGCCTTCCTCTTGCCCTGCATCGTTGCCAATAAGGCAGCTGTAGATCTGCCAAAGCACCCAGAGAAAGTCAATCACTGTCACAACTGTCCCTTTCGGTTTGATGTATCTGAGTACGACCGGGAACCCGGTCTGGTGTGTTCACTATCAACGACGAACTGCCATTTTCTTGTAAACCCTGATGTAGATCGGTCCACCGGTCGAAACTGTTAAAATTAAATACTTGTTCTGATTACCTTGTAGCACCGCTCAAGTTCTTTGTGTTTTAAACGTAGCCAAAGAATACCTCTTTACCCCTCTCTCTCTCTCTCTCTCTCTCTCTCTCTCTCTCTCTCTCTATATATATATATATATATATATATATATATATATATATATATATATATATATATATATATATATATGAGATAAGAAGGGAAATGTGAAGGCTTATCCCCCCCCTATATATAGTTGGTAGGCCACAGGTGTTAAATAATGTGGCTTCAGAAATACGGTGTGTCACTACATTGCTTGAATGCTAATCGCATTGTCGTCGAGAGTCAACGTCAAATGAGGGCAGCAATTTTTAAATTAGAAGAACGGATTGTTTATGGAAAAAAATTATTGGAAAGAAATTCCAGACAAATAAACCCTCTGAATCTGCATCTAAAACATGAGAATAAATGCAGTGGGGTGATTAAAATTTTTCAGGTATCACAAACGGCTCAGAGAGTCGCGTGGGATGCCCTAGTAAGTGTGTGCGAATAGTGATATTTGATACCGAATCGAATACGAATCGAATAGTGCCATAACGCACGGCGCTTCAGAACATAAACAGCAAGTCAGCGCCGGGGCCAGACGGCGTAACTAACAAGGCACTTAGAAACCTCGACGAAACCTCAATCGAAACCCTCACAGAGGAAATCAACAAAATCTTGAGGAATGGAGCACTGCCCGAAGACTGGAAAACGGCACTCATCGTGCTCATCCCAAAGCCTGGCAAGGCGCCCAACATCAATACGCTCAGATCGATCTCGCGGACGTCTTGCCTCGGCAAGGTAGCCGAGCACGCGGTCCTAAACAGGCTCTCGAAACATCTCGAAGAAAAAGATATCCACCCCGCAACAATGATCGGCTTTAGACCCGGGCTCTCCACTCAAGACGCCATGAAGCTCCTCAAACATGAGATCACTGACGCAGACACGAGAGACGCGAGAGTAATCCTAGGGCTAGACCTCGAAAAGGCATTCGATAATTTATCACATGACTACATATTCGACACGATCTCTAACCTTGACATTGGCACTAGACTACGCTTATACAAAATAGTTCCTGAGCGACCGAACGGCCACCCTCCGTGTAGGGGGAATCAAGTCCCAGAAATACAAAATAGGCAGCAAGGGCACCCCGCAAGGTACTGTCATCTCTCCAGCGCTTTTTAACCTTGCGCTATTCGGCCTAGGCAAGAATCAAATCGAGAACGTCAAATACACCATATACTCAGATGACGTAACGCTCTGGATCCCCGTAGGTAGCCTGGGATCAATTGAGAGCTCTCTACAGCAAGCGATCGACGTGATCGAGGAATACTATGCTCCCACGGGCCTGTGATGTTCGCCCGTGAAGTCGGAGCTCCTCGTCTACAAAATAATCGAGAAGCGGTCCCAAGCCAAAGAGCGAAATCAGAGACACATACGCCATTACTGTCAGAACAAAAGACGGAGGAACCATTCCGCACGTCAGCAAGATCAGATTCCTCGGGATGCTCATTGAGAGCAACAGCTCTAACGCCGCGACAGTGGAGAAGATCGTGACAAAGTCGAATAATGCCATGAATCTCATACGACGCGTAGCAAACAGACAACACAAGATCTCCTCAGGCTAACACACGCCTTTGCGCTATGCCACTTCACCTACGAGGCGGCCATGCACAGATGGAAGGTAGCGGAGAAGGACAAACTCAATGCTTGACTCAAGCTAGTCAAACTAGCGCTGGGAATCCCCAAGAGCACCGGGACAGAGCTCCTGCTGCAAATGGGGGCAACCATACACTTGAAGAAATCTCCGAAGCACAAGAACGGGCTTAATTGACAAGATTCTCTGGAACCAAACCAGGTAGAGAAATCCTAGCCAAACTAGGTCATGACACGACAGCAATCGAGAATCTATATCAAAGCGTTCCGACGGACACATGCAACTCCTACACGGTTCGCCCACTCCCTCGGAACATGAACCCCGCGCACCATCAACCCAGAAGGCTGGCACGCGGATCGTTCATCCTGCGCGAAATACGGCATAGGAAGATCTTAGCCTGTTTCGTAGACGCGGCACAGTACCCGACCAGGAAGGCCTTCGTTGCCACCACGATCAATAAGCAAGGTCAAGTCACAAACGCTTTCACAGTCAAGACCCGCAAGTCCGAGATAGCAGAACAGGTCGCCATCGCACTCGTGCTCGCAGACCCGACCACCACCCACGTATACAGCAATTCGCGCTCGGCCGTCAAAGCCTTCCAGAAAGGAGCCGTTGCAAGACAAACATTACAAATAATCAGTACATCCGCACCGCTGCAGAATCACACCGTCTGCTGGTTCCCGGCACACCTCGGAGAGATCGAGGGCGCCCCTCCTTACCTCAATGACATGGCTCACAGGAACGCACGCAACCTAACCCTTCGCGACGCCACCTATTCTGGTCGTGAGCATCCCAGCGAGACTCGAGACCCTCTTTCCACATACAACGAGATCAAAAAGTACTTTTATCTAGACCGCAGAATATACAGTACACCTCGCAATAAGCTTAAGCCCTCACGTTCAGAATGCTTCAAACCAACACGAACCCCACGTAGAACAGACTACATCACTACATGCCTGACCTATACACAACATCATATTTCGAAAATTTCCTTAGTACACTAGACGTACATCACTTGCTCTGGTCATGTGGTTGGACCCACGCAAACAAGAATCGACTCCGCCAGGCTACAAGAAGCATTACGCTGCACGGACGTGGCGGAGCAGCTCTGGGCCGCCCAGCGAGCCCACGATGCGGCCAGGGAGTTAAAACTCCCGGTCCCAACAGTAGCCCGCTCTATGGAACCTTGCGCCGCGTAGCTCGCAGGACCTTTCAGTGAAGTTATTCTATCCATCCATAACCAAATCGAATAAAAAAATTAATACTTTTCGAGTAGCATTCGAACCATGAACAGTGTCTATTACAATTAATATAAAACGAAGTTTACATCCCAGTATTCTTAAAGTTAGGAGGTTTGTCATAGTACGTTATGAAGCGTTGTTTATTAAAATCGCGAATGAAGCATTATGAGCAAACCAGTAGTGTGTTCCGATGGACAGGCTCCTCAGAAAGTGCGAGTGACCGCTGCATAGCCTGTATTGTATGGCTACCAAAGTGACGTAGCCTTATGTTCTCACGTTTTGTGCCCACGCGGGTGTCAATTTAGCGCATTTTTGCTCAAACTTTATATTTATTTGGGCGCGCTTCACGTTCTGAAATATTCGAAAGGTTTTCAAAAATCTTCGCATTTACGAATCGGGACTATTCAACTCGGTCTTCGAACCGGACACTGTTTGATTCGTTGTTCGAAAGTTTGGAATGTTCACAGAGCCCTAATACGTAGTGCACCAGACCGCTACAAAAGTGCGACCGCAATACATAATTGACGCTGCAGTATCGAGACATTTCACGAAGTATTCTAAATATGATACGGCGCTTTTTTTTATAGCGTACTTAAACTAACCATGCATTAAAGTTGCCTATTATAGTGCTGCGATGCGCCGCACACGTTTAATAAGCCGCATGCGCCAGGCCATGGAATATTACGAAACATATGCGAGCGAATTAAGCCAAAAGAAAAAGAAAAGGAAACTCAAATCATATCTCGCGCTCGGCGAATGGCACCTTGCACCGGAACGCAGCTGAAAAGTCTGACAGCTGCTTAACAGGTTCGTTGCAACGGCGCCTCGCATCCCCGTACAACGGGTCCACGTAGTGGCTGCTAGAGCAAAGCGCGTAGCACGATGACACAAAGAAAAGTCTGTCTTGAGCGAGGCTCGACAGCCTGGCGTGCGCACTGCTCAAGTCCTGCACGACCGCTAGCCTGTACGCAGATAGGGCGGCCAGGAGAGCCTTGGTATCCACGTGGTACGGGGGCCAATGCGACGGCAGGGTGTAGTTCGAATGTTGAAAGAAGCCCGTGCGGCCTCGGTTGTTGCGATTGTAGCTTTGGTTGTGAGCTAGCTCGTGGAACAATCGCCTGAGCACTTCGTCGGCAATTAGCCGGCCAGCGCCGCCGTAGTTGACAGCTGGCGGCATGTCGGAGTGGTAGAAAGGAAAGACGAAGTAGTCCTCCGCAAGCGTGAGTGCGCCTTGAAAACTCCATCGATGGCTGAGCAAAGAACCCGGCTTGAGAACATTCGTCACGTCTCGCTCCTGTAGTCGCCAACGCCCGGCCATCAGATTGAGCCACTCGATGAAGAAGCGAGTTCGGCGTGACATCTCTGGCAGCACGCTGGCCATGAAGCTGTCACTGTTCAAAGGGACAGTGGTACTAGGGCCACGGAGGTGAAGAAACGCCTTACTTCGAGGCGCCACGGCATCGATGAGAACGTCTCTCACGTCTCGAGCGAAGGACTCGGCTTCCCGATGCTTGAAACAGACTGAGCCATCCGACACCCACGGCGCTTTCGATGTGGACGAGGCAGCGGCGCGTGTGAGCCGACGGAGGCAGACCTGTGAGCTCGAGGGTGACGTCGGCGATTTCTCTGTGGGCCATCCAGCCCAGCTCGTGGGCGACGCGAAGTCCCAGGCTCAGCGTTAACGCCTCTTGCGTCTCGGCTTCGAGGCCCAGGATGTAGACGACGGACCGCAACAGACCCAGGTTTTCCACTTGCACGATGTCGCTGGGCGAAAAGCGTCGTGCCCACATGAAGTGCTCGTTGAGGAGGAGGACCAGGCGACCGGTTGCAATGCGGAGAGTCGCCGTCTCGGTGAGGTTGCGGATCGACGTGCGCACTATTCTCGGTTCAGGCACGTTCATGGCAGGTCCCAGCGTTTCTAGTGTGAGCTTGTTCATAGCCTCGATGGTTGAGACGATTTCGCCAGAGGCCGACTCTGAACCGTCGAACAGGCGCAGCATCTTGCGAACGTACCTGCGGTAGCGAAGCCACGGCGCCGACCCCGTTGGATGGCCGGCGAATACACGCATGGTAGCCATCCACGAGCGAAAGGCGGCGCTGGGAACAATCTTCAGTACCGGCTCGGTGCTACCGATGCGAATTGGAGACAGCCTGATGTTGACTTGGAACCAGAGATGAATGTTCCAGTTTCCAGACAGGTCGAGCAGAATCGCCAGTGGGTCCCAGCGAGATTTTTCGGGCCATGGCAGGTGGCGCTCGAACATGAACCTTCTCAGATCTTGCAGGCTGCTCTCCGAAAGTTCCACGCAGGACCTGGCTAGGGCGGCCACCTTCTTCTCGACGCTGGTCGCGGACGAAGCGGATTGAGCCTGGCTGTGGCTGTCCAGGGAAGCCAGCTTGATGGCGTTGTGCGCACGTTCGTACATCGTATCTTCAGCCGCGTCCACAACAGAGAGCAGACGGTGTTGATGCTTCCAGCCGTCGCAGACGAACCCGTAGAAGTCTTCGCAGGGGTCTTGAGACTTGTTGATGGAAGTTCTTATAGCAGCCATGTAGAGCTGGCACGCCATTTCGTCGCAGCCTGAAAACAGGGGAAGGTCCGCACGTTCTGCATAAGCCCTTCGCGTGCTGGCGCGGAGGAGGTCGCGGTACTTTATGCCAATACGTAGAGTCGAGCCAAGGTAAAACAGAAGAACGACGCTGCAGAGGATGGCCGTGGCGGAAAGCACTGCTTGGAATCTCTGGTTCATGTACCAATTCCCTCGTCGAACAAGTACTTCGACGTCGTTGCGTTCCTGCGAATGTAAATATCGGCGTAGAGACGTCACTTTATACAGCAGTTTATGAGAGCAGAGGTCTGTAGGATGTCATCAGTATTACGTGTTTGGTAGCAGCTGTGACAGTCTTATAGTAGTAGCAATGGTAGTTTTCGGGAGCACTATACTGTTAGCGGTGATGAATGTTAACAAGCCAAATAACATAGAACACTTATTCGTTTTCAGCTACGCCATGTGTGTACGACATTGGTGTGATACGGGCCTGAATGACGAGCTCTGGCGTAAAGCAACTATCCAGCTACGCACTGACCAAGGGTCGTGTTGACAAAGTTTCTATGAAGTAAATGCCTTTCGTGATTAACCATAGCCACGGTAGCCTATTATGGCTACGGAATATTGTGCTGCTGAGCTCGAGGTAGCGGGTTCGCTGCCGGGCACCATGAGGGCGCAGACGGGATATCAGACGCCAGCCAATTGCTATGTCTGACATAGAGAAGCTGCGACCGAACAATGGTAAGTAGCACTTACGAACGAAAACCTTTGTGAAGTCGCATTGCAATTCACCAGAGGGTCACGACTTTTACTAAACACAAGAATCTGACTCCGACGCCCAGATACTGAACGTAACATTCACTATATATATATATATATATATATATATATATATATATATGTCGTCATCCTGTGCCATGCTCGTTCGCTCGGTTACGAGGGACGCCGACGCTCGCCGCAGGAACGGGCGCCTTGGAGCTGCGTTCTAGTGCTATGGTGCCATCTCGTAGTCTCATGCGGCACTCTGCTTTGTCCTCACCCTTTCGCCATACACTCCTCCTCCCTCTTTCTACCTCATGTTTTCATTGTCACCTCCTCCTCCACTTTCCTCCTCGCGATCTCTTCGCTATCGCCGCCTTTCATCCCCCGCTGCGCACCGCGTTCGCTCTTTCCTCTTGCTCTCCTCGTTTTCCCGGTTACGAGGGACGATGAGGGACGCCGAGGCGCTCCGATGCTCAACGCGGGAACGGGTGTCTAAGGGCTGTGTTCTAAAGTTTCCTGTGGGTGAAAGCATATTTCAAATCATCCGAACTGGATCGCTCGAAGGGGCGGACATCATTTGCGCAATAAATCAAATGCATAATTGACTAATTAAGAAAACTACATTGATTAAGTTTTTAATGGGAGACTGTCGTACATATTGCAATTTACAAATCGTAGCCCGCAATTGACCTTTTAATTGATTGATGCTTGGCGATTAACGTCCCGAAGTAACACTGGCACTGTCGCATTGAAGGGAACAGCGAAAAAGATGGGACAGACAAAGGCACAATTCTCCTAAAATATGTTGTCTTACCAGCTATAGACCTTAATGAGCACTGCAGGGCTATGATAGACGCCGCCGTAGAGGTGACATCCGGACCACCCGGGGTTCACGTAACTTGCATCTCAACGTTTTTGCACTTCGCCCCCTCCTAAACTCGACCGCGGCTGCGAATTGAACCTGCAGTCTCGAGATGTGCGCTGTCAGGCAGGCATTCGGTAAAAAAAATGCACATGTTCCACATACTGTTCTAGCAAAACTTCCTCGAGATAGACCAGGCATATCCGACTCCCACCTGGTTCATCAGCACCGGCTCCGGTAGGGCTAGTGGGTCCAGCGCGGTGCCTGTGTCGTCGCCGCCAGCCGCCGCGTCGGTAGCACGGCGCGCCGCCGTCTGCAACTGGCGCACTTCGTGAAGCTCGTGCAATTCCAGGCGCCGGAAGCACGGCCGCCTCGCCGGCCGTGCGATGCACCTGCGGCCGAACGCGTCCGAGCCTGAGGAGCCCGAACTGCTGCTGCTGCTGCAGCAAGTGCTCGTCCCGGTCTCTGGCATCGCGGCGTTCTTCAACTCGACCCGGTCTCCGGTGCGCCTGAACATCGTTCGGCGAGTGAATGCACTGTTCAGAAAGGACAAATCGCTCTGGGAGCTGTTGAAGAACGAGCTGTGGCGAAGCCGATCCGCCTTCGATGCCGGCGGTACTGTTGGCGCTGCACCGCGTGGCACGTTCGAAATGCAGCGCGTGATTATTCCTCATGCTCTTCATCGCGTGCCTCGATTGGCAGGTTTTAGTCGCTCTTTGTTTAATAATTTTTTTAATTAGCTTTTGCAGTGACGCTCTGTATGGCTATAGGGTTCCGTGCATTTTTTTGTGTCCGTAAACAAATCTGCGTGAGAAAAAAATATCGTCATCAGCAATGGCTCACGCGTTTGTGGTAGTCTTCTTCTTCCACAGCTGTCTCCGTTCCGTTGCCGCTCATATCGGCGTTCCTATATTGCCCCTCCCTCTGAGAAGGCGCTGACGGCACTGGCCCATTGCCAGTCGGTGCGGTGATTTCGGTCTCAAATTATTTGCCTCTATATAACGCCAAATGAAAACTCGAATGTATATAATGATTGTATAATACGAATTAACGTGGATTTATAAAAATAAATGTCTGTCCGTACCTTACGTCTCGATGATCACCGATCAAGACAATACATGTCTTCGTACCTGTGTTCAAAATTCTGTGTTACTTCCTTGTCGTGTGCTACACTGCTTCGCTAATCATCTCCCTTCACAGATTGGAATGGCTCATGATGTTTTCGTTCGTTTACATCCAGATAGCTGGAGTTCTGTCTATCACCCGTAATAAGGATGTGCAATATAATTAATAGCTTCGCCACAGTGCAGGATTTTCTAAGGAGGCCATAAGCCAGAGGAATCGGAAGATCAATACATATAGAGCTGGAAGAAGGCGAATGATGATGATGATGATGATGATGATGATGATGATGATGATGATGATGATGATGATGATGATGATGATGATGAAACATTATAGCGTTTTACGTGGCAAAACCACTTTCTGATCATGGGGCACGCCGTATTGGAGAACTCATGAAAGGACAGTACTGCGAGTTTTCGTTGTTTTTTTCTCAGCTAGCGTCGACCCTAAGTCCCACTGTACAGTGAGGACGCGTCGCCGTGGAAATGTGACGTCAAACAAGCGTCAAACAAACTCGCTCCCCAACTCTGGGCCATCCAGCAGGTCCACGACGCCGCCAGGAAACTCAACCTCCTGGTTCCGTCGTGGGAGACGCCCACTCCATGAGAGCCCAAAGCTCTCGTGGCCTGCAGGACCTTGACTAAAATTGATTTCCTTCCTTCCTTCATGTGGAAATATTTTCCTCAAGCGAATCAGGGGCAAATTAATATCACAAATCCAGCATTCAATATAAAGTGTGGCCTTCCAACCGAACAACGCGTTATATAGAAAAAGTTGCCCAACTTTCGCACGTCCACACAACGTGGGATAGGGTTGGCCTACCGCCACACCACGGCCATCTAGCTCGATATTGTGTAGGTTTTAAGAGGTGCGGATAAACATCATTCAGCCGAACAGAACCCACCAACAATCAGTAGCGGAGCAGTCGGACCGTTCGAGAGCTGGCACCTGGGTGTTCAGAGGACAGTCCTCCAGCAAGTCCACAGGGAGGCCAAGGCCAGTGGAGCCCTAGACTAGGGGAGCCACCCATCACTCTTTGACCCCTTCCCCCCTACTCCCTGTCTTAATAGAGTTTTACTACTACTACTACAACTACTACTACTACTACTACTACTACTACTACTACTACTGCTACTACTACTACTACTACTACTACTACTACTACCCAACTCTGTTCTGGTTCTAAAGCGTTCGTGTGTGAATCAGTGCACCTGACCCAAACTACGTATAGCGTAAAAACTTTTTGACTAATTTTTGTCCCTGGGTCTCCCTGTCACCACCTTAAAGGAGAAGTTAGCGGCCCTCGGGATCCACAACACCTTCGCTGAGCTTTCGGACGCGGTTATGGCTTCACAAAAAGCCAGACTTCAGACACGACGGCGGGCCGATCCATCCTCCATGGGACCGGAATGGCAACGGAGCCCAGTGCCCTCGATGAGCAACGATCTCTCCCGCTTGAGGTCAGAGGCAAGATCAAGGCGAACCCGATACCGAAGCACATGAGTCAAGAACTCCATGAAGGACGACGCAAGGCTCGCGTTCGACAGACAGCGCCGACAATTCAAGCGTGAACCGTACGCAACGTACGTAGACGTGGCGGCGTACCCTGTAGGGGGCCTCTTCGCGGTAGCCGCCGTGAACTGGAGAGACAAATCCTTGACCGTCGCGGCCTCCGTCAGGGCAGCTGCGGCTGAGACCATAGCCGCGGCTCCAGTAATGAAGCAACAAGACAGGGTAGGCAGAGAAGTTCATGTCGTTACCGACTCGCAACAAGTCTGCCGTAACTTTAGCAACGGACTAACACCTCTGCTGGCGGCTCAGCTAGATTATAGGCCCGAGGCTGCAAGAATCTCATCAAATCACGTGGACGCCGGGCCACGCGAGACTGGAGGGTAACGAAACGGCGAACGCCTTAGCTCGAGCGCTAATCAACCAAGCGGGGCAAAACCAATCGTCTCACCAATCCCCATCCTTTACCTTCGTGCCCCTGCCATCCGATTAGTGCCACCTACTCGAGATCCAGCGACTCAACCGCAAGATTTATCCTCCCCCTCACAGAAAGCTCAGCACTGAAGAGGCAGTAGCTCTCGGGCTTATTGAGACAAACACATTCCCAAACCTACGGAGATACAGCAAAATGTACCCACATACATATCGGGGCATCTGCCCCTGGTGCGGCGACACACGCCCTACACTCTTTCACATCTCGGGGGGGGGGGGGTGCGGGGGCAAACCTCTACACTTAGACTTCTAGCACGTCATTTGAGCAGCGGGAGGTAAAACTGACCGGCGATACCCTGGCTGGATAGGAAGCTGTCGTCCAGCAAGAACGTCGTGAAGCCATTGGCCCGAAGAGTCCAGGAATGAAGACACCACCCACTCGACATCAAGAGCAACGACCTCGATGGTCCAAATAAATGTTCTCTCTCTTGACTAATCTGCTCGAAGATCTAGCCACCACACAGAAAACTGACCAATAGCAAGCTATTCTTAATCTGCATTGATGCAGTTCCCTTTACATTCCAGACTGCATCGTTTCGAACCGCAAGCTAGATCTGTAAAGAAAATTGTGTGTCCAGTGGCCATCTCGTGACAAAATTAGTCTGCCGCTTTTTTTTTCTTTGTTCATTTTTGCAGGATAAAGCTGTCCAATGCAACGAATAGTGAACCAAAATGCCAACTACTTTGCTTCGGATTGTGACGTTTTCACCGAGGCAACTAGTGCACCGCTTTACCAGCTAAACGTGTTTTGTATTTTGCTTTTTTTTTTGCTGCTGCTGTTGTTGCTGTTGTTGGGTTCGTCGTCGTTGTTGTTCAGCGTAACGATAGCATTCAAGCAATAACGCCCGGCAAAAGATTTAATAAGCCACGCGTGACCACCATCACGAGCCAACCACAGGCTTGAAGTAAAGAGAACAAGTAATGCTCATGCGAAGCCTATCGCAGAGCTTGTGCTTTTACGCACTGAAACGCTGCCGCAAACTCGGGCAGTGCCTTGACGGGCACGTTGCAGCGTTGGCTTGCATCTCCGTACAGCACGTCCACGTGGTTGCCGCTGGAGCATAGAGCGTAGCAAGAAGCCACGAAAAAGAGCCTGTCTTGCGCGAGGCTCGACTCTTTGGCGTACGCACTGCTTGTGTTTCGAGCAATGCCAAGCCTGTAGGCAGCCAGGCTGGCCAGGAGAGCCTTTAAGTCCACATAATTTGGCAACCACTCCTGTGGCGCAGTGGAAGTGTCGCTGGTCTGCTGATCGTTCTCGTTGCGGATCTCTTGCTTGTGAAAGGGGCTCACGTTGACGAGACGATCGTGGTACAGGCCCCTGAGCACTTCATCAGCGAGAAGTCGTCCGGCACCGCCGTAGTTAACGGCCGCCGGAAAGTCTGGATGGAACAGCGGGAACACAAAGTAGTTTTCGGCGACCGTCAGTGCTCCGTGAAAGCTCCATCGGTGGCGATGAAAGGAACCCGGCTTGAGAACGTTCATTACGTCTCGCTCCAGGAGGCGCCAGCGCCCGTTCATCAGGTTCAACCAGTCGACGAAGAAGCGAGCTCCGCGCGACGGTTCTGGCAGCACGCTTGCCAGGAAGCTCTCGTTGTTCCACGGCACAATGGCGCCCGGGGCCCAAAGCTGGAGCAAGGCTTTCTTGTGGCGCGCCACCGCGTCATCGAGAACCTCCCGCACGTCCCGAACGACAGCCTCGGTGCCTCGGTGCTTCGGGAACAAACTGAGCCATCCGATGCCCACCGCGCTTTCGACCTGAATCAGGCAGCGTCGCCGATGCGCCGACGGAGGCAAGCCAGCAAGCTCCAGCGTGGCATCCGCGATCTCTCGGCTCGCCATCCAGCCCAACTCGTGGGCAACGCGAAGGCCTAGGCTTAGCGTGAGCGCCTCTCGCGTGTCGGAGTCGAGTCCGAGTAGGTAGACGACGGACCGAAGCAGGCCGGCGTTTTCCACTTGCACGATGTCCCGAGCCGAAAAGCGGCGTGCCCAGATGAAGTACTCGTTCAACAGGAGCAGCAGCCGTCCAGCAGCAATGCCCGGAGTCGCCGCGTGTGTGAGGTTGCGGATCGACATGCGCAGAATCCTCGAGTCCGGCTCGGCCATCGCGGGGCCCAGCACCTGCAGTGTCAGCCGGTCCATCGCCTGTATTTTGGCGATGACCTCGTCTTCGACCGCTTCGGAAGCATCGAATAGCCGTAACATGGCTCGCAGGTACCGTCGGTACCGGCGCGACGCTGCCGTCTTCGCTGGCTGACCGACGAACGCCCGCGTGGTGGCAATCCAGGCATGAAAGGCAGCGCTGTGGCCAATCTTTAGCACGGGCTCCCCGGTCCCGCCACGAAGAGGAGCCAGTTCGAAGCTCACGTGGAACCACAGATGCACGTTCCAGTTGCCAGACAGATCGAGCAGAATCTCTAAGAGATCCCAACGAGACGTCTTAGGCCACGGCAGATGGCGCGCGGCCATGAACTTTTTGAGGTCGGGCAAGCTGCTCTGCGAAAGCTCCATGCACGACTTCGCAAGGCCGGCTACCTTCTTCTCGACGCTCAGCGCCGACGGCGCTGCGAAATACTGGCTGCCGCCGTCTTCGGTGCTCCACTCGATGGCGTTTAGAGCGTGGCCGTACATCGCATCTTCCGCGGCCTCCACGACGGACAGCAGGTGGTGTTGGCGTTTCCACCCGTCGCAGACGAAGCGGTAGAAATTTCGGCACGGGTCTTGAGATCGATTAATCGAAAGCTCTATAGCGGCCATGTACTTGTGGCATGCCGTTTCATGGCAGCCAGAAAAAAGTGGTAGATCCGCGTGTTCTGCGTGCGACGTCCGGGATCTTGCGCGGAGAAGACCCTGGTCCTTGACGCGAATCCACAGCATCGATCCCAGGTACAGGAGAAATGCGATGGAAAGAATGACGGCCATCGTCTCCATGATGACGATGTGCCTGGGGTTCATGCGCCAGTTTGCTCGAATGACGACTACATTAGGCCCGGCGTGTTCCTGCGGGTGGGAAATGCGAAGTGAAAAGCTTGTACCTTGTTGATTGCAGCCGTGAACCTCTGATAAAGCGTCTAGATTATTGCTTTGACCATATTCATCTAGCTTTGAGTTTCAATTTCTAATAGTGCGCCGAAATGCTGTCTGTCGCTATAAGAACACGTACCGTCCTAAGAAATACAAACAGGATGCTATAGTAGGGTAAACACACCTGCAGCGTGATTATGGTTCTGGCTACACTTGTGTTTCAGGTTCCCAAGCTCAAGTGAAAACACCAGCTTCAGCACAAACGCGTTGAGATAAGTGTTTTCCGGAAAGGCTGTAAAGGCGTTGAGAAAACCCATGCTGTAGTCACAAATATGGCCTTAAGCTCGTCGTTGGCACGCGGCGACGCGAGAGTAGTTCGAACCTGTTTAACAACATACTCACTAACCCTATTGTACGGTAGTGTCCCTATATGTGCTACAGGACCATAACAGGATCACTGTGTTACGGATGCAGATGCGTCTACGGACGCATCAACTTCTCAATGACATGAATCAGAGCGTATATCCATATGGAAGCGTAGTTTAAACTTTGCAATATTAGGACAACCCGGACTGGAGAAAAAGTACAACTTTGCCTTTTTTTATAATTAAATCTTTTCGGTGTAATGCGCCGCGAACCGCTCTTACAAACCTGTCTCTACGCAAGAGATTTCCCGTCATGCCGCGTGTTGTCAAAGAGTGCATGCTTCTGCGAAAGGCGTAATCACCCAGCCTGCTTCCCTCCTGCTAACTCAACCTGCGTTTCTTACACTGCTTGGATTATGTCATTGACCTAATGCCCAGAAGTGCGACTCTCGTTTGAAGTTGCTGCTCACAACCGTAGCGTGTGAGTTCTCAGCGAGTTCGTAAGGTCTTGAGAAACGCCCTCTCATGCATAGCCAAAGTGGAACTAGTGTGGCCGAAACGAGATAAAGCACGCTGAGTAAGCACGACTGAAACTTATGTATCTATATCTTCTGACTGATGTTTTGATGTGGTTTCAATATGCCTTGTATACACCCACCTATCAAGAAACGTTGCCCACCTTGTTTCGACCCTCTCTTCAGTTTCACGTATAGCGTATAATTTGTAAATCAAGAGTACGATGTGTGGGCAAGACTGGGATAGATACACGAAGCCGATGTGTGACGGCACGTCAGCCGACTCCCCTTGTTTTCCGTTGACACCTACAACAGGTCGGCCAGCCCGATTTTGGCACAAGGTTCGCTTGCGTTAAGGCTGTTGGCTGTCGAACCATAATCCCGCCACCCAGTCCATGTAACGCTTGAGCAGGATAACGAGAATGAATGTTGGGGTGCGTTGAAACGGACCGCCTGCAGCAGTTCGACTCGAGCCTATTGAGGCACATGGGAATATGCATCTAAACATGTATGCCATAGGACTGACGGTTTGGGAGTTGGGGGCATTTGGGTGCAGCGTCAGATGCTCTTTCTACACATTAACACCCACGTAGGATGGTATCTTCCCCTCTCCCAGTCATCCTGTGCAAGGAACAATGTTGCTGTCAGACTCGCGAGAATCGCGGGTTCGTGTAAGCACGTACGGCAGATGGAGAGTCGGCTTGAGCTCGCCTGTTCAGCACCTGTCGGGTTTCCGCAAGTTAGCCTACAGATAGTATACGAGAAAACAAGGACCACACGTGAGAAAAGTGCTCCCACAGTCCTTATAAGGACTCTGGGAACGCTTCTCTCACGTGTGGTCCTTGGTTTCTATTAACGCTATAGCGTTAACAGAAATACCGGTTCTTGTCCAACTCTTGTGGCTGGGCATTTCCACACGAATAGAATTACATGCACATCGCTAGCGGGCAGAGTAAGAAGTCGGATTGACTGAGAGCGCCACGACCGCGCTTACACACTTCTTTCCGATCGGGTAGAGCAATTCACCCCGTGCACCCTTCCCAGTCCGGCTGACGGCCCATTCCGACGCTGTATACCTGGGTCCGACCTGCTAGCGTTCGCGTGAAACCGGATAAGCGGATCTAGTCTCGACAAGGCGGCTTGCCTCGACTTTATTGGCGTTACGTAAACGTATCCGCCTGCACGACCCGAGACAAGTCAACCCGCCTGCTACTGCTAAGCCTACTCGACCTGACACGCTGTGGTACATTCACGTTCGCGCCCCTCTGCGCAGCAGCCGCACATCTGCGCGTGCGCCAGCTATCGTCTGTTTCCCATTGCTCACCTGTGCTGCCGGAGCCAGATCCGGCAACGCGATGGCAGGCGTCGCTGAAGAATCGAGCGCGGTGTCTGCGCCATCGCCTCGGGCGGCTGCATCTTCCGCCCGCCGCGCCGCCGCCTGCATCTGGCGCACCTGAAGGAGTTCGTGCAACTCGAGGCGCTGGAAACCCGGTCGTCCCGTCGGACCCGTGGTGAGCCTCGAACCGCCTAAGGCGTTCCGCTCCGAATCCGAAGAGCTCGAGCTGCTGCTGCCGCTGTAGGAAGTGCTCGCCCCAGTGTCGGCCATCGCACCGCTCTTGAACTCCGCCCTGTCTCCGTCACGCCTGAACGTCGCCCTGCGTGTGAATGCCGTCCCTGACTGTCAGCAAGAGCGAGACAAGCCTGCAAGCGCCCAGCTACTCTTGCTCTGTCGGTCCGCTCGTGACGGCACCCGCCGCAGCTGCTGCTGATTCTGAGCCCGCGTGAAGAACACGTACTCACGATGGGGATTGCCCACACCATAAGGTCAAAACGACGACAAAGATGTAAGTCAGGCGAGACATACAGTTCATCGATATTCATCATCATAATCACCACCACAATCATCATCATCAGCCTATTTTATGTACACTACAGGACGTAGGCCTTTCCCTACGATCTCCAATTATGCATGTTCTGCGCCAACCGATTCTAATTTGCGCCCGCGAATTTCCTAATTTCATCGCCACACCTATGGTATTCTGCCGTCCTCGACTGCGCTTCCCTTCACTTGGTACCCATTCTGTAACCCTAATGGTCAACCGGTTATGCACTCTAAGCATTGCATGACCTGCCTAGCTCCATTTTTTTACTTTTAATGTCAATTAGAATATCGGCTAAACCCGTCAGCTCTGTGACACAAACCGCTCTCTTTATGTCTCTTAACTTCATGCCTAGCATTCTCCGTTCCATCGCTCTTTACGCGGTCCCTAATTTGTTCTCAAGCTTCTTTGTTAGTCTCCAATTTCCTGCTCCATATGTCAGCGCCGGTAAAATGCGCTGATTGTACACGTTCTTTTTCAATGATAATGGTAAGCTATATCTGCCGTATGCGATCCAACCAATTTTTATTGTTCAGTGAATATCCTTCTCATGGTCAGGGTTTCCTGTGATAAATTGACCTAGGTAAAAGTACTCGTTCACCGACTCTAGACGCTGACTGGCGATCCATAACTCTTGTTCCCTTGCCCGACTGGTCATAATTATCTTTGTCTTCTACATATGAATCTTCAACCCCACTTTTACACTCTCTCTGTTAAAGTCCTCCATCATTTTTTGTAACTCGTCTCCAGTGTTGCTGAATCGGACAATGTCACCTGCAAACCGAAAGCTGCTGAGATATTTGCCGTTCATCCTTACTCCAAAGCCTTCCCAGTTTAATAGCTTGAATACTTCTTCCAAGCACGCAGTGAATAGCATTGGACAGATTGTGTCTCCTTGCCTGACCCTTTTCTTTATAGGCATCTTCCTACTTTTCTTGTGTGGAATTAAGGTAGCTGTGGAATCTCTGTAGATATTTTAAAAGATATTTACGTAAGCGGCCTCTACTCCTTGATTACGTATTGCCTCCATGACTGCTGGTATCTCTACTGAATCAAATGCCTTTTCGTAATCTATGAAAGCCACATAGAGAGGCTGACTGTGCTCTGTGGATTTCTCGATTACCTAATTGATAACAGGGATGTGATCCATTGCAGAGTATTCCTTCCTGAAGCCGGCCTGTTCCCGTGGTTGACTAAACTCCAGTGTTGCCCTTTTTCTGTTAGAGATTACCTTCAATATTTTACATAATGCTGGAAGTAAGCTAATAGGTTTATACTTTTTCAATTCTTTAACGTCTCCCTTTTTGTGAATTAGTATAATGTTTGCATTTTTTCTGTTTTCTGGAACCCTTGAAGTCGATAGACACTTCTTATATAGAGCCGCCAGTTTTTGAATCATTATGTATCCTCAATCTTGAAGCAAATTGACTGTTACTCCATCTTCTCCTGCCGCTTTACCCGTTTCATGTCTTGCAAGACCCTTCAAACCTCATGGCTAGTTCTAGAAGGAGTCTCAATAACCTGTTGATTACTGCTTCGAATGGAGGTATTGTGGCTTCTCTGGGTATTGTTCAGGTCAGTATAGAATTCTTCGGTGGTTTCTGACTGTCTAATTCTTTAGTAAATTGCATGTCAAGTACACGTAGTTTGTTGAGCGCCACAAAGACGCGAGATTCCATCCGCCTCCTAAGTCTCCGGAGAAGCGCTCTTCCTGCCTGAGTATCACTTAATCGTGATTGCCCATAACAACATGGGAACACCTGGGCTACCCAGGCCTCCTACTTCAGTCTGAATTATCTCTTGCTACTTGCTCTCAGTTATGACAGCAAGAAATAAACGGTAAAATCAGCCTTCGCTTAGTCTCATCTCACGCTGAAGATAAAGTATTGACGTCCTGTCGTGGTTATCGAGAGCAGCTGCTTGTTTACGCACTTTGAGCCGCGAAATATTTTTTTATTTCTTAAAGCTCTTTTTTACAAGCGATGACGGAACATTAAAAATATGCATGAAATACGCAGCACTTTGATCTCGGCAGGTGAGACTTTCCTCGTCCACACAGGAAGTTAAATAGAGCACAGGCACTGGCCCTCAGAGTATTGCAAACAGGCTCTTATCCCAGCCCGGCTTTATTCCACAAGCATTATCCCGACACCTATGCCACTAGTTCTTGCAGGCACTGCAATGACTTAGCTAGCATAGACCATACGCTCTGGCGTTGCCCCTAGTTACGAGGCACAGAACAAATCAGTGAGGACAAGTAGCCCTCCGCTATCAAGAGCCCCGATGCCGGGGCGCAACTATGTCCAGAGGGCCCACGATGCGGCGGTCGGGCATGGCCTGACTGTCCCAACGTGGGAGTGGCCCGCAGCGCGCTGAGTCGCGTACCTCAGGACTTTCATTAAAGTTTTGCATCCATCCATCCATCCATCTGTAATACATTAGGGTTAAGACGTTATACTCGGGGCACATTTGCAATATTTTGCCGGCATGCGATTGTACTTGTTCGGACAATGGAAATGTGTCGCTACGCAATGTCGCGGTGTAGCGTCCGTGTGCTTGCTCCAAGCCGCGACACGACAGCAAGACAGGGTCCGCCCGTCGCGTATCTACAGCTGGTCGCCTTCACTTGAATATCGCGTGCACGTGGTCGCTTCTTAAACAAGCAGCTTTGCGGTATACATTGTGACGAGCATGCGCTCTTACCGTTTGGTATAGATTAAAAAGAAAAATACGGGATTTTACGTGCCAGAACCACGATCTGATTATAAGGCACGCTGTAGTGGAGGACTCCGGATAAATTTCGTCCATCGGGGGTTCTCTAACGCGAACCTAAATCTAAGCATACAGGTGTCTTTGGAACCTGGCCCCGTCGAAATGCGGCCGCCGCGGCCGGGATCAAGCTCGTGCTTAGCATGCGCAACACGGAAGCCACTAAGCAACCACGGTGGGTACTTGGTAGGGAGATTGGACAAACATTCCGGTAAAGCAGTGATAGTGCAATAGACCGGCAGTAGCTTGTGTTGCCGTTAAGTGGTCTAGCTGAGCCTTGTCCATCGTCAACCTTTTCACCACCTCCAGCAAAGCACTGGTCGGTACACGGTAGTGGCCGTGAACGATGTCGCTTGCTGTCCGTGTGAGGGAGTAATTCAGCGCCTAAACTCTATTTGTCAGATGGCTGCGGCTAAATAAGCTACGTACGACGTCTCCCTGAAACTTTTTTTTTTACAGGTACGTTTGACGGACCCGTTAGCGTTTAAAGCATGAAATGATGTGAGCTCCCGTTGTCGTCGACCTTCAAGTCACCTTTAGCCAAAATCCAGAGCCGTTATCCGGGCAAATTGCAAGAACTAAACAAGATCATCCGAAGAACAACTGGTGGGCTAGTTGGTACAGCATCACTTGAGGCAAAGTGCAAAATAGCGCGTAGGACAACAAAAGGGAACGAAGACACAGCGCTACTAACAATTGAGTCTTTATTGCATATTGTTACTCCACATATTCCATAGAAGAAAAAAAGGCCACCATCGCAACATAGATTTCTTTTCGCAAAATTATCCACCATAGGCCGCTACCGCGACAGGAACAAGAAGATTTCCTTTTTTGAAGGCGAAGCAGATGGGCAACCTACAGCGTTATCGCTTCTAATCATTTCGAATGCCTCGATGATCTCGCTATAGTCACTTGATCTGTGTTTCTTTATATCGCTTGTGATTTGTGAAACAAGAGTTTACAGCCACAATTCAAGGAGTGTGCGGCGAGATGACCAGTTTTTACGAAATTATTAACATTGTTCGAATGTTCCCGTAAGCGATCACTGAGGCACCTTCCCGTCTGACCAATATATTCCTTCCCGCAGTGTAAAGGAACACGGTACACCACTGATTCCATGTACGAAATAAACTGTTCTGGGTGTTTTTTATTGCAGTCATGGCACGTCATTGTAGAATTTTAACTTTCGCGCGCAAGTTATACACGATTTCAAAGGGGCTGAAAAGGCGGCGTCAACGCCATGATGATTCCCAACTTTCTTCATATTACGGCTTTAGCTTCGTGCAAGTACGGCACGACAGCCACTTTGTCGTATTGCAGCGCATCTCAACCGTTCTTAGTGCCGGTCGCTTATCAGGGACGAAGGCGCTTCCTTTCTTTGCGCCACCGCCAAAGATGCTGACTCATTGTGAAGCCGATGCCTACACTCTTAGGTAAAGTTACACCCTTCGGCGTGCCCCTTCTGCCACACAACAATAATCGTTATCTGCCTTGACGCGTTTCCTTTCTTTAACGCTGCGAGCCCGGAACTTTCCAGTAACGAACGGCACGCGCGTTATCAGAAGGGGCACTCCAAAGGGTGTAAACTGTTCTATGCTGATAACGCGCGTGCCGTTCGTTACTGGAAAGTACCGGGCTCGCAGCGTTAAAGAAACGAAACGCATCAAGGCAGATAACGATTATTGTTGTGTGGCAGACGGGGCAAGCCAAAGGGTGTAACTTTGCCTAAGAGTGTATAGGGACGCGGCCGCTCAGCTCGCGCGCACGGCTCTTTCGCACGAAGTGCTATTGTGAGCGCTGCAGTACGATAGCAGGTGAGGGCATTGAATCTACTGGTTTCCCGCTCACGTAGGGTCGGTCGAGGGTGCTCCCCCGAGCGTCAATGAGTCTGCTCACGAGGCTGCGCGTGACCTCACCGACCGCGCTTCCTCTGGAAGAAGCACCGACTCCGCTCCTCCCTATGCCCACAGGGACGCTCCCGCTACTCACATCGAGATTATGAAATTCTTCTACACGTCTTGAAGGGCCTTTCCACCCCATCACCCCAAGTTGAATAGGGCGCAAGCCTTTTCGCTTAGGCTTCTGCAGACCAGCACGTATCCGTGTCTGTCCGTTCTCCACGAGGCTTACCCGGACGTGTATCGCGACGAAGCCTGCCCCTCCGGCGGGCAGCACTCCACTCTGTCGCACATGCTCTGGGAGTGCGGGTCGACATACTCCAAGTTCATCAAGGAGGAGTGGAATTCGCTTCTGCATAGCCCCGCTCTAGATAAGCAAATCCTGACAGTCCGGCGCGCCCGCGACCAGGCCGATGGGCTAGACCTGCTGGTCCCGACGTGGGACTAGCCGGGTGCGCGACGTGTTCGCGTCCTCGTGGGACCTGCAATGAAGTTTATTCACTCACTCACTCACTCACTCACTCACTCACTCACTCACTCACTCACTCACTCACTCACTCACTCACTCACTCACTCACTCACTCACTCACTCACTCACTCACTAATTAATGTGACTTCAGAAATAGGGTGTGCCACTACACTGCTTGAATGCTAATCGCATTATCGTCGAGAGTAAACGTAAGATGAGAGCCGCAATTTTTTTAATTAGTAGAACGGGTTGTTTTTGGAAAGAAATTTATTGGAAAAGAATTAAATAAAACCATACGACCTGAATTTAAACCATGAGAATAAATGCAGTGGCGCGATTACAGTTTTTTCGAGTGTCACGAATGGCTCAGAACGCCGCCTGGGATGCCCTATGTAATACGTGTGTGCGAATAGTGATTTTTGATGCCGAATGGAATACGAATCGAATAGTGCCATAACCAAATCAAATAAAAAAATTTAACAAGTTTCGAATAGTATTCGAAGCATGGACCCCTCCCAGTGTCTATTATATTTAATATAAAACGACGTTGACATCCGAGTATTCTTAAAGTTAGGAAGAGTGTCATTGTACGTTATGAAACGTTGTTTATCAAAAGCACAAATGGAGCATGAGGATACCATGAGTAGTCTCTTCAGATGGACAGGCTTTTCATAGGGTGCGATTGATCGCTGTATTGGCCTCGAGCTCCACCACCGGAAAAGCTGGCGCCACCGTCGGCGTGACGTGCTAGGAGGGATCACGTGGACATAGCGGCCGCGTCGGCTGCTTCGGGAGCGCCGAAGCGAGCTGAAAACTAGTTTAAATTCCCTCGTACGCTGCGGTCCTCATTTAGTGGCGAAGTTTTCCCGCTTCGAGTGTCTCCTTTACAACGCTTGAAAGCACTACAATAGGTAGTGGCTGCCTTTGAAGGCGCGCAACATGGTAGGCTACTGCTCGGTGCCGCAGGGCCGGACGCACGTAACGGAGGCCGGTGTCAGTCTTATTCACACGTAGCTGCAGGACAAGAAGCTGCGTGAAGCTTGGCTCGCGAAACATAAAACCGGCAAACAGTCATCGGCTACAACTCGGGTATGCAGCAAGCACAGACGCGAGGAAGATTTCTGCTACGGCACCCGGTTTGCGATATTCTGAAAAAACGCGCACTGAGACGCTCGCCCGAGTCCACTGCCCGACTAATGTCATGACGGTTTGGTCTATGAACTTGTCGATGCTATAGATACTGGCAAGTTCAGTGGAGTGGAAAGGCAGCGGTAAGAAGCACATTTAAAAAAAGCATGGCATATGGTCATATTTGTGTTATGAATTAATGCACTGGATTACAAAAAAGGAGCAGCGGGAAATTGCACGCTGAGAACACCGATAAACATACAGTGCGACGCAACACGAGAAATAATATTGAAAGGTCAAAGAATTTAGAAGAAAAAAAAAGATTGAATCGTGGCGACGGCACATCACAGTCCCAGTAGGCGTCGAAGTTTCTACAATGAAATTATTTTTGAACAGCTCTGATAGCGCCCACGCAACAATGGTTGCTTGTATACTATAAAATGCTCATATTCTGCGGCCTGAAGCTCATGGCACGGTGCGAAAATGCGCGCGCGGGGAAAGCGAAACAGTGCGCGGACAAGCATGCAGACGCGCAGTCGGACGCTGCGAATCTGCGCGATCGCTGCGTTGAGGCTTCCTTCTATTATGCTCTATTTAGTTATACTAACACTATAAGAACATATTTCACATAGTTTGCTCTTAGCGTTTACCTACCTTTCACGCAAGAAGCCGGTTCGGGAGACTCCATCGCGGCGACCGCGCGCAGTGACGTTCACTGTACGTATTCGGTAAAGAGATAGCGTCTGTAAACGATTGTGTGCGTTCAGTTTGCCCAAGATTATTATTTAGAGAGTAAAAAAACTTCTCTCGTTTCGAAAGTACTTACAGAAATGTCCGGGAGAGCTCGCGCGTGGTGTTTTCAGTGAGCTCTGACAGCAAAACCTATGAGGAGCGCGCCGCGTGATCCCTCATACTACGCCAGCGAGGCGCTTCCGATAGATGGCGACTCCGTAACTCCTCGCCGCCAATAGCCTGTAAGGTATGGCTACCTAAGTGGCGTAGCCTCACGTTCTGATGTTCTTTGTCTATACTATGCCCGCGCGGATGAAAATTAAGTGCATTTTTGCTCCAACATATCTTTTTGGGCGCGGTTGACGTTCCGAAATATTCGAAAAGTTTCCAAAAATATTCACATGTATGAATGGCTACTATTCAACTGACTCTTCGAATCGAAAACGAAGCTGTTTCGTTATTCGAAAGTTTCGAATGTTCGCACACCGGTACTGCGTAGTGCACCTGACCGCAACGAAAGAGCGACCGCCACACATAATTGAGACCGCACTACGGAGCCATTCTACCAAGTATCCTAAATATGAAATGGCGTCTTTTAGAGCATACTTAAACTAACCATACATTAAAGAGGCCTATTATAGTGCTGCGATGCGCCGCAACCGGTTAATAAGCCGCATGCGCTAGGCCTGGGCATATTGAGAAACATATGCGAATGAATTAAGCCAATAGACAAATAAAGGAAACTCAAATCATATCTCGCGCTCGGTGAATGGCACCTTGCAGCGAAACGCAGCTGCAAACTCTGACAGCTGCTTAACAGGCTCGTTGCAACGGCGCCTCGACTCCCCGTACAACGGGTCCACGTAGTGGCTGCTAGAGCAAAGCGCGTAGCACGATGACACAAAGAAAAGTCTGTCTTCAGCGAGGCTCGACTGCCTGGCGTGCGCACTGCTCAAGTCCTGCACGACCGCTAGCCTGTACGCCGACAGGGCGGCCAGGAGAGCCTTGGTATCCACGTGGTACGGGGGCCAATCCGACGGCAGGGTGTAGTTCGAATGTCGAAAGAAGCCCGTGCGGCCTTGGTTGTTGCGATTGTGGCTTTGGTTGTGAGCTAGCTCGTGGAACAATCCCCTGAGCACTTCGTCGGCAATTAGCCGGCCAGCGCCGCCGTAGTTGAGAGCTGGCGGCAGGTCGGAGTGGTAGAAAGGAAAGACGAAGTAGTCCTCTGCAAGTGTGAGTGCACCTTGAGAACTACATCGATGGCTGAGCAAAGAACCCGGCTTGAGAACATTCGTGACGTCTCGCTCCTGTAGTCGCCAACGCCCGGCCATCAGATTGAGCCACTCGATGAAGAAGCGAGCTCGGCGTGACGGCTCTGGCAGCACGCTGGCCATGAAGCTGTCGCTGTTCAAAGGGACAGCAGTACTAGGGCCACGGAGTTGAAGAAACGCCTTACTTCGACGCGCCACGGCATCGGTGAGAACGTCTCTCACGTCTCGAACGAAGGACTCGGCTTCCCGATGCTTGGGAAACAGACTGAGCCATCCGACACCCACGGCGCTTTCGATCTGGACGAGGCAGCGGCGCGTGTGAGCCGACGGAGGCAGACCTGTGAGCTCGAGGGTGACGTCGGCGATTTCTCTGTGGGCCATCCAGCCCAGCTCGTGGGCGACGCGAAGTCCCAGGCTCAGCGTTAACGCCTCTTGTGTCTCGGGTTCGAGGCCCAGGATGTAGACGACGGACCGCAACAGACCCAGGTTTTCCACTTGCACGATGTCGCTGGGCGAGAAGCGTCGTGCCCACATGAAGTGCTCGTTGAGGAGGAGGACCAGGCGACCGGTCGCAATGCGGAGAGTCGCCGTCTCGGTGAGGTTGCGGATCGACGTGCGCACTATTCTCGGTTCAGGCACGTTCATGGCAGGTCCCAGCGTTTCTAGTGTGAGCTTGTTCATTGCCTCGATGGTTGAGACGATTTCGCCAGAGGCCGACTCTGAACCGTCGAAGAGGCGCAGCATCTTGCGAACGTACCTGCGGTAGCGAAGCCACGGCGCCGACCCCGTTGGATGGCCGGCGAATGCACGCATGGCAGCCATCCACGAGCGAAAGGTGGCGCTGGGAACAATCTTCAGTACCGGCTCGGTGCTACCGACGCGAAGTGGAGACAGCCTGATGGTGACTTGAAACCAGAGATGAACGTTCCAGTTTCCAGACAGGTCGAGCAGAATCGCCAGTGGGTCCCAGCGAGATTTTTCGGGCCATGGCAGGTGGCGCTCGAACATGAAGCTTCTCAGATCTTGCAGGCTGCTCTCCGAAAGTTCCACGCAGGACCTGGCTAGGGCGGCCACCTTCTTCTCGACGCTGGTCGCGGACGAAGCGGATTGAGCCTGGTTGTGGCTCTCCAGGGAAGCCAGCTTGATGGCGTTGAGAGCACGTTCGTACATCGTATCTTCAGCCGCGTCCACAACAGAGAGCAGACGTTGTTGATGCTTCCAGCCGTCGCAGACGAATCCGTAGAAGTCTTCGCAGGGGTCTTGAGACTTGTTGATGGAAGTTCTTATAGCAGCCATGTAGAGCTGGCACGCCATTTCGTCGCAGCCTGAAAACAGGGGAAGGTCCGCACGTTCTGCATAAGCCCTTCGGGTGCTGGCGCGGAGGAAGTCGCGGTACTTTATGCCAATACGTAGAGTCGAGCCAAGGTAAAACAGAAGAACGACGCTGCAGAGGATGGCCGTGGCGGAAAGCACTGCCTGGAATCTCTGGTTCATGTACCAATTCCCTCGTCGAACAACTACTTCGACGTCGTTGCGTTCCTGCGAATGTAAATGTCGGCGTAGAGACGTCACTTTATATAGCAGTTTATGAGAGTAGAGGTCTGTAGGATCGCCAACAGTATTACGTGTTTGGTAACAGCTGTGACAGTCTTATAGTAGTAGCAATGGTAGTTTTCGGGTGCACTATACTGTTAGCGGTGATGAATGTTAACAAGCCAAATAACATAGAACACTTATTCGTTTTCAGCTACGCCATGTCCATACGACATTGGTGTGATACGGGCCTGAATGACGAGCTCTGGCGCAACGCAACTATCCAGCTACACACTGACAAAGGGTCGTCTTGACGAAGCTTCTATGAAGTAAGTGCCTTTCGTGATTAACCATAGCCGCGGTAGCCTCTTATGGCTACGGAATATTGTGCTGCTGAGCTCGAGGTAGCGGGTTCGCTACCGGCCACTATGAGGGCGCAGACGGGATATTAGACGCCAGCCAATTGCTATGTAGGACATAGAGGAGCTGCGACCGAACAATGGTAAGCAGCAATTACGAACGAAAACCTTTGTGAAGTCGCATTGCAATTCGCCAGAGGGTCACAACTTTTACTAAACACGAGAATCTGATTCCGACGCCCAGATACTGAACGTAACATTCACTATATATATATATATATATATATATATATATATATATATATATATATATATATATATCGTCATCCTTTGGCATGCTCGTTCGCTCGGTTACGAGGGACGCCGACGCTCGCCGCAGGAACGGGCGCCTAGGAGCTGCGTTCTAGTGCTATGGTGCCATCTCAGTCTCGTGCGGCACTCTGCTTTGTCCTCACCCTTTCGCCATACACTCCTCCTCGCTCTTTCCACCTCATGCTTTCACTGTAACCTCCTCCTCCGCTTTCCTCCTCGCGACTCTTCGCTATCGCCGCCTTTCATCCCCCGCCGCGCACCGCGTTCGCTCTTTCCTCTCTCGCTCTCCTCGTTTTCTCGGTTACGGACGCCGAGGCGCTCCGATGCTCAACGCACGAACGGGTGTCTAAGGGCTGTGCTCTAAAGTTTCCTGTGGGTGAAAGCACATTTCAAATCATTGAACTAGATCGCTCGATGAGGCGGACATCATTTGCGCAATAAATCAAAATGCGTAATTGACTAATTAAGAAAACTACATTGATTAAGTTTTTAACTGGAGACGTTGTCGTACATATTGCAATTTACAAATTGTAGCCCGCAATCGATCTTTTAATTGATTGATGCTTGGCGATTAACGTCCCAAAGTAACACTGGCGCTGTCTCATTGAAGGGAACAGCGAAAAAGATGGGACAGACAAAGACACAATTCTCCTAAAATATGTTGTCTTACCAGCTATCGACCTTAATGAGCATTGCAGGGCTATGATAGACGCCGCTGTAGAGGTGACATCCGGACCACCCGGGGTTCACGTAACTTGCACCTCAACGTTTTTGCACTTCGCCCCCTCCTAAACTCGACCGCGGCAACGAATTGAACCCGCAGTCTCGAGATGTACGCTGTCAGGCAGGCATTCGGTAAAAAAATGCACCTGTTCCACATACTGTTCTAGCAAACCTCGTTCCAAGTATCTTTATGAGAAAAAGTAACTGGAAGGCAAATTTGTTTTGTCGTATGCTTTAGGGATTTTCGAAAGAATTTCGTCCTCCGAATTTGTTCCTAGTAGGTAGGCCTTGCGGATTCACCGGCTACAATTCGTAAATTGCCACTTGTGTCCCAAAGTAATTAGTTGTAATCTCAATTATCAATTTCTGTATTTATTCTAGCGGATTATGAATTTCATGTTAAAAAAATCATGCCTTTAACGTTCAAGCAATGAATAATCCAGCCGAAAGAGAAAAAGATTGTGGTGTCTGCCACACCAGATGTGTTTGTCTTTAAATTTGGTCAGAAAATTATGCCAGAAATATCGAATATTATTGTCAAAATCAGCGATTTGCGTTTTTGTGTATCCTTCTGCATATCTCCACGCTATCCATCAATCAAGAAACCTTGTGGGCTCTTCAGCACACACGTGAAGTGACAATCTCGCTGCTAGCCACAATGCCGAACGATACTATGACACACTGTATCATCTTGTAATCACTGTTCCCCAATTGAAACTCCCCAGCATAACCTCCATTATCCCTAGTATCCTGGCTGTAACTTCGTTGCAATAGCTATCTATCGAGCGGTCCTACTCGACGCGGAGTGTTCTGTTCCAGAGACAGCGCTTTCGCTTCAATCAATTTGAAGCTATATGCGCATTCCGTCAGGTTGGCGCATTAATTCTGGAGTATTGGCCGAGAATTGGAACATACGAATATCACATAAGCAGTGCCCAAGTTGTCTACGAGGCCAGACATGAGCTATCGGCAAGTTGTCTACCCGGGGCACATATATACCCCAGGGCCCCATATTGTCTGCTCGGCAAAACATCAGCCAGCGCGTACTTAGTGGCCCAACTTATAGTTGACAGCTTGCGCCACTTGGTGCGGTACCGCTGTTTGTTGTGCGACATCGTCCAACCGTTCATATTGGCTGGCCAGAGAAGCTAAAGAAAACTATCGTTGTAATAAAAAAAATAAGAAAATTAGGTTCCCGGGTTTTACATGCCAAAACCACGATCTGATTATGAGGCACGCTGTAGTAGGAGACTCCAGATTAATTTTGGCCTTCTCAGGCCCTTTAACGTGCACTGAATGCACGATACACAAGCGTTTTTCTTTTTTTTTTTGGCGTTTCGCACCCATCGAAATGCGGCCGCCGTGGCCGGGATTCGATCCCGCCACCTCGTGCTTAGCAGCCCAACACCATAGCCACTAAGCAACCACGATGGGTGGGGCCGTTTCAACGTAAACACCCGACATCGTTATCCCACATATATGCTCCAACATGCGCACACGAGAAACACTCGTTTAAACTTCCTCGAGATAGACCAGGCATATCCGACTCCCACCTGGTTCATCAGCGCCGGCTCCGGCAGGGCTAGTCGGTCCAGCGCGGTGCCTGTGTCGTCGCCGCCAGCCGCCGCGTCGGTAGCACGGCGCGCCGCCGTCTGCAACTGGCGCACTTCGTGAAGCTCGTGCAATTCCAGGCGCCGGAAGCACGGCCGCCTCGCCGGCCGTGCGATGCGCCTGCGGCCGAACGCGTCCGAGCCTGAGGAGCCCGAACTGCTGCTGCTGCTGCAGGAAGTGCTCGTCCCGGTCTCTGGCATCGCGGCGTTCTTCAACTCGACCCGGTCGCCGGTGCGCCTGAACATCGTTCGGCGAGTGAATGCACTGTTCAGAAAGGACAAATCGCTCCGGGAGCTGTTGAAGAACGAGCTGTGGCGAAGCCGATCCGCCTTCGATGCCGGCGGTACTGTTGGTGCTGCACCGCGTGGCACGTTCGAAATGCAGCGCGTGATTATTCCTCATGCTCTTCATCGCGTGCCTCGATTGGCAGGTTTTAGTCGCTCTTTGTTTAATAATTTTTTTAATTAGCTTTTGCAGTGACGCTCTGTATGGCTATAGGGTTCCGTGCATTTTTTTGTGTCCGTAAACAAATCTGCGTGAGAAAAAAATATCGTCATCAGCAATGGCTCACGCGTTTGTGGTAGTCTTCTTCTTCCACAGCTGTCTCCGTTCCGTTGCCGCTCATATCGGCGTTCCTATATTGCCCCTCCCTCTGAGAAGGCGCTGACGGCACTGGCCCATTGCCAGTCGGTGCGGTGATTTCGGTCTCAAATTATTTGCCTCTATATAACGCCAAATGAAAACTCGAATGTATATAATGATTGTATAATACGAATTAACGTGGATTTATAAAAATAAATGTCTGTCCGTACCTTACGTCTCGATGATCACCGATCAAGACAATACATGTCTTCGTACCTGTGTTCAAAATTCTGTGTTACTTCCTTGTCGTGTGCTACACTGCTTCGCTAATCTTCTCCCTTTACAGATTGGAATGGCTCATGATGTTTTCGTTCGTTTACATCCAGATAGCTGGAGTTCTGTCTATCACCCGTAATAAGAATGTGCAATATAATTAATAGCTTCGCCACAGTGCAGGATTTTCTAAGGAGGCCATAAGCCAGAGGAATCGGAAGATCAATACATATAGAGCTGGAAGAAGGCGAATGATGATGATGATGATGATGATGATGGTGGTGGTGATGATGATGATGATGATGATGATGATGATGATGATGATGATGATGATGATTAAACATTATAGCGTTTTACGTGGCAAAACCACTTTCTGATCATGGGGCACGCCGTATTGGAGAACTCATGAAAGGACAGTACAGCGAGTTTTCGTTGTTTTTTTCTCAGCTCGCGTCGACCCTAAGTCCCACTGTACAGTGAGGACGCGTCGCCGTGGAAATGTGACGTCAAACAAGCGTCAAACAAACTCGCTCCCCAACTCTGGGCCATCCAGCAGGTCCACGACGCCGCCAGGAAACTCAACCTCCTGGTTCCGTCGTGGGAGACGCCCACTCCATGAGAGCCCAAAGCTCTCGTGGCCTGCAGGACCTTGACTAAAATTGATTTCCTTCCTTCCTTCATGTGGAAATATTTTCCTCAAGCGAATCAGGGGCAAATTAATATCACAAATCCAGCATTCAATATAAAGTGTGGCCTTCCAACCGAACAACGCGTTATATAGAAAAAGTTGCCCAACTTTCGCACGTCCACACAACGTGGGATAGGGTTGGCCTACCGCCACACCACGGCCATCTAGCTCGATATTGTGTAGGTTTTAAGAGGTGCGGATAAACATCATTCAGCCGAACAGAACCCACCAACAATCAGTAGCGGAGCAGTCGGACCGTTCGAGAGCTGGCACCTGGGTGTTCAGAGGACAGTCCTCCAGCAAGTCCACAGGGAGGCCAAGGCCAGTGGAGCCCTAGACTAGGGGAGCCACCCATCACTCTTTGACCCCTTTCCCCCTACTCCCTGTCTTAATAGAGTTTTACTACTACTACTACTACTACTACTACTACTACTACTACTACTACTACTACTACTACTACTACTACTACTACTACCCAACTCTGTTCTGGTTCTAAAGCGTTCGTGTGTGAATCAGTGCACCTGACCCAAACTACATATAGCGTAAAAACTTTTTGACTAATTTTTGTCCCTGGGTCTCCCTGTCACCACCTCAAAGGAGAAGTTAGCCGCCCTCGGGATCCACAACACCTTCGCTGAGCTTTCGGACGCGGTTATGGCTTCACAAAAAGCCAGACTTCAGACACAACGGCGGGCCGATCCATCCTCCATGGGACCGGAATGGCAACGGAGCCCAGTGCCCTCGATGAGCAACGATCTCTCCCGCTTGAGGTCAGAGGCAAGATAAAGGCGAACCCGATACCGAAGCACATGAGTCAAGAACTCCATGAAGGACGACGCAAGGCTCGCGTTCGACAGACAGCGCCGACAATTCAAGCATGAACCGTACGTAACGTACGTAGACGTGGCGGCGTACCCTGTAGGGGGCCTCTTCGCGGTAGCCGCCGTGAACTGGAGAGACAAATCCTTGACCGTCGCGGCCTCCGTCAGGGCAGCTGCGGCTGAGACCATAGCCGCGGCTCCAGTAATGAAGCAACAAGACAGGGTAGGCAGAGAAGTTCATGTCGTTACCGACTCGCAACAAGTCTGCCGTAACTTTAGCAACGGACTAACACCTCTGCTGGCGGCTCAGCTAGATTATAGGCCCGAGAATGCAAGAATCTCATCAAATCACGTGGACGCCGGGCCACGCGAGACTGGAGGGTAACGAAACGGCGAACGCCTTAGCTCGAGCGCTAATCAACCAAGCGGGGCAAAACCAATCGTCTCACCAATCCCCATCCTTTACCTTCGTGCCCCTGCCATCCAATTAGTGCCACCTACTCGAGATCCAGCGACTCAACCGCAAGATTTATCCTCCCCCTTTACAACTGCTGATGCTGACGACCCAACGGAACTTGAACTCCGCGCAATAGCCTGGGCATTAGATAGAGTTTCAAGCACCACGCAAGCAAAACACATCGATATATACACCGACTCTCAGTATGCGCTGCATGCCTGCAAGTCGCGCCACACATCATCATCGGAAGTACTCCTCGTCAAGCAGGCCTTCAGGCGCGCGGAAGCCCACGGGGTCACTGCAACACTTCATTGGATCCCTGGTCACCAGGGCATCGAGGGAAATGAGAGAGCCCACGAGGCGGCGCGCGCCCTTCTTTCCAACCGCGTCGTCTCCCGGGATCCTTCAGAAGCCCTTACAACCAGCACAGACAACACGACAAATGGAGCCCCGTATGACCCCGACAGAGCTCTGAGAGCAGCAGCCAACAGACGCAAGAGGGAACTCCGTGCGAGTGTGCCCTCAGACCCAGACCCACTTCCAGCGGGCCTTCCCAGGTCGGGACAGGTGCTGTTGCATAGGCTCCGTTCCGGCTTCGTCCTCACACCGGATGTGCTGGAACGGTGGCGACAGTACCGGCCACGCCGGGAAAGACGCCCTCCATCTCCGTCTCCCAACTCCCTTCCATCGCAGGAACCCGGCCATCCCACAGCCTCCGCGGACCAAGAAGCGCTCCATACGCCACACAGGTGCCCTGACTGCGACATGGCTACGCGGCCATCCGCAGCCCATCTGTTTTGGGAGTGCCAGCGACACGCTCAACAGCGGGACCACCACCTGAGGGCGGTGCGAGTGTCGTCCTACGAGGAGTGGATTAGACCGGCAACTGGATCGATGGATTCTGACAGGGCCATTCTGGACTCGCTCTTGGCTTTCGCCAAGGACGCGCAGCTCCTAGGACGGCTCTGAATACGCCTCCCCCCTCCTCTTCCTATTCCCCATTATAGGCCTTCGCGCCATCCTTTAATAAATACATTTTGTCATCATCATCATCATCCTCCCCCTCACAGAAAGCTCAGCACTGAAGAGGCAGTAGCTCTCGGGCTTATTGAGACAAACACATTCCCAAACCTACGGAGATACAGCAAAATGTACCCACATACATATCGGGGCATCTGCCCCTGGTGCGGCGACACACGCCCTGCACTCTTTCACATCTCGGGGGGGGGGGGGGGTGCGGGGGCAAACCTCTACACTTAGACTTCTAGCAAGTCATTTGAGCAGCGGGAGGTAAAACTGACCGGCGATACCCTGGCTGGATAGGAAGCTGTCGTCCAGCAAGTACGTCGTGAAGCCATTGGCCAGAAGAGTCCAGGAATGAAGACACCACCCACTCGACATCAAGAGCAACGACCTCGATGGTCCAAATAAATGTTCTCTCTCTCTTGACTAATCTGCTCGAAGATCTAGCCACCACACAGAAAACTGACCAATAGCAAGCTATTCTTAATCTGCATTGATCCAGTAACCTTTACATTCCAGACTGCATCGTTTCGAACCGCAAGCTAGATCTGTAAAGAAAATTGTGTGTCCAGTGGCCATCTGGTGACAAAATTAGTCTGCCGCTTTTTTTTTTCTTTGTTCATTTTTGCAGGATAAAGCTGTCCAATGCAACGAATAGTGAACCAAAATGCCAACTACTTTGCTTCGGATTATGACGTTTTCACCGAGGCAACTAGTGCACTGCTTTACCAGCTAAACTTGTTTTGCATTTTGCTTTTTTTTGCTGCTGCTGTTGTTGCTGTTGTTGGGTTCGTCGTCGTTGTTGTTCAGCGTAACGATAGCATTCAAGCAATAACGCCCGGCAAAAATTTTAATAAGCCACGCGTGACCACCATCACGAGCCAACCACAGGCTTGAAGTAAAGAGAACAAGTAATGCTCATGCGAAGCCTATCGCAGAGCTTGTGCTTTTACGCACTGAAACGCTGCCGCAAACTCGGGCAGTGCCTTGACGGGCACGTTGCAGCGTTGGCTTGCATCTCCGTACAGCACGTCCACGTGGTTGCCGCTGGAGCATAGAGCGTAGCAAGAAGCCACGAAAAAGAGCCTGTCTTGCGCGAGGCTCGACTCCTTGGCGTACGCACTGCTTGTGTTTCGAGCAATGCCAAGCCTGTAGGCAGCCAGGCTGGCCAGGAGAGCCTTTAAGTCCACATAATTTGGCAACCACTCCTGTGGCGCAGTGGAAGTGTCGCTGGTCTGCTGATCGTTCTCGTTGCGGATCTCTTGCTTGCGAAAGGGGCTCACGTTGACGAGACGATCGTGGTACAGGCCCCTGAGCACTTCATCAGCGAGAAGTCGTCCGGCACCGCCGTAGTTAACGGCCGCCGGAAAGTCTGGATGGAACAGCGGGAACACAAAGTAGTTTTCGGCGACCGTCAGCGCTCCGTGAAAGCTCCATCGGTGGCGAAGAAAGGAACCCGGCTTGAGAACGTTCATTACGTCTCGCTCCAGGAGGCGCCAGCGCCCGTTCATCAGGTTCAACCAGTCGACGAAGAAGCGAGCTCCGCGCGACGGTTCTGGCAGCACGCTTGCCAGGAAGCTCTCGTTGTTCCACGGCACAATGGCGCCCGGGGCCCAAAGCTGGAGCAAGGCTTTCTTGTGGCGCGCCACCGCGTCATCGAGAACCTCCCGCACGTCCCGAACGAGAGCCTCGGCGCCTCGGTGCTTCGGGAACAAACTGAGCCATCCGATGCCCACCGCGCTTTCGACCTGAATCAGGCAGCGTCGCCGATGCGCCGACGGAGGCAAGCCAGCAAGCTCCAGCGTGGCATCCGCGACCTCTCGGCTCGCCATCCAGCCCAACTCGTGGGCAACGCGAAGGCCTAGGCTTAGCGTGAGCGCCTCTCGCGTATCGGAGTCGAGTCCCAGTAGGTAGACGACGGACCGAAGCAGGCCGGCGTTTTCCACTTGCACGATGTCCCGAGCCGAAAAGCGGCGTGCCCAGATGAAGTACTCGTTCAACAGGAGCAGCAGCCGTCCAGCAGCAATGCCCGGAGTCGCCGTGTCTGTGAGGCTGCGGATCGACATGCGCAGAATTCTCGAGTCCGGCTCGGCCATCGCGGGGCCCAGCACCTGTAGTGTGAGCCGGTCCATTGCCTCTATTTTGGCGATGACCTCGTCTTCGACCGCTTCGGAAGCATCGAATAGCCGTAACATGGCTCGCAGGTACCGTTGGTACCGGCGCGACGCTGCCGTCTTCGCTGGCTGACCGGCGAACGCCCGCGTGGTGGCAATCCAGGCATGAAAGGCAGCGCTGTGGCCAATCTTTAGCACGGGCTCCCCGGTCCCGCCGCGAAGAGGAGCCAGTTCGAAGCTCACGTGGAACCACAGATGCACGTTCCAGTTGCCAGACAGATCGAGCAGAATCTCTAAGAGATCCCAACGAGACGTCTTAGGCCACGGCAGATGGCGCGCGGCCATGAACTTTTTGAGGTCGGGCAAGCTGCTCTGCGAAAGCTCCATGCACGACTTGGCAAGGCCGGCTACCTTCTTCTCGACGCTCAACGGCGACGGCGCTGCGAAATACTGGCTGCCGCCGTCTTCGGTGCTCCACTCGATGGCGTTTAGAGCGTGGCCGTACATCGCATCTTCCGCGGCCTCCACGACGGACAGCAGGTGGTGTTGGCGTTTCCACCCATCGCAGACGAAGCGATAGAAATTTCGGCACGGGTCTTGAGATCGATTAATCGAAAGCTCTATAGCGGCCATGTACTTGTGGCATGCCGTTTCATGGCAGCCAGAAAAAAGTGGTAGATCCGCGTGTTCTGCGTGCGACGTCCGGGAGCTTGCGCGGAGAAGACCCTGGTCCTTCACGCGAATCCACAGCATCGATCCCAGGTAGAGGAGAAATGCGATGGAAAGAATGACGGCCATCGTCTCCATGATGACGATGTGCCTGGGATTCATGCGCCAGTTTGCTCGAATGACGACTACATTAGGCCCGGCGTGTTCCTGCGGGTGGGAAATGCGAAGTGAAAAGCTTGTACTTTGTTGATTGCAGCCGTGAACCTCTGATAAAGCGTCTAGATTATTGCTTTGACCATATTCATCTAGCTTTGAGTTTCAATTCCTAATAGTGCGCCGAAATGCTGTCTGTCGCTATAAGAACACGTACCGTCCTAAGAAATACAAACAGGTTGCTATAGTAGGTTAAACACACCTGCAGCCTGATTATGGTTCTGGCTACACTTGTGCTTCAGGTTCCCAAGCTCAAGTGAAAACACCAGCTTCAGCACAAACGCGTTGAGATAAGTGTTTTCCGGAAAGGCTGTAAGAAAGTTGAGAAAAACCACACTGTAGTCACAAATATGACGTTAAGCCCGTCGTTGGCAAGCGGCGACGCGAGAGTAGTTCGATCCTGTTAAACAACATATATGCACTAACCCTATTCTACGATAGCGTCCCTATTTGTGCTACAGGACCATAACAGGATCACTGTGTTACGGATGCAGATGCGTCTACGGACGCATCAACTTCTCTATGACATGAATCAGAGCGTATAGCCATATGGAAGCGGAGTTTACACTTCTTCATATTTGCACAAACCGGTTTGAAGAAAAATACAACTTTGCCTTTCTTTATAATTAAAGCATTTCGGTGTAATATGCCGCGAACCGCTCTTAAAAATCTGTCTCTACGCAAGAGAGTTCCCGTCATGCCACGTGTTGTTATAGAGTGCATGCTTCTTCGAAAGGCGTAATCAGCCAGCCTGCTTCCCTCCTGCTAACTCAACCTGCGTTTCTTACACTGCTTGGATTATGTCATTGACCTAATGCCAACAAGTAAGACTCTCGTTTGAAGTTGCTGCTCACAACCGGAGCGTGCGAGTTCTCAGCGAGTTCGTAAGGTCTCGACAAACGCCCTCTCAGGCATAGCCAAAGTGGAACTAGTGTGGCCGAAACGAGTTAAAGCACGCTGGGTAAGCACGACTGAAACATACGGATCAATACCTTCTGACTGATGTTTTGATGTGATTTCAACGTGCCTTGCAAACGTTGACCTGTCAAAAAACGTCGGCCACCTTTTCTGGGTGCGTCTGACTAGGTTCGGCCCTGTTTTCAGTTTCACGCATAGCACCTAATTTGTAAATCAAAAGTGCGATGTATGTGCAAGATTGAGATAGATACATGAAGCCGACGTGTGGCGGCAGGTCAACCAACGCCCGTTCTTTTCCGTTGACACCTATAGCAAGTCGGCCAGTCCGATTTTGGCACAAGGTTCGCTTGCGTTAAGGCTGTTGGCTGTCGAACCATAATCCCGCCACCCAGTCCATGTAACGCTTGAGCAGGATAACGAGAATGAATGTTGGGATGCGTTGAATGGGACCGCCTGTAGCAGTTCGACTCGAGCCTATTGAGGCACATGGGAATATGCATCTAAACATGTATGCCATAGGACTGACGGTTTGGGAGTTGGGGCATTTGGGTGCAGCGTCAGATGCTCTTTCTACACATTAACACCCACGTAGGATGGTATCTTCCCCTCTCCCAATCATCCTGTGCAAGGAACAATGTTGCTGTCAGACTCGCGAGAATTGGGTTCGTGTAAGCACGACAGGTGAAGAGTCGGCTTGAACTCGCCTGTTCAGCACCTATCGGGTTCCCGCATGTTAGCCTACAGACAGTATATGAGAAGACATGGACCAAATGTGAGAGAAGTGCTCCCACAGTCCTTATAAAGACTGTGGGAACACTTCTCTCACGTGTGGTCCTTGTTTTCTATTACCGCAATAGCGTGAATAGAAATACCGGTTCTTGTCCACCTCTTGTGGCTGGGCACTTCCACACGACTAGAACTGCATGCACTTCGCTAGCTTCATTTAATTGAAACCGACGTGCACCCCGTGCACCCTTCCCAGTCCGGCTGACGGCCCATTCCGACGCTGTATACCTGGGTCCGACCTGCTAGCGTTCGCGTGAAACCGGAGAATCGGATATAGTCTCGACAAGGCGGCTTGCCTCGACTTTATTGGCGTTACGTAAACGTATCCGCCTGCACGACCCGAGACAAGTCAACCCGCCTGCTACTGCTAAGCCTACTCGACCTGACACGCTGTGGTACATTCACGTTCGCGCCCCTCTGCGCAGCAATCGCACATATGCGCGTGCGCCAGCTATCGTCTGTTTCCCACTGCTCACCTGTGCTGCCGGAGCCAGATCCGGCAACGCGATGGCAGGCGTCGCTGAAGAATCGAGCGCGGTGTCTGCGCCATCGCCTCGGGCGGCTGCATCTTCCGCCCGCCGCGCCGCCGCCTGCATCTGGCGCACCTGAAGGAGTTCGTGCAACTCGAGGCGCTGGAAGCCCGGTCGTCTCGTCGGACCCGTGACGAGCCTCGAACCGCCTAAGGCGATCCGCTCCGAATCCGAAGAGCTCGAGCTGCTGCTGCCGCTGTAGGAAGTGCTCGCCCCAGTGTCGGCCATCGCACCGCTCTTGAACTCCGCCCTGTCTCCGTCACGCCTGAACGTCGCCCTGCGTGTGAACGCTGTCCCTGACTGCCAGCAAGAGCGAGACAAGCCTGCAAGCGTCCAGCTACTCTTGCTCTGTCGGTCCGCTCGTGACGGCACCCGCCGCAGCTGCTGCTGATTCTGAGCCCGCGTGAAGAACACGTACTCACGATGGGGATTGCCCACACCATAAGGTCAAAACGACGACAAAGAAGTAAGTCAGGCGAGATATGCAGTTCATCGATATTCATCATCATAATCACCACTATAATCATCATCATCAGCCTATTTTATGTACACTGCAGGACGAAGGCCTTTCCCTACGATCTCCAATTATGCATGTTCTGCGCCAACCGATTCTAATTTGCGCCCGCGAATTTCCTAATTTCATCGCCACAACTATAGTATTCTGCCGTCCTCGACTGCGCTTCCCTTCACTTGGTACCCATTCTGTAACCCTAATAGTCAACCGGTTATGCACTCTAAGCATTGCATGACCTGCCTAGCTCCATTTTTTTACTCTTAATGTCAATTAGAATATCGGCTAAACCCGCCAGCTCTCTGACACAAACCGCTCTCTTTCTGTCTCTTAACTTCATGCCTAGCATTCTCCGTTCCATCGCTCTTTGCGCGGTCCCTAATTTGTTCTCAAGCTTCTTTGTCAGTCTCCAATTTCCTGCTCCATATGTCAGCGCCGGTAAAATGCGCTGATTGCACACGTTCTTTTTCAATGATAATGGTAAGCTATATCTGCCGTATGCGATCCAACCAATTTTTATTGTTCAGTGAATATCCTTCTCATGGTCAGGGTTTCCTGTGATAAATTGACCTAGGTAAAAGTACTCGTTCACCGACTCTAGACGCTGACTGGCGATCCATAACTCTTGTTCCCTTGCCCGGCTGGTCATAATTATCTTTGTCTTCTACGTATGAATCTTCAACCCCACTTTTACACTCTCTCTGTTAAAGTCCTCCATCATTTTTTGTAACTCGTCTCCAGTGTTGCTGAATCGGACAATGTCACCTGCAAACCGAAAGCTGCTGAGATATTCGCCGTTCATCCTTACTCCAAAGCCTTCCCAGTTTAATAGCTTGAATGCTTCTTCGAAGCACGCAGTGAATAGCATTGGAGAGATTGTGTCTCCTTGCCTGACCCTTTTCTTTATAGGCATCTTCCTACTTTTCTTGTGTGGAATTAAGGTAGCTGTGGAATCTCTGTAGATATTTTAAAAGATATTTACGTAAGCGGCCTCTACTCCTTGATTACGTAATGCCTCCATGACTGCTGGTATCTCTACTGAATCAAATGCCTTTTCGTAATCTATGAAAGCCACATAGAGAGGCTGACTGTGCTCTGTGGATTTCTCGATTACCTAATTGATGACAGGGATGTGATCCATTGCAGAGTATTCCTTCCTGAAGCCGGCCTGTTCCCGTGGTTGACTAAACTCCAGTGTTGCCCTTTTTCTATTAGAGATTATTTTCAATATTTTACATAATGCTGGAAGTAAGCTAATAGGTTTATACTTTTTCAATTCTTTAACGTCTCCCTTTTTGTGAATTAGTATAATGTTTGCATTCTTTCTGTTTTCTGGAACCCTTGAAGTCGATAGACACTTCTTATATAGAGCCGCCAGTTTTTGAATCATTATGTATCCTCAATCTTGGAGCAAATTGACTGTTACTCCATCTTCTCCTGCCGCTTTACCCGTTTCATGTCTTGCAAGACCCTTCAAACCTCATGGCTAGTTCTAGAAGAAGTCTCAATAACCTGTTGATTACTGCTTCGAATGGAGGTATTGTGGCTTCTCTGGCTATTGTACAGGTCAGTATAGAATTCTTCGGTGGTTTCTGACTGTTTAATTCTTTAGTACATTGCATGTCAAGTACACGTAGTTTGTTGAGTGCCACAAAGACGCGAGATTCCATCCGCCTCCTAAGTCTCCGGAGAAGCGCTCTTCCTGCCTGAGTCTCACTTAATCGTGATTGCCCATAACAACATGGGAACACCTGGGCTAACCAGGCATCCTACTTCAGTCTGAATTATCTCTTGCTACTTGCTCTCAGTTATGACAGCAAGAAATAAACGGTAAAATCAGCCTTCGCTTAGTCTCATCTCACGCTGAAGATAAAGTATTGACGTCCTGTCGTGGCTATCGAGAGAAGCTGCTTGTTTATGCACCTTGAGCCGCGAAATATTTTTTATTTCTTAAAGCTCTTTTTTCCAAGCGATGACGGAACATTAAAAATATGCATGAAATACGCAGCACTTTTATCTCGGCAGGAGAGACTTTCCTCTTCCACACAGGAAGCTAAATAGAGCACAGGCACTGGCCCTCAGAGTATTGCAAACAGGCTCTTATCCCAGCCCGGCTTTATTCCACAAGCATTATCCCGACACCTATGCCACTAGTTCTTGCAGGCACTGCAATGACTTAGCTAGCTTAGACCATACGCTCTGGCGTTGCTCCTAGTTACGAGGCACAGAACAAATCAGTGAGGACAAGTAGCCCTCCGCTATCAAGAGCCCCGATGCCGGGGCGCAACTATGTCCAGAGGGCCGGCGGTCGGGCATGGCCTGACTGTCCCAACGTGGGAGTGGCCCGCAGCGCGCTGAGTCGCGTACCTCAGGACGTTCATTAAAGTTTTGCATCCATCCATCCATCCATCTGTAATACACTCGGGTTAAGACGTTATACTCGGGGCACATTTGCAATATTTTGCCGGCATGCGATTGTACTTGTTCGGACAATAGAAATGTGTCGCTACGCAATGTCGCGGTGTAGCGTCCGTGTGGTTGCCCCAAGCCGCGACACGACGGCAAGACAGGGTCTGCCCGTCGCGTATCTACAGCTGGTCGTCTTCATTTGAATATCGCATGCACGTGGTTGCTTCTTAAACAAGCAGCTTTGCGGTATACATTGTGACGAGCATGCGCTCTTACCGTTTGGTATAGATTAAAAAGAAAAATACGGGATTTTACGTGCCAGAACCACGATCTGATTATAAGGCACGCTGTAGTGGAGGACTCCGGATAAATTTTTGGACCGTCTGGGGTTCTCTAACGCGAACCTAAATCTAAGCATACAGGTGTCTTTGGAACTTGGCCCCGTCGAAATGCGGCCGCCGCGGCCGGGATCAAGCTCGTGCTTAGCATGCGCAACACGGAAGCCACTAAGCAACCACGGTGGGTACTTGGTAGGGAGATTGGACAAACATTCCGGTAAAGCAGTGATAGTGCAATAGACCGGCAGTAGCTTGTGTTGCCGTTAAGTGGTCTAGCTGAGCCTTGTCCATCGTCAACCTTTTCACCACCTCCAGCAAAGCACTGTTCGGTACACGGTCGTGGCCGTGAACGATGTCGCTTGCCGTCCGTGTGAGGGAGTAATTCAGCGCCGAAACTCTATTTGTCCAATGGCTGTGGCTAAATAAGGCACGTAAGACGTCTCCCTGCAACTTTTTTTTTTACAGGTACGTTTGACGGATCCGTTAGCGTTTAAAGCATGAAATGATCTTAGCTCCCGTTGTCGTCGACCTTCAAGTGACCTTGAGCCAAAAGCCAGAGGCGTTATCCGGGCAAATTGCAAGAACTAAACAAGATCATCCGAAGAACAACTGGTGGGCTAGTTGGTACAGCATCACTTGAAGCAAAGTGCAAGATAGCGCGTAGGACAACAGAAGGGAACGAAGACACAGCGCTACTATCAATTGAGTCTTTATTGCATATCGTTACCCGACATATTCCATAGAAGAAAGGAAGGCCACCATCGCAACATAGATTTCTTTTCGGCAAAATTATCCACCATGGGCCGCTACCGCGAAAGCAACAAGATTTCCTTTTTTGAAGGCGAAGCAGATGGGCAACCTACAGCGTTATCGCTTCTAATCCTTTCGAATGCCTCTATGATTTCGCTACAGTCACTTGATCTGTGTTTCTGGCTATCACTTGCGATTTGTGAAACAAGGGTTTACAGCCACAACTCAAGCACTGTGCGGCGAGATGACGAGTGTTTACCAAATTATTAACATTGTTCGAATGTTCCCGTAAGCGATCACTGAGGCACCTTCCCGTCTGACCAATATATTCCTTCCCGCAGTCAAAAGGAATACGGTACACCACTCATTCCATGTACGAAATAAACTGTTCTGGGTGTTTTTTTATTGCAGTCATGGCACGTCATTGTAGAATTTTAACTTTCGCGCGCAAGTTATACACGACTTCAAAGGGGCTGAAAATGCGGCGTCAATGCCATGATGATTCCCAACTTTCTTCATATTACGGCTATAGCTTGGTGCAAGTACGGCACGACAGCCACTTTGTCGTATTGCAGCGCATCTCAGCCGTGCTTAGTGCCTGTCGCTTATCAGGGACGAAGGCGCTTCCTTTCTTTGCGCCACCGGCAAAGATGCTGACTCATTGCGAAGTCGATGCCTGTAGGGACGCGGCCGTTCACTTCGCGCGCACGGCTCTTTCGCACGAAGTGCGATTGTGAGCGCTGCAGTACGATAGCAGGCGAGGGCATTCAATCCACGGGTTTCCCGCTCACGTGGGGTCGGTCGAGGGTGCTCCCCCGAGTCTCAGTGAGTCTGCTCACGAGGCTGCGCGTGACCTCACCGACCGCGCTTCCTCTGCAAGAAGCACCGACTCCCCTCGTCCCTACGGCCACAGGGACGCTGCCGCTACTCACAACGAGATTATTAAATTCTGCTACACGTCTAGAAGGGTCTTTCCACCCCCTCACCCCCAGTCAAACTGTAAATGTAAGGAAACAGAAACGGGTCTAGCAAAAGATGAGCAGGGAAGTCAGGCATTGATCATTATTTTTCTTATATACACGCAAAAACTCATTGTTGCTGCCAGGAGGAACTATTTACGGTTACCGGAATGTAACCGCTTTGGTCACTTTCGAATGGCGTGATGTGCGTAGGGATGACAGACATTAGCACAGGCCACAAGTTGTCATTTATTGTACAGAATTACACACTCACCTTTGCAAATATCGTGCATTAAACTCAGTTGCATGCGAAGGCAATGTCTATTTATTGTAACAAAACCCAAACAGAAATACAACAGAATTTTTAAGACGACCTTTACGACTGGACGCCAGATGTACGGGTTATTTCTCAATAGAAATATTCTACAACATTTCGCTGGAAGTTCATAGCTTTTCGCCGGGATATCTACATGCGTATGCTAACTCAGTCGACCGATGCTTGTGGTCTTTTGCAAGTGGCAAGCAGGTGGCCTCACAATATATGTAATGTACATAAGGAAACTACGTTTCAAAACCAGCGTAGCCATGCGTCTTAATTCATTCCCATAGCGCAGGTATACAGTATGTGAGAGCTACATTTCAGTTGCTGATGCAGTTCTGATGCACCACGCATGTGCAAAACTTATGGATGCGAAAAGTTACAGACCACTTTTCCTCACCAAAGTCATGAGGACGGTGGAAACAGTCGGTGTTCACAGTCTGTTTGCTATGCCCATACTGTCTTCAGTTCTTAAAGCGGAGTGTAATGTGTTGAAGTAGCATTGGTTCCGTTGAAGTGTCGTCATACCACAGCTCAAGATGGCTACCGTTACCGTCTGTAGTTATTCTGTGCCGCAGGAATCATTCCTGCGCTTTCAGTGTTATGTGCCTAAAGAGCGCGTGGCCGGGAAAGCTTATTTATTTTTTCTGCAACTTAGGAGGTTACGTAGACTCGAAAATAGAGTGCTCATCAAAGTGAGGCTTCGATGGAAAGAACAAACCTCAGCGCTTCCGTGAACCTTGAAATGCGGCATCCTTCGGCCGATTGGTGCATGGCAACTAGAAGCTAGAGAGACGATGGGTTGACGCAATGTGCGTTGTTGGGCTTGTTAGTGCATATTCTTCTTATTTATTTTTATTTACACATGCTGCAGCCCCCACATAGAATCCTAATGACACGAAACCAGCTGAAACCGCACAGTGTACGAGATCAATGCAATACAAGAATGCAATATTTAGAGGGTGGGAACGAGCACAAAACTGACAGGGAAGAGGTAGCACCCCTGTCCTGTGTCATCCCTGGACCCTATCAATTTCTCGCTAGTTCCCACGTCGCGAGCAATCGTGTACTGCGGGAAGATTCGATTAGTGTTCGTACAAAAATAAACCAAGAGAACTCCACTCACTCAGCGACGCTCCTTTCAACGCACTTTTTCATTCAAGCATGTGAATCAGGTACCGCGCAAATAGGACAGGCGACGTAACTGAAGATTACCTGTTGCTCACATTGCATAAATAATATATTGTTGCCATTTAGCAAGAAGAGCTCTACCAAAAAAAAAAATTAGGTGTCTCCTTTTGGCTAAGGTCGTCATGTCTTATAAGTGTATGATGAAATTCCGACAAAACAAAATACTTTGTACAATAAAGGGAAAACACGGGGAAGGCGGGAGAACGAAATTCAAGACGATGAGAAAACGAGAACAAGGTTAAAGTAGTCGCCAACGTTTCGACAAGGGGACTTGTCTTCTTCAAGGAGACATGCTTTCATCGCCACAGTATATATAGGTGGGATTCTTCCCACTCCCACCTGTATATACTGTGGCAAAGAAAGCACATGTCGCCTTGAAGAAGACAAGTCCACTTGTCGAAACGTTGGCTCATGCTTTCACCTTGTTCTCGTTTTGCTCATCGTTTTGTACAATAAAGCAGTTGCTGTAAATTTGCGTTTTTTTTTGTTCTCCGCTCGCATCGAGCCTAAGTCCCCCACTGTACAGTGAGGACGCGTCGCCATGGAAACGTGACGTCAAACAAGCGGTATCAAGCTCTCGTGGCCTCCCATCGTGGCATCTAGCTCTCGTGGCCTGGTCAACTTGAATAAAGCAGATTTCCTTCCTTCCTTCCTTCCTTCCTTCCTTCCTTCCTTCCTTCCTTCCTTCCTTCCTTCCTTCCTTCCTTCATGTGCAAATGGTTTCCTTAAAGGAATCAGGAGGAAATTAATACCACAAATTCGGCATTAAATATAAAGTGCTGCATGCCACCCGTACCACGCATTATGTAGAAATAGTCACCCAATTAACTCTTTCACATGTCCACGTAATGTCGGATAAGGTTGGTCTACCGCCACACCACGGTCATCTAGCTCGATATTGTGTAGCTTTTAAGAGGTGCGGATCAACATCATTCAGCCGAATGGAAACTAACAGCAATCATTAGCGGAACAGCGGGAGGTACAGCTTGCCAGTTAGGACCTGGGGTTTCAGAGGACAGTCCTCTAGCAAGTCCAAAGGCATGCCAAGGCCAGTGAAGCCTAAGACTAGGGGAGCCAGCCATCGCTCTTGGATCCATTTCCCCCCACTGGCTGTCTTAATAAAGTTTTACTACTACTACCCAACTCTGTTCTAAAGCTTTCGTGTGTGAACGGTTATTACTGCACCTGACCCAAACTACATAGCGCAAAAAAATTTTCACTAATCACTTTGAAGATCTAGCCATCACACAGAAAACTATTGACCAATAGCAAGCTATTCTTATCTGCATTGATGCAGTTACCCTTACATTCCACAACGCATCGTTTGGAACCGCAAGTTCTGTAAGGAAACTCGTTGTGTCCAATGGGCATCTCGCGAAAAAATTTGTCTACGGCCCTTTTTCTTTCTTTGTTCATTTTTTTGCAGGATGATGCTGTTCAATGCAAGAAATACTGCACCAAAATGCCAACTACCTTGCTTCGGATGGTGACGTTCCGAGCGATGTAACTAAAGCACCGCCTTACCAGCTAATCGTTTGTTGTAATTAATGTTTTTTGCTGTTGTTCAGCGTAATGGTATTCAAAACATAACTCCTGACAAGAATTTTAATAAGCTACGCGTGACCACCATTACCAGCAAGCCACGGGTGTGAAGGAAGGAGGACAAGTAATGCTCATGCGAAGCCTATCGCAGAGCTTGTGCTTTCACGCACTGAAACGCTGCCGCAAACTCGGGCAGCGCCTTGACGGGCTCATTGCAGCGATGGCTTGTATCCCCGTACAGCACGTCCACGTGGTTGCCGCTGGAGCACAGAGCGTAGCAAGAAGCCACGAAAAAGAGCCTGTCTTGCGCGAGGCTCGACTCTTTGGCGTGCGCACTGCTCGTGTTTCGAGCAATGCCAAGCCTGTAGGCAGCCAGGCTGGCCAGGAGAGCCTTTAAGTCCACATAATTTGGCAACCACTCCTGTGGCGCAGTGGAAGTGTCGCTGGTCTGCTGATCGTTCTCGTTGCGGATCTCTTGCTTGCGTAAGGGGCTCACGTTGACGAGACGATCGTGGTACAGGCCCCTGAGCACTTCATCAGCGAGAAGTCGTCCGGGGCCGCCGTAGTTAACGGCCGCCGGAAAGTCTGGATGGAACAGCGGGAACACAAAGTAGTTTTCGGCGACCGTCAGCGCTCCGTGAAAGCTCCATCGATGGCGAAGAAAGGAACCCGGCTTGAGAACGTTCATTAGGTCTCGCTCCAGGAGGCGCCAGCGGCCGTTCATCAGGTTCAACCAGTCGACGAAGAAGCGAGCTCCGCGCGACGGTTCTGGCAGCACGCTTGCCAGGAAGCTCTCGTTGTTCCACGGCACAATGGCGCCCGGGGCCCATAGCTGGAGCAAGGCTTTCTTGTGGCGCGCCACCGCGTCATCGAGAACGTCCCGCACGTCCCGAACGACAGCCTCGGCGCCTCGGTGCTTCGGGAACAAACTGAGCCATCCGATGCCCACGGCGCTTTCGACCTGAATCAGGCAGCGTCGCCGATGCGCCGACGGAGGCAAGCCAGCAAGCTCCAGCGTGGCATCCGCGACCTCTCGGCTCGCCATCCAGCCCAACTCGTGGGCAACGCGAAGGCCTAGGCTTAGCGTGAGCGCCTCTCGCGTATCGGAGTCGAGTCCCAGTAGGTAGACGACGGACCGAAGCAGGCCGGCGTTTTCCACTTGCACGATGTCCCGAGCCGAAAAGCGGCGTGCCCAGATGAAGTACTCGTTCAACAGGAGCAGCAGCCGTCCAGCAGCAATGCCCGGAGTCGCCGCGTGTGTGAGGTTGCGGATCGACATGCGCAGAATTCTCGAGTCCGGCTCGGCCATCGCGGGGCCCAGCACCTGTAGTGTGAGCCGGTCCATTGCCTCTATTTTGGCGATGACCTCGTCTTCGACCGCTTCGGAAGCATCGAATAGCCGTAACATGGCTCGCAGGTACCGTCGGTACCGGCGCGACGCTGCCGTCTTCGCTGGCTGACCGGCGAACGCCCGCGTGGTGGCAATCCAGGCATGAAAGGCAGCGCTGTGGCCAACCTTTAGCACGGGCTCCCCGGTCCCGCCGCGAAGAGGAGCCAGTTCGAAGCTCACGTGGAACCACAGATGCACGTTCCAGTTGCCAGACAGATCGAGCAGAATCTCTAAGAGATCCCAACGAGACGCCTTAGGCCACGGCAGATGGCGCGCGGCCATGAACTTTTTGAGGTCGGGCAAGCTGCTCTGCGAAAGCTCCATGCACGACTTGGCAAGGCCGGCTACCTTCTTCTCGACGCTCAACGGCGACGGCGCTGCGAAATACTGGCTGCCGCCGTCTTCGGTGCTCCACTCGATGGCGTTTAGAGCGTGGCCGTACATCGCATCCTCCGCGGCCTCCACGACGGACAGCAGGTGGTGTTGGCGTTTCCACCCGTCGCAGACGAAGCGATAGAAATTTCGGCACGGGTCTTGAGATCGATTAATCGAAAGCTCTATAGCGGCCATGTACTTGTGGCATGCCGTTTCATGGCAGCCAGAAAAAAGTGGTAGATCCGCGTGTTCTGCGTGCGACGTCCGGGAGCTTGCGCGGAGAAGACCCTGGTCCTTGACGCGAATCCACAGCATCGATCCCAGGTAGAGGAGAAATGCGATGGAAAGAATGAAGGCCATCGTCTCCATGATGACGATGTGCCTGGGGTTCATGCGCCAGTTTGCTCGAATGACGACTACATTAGGCCCGGCGTGTTCCTGCGGGTGGGAAATGCGAAGTGAAAAGCTTGTACCTTGTTGATTGCAGCCGTGAACCTCTCATAAAGCGTCTAGATTATTGCTTTGACCATATTCATCTAGCTTTGAGTTTCAATTCCTAATAGTGTGCCGAAATGCTGTCTGTCGCTATAAGAACACGTACCGTCCTAAGAAATACAAACAGGTTGCTACAGTAGGGTAAACACACCTGCAGCCTGATTATGGTTCTGGCTACACTTGTGTTTCAGGTTCCCAAGCTCAAGTGAAAACACCAGCTTCAGCACAAACGCGTTGAGATAAGTGTTTTCCGGAAAGGCTGTAAAGGCGTTGAGAAAACCCATGCTGTAGTCACAAATATGGCCTTAAGCTCGTCGTTGGCACGCGGCGACGCGAGAGTAGTTCGAACCTGTTTAACAACATACTCACTAACCCTATTGTACGATAGTGTCCCTGTATGTGCTACAGGCCCATAACAGGATCACTGTGTTACGGATGCGAATTGCGTCTACGGACACATAAACTTCTCAATGACATGAATCAGAGCGTATAGCCATATGGAAGCGTAGTTTAAACTTTGCAATATTAGGACAACCCAGACTGGAGAAAAAGTACAACTTTGCCTTTTTTTATAATTAAATCTTTTCGGTGTAATGCGCCGCGAACCGCTCTTACAAACCTGTCTCTACGCAAGAGATTTCCCGTCATGCCGCGTGTTGTCAAAGAGTGCATGCTTCTGCGAAAGGCGTAATCACCCAGCCTGCTTCCCTCCTGCTAACTCAACCTGCGTTTCTTACACTGCTTGGATTATGTCATTGACCTAATGCCCAGAAGTGCGACTCTCGTTTGAAGTTGCTGCTCACAACCGCAGCGTGTGAGTCCTCAGCGAGTTCGTAAGGTCTTGAGAAACGCCCTCTCATGCATAGCCAAAGTGGAACTAGTGTGGCCGAAACGAGATAAAGCACGCTGAGTAAGCACGACTGAAACTTATGTATCTATATTCTCTGACTGATGTTTTGATGTGGTTTCAATATGCCTTGTATACACCCACCTATCAAGAAACGTTGGCCACCTTGTCTGGGTGATCCTAACTAGTTTCGACCCTCTCTTCAGTTTCACGTATAGCGTATAATTTGTAAATCAAGAGTACGATGTGTGGGCAAGACTGGGATGGATACACGAAGCCGATGTGTGACGGCGCGTCAGCCGACTCCCCTTGATTTCCGTTGACACCTACAATAGGTCGGCCAGCCCGATTTTGGGACAAGGTTCGCTTGCGTTAAGGATGTTGGCTGTCGAACCATAATCCCGCCACCCAGTCCATGTAACGCTTGAGCAGGATAACGAGAATGAATGTTGGGGTGCGTTGAAACGGACCGCCTGCAGCAGTTCGACTCGAGCCTATTGAGGCACATGGGAATATGCATCTAAACATGTATGCCATAGGACTGACGGTTTGGGAGTTGGGGGCATTTGGGTGCAACGTCAGATGCTCTTTCTACACATTAACACCCACGTAGGATGGTATCTTCCCCTCTCCCAGTCATCCTGTGCAAGGAACAATGTTGCTGTCAGACTCGCGAGAATCGGGTTTGTGTAAGCACGTACGGCAGATGGAGAGTCGGCTTGAGCTCGCCTGTTCAGCACCTGTCGGGTTTCCGCAAGTTAGCCTACAGATAGTATACGAGAAAACAAGGACCACACGTGAGAAAAGTGCTCCCACAGTCCTTATAAGGACTCTGGGAACGCTTCTCTCACGTGTGGTCCTTGGCTTCTGTTACCGCTATAGCGTTAGCAGAAATACCGGTTCTTGTCCAACTCTTGTGGCTGGGCATTTCCACACGACTAGAATTACATGCACATCGCTAGCGGGCAGAGTAAGAAGTCGGATTGACTGAGAGCGCCACGACCGCGCTTACACACTTCTTTCCGATCGGGTAGAGCAATTCACCCCGTGCACCCTTCCCAGTCCGGCTGACGGCCCATTCCGACGCTGTATACCTGGGACTGACCTGCTATAGCGGTCGCGTGAACCCGAGCACCGGATCTCGTTTCGACAAGGCGACTTGCTTCGACTTTATTGGCGTTACGTAAACGTATTCGCCTGCACGACCCGAGACGAGTCAACCCGCCTGCTACTGCTAAGCCTACTCGACCTGACACGCTGTGGTACATTCAAGTTCGCGCCCCTCTGCGCAGCGACAGCACATCTGCGCGTGCGCCAGCTATCGTCTGTTTCCCACTGCTCACCTGTGCTGCCGGAGCCAGATCCGGCAACGCGATGGCAGGCGTCGCTGAAGAATCGAGCGCGGTGTCTGCGCCATCGCCGCGGGCGGCTGCATCTTCCGCCCGCCGCGCCGCCGCCTGCATCTGGCGCACCTGAAGGAGTTCGTGCAACTCGAGGCGCTGGAAGCCCGGTCGTCCCGTCGGACCCGTGGTGAGCCTCGAACCGCCTAAGGCGTTCCGCTCCGAACCCGAGGAGCTCGAGCTGCTGCTGCCGCTGTAGGAAGTGCTCGCCCCAGTGTCGGCCATCGCTCCGCTCTTGAACTCAACCCTGTCTCCGGCACGCCTGAACGTCGCCCTGCGTGTGAACGCTGTCCCTGACTGCCAGCAAGAGCGAGACAAGCCTGCAAACGCCCAGCTACTCTTGCTCTGTCGGTCCGCTCGTGACGGCACCCGCCGCAGCTGCTGCTGATTCTGAGCCCACGTGAAGAACACGTACTCACGATGGGGATTGCCCACACCATAAGGTCAAAACGACAACGACAAAGAAGTAAGTCAGGCAAGAAATGCAGATAATCGATGTTCGTCATCATTATCATCATTATCAGCCAATTTTATGTCCACTTCAGGACGAAGGCCTCTCCCTACGATCTCCAATTACCCATGTCCTGCGCCAACCGTATCCAACGAGCGCCCTCGAATTTCCTCATTTCATCGCCCCACCTAGTCTTCTTCCATCCTCGACTGTGCTTCCCTTCTCTTGGCACCCATTCTGTGACCCTAATGGTCTACCGGTTATCTATTCTAAGCATTACATGACCTGCTTAGCTTCATTTTTTGCTCTTAATGTCAATTAGAATACCGGTTATACCCGTTTGCTCTCTGAGCCAAACCGCTCTTCTGTGTCTTAACGCTATGCCAGGCATTCTTCGTTCCGTCCCTTTTTGCGCGGTCCTACACTTATTCTCAAACTTCTTTGTCAGTCTCCAAGTTTCTTATCCATATGTCAGCACCGGTAAAATGCACTGATTGTACATCTTTCGTTTCAATGATAATGGTAAGCTTCCAGTCAGTAGCTGAAAATGTCTGCCGTATGCGATCGAACCCATTTTTATTTATCTCTAAATTTCCTTCTCGTGATCAGGGTTCCCTGTATGTAATTGACCTAGGTAAACGTACTCCTTCCCAGTCTCTAGACGCTGACTGGCGATCCTGAACTCTTCTTCCCTTGCCCGGCTATTCATCATTATCTTTGTCTTCTGCATATGAATCTTTAACCCCACTCTTAGACTCGTCTTCAATCATTTGTTGTAACTCGTCTCCAGTGTTACTGAATCGGACAATGTCATCTACAAACCGAAGGTTGTTGAGATATTCGCCATTCATCCTTACTCCTGAGCCTTCCCAGTTTAATAGCTTGAATACTTCTTCCAAGCACGCAGTGAATAGCATTGGAGAGATTTTGTTTCCTTGTCTCACCCCTTTCTTTATAGGTATCTTTCTACTTTTTTTGTGGAGAATTAAGGTAGGTATGGTATATCTGTAGATATTTTCTAAGACATTTACGTAAGCGGCATGTATTCCTTCATTACGTAATGCCTCTATGACTGCTGGTATCTCTAATGAATCAAATGTATTTTCGTAATCTATGAAAGCCATACAGAGAGGCTGATTGTATTCGGCGGATTTCTCGATTACCTCATTAATCACATGGGTGGGATCCATTGTAGAGTACCCCTTCCTGAAGCCGGCTAGTTCCCTTGGTTGACTAAAGTCCATTGTTGCCCTTATTCTATTGGAGATTATTTTGATAAATATGTTGTATAATACTGGGAGTAAGCTCATGGGCCTATAATTTCTCACTTTTTTAACGTCTCTCTTTTTGTGGATTAGTATAATGTTTGCATTCTTCCAGTTTTCTTTTACCCTTGCAGTCGATAGACACTTTGTATAGAGAGCCGCCAGCTCTTCTAGCATTATGTCTCCTCCATCGTTGAACAACGTGACTGTTACCCCATGTTCCCCTGCCGCTTCTCCCCGTCTCATGTCTCGCAAGACTCTCCTAACCTCATCGCTAGTTATAGAAGGGTCTCTGCAACCTGTTCATTGCTGCTTCGAATGGAGGTATCGTGGCTTCTCTGGGTACTGTACAGGTCGCTATGGAATTCTTCCGCTGCTGTTACTATACCTTCGAAATTGCTGATTTTATTATTACCCTGCGTACCGTTCAGTACGTGGCTTGTCCTAGGCCAAGTTTCTTTCTCAGTGAGTTCATGCTGCGTCCATTTTTTACAGCTTCCTCTATCTTTCTCACGTTATAATTTCGAACATAGGCACATGAACTGAGGTGAAACAGCGTGAAAAAGACGAAGACACAAGGAAACAAATACCACAGACAAGCGTTGTCTGCCAACTGGAAGTTTATTTGAAATTCACCGGACATTTATACCTTTTTCAGCATAGGCATGCGCGCATCAGTCGTAAAAGAACCTGCAAATAAACAACATTTTAATCTTTCTTCCAAAAATGTGATTTCTTTTTCCGACAAGGCAGCAGAGGGAGTGCTTACACATTTATCTCCTTCCTTTCTTATATGAAAGGCCTCTACTATTTCCCTTTCCTTCTTACCCTTTCCTTTCCCTATGAATTTTGTCTTTTCAAATATGGGGGTACATTGACACTTGTTACAGTGTCTAGCTAAATTACTCCCATAGCCATTCTTTAGGTTAGTGCTGTGCTGACGAGCTCTTTCATTGAAGCACTGTCCCGTTTGTCCTATATAAGATTTTCCACAACTGAGCGGTATTTGATAGATGACGTTGCGCCTGCACTGAGGGAAACGAGTTTTATGATTTGTGGTGCACAGGTGCCTTTCCGCTTGCTCATGCGATTACATATCGAGGCCAACTTACACGGGGCACTGAAAACCAAATTAATATTATGTCTATTGGAAACTTTCTTCAGATGCGACAACTTGTGTAGGTATGGCACCACGTGCGCTTGTTTTTTGTCTCTGTTTTCTTTTTGGGAAGCATCAGAACTTCTTTTCTCTTTCTGCAAAATGGCTTCGCATACTGAAGTGATCACAGAACTGAGAAGGCCTGCGTTCTGTAGTCGCGATATCTGATTTAAAAAAACTTTGATCGCACTCATGCTCACATGACTTACTAAGTGCTGCCTTAATGCTCGTTGTTGCTATGCCTCTCTTAATCAATTTAGAGTGTGCGCTGTCGTAACGCAACAAGGTTTTCTTAGATCTGGGATGTTATCCCCAGCATACGTGCTCGTCCAAGGTAAACAGAGGTTAATATCTAGAAACTGAATACGGTTGTTAATTGGAAATTCATACGTGAACTTAAGTCCTCCCGATGAGTTGATGAACAAGTCTAAAATTTCTTCGACCGCGTCATGAAAATGCATGCAAGTATCTTTCTTCATAACAATTAAGTAGTCGTCAACATATCTAAACACTCGCGTTACAGGCATGTCCACCAACTTAGCAGAAATTACATTGTCAACCGAGGATAAAAAAATTTCACATAATATGGGGGCGATGGCTGATCCTATACAGATGCCAGTGCGTTGGATGTAGAATTGGACATCATAATTAACAGCAGTTGAATGAAGATAAAAGTCTAAAAGCGCTAAAGAATTGTCGCTGTTGACACATACAGAATTCTGAAAATTAACTTCTCCGAAATCTTCTATCCTATCGCGCACAGCGCACATGAAACCATCTCGCGGCACAGAATAATATAAGTCCTCTACATCTACTGAAAATGCGGCTAGTGCGGTTCCCTGGTCTTCAATTATGGCCAAGATAACTTCGTCTGAGCTTCTTACCAGGAAAGGGTCAATTTATCTGCAACATCTTGAGATGGCCTTGCAGAACTTTCCCTGCATGACACTGCCATGATGTCTTCTCGGACACAATAACCCTGAAAGGGTATTCAGGCTTGTGTATCTTGCAAGTGAAGAAAACATCAAGGAACTCAGTCTCCGCTTTGTTCACAAGCTGCCGTATGAACCAACTAGCCCTCATCAAGATCTTACTAATGCAAATAGTCACAAGAAATTAAAAAATACTTACTAGATCACGTTTTTTTTTTCGTTCCTGACAAAAAAAAAACGGAAACTCGCAACAGAGGTGCAGAACCGATCTATGCGGCCTCCTAATGTTTAAACGAACTTATATAGCACAGCGCAAACCGTCCTGCATCTGCATCCGCGAGAATCAGCGCCAAACGATAATGAACCTTGAATATCACAAAACGTCACCATTCGTCAATATGTTCGAGGAGTAAATTGCATAGAGGTGACATGGCAGCATATAAGAAAGATAAAGATGATCTATTATCGATTTGTCGACTCAAAAGAAGCAAAAGAAGCTCCTATACAATGTTATATGTTAAATGTAATCTTACAAAAGTGTTTTCTGAACCTTCCGACAGAAGTTGTTACGACTGAGGCCTCGCGATGCGATCAAAAATTTGTCTTTGTCACGTTCTCTCCCGTTCTCGACCGGTCCTTTTACATTCCACTTGCCAATCCCCCTTTGTTGCGCAATATCAGATTAATTAGGCTAACGCATTGCCTGCTGCGCTTCTGAGATGGTCAATTGCGCAATTTCTGGCAGCAATCTTAGCCCGGCGAAAAACAAAAAAGTTTTCCAGAATCCATCTCACGAGTAGGAGGAGGAGGAGGAGGAGGAGGAGGAGGGTGTTGCTTGCAGCAGGAGGACCTTAGCCTTGCAAAAGTTTCCGGCAACTGCTCCGCCTGAACGCCGCCTATCAGCCGCGATATGGTCATGAGGCACTTCGCAGTACAACTAACAGCACCAGGATCCAGAAAAAAGTTGACACGCGCCCTAATATCTTGCGCGTTTTTCTAACCACGACAACCCATAGGGCTCACCATTGACTTGCCAACCCTGTATCGCGGAGGAACGTTAGAAGTAACCGAAGCGCCTCCCTCCTAAATATTTCATGTCTTCGCGGGAACAAAATGTCGCTCGCATTTGAGTGCGGTGCCGTCTTGTGCTTGAGACCATCTAATAATTTTTTTGCATTGTGTTTCAAATTCAAGATTACAACGTGATTACAACGAAGGCGCCAAATAAAACAACGAACGAAGGAAGGCGACACGGGACAACCATGTATAACCAACTCGCCCATCAGCATGTGCTCAGTGACTTCAAATTCAAGACAATTTAGTATGTAATGTTGAAATGTCACGAAGAGCTTGACACTGCACACAGGATGATGATGGGCCAAGTCCTGTCTTGCACCGGCAAGCTGGAGTTTGCACTGGCTCTGCGTGGAGGTGATAAAGGAGAGCGGCATCAGTTCTGTTAAGTCCTCTAAGCGCACAAGGTTGATGCGGTAAACAGCACTACGCACAGAAGTGGTTTAAGATGGCCATCATCTTCCTGTTTCTTTTGGCGTCCTGGGGAGCCTTTTTCGTGGGCTTGAATTGTGTAGCACTTTGCGCGCCAGACTGACGCTGCCCTCGTTGCCTGCTACGCCGATATGGGAAGGTACCCACTGGAGCACGATGGTAATTAAATCTGTCTTTCTGTCATTTTTAACCGCATGTAATGCACGCTGAGTGCACTTGTTGAGGAGAAAACCACGCAGTAATAGTTCCAGCACAGCCTTGCTATCTGAAAGCAGAACTGCAGGCTGAGGCTTATAGGAATTCAGTTTCCGCAAGGCGGATGCAATTACGACGCTTTAACATGCCGTAGAAGACACGACGCGGTCAAGTCTGGCAGCCCACGTGACAGCGAGGGTCGGCATCACGGACGCCGCTGCGCTGGTTCCATTCTCTTTGTCAACAGTCGTTGGTGTACAATTGCAGACGTCTGTCGTACGTTCTGTCGAGGTGTTCTACCACCGAAGATTTTGGCTCTGCTACAGCTGCAAGTCCCTTGGTGCGAATATGCGGAGTGTAAGTTGACATTGCACACTCTCATGTGACCCCAGTGTTTTCTGACGGTCTAATTTTTTAGCAAATTGCAGGCCAAGTACACGAAGCGTGTTGAGTGCCACGAAGACGCGAGATTCAGTCCGCCTCCTAAAAGTCTCTGGAGAAGCGCTCTTCCTGCCCGAGTCTCACTGAGGTTGCACAGCATGCAAGAGCAGACGTTCAGATGCAAGGAGGCGAAGAGACGAGAACTGCGACTCGTGCAAAACCTTGTTGCTTTTTTGGCACACCAAGAGATGTCCTGACACCTTTCCGATGTAGAGACGATGACTGTCGACGGTAATGCGATCATCATTCGAGCAGTGTAGCGACGCACCGGATGGATGGCTGAAGGCACGTTTATTTAGAAACTGTAGCGGTCGTTCTGAGACTTCCGTTGCTTCCAGTATATAGGCATACACTGTTAACTTGTATCGGCCCGTGTTGCTATGGCACTCGCTCGCCAAGTCGGCCTAGAACACGACGGGGGGAAGGCGGCCCTTTAACGACGATGCAGTGAGGATGATAAAATGACGAAGAAGGAACGAGGTCAATAGGACGACGAAGGCGCTTTGACTACGACTGCACGAGGACAATAAGATAACGACAAACTGTATGACGATGACTATATCACGAGGACTGTATGACGACGATGGCTGGACGACGACGGATGTGTTGTGATTATGAAAATCGGATGACGAAGATGGAGGGATGAGGACAGAACGACCACGACGGCACCACGACGACGGTATGACAACGAATGCATGAGGACGGTATGACAACGCTGGCGTGCCGACAACACAGTGACCATGACAGCATGATGAGAATTGGATGACGAATCTAAAGTGACAACGACGGAACAGCCACTACGGTATCACGACGTGAAATATAATACGAATACACGACGTAGGTCACGCGCGCGTGCAGAAGTGCGGCAGGCATTCTCATTCTTCTAGCTCCTCCGCCAAGCGTAAGTGCATTGTTGAACTAAAGGAATGTTTAAAGTAAACTATGTCAGAATATGCATAAAGTACGGCTTACACACAAGCTGCAGACACAATAGATTCGGATTGTTATTCAAATATACGAGGAAGCATAAATCTGTCACGCGGAAGTTGCCTACTCCGCCTGCCGCCCTGCCTGCAACGACCCATTAACGGCGGAACTGGTGGCGATATCCGCTGCATGCGACGCCGTCCTCAAGCCTCCTTTTGAAGCCTTCACTCATCACACTGTTTACACAGACTTGCAGGCCTCCACAAAGGCCTGCACCCGGCTGGACTCGAGCAATGTTCACTCGATACACCGGATGATGCAAATCGCCGACTAGGCTGACCACACTGCCCGCCTCGCATAGATACCAGGGGAGATATTCTGTGGGAGACCACCTAGTAGATTGTCCATTTCGGCCGCTGCTAATTGGATGTAACTGTTCGAGAGAGGAAGAGATAAGCGACATTAGCCAATCAGCAGCGGCCGAAATGGACAGTACACTGGGTGGACACTTACAGAACACCCTCCCAGGTCACGCGATCACTGGCAGCCGAGTAGCCGACTGTCTGGCATAGGAGCTTCTTTCCAGAGACTCGGCCACAAGTGCCTGATGACCCATAACCAATCGACCTGGACACAGTCCTGGCAGAGGCGAAGGCGGGTTGAAGGGTCGCGCTCCGGAAGTTCCTCCCGGAAAATCCTACGCCTCTGCCGGGGAAGTTTACCCGTGCTGAAGCCACACGCCTGCTACACATCGTCATGGAGACAGCAGTGACACCAGCCCGCCGCGCTAGGATGCACCTCCAGACCTGGCACTCAGCCACTTGCCGCTCCTGTCCAGGGAACCAGCTGCTGGATCAGCAACATATCCTCTGGCTGAGGCTGCTCGGCGAGAAGAGCGATAGTCGCCCTCGTCCCTTCTCTGAGGTCTCACGATTTGGACTCCTGGCGCCTTCCCACTGCTCCCCCCTAGAGCCGGCGCCTCAAGACTCAAAAATGGTCAATAATATCTGAGCTGTCCCTCCCTCCGCCCTGATGGATCCACGTCCTGGGGCGGAAACACTTTGTTCTTTAGTAACTGTTGCAACAACAACCAGCTGCCGTTTGAAGTGTCTTAGTGGCCGCGGTTGTTAGGTGGCAGTACCGTTAGCATAGCATACATTCTCATTCTTGTAGGCCCTCTGTCTAGCGCAATTGCGTGATTGAAATAATTGAATTTGTCAAAGTGAAATGCGTTAGAAAATTCGTAAAGCACGACTGATGCACAACCTCAGGCATGATAGCATCGTGTTGTAATTCGAATATGCAAGGAAACATGATTCTTTTACGCGGAAACTCAAACACAAAGCCTTCGTGCTGCCGTTTGTTTTTGGGTGAGCACGCTACGAAAAATCCCGACCAACTGGAGGCCCCTAGCTTCGCTGCAAAAAAATTAACGCAGAAACTCCTCTGGTAGTTGTTACGTACGCGTAAGCATTGTGCGCCTTTCTCATCTCCATGCAGCCCGGTGTCATTGTCAGTGTTATGAAACTTGATCGGACCAGTATAAACGGCAGCTGTGCGGCGCAAAGAACTGCTGCGAACGGGCGGCGTAAGGGGAATTGATGACGCAAGCCAACTACTGCAGCTGGCGACGCCAGGTGCATGCGCTGATGACGTTCCGATCATTGTAAACCGTTATCGTTCTTTAGCACCTTATCTATCCGCGCCGAACCGTTATCAACCGTGACCAACCACACTCCGGTGGCGGCTGCATATATGCGCGGCCGCGCGTGCCCTGTCTTGAAAACGATCTGCGATGGGCACAAAGCGCGCCGAGGGCTTACGGCTCCGTGAGCGCTGTGTTCTCGACGCTTTGTTCGCGTTGAAGCGAGAGGCAGCACGAAGGTGAATTCGCTCGCTGCTGCTATCGTGAAAGCGATCATCTTACATGACGGACGGACAGACGGACTAGTTTCCTTGTGTGGTAGGCATAGAAATGCCTACGCATTTAGAGGTTCACGTTAACGATGCGCGCCGCGGCATTCGCGGCAATGACTGGAAAACGGCAGAGCAGCCCTCATTGCAGCGGGGTGCACATGAGTGATTTTGTTCGCTCGCGAGTTTGCGAATGAGTACGCCAACGCTTTTTTTTTTTTAATTTCCTGCATCTTTGTGTGACACGCACTGTAGCTGAAATCTTCGAACCGTGAACGAACGTATAAAAGTGGCATAGCACTTGAACAAATGGCAATCTCTACACGTAGGACATGTCAGCCTTGCAATATTGCTGGCTCGGTCGACGAAATCAGCTTGTTATGAACATTAAAATACACGCAATACACATTTCTGTGTTCCTCTATGCCGCAAACTATATAGCTATGAACATCACATAGTGCACATGACGGGAAATAAAACCGTATAGCTCACGCAGGCTGCATGACCACTTCTAACAAACTGTCACAGGCTTACATGTATCGTGTGGCCTGCATTTGAAGCTCCTTGATCGTTAGCGACATATAAAAATTATGACAGGACTCATCTAAAGATGGCTGTCGACGGTAATGCGATTAGCATTCGATCAATGTAGCGACACACCGTATGCCTGAAGTCGTGTTTATTTAACACGCGTAGTAGATATCCTAAGATTTCCGTTGCCTCAGCTATATATGCGACATATTCCGATGTCGTCTCATTTATCTATGGCACTCGCTTGCCTAGGTTGCCCGTGGTCATTGCGGCATGACGACGGCTGCACGACGCTGACGCAGTGAAGACGATGCAGTCGTGAAGAAGTAATGACATTGAAGCTATGGTGTTGGGCTGCTAAGCACGCGGTCGCGGTATCGAATCCCGGCCACGGCGGCCTTATTTCCATGGGGGCAAAATGCGAAAACACCCGTATACTGCGATTTAGGTGCACCTTAAATCTCCGGAGTCCCCCACTACGGCGTGCCTCATAATCAGAAAGTAGTTTTGGCACGTAAAACCCCATAATTTAATTTTAATGACATTGAAAGACCAACAAAGACGGAATAACAAGGATGGCATGACGACAATAAGATTTTGATTCTTAACCGATGACAATGGTATTGAGACGACAGTGCGGCGATGACGACGAGTGAATGACGACATCGGCGATACGACAATGGTGTGACGACAACCGGATGGCGAAGCTGCAATGACGGCGATGGCACGACCTCAACAGCATGACGACGACGGTGTGACAACACACGCATGATAGCGACTGTCTGATGACAACGCAACGACAAAGATGACATGACAACAGCGGCGCAATCGCGATTGAATGACGGCAGTATGTAATTACGATAAAAAATGAAGAACAACGGATTACTTCAATGGATCGGAAAGCCGGTATGATGACAATGGGATGAAGTTACTGAAGTGATGACGATGGTAAAACGACAGCGCGATGACGATGGCATGGCGACAATGGTAAACCATTGTCGTCATGCCATTGCCATCACACAGTCGTAGTCATATGACGACTGCGCGGCGACGATGGCTAATGACGACGCCATGACGAGAGTCGGACGTCGAAGTTAGAATGACGACGATGGAACGGCCGCGACGGCATCCCGATGAAAGTACGGTAACGAACGCATTAGGGTGACCGTATGACGACGGATTGATGACAATGGCACGACAGCGGTATAAGGACTGTGGGACGACGACGAGGGTACGATGAGAATGGCGCGGCGGCGACTGTATCATGAATAACAACATAATAATACTATCGTCATGAATGACGATAGTATTATTACTACCAATGACAAAGAAAGATTGACTCCACTGGAACGACGAAGACGGCACGACGACGAAGGAATGACGTTACTGAAGTGTCGACGAAGGTAAAATAACAGCGTGACGACGACGGCAACGGTATTGCGACGACTGTGTGACGACGACGTCCTGACGAGAGCCGAGTGACGAAGTTAGAATGACGACAATGCAACGAGCTATAGCAGCGTCAGGACGACGGTGCGACAACGAATGCACAACCGCTGTATGACGACGATGACGGGACGACGACGGCATTACGAGAGTCGGCTGAAAAAAATCTGGAATGATGACAATGCCATGATCACAACGGCATCGCGACCACGAGCACAGTGGCCTAAACTACTGCACAACTTGGGTCACTGGGTCGGGGTATAGAAGACGGGACAACAACGGAATGACGAGGGTCCGCGTTTTATCGCGTTTTGCTGGACCCAATAAAAGTTTATTCACTCACTCACACACTCACTCAGATAATGAAGCTGGAATGATGTTGGTGCAACAACCACGGCGTCATCAGAGCCTAGTGGTCCACATAAAATAGATAGATAGATAGATAGATAGATAGATAGATAGATAGATAGATAGATAGATAGATAGATAGATAGATAGATAGACAGACAGACAGACAGACAGACAGACAGACAGACAGACAGACAGACGGACGGACGGACGGACGGACGGACGGACGGACGGACGGACGGACAGACGGACAGACAGACAGACAGACAGACAGACAGACAGACAGACAGACAGACAGACAGACAGACAGACAGACAGACAGACAGACGGACAGACGGACGGACGGACGGACGGACGGACGGACGGACGGACGGACGGACGGACGGACGGACGGACGGACGGACGGACGGACGGACGGACGGACGGACGGACGGACGGACGGACGGACGGACGGACGGACGGACGGACGGACGGACAGACAGACAGACAGACAGACAGACAGACAGACAGACAGACAGACAGACAGACAGACAGACAGACAGACAGACAGACAGACAGACAGACAGACAGACAGACAGACAGACAGACAGACAGACAGACAGACAGACAGACAGACAGACAGACAGACAGACAGACAGACAGACGGACGGACGGACGGACGGACGGACGGACGGACGGACGGACGGACGGACGGACGGACGGACGGACGGACGGACGGACGGACGGACGGACGGACGGACGGACGGACGGACGGACGGACGGACGGACGGACGGACGGACGGACGGACGGACGGACGGACGGACGGACGGACGGACGGACGGACGGACGGACGGACGGACGGACGGACGGACGGACGGACGGACACAGACAGACAGACAGACAGACAGACAGACAGACAGACAGACAGACAGACAGACAGACAGACAGACAGACAGACAGACAGACAGACAGACAGACAGACAGACAGACAGACAGACAGACAGACAGACAGACAGACAGACAGACAGACAGACAGACAGACAGACAGACAGACAGACAGACAGACAGACAGACAGACAGACAGACAGACAGACAGACAGACAGACAGACAGACAGACAGACAGACAGACAGACAGACAGACAGACAGACAGACAGACAGACAGACAGACAGACAGACAGACAGACAGACAGACAGATAGATAGACAGATAGATAGATAGACAGATAGATAGATAGATAGATAGATAGATAGATAGATAGATAGATAGATAGATAGATAGATAGATAGATAGATAGATAGACAGATAGATAGACAGATAGATAGATAGATAGATAGATAGATAGATAGATAGATAGATAGATAGATAGATAGTCTCAAAACGACTGAAGTAGGCAAATAATGCTCATCGCATTTTAAAAATCCACTGTAGTTGTGGCGCATTCTTCCACGACAGGTGTGCAACCGATATTGATGGCAGGGACCGACGATGAAGTGAGCTTAAAGAGGGGAGCAAGTCACTATTAGACGAAGAATACGCTGAAGTCATGTTGTCCGCTGCCACGCCATGTCACTATGATGCGCCTTAGAACCCTAAAACTGGAGGCCTAAAGTAATCAGTCACAGTCGTTAGTGAAGCAAAGTTAAAACAAGAAGAAAAAAAAAGCCCATAAGGTTGAAAGTAAACTAAGTGAAAAGGCTAGAAAAAGACGAATGTATGCAAGGCGGCCATTAACTGAACATTGGCAGCATGTGATCTGTTTTCTCATATTCAGCATTGTCATCATGCGTTGCTCTTCACTGCTGTTCCTTTTTCTTTCCAACTGAAAGTGGCGGTCTTACGTAGGATAATGGTTCTTATATGTAAAGTATCAGAAAGCACTGTGCACCCAACAAAGGGGTTCTTTGCTTCTCACCCCCTGCAAATGGCGTGATTCTCACCTACAACCAATACAAGCGTATTGGTATAGTAAGGTATGGTAAAATATAACAATACAATACATACAATATACAAGCTGAGCAAATATTTCTTAGCTCTGGAAATCAATTTGTTACGTTGTCGTGCCAGCGCATTCAACTGGAGTCACGAACAGCAATAATATAGAAGCCTTATTAGTGTTCTTTCTTAACCTCGCCAAATCGCGGGGGAAAAAAAGAATCCGTCGTTCAGATGGTGGTCGAGCCACTGCACAGACAAATTTTTCTCTAGAGATCTCAGTCTGAATCTCCATGCCTTGAATCACTCTCGAGCGTCTTATCAGCTACCAGTGCCAACAACAGTCTATATGCGCAACTCAAAAGTTGGCAAGTCCTGACATCTGGCGTCCAAGTGGCAACCGGCGCCAGCAGCCCCGTTTCCCAAGATAGAAACAGCCTCGTGGCCGGCGGCTGATAAGCGATAGTCCGAAAACGAAGGCTGACTAAAAGCCTGTTGTTCGCTTCTTCGCGCGCAGCTCGCGGTCACGTTCTCTGATAACACGCCAGCGAGCGCTTCAATGCGACCGCGCATGCGCGTAGGGACGCCACGTATATTGACGAACAATGACGAGCGACTTGTCGATAAACGTAGTTCATTTATTCTCATGGCAATACATAGAAAGGAACCTCCAAACGAAAAGCCACAAAACGTGACTTGAAAGCGTTATAAAAGCGTTTGACATACTCCCATTAAGGAGAACCCGGTTAAGCCGAATTTCCCGATACAAGGAACCACGTGGGAGCATTTGGTTTGTTCCGCACAGACCCAAATAAAAAAAAAAGAACCACGTAATACGAACTGCTATTGTTCGTTTACGCCGAATTTCCGCAGTGGGGCACTAACGCCTGCCACTCGGTCAGCGAAGGGCCAGGAATGATGCATGTTAGCTACAGGAATGAGTCTTTCGCATGTTAGCCATACAGGCCAGGAATGAGTCTTTGTTAGCTGCACGTACGGTATGCAAATAACGTTTCTATGGCCACAGACGACTACGCCAGCGTCGACGATAACGTGAGAACATCCGGGGCTGAGACCATATAGAAATCGCTAATATACGAGGTACCTCCTTCACGTGCGGAGGCAGGCTGCTGATGAGGTGGCGACGCTGTCCACAAGGCGTATACACGAACCACCTTCCGTGATGACGCAGCTGATACTGCCCCAAATATTTCGGTAACGTTTTTTTTAAAGCGAATCGTCGAACTATCTTGCCTATGTTTGTTAAGTAGGCGGACGGGGAAGAATGCCCAGGTGGTGCAGCCCGTTGCCATGCCGTCGTCGTCACGCTGCTGTGATTTCGTTGTCGATGTGCCACCGTTGTCGCGCCGTCATCATCTCCGCCGTCGTTATTCCATCGTCGTCACACCGCCGTCGTCGTTGTCGCGCTGCCTTGTCGTCTACCAAAAGATGTCGACGATTATTTGTGACGCAGCCATCGATCACAGTTATCGATGTAGTTACCGACGTCAGCAACGTGCTTCGGAAACGTTGCTATATAGTGCGTCCGTTTGATTTCCCAGGTGCGCGTAATATGATCGCTAGCTATCGCTATCATATTTATCAACAACGTGAGGGCGCTGAAAAAAAAAATTTTCAATAAGCGGTAGGGTGAATGTGAGCTTTTTCGCGACAACGTAAACATTCACACAGCACCGTTTCGCGCAACAATCATACTCAGTAGCTTAAAAGTGTATAAAGAAACAATATTGTGCGATAAAAATCCAACAAAGAAATGTGTATTTGTTCTCCCGTTCCTTTTTCGTTTGTTTTTAGATTTAATTGGTGTTCTCATTTATTGTGAACTGGTTTTATAGACACGCCGGGAGTACCGTGGATCATTTCTGGTGGTAATCCGCCAAGGTTACTTATCATAAGACTAGCCAATTTTCGCGGACCTGTAGAGTTCGCTCGGTGCGTCAGCCCCCGTTTCAACGGTGGTTTGCGAGAGCAAGATGTCTATTGCTCGGAACGAGCGCACGGGCCTGTAGATTGATTGATTGATTGATTGATTGATTGATTGATTGATTGATTGATTGAAAACGTTATTATTCGACATGAAAATTATTCGACAGTTTTAAATCTACAATTAAAAAATACCTATTGGAACAAACGGAATGATATACTTATTTAGTCGACATACTTTGTATTTATTTGTATTTATTTTACTACCTTTCAAATGTTTTTTTCTATAACGCACATGTTGTAAGCTGTGTGATATTGTTTCTGTGTTTTAGTACTGATATTTTTATGTTTGTAAAAAAAAATATTGTATCTTTATACCGCTCATACGATAAGTTGTGTATTCAACTTATTCTTTTCTTGTACAAATTTTGTGCATGTTAACTTACTGCTTCATGCTTTTACAATGCTTGAGAAATTCATTGTGTATTTGTTGTGAAGTGCTCGTGCACAGTGCCAGCTGTTCTACGGGTGACCGGGACCTTGTCAGGCTCTTGCCTTTTGTCTTGGCGCCCTCTTTTCGTTGAAAAGAAAATAAACTTCCACTTTCACTTTCAAAAAAAAAAATACGTGCAAGTCAAATGGGAGGGCAACCTGCTCCGGCCGCCCTCATGGTTTCCTTCGCAGTCAGGGCCCGGCCGACGAGGCATTGCTCGTGGTCATCGCGGCGAAGGATGGGCTCTCATTGCTCGAATTGGGGATTAAGGATGGGGTCTGCCTCGGGTTTAAACTGGCAGGCCCATGGTTCGAAGAGCTCTCCGCAGTGACGGCATTGCGTCCTGTAATTCGACGGGGTACCACAGGTGTACATTTGCGAAGGATGGGAACGTACTTGTTGGGAGCGTGTGTTCTTCTAGACTGCTGAGGTTCGTGCGTGTTGGAGGTGAGATTCTCCGATCTTCCCGGAGCATTCTAGGATTTTCGATTTCGCCGCACTTACAGTAGCAATCGACCGTAAGCGTCGCGAGGAACGCGTGTCTGTTCTTGCAAAGTCCCGGTTCCTCAGAAACTGCGTCGTTCAAGCAGCCCGCAGTGTTCGAACTGCACACGCAGTGGCGACGTCACAAGATTATCTGGCGTCCTTATCGCGGTCCTTGCGGCACAACCCAGCTGCCATCGACCCCTCTCGAAACCTCTCGATACTGCAAGACTGTCCTCTTTCTATGAGCTTCGGGGATGTAGAAAGGAAAGAAAGAATTCATCAACGTGGCGCTCCGCTTGGCAGAGCCAATATCACCTGAGGCGTAAAACGAAGAACGCGGGTTAAGAGCGACGTGTGGGTGAGAGAAAGTGTCGTCTGACGCTGCTAGCGGCGCTGTGACCGTTTGTCGTACGCCAAACAGAACGGTTTCAACAGCGGAACGACACGTCACTGCAACGAACTATTTCGAGAGCCTCACGATTTAGTAAAGAAAGGGCCGCACACCAAGCTTCACGATACTGAGTCCTCGGAACTGCGCAGTGTGAAGACTGCAACGCGGACGTGACTGAATTCGCGAAAGGCATTTGTTCTGTCCGGCCACCTGGCGCACGTGTGGGGCGAGATCGCTTGCGTGCCGGGCTCCACGACCGCAGCGTTGTCGGTCGCGCCTCGTGCAACGAGTGCGTCCGCTCGATGCGACCGGGTGCCGTAGTGTTTCTTTATCAGTCGGTCCGGACGTGGGCGTTCTAGGTGAGCGCGCGCTCCTCTTTTATTGTTGTTTACACGGGCACGCCGTGTTTGCACGGAAGGCGCGTGCTTCTGTGTAGCCCGGACGTGCTGCTATTTTCGAGCGCGGCGCCGCGCAAAGTCCTCTGTTACGTCACAGCCGCGCCCCAGGCTGACTGTCCTCAGCGAACGTGCGGTCTGTCTTCGTCGAAGGGACAGAGAGTGGTGACGGAGAGAGAGGCTGATAGAGAGAGAGAGAGAGAGATAGGGCGAAGAAGATAACGAAGCTCGCGCCCGGTTGGCCACCCTCCATTGGGGAGAAGGGAAGAGTGTGGAAAGGGAGAGACTGAGGGGTACTAACACATTCGAAGTGTTAGAAAAGTTGGTCTCTTCTGGGCGCGCCCAGCCAACTGGTCTGTCGACTTTTTACAGTGGCAAAAATCCATGGGTGCATGCATGGCCTCGCCCATCATCAACGCAGAAAGCAATCCGAGCTCCACTGGCTAAAGTCGGCGGACCTAACAAGACGCTTATAGACACCGTACGGTTGCTGCCCTGACGAAGAGAAACCCCCTTGTAGTAAAGTTGGCTTCAGCGACGTTCCTTGTTCTACTACCGGCCGTTAATCCCTTCGAGCATCTACCTTCCCTTGAACCAATCTCTTGTTTTTGATTTATGGACAACCTGTGTCCGCTACTGTGGATGTATTCTCTCATTTTGCCTTTGCCTATTTCCTCCTTTCTTTCAATCCATCATCACCTTTCCCCCGTGCAGTGTAGCCAACCGGACGTCCGTCACGGTCAACCACCCTGTCCTCTCTCTCTCTCTCTCTCTCTCTCTCTCTATCTATCTATCTATCTATCTATCTATCTATCTATCTATCTATCTATCTATCTCTATCTCGTTCTCTCTTTCTTTCTTTCTTTCTTTCTTTCTTTCTTTCTTTCTTTCTTTCTTTCTTGCTCTCTCTCTCTACCACACAGTTCTCGTACATACTTTAGCAAGTATAAGTGAAGTTGGTCTCGAAAAACTGGACTTGGCGTTATCGACATTCTTGTTACATCATGTGACATTACTGTGATAGCTTTTCGTGACCTTTGTATATCATTGTACCTTCGCTTTTTTGTTGTATTTGCTCATGTAGCTACCTCCTACTTGGTAAGATGTCCGCAGTATTGTGAAAATTAAAAATAATAATAAGAAGAAAGTCACTACAAAGAGCAAGATTTGCTGACATTTCGCATCAATAAGGCTAAGTGTGTCGATGTTGCCCGTAAAGAACACAGGAGCGTTGTGCCCTTTTCTTGTAGCTTTAAAGATGTTTTTTTGTGGATGCATGGTTAGATTATCGTTGATGATAAAACAGGTTGTACAGGTATATGTATTCCGTTGATCATTTTACTTTCTGTGCAGTGGATTGAAGTGGAACCGAGCTATGCGTTTAGAATTGTCGACCATGTCAGTAGGTGATGGATTGCCGCACCAAAGGTCAAGCACTGTAATGTGCATACCGATTTTGTACAGCGGCATGGACAGCAGTTCTGTACTGTTTGAACGCCCCGTCGTGGCATTTCTACCTTTATTATAACATTAGTCTTTTTTTTCTGCTGCATAACAAGAAAAAAACGGGCTAGCTTAAGCATTTTCTACCTCAACCTTCCAACGGCTGTCCCTTTAGAAGAGAAAAAAATTTTAAAAACTGCATTGTGTAATCTCTTCGATCATAAGCGCACAGTCATTTGGTGTTACGTCCACCCGAATGTTTTATTTGGGAATCTTTGCGAGCCGCAAGAGAAACTTCACACAACCTTCCCGCCCTACTTTCAAAACGGATTTTTTCGAACGTTCGCGAAATTTATGCGGAGAAAATAATCTTATAATTTTTTTACATTATACGAGGCAGTTAGGCTTATAAAGCGTTCTCTAAAACACAGTCGAAGGACACGCAGAGCTCAGCAACGTTCTGGCCAAAGCAAATGTCTTGATCATACTTATAAGGTCTCTCGATTCAGTAATACATGAGGCTGGCAGAGTACGAAGAGGACGCCCAGCTAGTTGGTATTACCTCTAAAAGTTAGGCAGCGGGCAAAATTGCACTGGCTTGGTTTCTTTTTCTTTTTGTTATCCCCCGCCCTCTTTTATTTTCTTGCAGCGTCGGCTGTTAGAAGGCCCCGCACCAGGCCTCATTCCCAACTTTGGTTATGCACTGCAACGTGCAATGAAGTAGTAAAGGCAAGCCGCAGAAGACCAGGACTCTTCTGCGCCTTGCCTTTACTACTTCAAGCATGAACCAACTAGCCCAAGCAAGAGTTTTACTTGAGCAACGTGCAAACCGCCGTCTAAGGACTGTTTAATGGAAGTAATATTTCGAATGGGTTAATTATTGGAGGACACAAAGAAATTAACTGTCCTGTTACCATGTCGCCAGGCCGGAGGCGAGCGTCATCTGTCTCGCCCTCTAGTGGCGTTTCCAAGCGGTGTTCCTTCCCTGCCTTCTCCCATGTACCGGAGCATGACCGGAGCCGAGGAACCGCGTCATGTTTGCGAGCCCCATTTCCTTTACTTCACCCGTTCTTTTTTTTTTGTTTTGTTTTACTGCGCGGTACATTAACTGCAGACGCGGCGTTGCGCCTTAGTGCACTGGATGATTAACCGAAGTCACGTGTCACGGTGAGTGACGTCGCTAGCACTGCGTTTTACGTAGACGCATTTGTGCGTGTCACCCCGACTCTCTGGCTGGGACACATGTTCCTCGAGAGAGAGAGAGAGAGAGGTCGGGCGGCGTTTGATTTGAAATTTCAGCTGTTTTCGGGGGGACTCGGCGCGTTAGTATACTTTGCAGACGCGATCGTCAGCGGATGATGCAAGCCTCAGGCAAAAAGCGGTACAGAGTCACTTGTCACCGACACGAGCTAGCAAGGGCGGTTATGGGAGCAGCGATAGAAGCGCGACAACGGGAGGAGGGAAGAAAGAGTGAGACACTGTTTGATTCAGTGTTATATACGCAATGAATCAATGTTATATGCGCTCGACGAGGAAAGGAAAGGCAACTTTCTTTTACTGTATCATCAAATATGAATGCCTATTTTTCAGCGTCCGCTAAAGAAGGGAGGCGTTCACGCCGCCATCGATTGCAGTACAATGCAGCTCTTGGGTTATTTGGAGAAAGGCGCGCTCGTAATGTCCACTTGCTGCTATACGCCCCCCTGACACGTTGTGTGTGTGTTTTTTTTGTTTTTTTTTTTTTTTTGTCAATGCTTGTCTGAATTCCGGCGACGCGATATTTGTGAGGCATGGGTCATCGTTGTTCAACGTGTTCCGTCAAAAGTAGAGGGAGCTGCCTCTGCCAGGTAATTGTTTACCTTAGCAGCTTTCGTGTGGCTGCACTAGCCGACTACCTTGGCGCCTGACAACGCGACAAGAACTCAACAACCAAAGCTTTCTTTGGCCTGCAAAGAAATTGGGCTCTGCGCATGGGCGCGTTTTCGACACTCGCCCGGCTGGCGTTTCGCTTCGTCGCTTTCCGCGCTCAATGCTGGAAACGCCCATCGAGTCGAATTGCGAAACGTTTTAAATAATACAGCTCTAAAGGAAGGCCAACAAAATAAATTTCGCCCCTTTGACAACAAGGCTGACATCACTTCTGTTTTTTTTAACGGATATGGCGTCAGGTTACGTTTCGTTCCGCCGGAAGTGTTCCCCAGGCACACAGACGGCGCTAAGCCTCATGAACAGCGAGGATAAAGTAGGCAGAAAATTGTAAATACACCGGGAGAGAAACATCCATTGTTCAAATATTTATTCAAGCAAGGATTAAAGGGGAAATTGAACGTTGTTTGTCTGAAATACGTGAGAAAAGGACGGCCGCACCCAGACTATTCTGTAATCACATTAACATATTAGGCAGGAAGTCTGGAACAATATACGTTGACATATCCCAGACGAAGATGGAAACAAACTGGAAGGGGACGCGGCATTAAATCACATTCGAAAAATAACAGCCGTATGATCGCAAGGCAATGACGAGGTGTTACTTTTAGAAAAAGATAGCATGAACCAGATGGCAAAGGAGCTGGTGCTGAGAAATATCCCACTGGAATAAAGACGAAAAGTCCTAAGCGCACTACCACAGGACTACACGAGCTTCCCATTAAGCAGATTGATGAGCTAGGACCAAAAAGTAGGGAAGCTCTGTTGAAAGCCGTAGAAAAAAGTTTACACGATAGGCGAATGCCAGGCAGTTGGCGACAAAGTAGAGTGAACTTAATTTATAAAGGTCGGGGGAGGGGGGGGTGCAGATAGCATTAACTCATATAGACCGTTGACCATAACATCGGTAATACACAGGTTAGAAATGCAGGGGATTAAATTAAAACTGCAAGCACGGGCAGAACGTAATGACACTATTGGGAGAAGTTCAGAATGGCTTCAGAATCGGTAGGCGTCTGGATGATAACGTATTCGTTCTTACTCAGCGTATTGAAATATCCAGACAAGGAAGGAGACCGTTATATCTGGCTTCCTTAGAAATACCGCCGGAACGTATGACTACGTACACCGCAACATTTAGTGGCATATTCTGGAAGGGGAAGGCTTAGGTGACTATTGTCTACAGCTTTTGAGGAAGATTTACCTGTAATGCACCGTTTGCGTTGAATGGGAAGAGATGATGAGCGAGGAGAAAATTGAAATCAACAAGGGACTGAGGCAGGGGTGCCCATTATTCCCGCTGCTGTTCATGATGTACACGGTAAGGATGGAAAGGGGGCTAGAAGGAATCAATATTGGGTTTAATCTCTCATACAAACAGGTGGGTACGATAGTAGAGCAGCAGCTTTCAGGTTTGTTTTATGCAGACGACATTGCGTTGCTTGCTAACAAGCAAAGGGATATGCAACGTATGCCTGATATCCGTGGACAGGAAGGTGAGAATTTAGGATTGGGTGTCAAAATTGAGTTTTAAGAATTTGGTTTTGCGGTATTCAATGAAGACCGTGAGCAGGCAGTGTCAATACAGGGCCATGGAGGAAATACCTGCAGTAAAAGAAAACAAATACATTGGTTTATCGATAAACGAAGCTAATATATATATGAAACACAGGTGAAAGTAATAGCAAAGGGGGGGGAGAAATGCGGTCATATTGAAACACAGAGCGCTATGGGGATACAAAAGGTTCGAAGTGCTCCGGGGTATGTGGAAAGGTGTAAGGGTTCGAAGAGGTCATTCTGTCTTTGTCATTCTGTCGTATTCTGTCGAATTTTTCGTTTTCGCAGATGCCGTCCCAGTGACCTTCACCAATAACCGCTTTCGCGGTCAACAAGCGGCGCTGACCGCGGGCTTGCCGGGTTGGCTGCAAGAGCAATAATTTCAGTCAGGACGCGCAACGCGCCGAATTCAAGAACCGCCTAGATGCAATCGCGGTGGTTGGTTGCAATCACCGCGCGCTTCTCCGAAACGTGTCGTATAATTACTAACACGCCAAGGTTCTAACGTCTCCGCCGCTCGCGATTGCATTGGTCTCGGCCACACTGCTTGTTATTTATTTATTTTTTCCCCTCTGCTCCCGTGGCGGCGTGAGGCCGCCGCCTTTTCTCGGAAGGCCGACCTCGCACCGCCCGTGACCGCTATACGCGACAAAACTTTTCCACTGTTGCGGCGGGCGTGTCCGCCAAACCGCCGAGCACAGCGCTCGCCTTATCGCCCTCGAAACATCGCGAAAGAAGGAAAAAATCTAGACGGAGCACTGTGTGCGGAAGCTCCCGGCGCTGTCTGACGCTGTTTGTCCTCGCGCCCTATTTACACTGCCGATGCTTGCGACGATTCGCGTCAGCTTTTCTCGTAACGATGGTGCTCTATTTTTGACATTTTGCTCGCATGCCTGCCTGCCTGCCTGCCTGCCTGCCTATCTATCTATCTATCTATCTATCTATCTATCTATCTATCTATCTATCTATCTATCTATCTATCTATCTATCTATCTATCTATCTATCTATCTATCTATCTATCTATCCCTTCTCCCTTTCCCCAGCTTAGGGCAGCCAACCAGACTCTTGACTGGTTAACATCCCTGCCTTCCTTATACCCATCTCTCTGTCTCTCTCTCGCATGCAGGGCGTGCAGTTCAGCGGCGAGCAGTTTCAGAATGAGAACGGACAGCAGTGCCTTACGCAATGTTGGAGTCCTAAATGGACACGAATCTCGTTTCACTTGGCGAGGTGTCCAGCAGTAGTAGACGACACGAGCACAGCCTCGTTGCCTGTATGACCCGCCGTGGCTGCTCAATGGCTGCAGCGTAGCGCTGCTAAGCGTGAGGTCGTGGGATCGAATCCGCGGCCCCATTTATATGGGGGGGGGGGGAGGTGAAATGCAAGAACACCCGTGTGTATAGCGCACGTAGGGTACACGTTCAAGAACCCCAGGTGGTCAGCATTAATCCGGAATTCCCCCTCTACGACGTGCTTCGTAATCAGATAGTGGTTTTGACACGTAATACCACATAATTTAATTTATTATTATTATTATTATTATTATTATTATTATTATTATTATTATTATTATTATTATTATTATTATTATTATTATTATTATTATTATTATTATTATTATTATTATTATTATTATTATTATTATTATTATTATATGAGTAGGGGGGTGGGTTCCGTACAGCTGCTAGCTGTCTACATCACGCCAACGAAGGCAATGCATACGATGCTTGTTGAGGAAACGATGTTGATGTGAAATACATACGCACGACACACATCGGATCCTGTGCCATTTGAGTCACAGTGGCTCATGCCCTATGGTCCAAGCTCTCTATTTGGGACCAGCGGCCCTTGTCATATATCTACTAGGCAACCTCCATGCTCGGCACCGGTGCGACAGCAGCCAGCTGCAAGTTGTCTATTCGGCCACATAATAGTGGTACGTAGTTGGTGACGTAGCGTGACGTAGTTGGTGTACCAGGCTGTCTACTAACGCGCCATGCAGCAGCACCGGAAAAGTGGGAGCCGGTAAACAAAGCTTCGATTTATTGAATTTGTTTCATTTTTTGACAAATACTGTCAGCCTTGCACAGGCTGTTATACAGCAACTGTGTTTCAAAGTGCAAACAGATGTGCAAATGTTGCAGTTATTTACGTAGTACGACGAAGGTACAAAACGAAACCTAATCATTAAACCTCCTGAACAGAACGCCAAATGGCGACAATATACAGGCGGTTACTACGCTTTACCAAACATACAAGTAACCTTCGCAGCAAATGTAACTAATCACTTTCACGTTAAGACTGCGTGGAGATTTTTTACGCATTTTTGTAAATCACAATTTATGTAGAACACCCCCCCTCCCTCCAGCCCGCGAGGTCATTAATGAAAATAAAATGAGAAAAAAGCAGTGCACGTCGCCATTCTTATTAAGTGAGGAAGTGAAGTTTCGTCACGAAGTCGTCTACACAGTCCGTTTCGGCAACTTCCCGCCGTAACGAATTGTATATCTCTATAGACCTCGTAAAAAAGGAGAATGTGTAGCAGCATGTGACGGGTGCGGACTGAGGTGCTTGTCATGACCAGTGGCTAAGCCAGGGGGTGGTACACCGGGCACCATCTTGCGATAACATCCAATACAACGATGTTATAACCCATTTATATATGTTTATATGTATATCAGTCATATAGCTGGCCACGCACTTGGAAGAGCGCAAATTGTTCTCTCGACGAAGAACTCTGCTCATTTCCGACCGCGGGGTCCATCACATAAGTACAGCAGCACGTGACTATACGACAAAGCCATTTCCTCTATTTTGCTAGCTGGGCCTGACAGAAGTGTACGAACTTTTCTTGAGAGTAAGGTTGCCAATTGTCCTGAATTGAGCGGGACAGTCCAGACTTCTGAGTACATGTCCCCTATAGTCGCGACTCCATCATGCTCGGAACGGCCAAATGTTCCGACTTAATTTTTTTTTTCTGCTGAGTAACAATCAATAAACCAGATTTCCTCTTCAACATGGCTGACAGCTTGTCGTAACCTGCATCGTCGTAACCATAAAGGCAGTTTTGTTTTATAGCGCCGTTTTATCCGCGCTAACCCTTCACAGCACCTGTACATGTACTGGTAGCACTGTTGGCCATACAACTGTGACTGCTACTTTAATGTTAATTGCGCTATGATTAGACGAAGAAAAAAAAACGGTACAGCATTGTTGCACGTGCACAATGGCGGCTCCTCGCACGACAACGTCGGCCTTCACCAGCCATCGTCATCGGGACCCTCACCATGACTCTCTCTAGAAAATATACAGAGATTTATGTCTCTCTGTAGAGTCTCTATAGAAAGTATGCAGCTAGTCCCCATGTCTCTCTACACTCCTAAAAAAGTTTGCACCCTTGGGGCTTATCTTGTCGCGCAACGATAATCGTCATCTGCCTTGTTTGCGTTCTCTTTCTTGAAAAACTCGGCGCTCTCTATACATTCCCGTCGACAGTGCTGTGTCACGCTCATAATGCGCAAGCCGTTCGTGACTTGGAAGTACCAGGCACGCAGCGTTAGAGAAAGGAAATGCGAGGAAAACAGGTGACGATTATCGTTGTGGGACAAGACCCAAGAAGCGTAAATTTTTTTTAAGTAGTGTATAAACGGCCCCGATTACTATCTAAAAACGGTCACGGTAGATAAATGCGCATTGTAGGAAAGTGTAACAGCGTTAGATGTCTGTTTCGCCTGGAACCCAAACAAGAAAGATGTTTACAGGAAGGTGGATACTTTTAAAAACCCACTTAACCCCGTTATCGTCGACAACCCTCGAACGAACGAACTGCGTCAACCGAAGCGTCTTTAGCTGCTTTATCGTCTACTGCGCGGCATTGCTGATAACCGGGGTCAAGCCCCCCCCCCCCCAATCCTTGCTGTCACTTTTTTCCTACTAATTTTTTTTTTCCAGGGCACAAACATATGGCAGCGTGACGATGCTATTTTTTACAGTCCTTCAGAGGCAGCTCGCCTCCGCTTGTTTATATCTCCTGCCCCCGACCCCGTCGTCGCTTATCTGCTAAAAGCAGTATCTGCCCTTGCTCCTAATTCCTGCCGTGTCATGGACAGTCGATAAGGTGACCGGCACGGAACCCCTTCCCCATCATTAGTGCGACTCCAGGGCGAAGTCGACGAAACAAACAAGACAGCGGCTGCTGCTTTCATGGAGGAGCCTAAAAAAAAAAAAATACAGCAGGAAGCACGAAGTCACGCAGCCAGCTTGGCCAAGCCAACCTCATCCGACGCCCTTTATTCATAGTGGGGGAGTACATCATATATTTCTCTATGAGTACATGATCGCTTTTTGTTGCGCATTGAGGGTCTAGGCCACGTCGGCAGCACTCCCGTAGTTCGAGCGAGGCGTCGCCCTGGGCACGACGTCGCAAATGTATGTGAGGGTATATATATTCCCGACAGTGATCAGCGAGAATACGGGGCCGACCACTGGGACTGCTCGACTGAAATGAGCACGCGCGCTTTCTCTCTCCCTTTCCTCTTTTTTTTGTTTTTGTTTACAGAACGGAGCCCGTACCACCAACATACGCGATGGGCAAGAAAGTGGGAACTTCGAAATATTAATTGCGGTTTTATTGCGTTAGTATTAGGAGTCTCAAAGTGTAAAAAAAAAAAAAATGTGTGTGTGAAGTGTGACAAGCCGGTGACGTAGTATGTAGGGGGTGGAATATATATATTGCAGAGTAGGAATCATGCTGGCCCCGTAGGAGTAACGTCAAGGAAAGCAGTACGACGTATTGCACAGTATATAGCTGAAGTATCGGCTGGTGGATCAGCCTTTGTCGGAGTAAGAAGCAGACGCATTCGGAATCCCTTTTTAACCTGCTACACACGATATTAATCGCGCTACTGACATCATCAGTCAAGTATGACCGCGTATTTTTTAGACGTGTGCTATGCTCGAAACGCTGCTTTTACCGCGACACAACACACAGCAGCAACACACATATCTCGGTTTGCTAATAATATGAGATTCAATACGAATTGACAATATTTTTTGCCCTGGTTGAGATCCATAGCAGTGACAGACCTCGAAATTAGCGCTATATTTGCAAATACAATTATTCATTAATAACGCGCACTGGTTACCTTTTATATAGGCTTTATGATGTGCGTTAAATTATGGGGTTTCACGTGCCAAAACAACTTTCTGATTATGAGGCACGCCGTAGTGGAGGGCTCCGGAAATTTCGACCACCTGGGTTTCTTTAACGTGCACCTAAATCTGCGTAATGATGTGCGTTCTAATTGCAGAATTCGGTAGCGAGTACCCGGAACGTATCATAACGTTTCACTAGAAAGATTGTTCGTAGCACCATTTTCGAGAAATACGAGTACGCTGTAAACCGATTCGCACCATCGCATGCGCTTTCTGTCGATAACTCGCACCTTTACACCTTTTTACGGGAGCAAAAGTGTTTGAGTTATAAGCCAATTTAAACCCTTAAGGACAAACATTTTCGAGAAGTACACTGTAAAGTGATTTGCACACTCAGAGGTGCTTTCTGTTTAACTGCCACCCTTACACGTTTTACGGGAGTAGGAGTGTGAGTTATAAGCCAATTTGAACCGTTAAGGACATTTTTAGAAGCACACTGTAAACCGAGTTGAACCCTTAAGGGTGCTTTCTGTCTATAACTTACACCCTTAAGCCCTTTACGGAAGTGCACTCTTACGCTCTTAAACAAAATTGCACCCTTTGGGTAGTATCTTGCTACACAACGATAACCGTCATTTGTCTTGTCCACATTTCCCTTCTTCAGCGCTGCGAGCCCGGTACTTCCAAGTCAAGAAAGGCTTGCGCGTTATCAGCATGACAAAGCATTCTCGACAGGAAACCAGCGAGCGCAGCGTTTTCAAAAAAGGAAACGCAAGCGAGACAGATGACGATTATCGTTCTGTGACAAACGTACACCTCAAAGGGTGCAACTGTTTTAAGAGTGTAGGAGCGTGAGTTATAAACCAATCTGACCGCCTAAGGACCCTCGATAGGGTGTAAATCGGCTTACAGTATACGAACTCCGAGTAAGCCATGAAATGCAATGTACAGCAGCTAGCGCGTTTTCGCACTGTGGAAAACGCAAGTTACTGCGTCCTATCAAGCATATAAAAAGTCGAAAACACAACGAAGACGTTCGCATACGTTGCCGTGTTATCACGAGAGTTTAGAGATGACACTACTAATCTTATTTGCGCATGCGTGGGCGACAGTGTACGATGAGCCGTCGGTTCGCGCCGGTACAAGCAATGTGCAGTTCGTTTCTCTCGCACAACGGTTGCCCTTGGACGGGAGGGGTAAAAGTACGAGGATATAATCGTGAGCAAAGGTAACAGCCGGGACGAAAAACAAAGAACGTCATTGTATTAAAGCTGAGATAGTGAATAATGGAACAAGCTTTGGTCAGCGACCGATACGGGTACAGGTGGGTCGGCCCTGCGCTTGCATACGTGTCCAGCCCAGTGTGAATGGATTGAGCAAAAAAAGAAAAAAAAAAACCTTGTGCGTCGACCTTTTGTGAATGCATGCGGGGCTGGAGATAAAAGTGAGGGAAGGCCTGTGTTGCGTCCTAACCCGGACCGAAACAAAACAGAGCAGATAAAGTTGTTGTGATCATAGCGCTCGAGCGATGCGGACGTGAAAGAATTCGAACGACATTGTCGTGGTCCTTGTGTTGTTCACGATACGGTACTTGATACAGTTTGATACAATAACTGTATCAAACGAACCCAAAAGTATGTGCTCCTAAAACAGATATTGTTGAATACAATGTTACATCTACCCCTTCCCCCTCCTCTTCTGTTTAGTGGAAGCTTTAGCCTGTTTGCTCGCCAGATCATATATGTAATAACATGGGATCGGAATTTTCCTTTTTTCTCTTAGTAACCACTGCATCGACTTTGATGGATTTTGTTGCATTTAAAAGAAGGTAAGTTTTACTTCCCGTAGGAAGTAGATTTTTTTTTTAATTTATGCTGCAGACATTTTTTTTTTTTATTCTTGAATATCGCAAGCTTTCAGGAATCTAAAGTGTGAAGTTTACAAACTAACAATAAATTACGATATCACAATTCCGCAAACTGAACCTAATAATCAATCTCAAAGTGGACAATATTGGCGCATTATACGCGTCTCTGAAATATGCGATGAAAAGGAAGCAAGACTTTAAACTATATATATATATATATATATATATATATATATATATATATATATATATATATATATATATATATATATATATATATATATATATAACCTTGCCAATCTGCGGCATTCTTTTGTAAAGTGAAATTGAGGTCCTATGTAAAATAATGTCTGCTTCCTACAGTCGCTAGAATGTATGTTTCTCAAGGGCCACAGATTTACTTCAAATCGGTCTAGCGGTTGTCTGTATTGAGAGCGGTTCTGCGTTTCATCTTCACCATTTCAGTCTCGAGTTTTTCGGAGGCGAAACACACCCAGCGTCGCCTTTCTTTTTTTCTCGGATAACTTGAGCAGATCACGAAGATTTATTTTTGGTTGTGCAGAAAGAAATAA